>NC_034190.2:50851861-52051861 GCF_002021735.2 Oncorhynchus kisutch | reverse complement strand
AAAGTATTTATTAAAATGCTTAAAACACATGAGTTAACCACTCAAGCTTTGTCAGCAGAAAGGGGAAATTGAAGCAATACACTAAGACAGAAATAGTACACAACACAAACCCATAACTAGGTCCATCACTCTAGGTGAACCAATTCATATCTATCAGGCGATGTAGCTTAATATTTTTTCTAAAGTGACATCACTACATAGCCTAGTAACCTGTGGTTTAACAGCCATCTCCACTCACTTAAAAATACAGTGAATTATTGATTAATTGCAATGCTGAAGATGAAAAGACCAGAGACAGATAGGTGGTTGGGGTTGTGAGATCGATCCAGCGTCTCTCCGTGTGTCGCCATGACAGGATGCATGAGAAGGAACAATACATAATACAGACTGGGTAGTAGAGCGCTGCTTCAAATGAATCCAAGGACATACAAGCAGGAAATGGAATGGAGAGGAAGGGTATTTTGGTCAGGGAGAGACAAGCAGACAAAGCCTCCAAGCACTCCACCAACCATGCATGCACCCTAAAGATGCAGATCCCAATAGAGAAACAGTATGCTCCATGATTAGGTGAGTCGTTGGTGAATAACAGAATGCTACGACATGTGGCAATCAATGTAACATTTATCTTGTCCTTGTCCCAGAAGAAAATGTAAAAATAGAACTGTCCCTGAGGAACCAGATGGTCAATAAGTTAGACTTATCAGGGTACTCTGCAATCTGTGGAGAAAAAAAAATAATAATAAATATAAATATATATATATATATATATATAACTGGTAAAGTGTGTGCCCCTATCTTGTTGAAGATAAAACCATGTGTCCACTGCCTATCTACCTGAATGTGTGAGCGTGCAATGTGTGTGTTTCCAGCCTCTGTATGTCTTGTGACACTAATTGGTCAGTCATTTCTGTATGCCTCAGCAAATGACAGAAGTCCTTAGTTTGAACATGCTTATTTTACACACAAACCTAGCATGGCATAGCACAAATCAAATCAAATGTATTTATATAGCCCTTCGTACATCAGCTGATATCTCAAAGTGCTGTACAGAAACCCAGCCTTAAAACCCCAAACAGCAAGCAATGCAGGTGTAGAAGCTAGGAAAAACTCCCTAGGAGTTAGCACAAGATTCAGAACACACTGGATTCCTGTTATTAGTCTCAGTCTATAAATATTGTTTATGCTCCCAAAAGCTACACATTCTCCAAAAGGACCGGCAGTGACATATGGGCCTTAGCTTATAAATACATGCATTCTCTGCACAGTCAAAACCAAAAATGGCACAGAGCTTTGTAGCACTTCCATGGCGTGCAGGGATGCAGATAGGCAGAAAACCGTAAAATAGGGTCTGGCAACTGAACAGAGCCACATCCTAAAATGCAGGCCTGTGCATCTAAGGAACTTCCACACCCATATTAAGGAAGGAGAAATGAGCTATAACGCATCTGCAGTATGCATGTACAATATAAAACATGGTAGGATTTATAGCATTGTGAACTGAATAAAATTAAATGAGTCATTAACTGCATCCAGTTCAAGATCCTCAAGAAGCAACAATGATAATATCAAATTGTATTTGTCGAATAAAACAGGTGTAGACCTTAGTGAAATGCTTACTTACAAGCCCTTAACCAAAAATGCATTTAAGAAAATCCCTTAAGCTCTCAACCTGCTCCACTACAGCCCTTCGATGAGAGTGGGGGGGGCGTGCTCGGTCCTCCCTTTCCTGTAGTCAAAACTCATCAGGTCTCCGACCTCCTCCCTATAAGCGGTCTCATTGTTGTCGGTGATCAGGCCTACCACTGTTGTGTCATCAGCAAACTTAATGATGGTGTTAGAGTCGTGCCTGGCCGTGCAGTCATGGGTGAACAGGAAGTACAGGAGGGGACTAAGCACGCACCCCTGAGGGGCCCGTGTTGAGGATCAGCGTGGCGGATGTGTTGTCATGAAGTCCAGGATCCAGTTGCAGTGGGAGGTGTTTAGTCCCAGGGCCCTTAGCCTAATGATGAGCTCTGAGGGCACTATGGTGTTGAACACTGAGCTGTAGTTAATGAATAGCATTCCCACATACAGTGGGGCAAAAAAAGTATTTAGTCAGCCACCAATTGTGCAAGTTCTCCCACTTAAAAAGATGAGGCCTGTAATTTATCATAGGTACACTTCAACTATGACAGACAAAATGAGAAAAAAAAATCTAGAAAATCACATTGTAGGATTTTTTATGAATTTATTTGCAAATTATGGTGGAAAATAAGTATTTGGTCCCCTACAAACAAGCAAGATTTCTGGCTCTCACAGACCTGTAAATTCTTCTTTAAGAGGCTCCTCTGTCCTCCACCCGTTACCTGTATTAATGGCACCTGTTTGAACTTCTTATCCGTATAATAGACACCTGTCCACAACCTCAAACAGTCACACTCCAAACTCCACTATGGCCAAAACCAAAGAGCTGTCAAAGGACACCAGAAACAAAATTGTAGACCTGCACCAGGCTGGGAAGACTGAATCTGCAATAGGTAAGCAGCTTGGTTTGAAGAAATCAACTGTGGGAGCAAATATTAGGAAATGGAAGACATACAAGACCACTGATAATCTCCCTCGATCCGGGGCTCCACGCAAGATCTCACCCCATGGGGTCAAAATGATCACAAGAACGGTGAGCAAAAATCCCAGAACCACACGGGGGGACCTAGTGAATGACCTGCAGAGAGCTGGGACCAAAGTAACAAAGCTTACCATCAGTAACACACTACGCCGCCAGGGACTCAAATCCTGCAGTGCCAGACGTGTCCCCCTGCTTAAGCCAGTACATGTCCAGGCCCGTCTGAAGTTTGCTAGAGAGCATTTGGATGATCCAGAAGAAGATTGGGAGAATGTCATATGGTCAGATGAAACCAAAATATTACTTTTTGGTAAAAACTCAACTCAATGTGTTTGGAGGACAAAGAATGCTGAGCTGCATCCAAAGAACACCATACCTACTGTGAAGCATGGGGGGTGAAAACATCATGCTTTGGGGCTGTTTTTCTGCAAAGGAACCAGGATGACTGATCCGTGTAAAGGAAAGAATGAATGGGGCCATGTATCGTGAGATTTTAAGTGAAAACCTCCTTCCATCAGCAAGGGCATTGAAGATGAAACGTGGCTGGGTCTTTCAGCATGACAATGATCCCAAACACACCGCCCGGGCAACGAAGGAGTGACTTCGTAAGAAGCATTTCAAGGTCCTGGAGTGGCCTTGCCAGTCTCCAGATCTCAACCCCATAGAAAATCGTTGGAGGGAGTTGAAAGTCTGTGTTGCCCAGCAACAGCCCCAAAACATCACTGCTCTAGAGGAGATATGCATGGAGGAATGGGACAAAATACCAGCAACAGTGTGTGAAAACCTTGTGAAGACTTACAGAAAACGTTTGACCTCTGTCATTGCCCACAAAGGGTATATAACAAAGTATTGAGAAACTTTCATTATTGACCAAATACTTATTTTCCACCATAATTTGCAAATAAATTCATTTAAAAAATCCTACAATGTGATTTTCTGGATTTTTCCCCCCTCATTTTGTCTGTCATGGTTGAAGTGTACCTATGATGAAAATTACAGGCCTCTCTCATCTTTTTAAGTGGGAGAACTTGCACAATTGGTGGCTGACTAAATACTTTTTTTGCCCCAATGTAGGTGTTCCTTTTGTCCAGGTGGGAATGGGCAGTGTAGAGTGCAATAGAGATAGCATCATCTGTGGATCTGTTGGTGCAGTATGAAAATTGGAGTGGGTCTAGGGTTTCTGGGATAATGGTGTTGGTGTGAGCCATGACCAGCCCTTCAAAGCATTTCATGGGAACAGACGTGAGTGCTACAGGTTGGTAGTCATTTAGGCAGGTTACCTTAGTGTTCTTGTGGACAGGGACTATGGTGGTCTGCTTGAAACATGTTGGTATTACAGACTCAGACAGGGAGAGGTTGAAAATGTCAGTGAAGACGTTTGGTCAGCGCATGCTCGGAGTACATGTCCTGGTAATCCGTCTGGCCCAGCGGCCTTGTGAATGTTGACCTGTTTAAAAGGTCTTAGTCACATCAGCTGTGGAGAGCGTGATCACAGTCTTCCAGGACAGCTGAGGCTCTCACGCATGTTTCAGTGTTACTTGCCTCGAAACGAGCTAAGTGATTTAGCTCGTATGGTAGGCTCGTGACACTGGGCAGCTCTCGGCTATGCAACGCAGCCTCGTCTGGCAGTTACAGAAGAGTGGACTGCCTCCCATTGAAATGAATGGACTTTGCCAGATGCAGACTGTTTATAGCAGTAAATATATACTGTTAGGGCTCTGCATAACTAATGTAGGGGCCTGATCATGCTGCTCAGCATAAAGTCAATTCCGAGTGGCATGACATGAACCTCTCTCTCTCTCAATTACTTTATTTGCCTCATTTAGTAGACCTAGCTATTTAGACCCCTCTACAAAGCACAGAGAATAGTGTGTATGTATCAGATGAAACCACGGCCGAAAAATGTCAGACAAATCTAGATTTTTAAATGGTGAAGTACGGGTTAAGGTCAGGTAAGGACGTCCCAAACATCCCAGATAGCACCAACCATAGAAACACACTGTGGTGCATTTCCACACATTGTTTACCCAAAAGGCTCAGACTTTTCTGTTTCTATCTATGGTCCGGGAACCTGTGTCTCATTGGTCCATGGCTCTGGTAGATCTGACTGAACTTTAACACATTCTCACAACTGTTTTGATTATGCAGAGGTTGTTGCTGCTCGTCACATAACCTCACTTTCAGCACTAGCTAGGGATATAATTTCCCTAGTATAACATAGAGGTGTATACACTAGTGTAACACTGGTGTTACAGTCGAAAAGCAGCATTGAGGACTTGCAGTACACAAGAACACAACCATGATTTCTATACTATTACGGTAGCCTACAAGCTACTTCTTATCTGGCTGATTTATCAACATGGCTACATAAAAACATTTGCACGCATGCACCAGGTTAGCTATCCAAAAACTATGGTGATGGCTACATAAAGACGGCTCTATAAATCTTTATATGGTCGTAGCTAGCTGCCACCTAGCGAGCTAACATTAGCTAAACTGGGGGTGGTAACGTTAACGTTATGCCCCCCTGACCCTTGTTGACTCCAGCCACAGAGGGGCCTGGCTAAATGTGTTAAAAAATACGAAGAGCTAACGTTAGTGTAATTAACGTCAGCTGGGAAACAGTTTTGGTGGTTAACTAGGAAATGTATATGTAGTTACATGTTCAATAAATGGTGGTAGTCTGGCTAACGTTAAGTTGCTAATACAGTGAGTTATGCTAGCTAGCAAACAAAGGGTCAAACGGGAAGGCAGACGTACCCCCTAACGTTAGCCAGCTAGCTATGCGCCTGTCAACAATGAGGGTTCGTTTAGCCACAGCCACACGCGGAATGGCAAATCAAGAGAATAAAAAACGGTATTTCGTTATTACGGGCTCAATGCATGTATTTATTCCATTGTTAACATGTTGGCAATTTAATGCTGGAGCACTCCTGCCAGCTAGCGTTAGCGGGCTGCGTGCAGTGCCAACCAGACTCGGTTCAATCTTTGTTCGGTTGCCGACAGTTGTTCGTCTACCCTGTCGCACAGGGGCTGTCAGTACATTACACAATTACAACTAATAATTAGTAGTATATTACCATGCGAGCCGCCTCAGCCCACGTGCGTTCCTTCTTTCTCTTCTGTTTGTCCTTCATTTCCTCCCTCTAGTAGCTAGCTATCCTCTCTCAGTTGCTCCTCCAGCAGCAGTTGCGATAGCTTCAATGGGTCAGGAAACGCCGAACTAGCAAGCTACGTTAGCTGAGCGGTTTCTCTCCGTTTCGCTAACTTAGCCTTCCCACCACGCAGTTGCTCGTTTTCTCGCTCGTCCTGTGCTCGGTAGGCACGTCCCTTGTTGAGCTAATTCATTTATATAAACTATTGTTGTTCTAGTCTAGTGCACTGTAACGTGACAGAAGGCTCATGAGAAGCTATCTAGTAAACACGTACGGGGAGCGCAGTAACGAGCGAACCCTAGCAGCTACGAGCGCCTCTCGTCTGTTGAAGCTACATCTGCTGCAGGAAAACCTCACTTTGGAATGCAAGGCGGAGAGAACACAACAACGAGGTCAAGGGTCAAACACACTGCAGGAACGCAACACAAAACAACTCTCCCCACCCCCTCTCTATGTAGCCACTCTGCTACAAACCAACGCTAGTGGGAAGGAAATGACGGAGAACAAGACATTGTGGCTCTAGTATCTGCAAAATGAGCCACAATGGCGTCAACATGTAACCTGCCAGAGATCTACCTGAATTAAAATATGGAAGAATCTAAAATCAGATACCACGTTTCGATACAAAATTACGTCAATTCCAAAATTGTACGCATAGGCTACTCACATTACATACCATAAGGGAACATACTGCTGCAGTGTTTACAACAAATGCGTTCTGATACCTGAGTATAGTCTATAATGCATAGAGTACTGATAATAATGATTGTCCGTGTCCCAAAACGAAGTCACACAGAGAACATCCACATTAAAACATACATATATTCACCTTAATAAAATAGGTATAACCTGTAATTACAACAGCCTGAACCTGACACATTGTTTTGTAAACTGAGGTATGGGGCTAAGGAAATGTCACCACATTTGTGGATGGAGCTATGAATGCAAACCTGGACAGAGTTTGTGAGATTGACATGGTGATATAGTTGGAAGCTATACGTTATAGAAGAAAATTACAAAAACTTGAACAGTAGGCTATGCAAACTTACTCCACAACTAATGCAACTAATGCAACCCAAATCCATGTTGCTAACAGTTCAACAAAGTTCCTCATCGAGGAACTGTTTGCAACATGGATTTAGGTACTATTTACAGATTTTGACCAGCAAATTAGATGGAAAAGATGAGCTTCCTCCATCATCTTCTCTTCTTATATAGTATCATGATATGGGGCCCATAATGTCATATTGTCAAAAGTGTTCAAGTTTAATATGAAGTATAGTATCGTATATTAGGTCAATCAGTGTTGGTGAACCGTATTTAGCAACCACAGCAAAAGTTTGTCAAAGCGGTGTGTCTGACGTCACACTCCCATAATGCACGCGCTCTGAAACTCCAGCGCTGCACTGGAAAACCCAGGCCCTGAAAATAATAAAATAGTTTTACAAAATATCTCAGAGAAAAGGAACAAGAACCGATTCCCGAAAGTTTTAAAGGTACGTTTATGCCAATTTCTAAAAGAAAAGTCCCAAATATAAGTCTGCCAGCCTGATAGTAAAAATCGACTCATGCCGAGCAACTTCGTGACATGAACTTGCTGAATTTATTTTGCAGTTTTCAAATAGTACTGAAATATGTCTATTTCTGTTAATGACTTAATTACTATGTGTAATAATGAAAAGCATAACTGTTCCGCTGGCGCTCACCAAATGTTCAGAATACAAAAGTGTTAAAAAAGTTTTTTTAAATGTTCGTCCTTATCTTCGCACTACGTGCCACCATTACGTTTTTTCGATCATGAATTACATTAGCTAGTCCCGTTTATTCAGTTTTCTGTTTACTCTATATTCTAATTGACTAGCGTTGCGTGATTTAGATAGTCGTTTAAAAAACACATTTCTGAAACACATCATTAAAGATCATATACAGGTTGAGCAGCTCGAGTTGATGATTAACCATATGTTCGTTGTATTTAGACACTTGATTGGGTTTCAAGTGTTACTAACTAACATACCTTGTTTTACATTGTGTTGAGATCAGAGACGGTTTTGTAGTTAGAATTTTCTAATATAGAAAACCTTGGCTCATCATGCCACCCAATTTCCACAAGAGGGCACTATGACTAAAATATTGATCTGCAGCACTTGCACAATTATAACCATCATTGTACTAAATCCTGAACTTCAATTTATTGCGACAGTTTTCCTTTTTTCACCTGTGTAATTGCAAAATCCGAGGAACTCCATTACATTACAATTTCAAAGTAATTACTGAAGTACTATGTAATTACACTGTTACTACCAATGACATATGTCTATGGTTATTACACAGGTATAGGTATGGGGTGTGTCAGGCACCAGCGTGACTGTGGGTAATTTCATCACACAACAACTATAGGCTGATCTGTGCTTATTTGTGCTTATATATAGGGCTGTAATCATGAAGATCTGCCACTCACATTCAACCCCTTCTCTGGCTGGTGTGGCTGGATGAGACCGGGAGAAGAACCACACAACTTACCCAAGAATTACCCTCTGGAGAGACACACACACACACACACACACACACACACACACACACACACACACACACACACACACACACACACACACACACACACACACACACACACACACACACACACACACACACACACACAACTCACACAAGCTCAGGTAGGTTCATACACATCCAATCCGAGCTTTAACGGCTGAGTGTTTGACTCCTCTCCTTTCATCGCCCAGGCCCTATTGGGTTGCTATGGCAGCTGCTGCTGCAGAACCACCCCATCTGATAGAAGCTTGTACTGGAAAGGGAGACAGGCGGACAGACCGTCGCCTGGAGAGAGTACGAAACACTCCACTAACAGCATTCAGCAGCACTCAACACCCCACTCTCCATTAAGGGTGGAGCCAAGGTTGTCAAGTTTGAAGGTCCTCTCTTAAAATACCCCATGAGCCTGCTCAGGCTTATGCTCCGTTGCCCTCTGCAGAAGACCCAGCGCTGTTCCCTCTGCTAGAAGATGTTCCAACAGAAGGAGCACCTGAAAAGCCACCTGCAGGCCCATGACGCCAACAGGCAGGTGTTCCAATGCCAGGAGTGTGGCAAACAGTACAGCACTCAGCTGGGTTACCGGCGCCACCTTCTGGCCACTCACACCCCCACCTCCCTCTCTGGTGAGCTCCATTTCCAGGAGGGAGAGCCCACCCTGCTGGAGCAGCTAGGGAGCCACACCGACAGGCCTCAGCCACTGGGGGGTGCCACCGACGCAATCAGGGAGAGGAAGTATTCGTGCGAGCGTTGCGACCGACGCTTCTACACCCGCAAGGATGTGCGGCGCCACGCTGTGGTGCACACGGGCCGCCGGGACTTCCTGTGCCCTCGCTGTGCCCAGCGCTTTGGCCGCAGGGACCATCTGACACGCCACCTGAAGAAGAGCCACGTCCAGGAGGCCACACCCCCCCCCCCCACAGCCACACCTGCCCCCACCACACCTGGCCCCGTAAAGGAGGAGCAGAGTCCTGTGTCATGTGGCATGGGGCCCCCCTCAAAGGAGCCCATAGAGACCTTCCCCATGGACATGTACAGCAGCTACCCCCTGCAGACCATGTCCAATCCAGGCATGGGCCACCACCACCATTCCCTCATGCAGGTTTCCCTGTCCACGGCCATGGGGGTGGGCCGCCACATGCCGGACCCCGCTCCCCATCCCCACCACCACCTTCCCCAGCCCCAGCAGCAACAGCAGCCTTATGGCCACATGCCCAGGTACCAGCATGGATCTACCTCATACCCCCACCCTGACACGGAGAGCTTTCTCATGGACCTGCAGAGTGGGCTGCCTCCACACCTGACCGCAGCCTCCTCCTCTACCTCCTCCTCTCCTCAGAGGGAGGTGCTCTCAGAAGCCCAGGGTGGGCCAGGGGCCGGGGACCCCCACATTCTGTCCAGGAGCCCCGCTCTCTCCTCGGCCGAGTTGTCATGCGCTGCTAACATGGACCTGGGTCCTCTCCTGGGCTTCCTGCCGTTCGGCTTGCCTCCCTACAGTGCTCATATGAGTATGGGAGGTCTGGTGATTGGCTACCCCTCTAGCTCCACCTCCACTGAGCCGCCCTCCTCCTCCAGTCCCCTGCCTTCTCAGGCCCCAGGAGGCCTTACCTTCCTGCAGCCTCCACAACCGCACGCACCCCAGGGTCCCGGAACCCACAACCACAACAACAACCAGCTACCTCAGGGGTTCAGCAACCCTGGAATGAGCACTTCCACCTCCCTACCTCGCTACTACCAGGCCTTTCAACAGTGAGCAGCCTGATACCATGTGACCCACGTGATCTAACACCAGGCCAAGGGACACTTCAAATAGTCACGAATAAAGCCTCCAATAGAATATGAGTGTTTAGAACAGGGATGGGCAAGTGGAATTTTGTTGTCCCCTATCTTAACAGCGGAGAGGGAGGGGGGGGGGGGGGGGGGGGGGGTTACAGTTAGCATGTTTAGCAATGGGGCAGAGTGAAGATTTAGAAATTTTATAACAAATTTAATTAATTTCTACAAATTTGTGCATTGATGCATTGGTGCATTGATCCGCAGTTCAGTTGCCCATCCCTGGTCTAAAATGACCAGAATACACAAGTGATACATACACTATATATACAAAAGTATGTGGACACCCTTGAAATCAGTGCATTGGGCTATTTGCGCAGAATCGAGCACACAGCCATACAATCTCCATAGACGAACATTGGCAATAGAGTGGCCTTACTGAAGAGCTCTTACTTTCAACGTGGCACCGTCATTGGATTCCACCTTTTCAAGTCAGTTTGTCAAATTTCTGCCCTGCTAGAGCTGCCTCAGTCAACTGTTCCAGACAGCAGGTGTCCATATACTTTTCATCGTGTGGTGTATATGCTTTCAATGTGCTTGCATTTAAAAAAATATATACAAAAAATACCTACATTTTCAGTCTTTAAAATGATGCTCATTAAGCTTTCGGTGGCAATAATTTCCATTATGACGTTGAACACAATGAACCACCTCATCAGTATTACCTCATCCGATTAAAATAAACTTGAGCAGAAGGAGAATAGGGGGAGTGTCTTTTAGCAACCCAAATGTTGTTTTACTGAAACCTGTTAGAAATAGGCCAAGTGGTTGCACTTTGGAAAGATCGCGTCAGGTCTATACAATGTGGACATAAGTGCTACATGACACCTGCCATTCATCTTGATAATTTTTTTTTTCAACAATGTGATTTACTTTGATGACTATTGTTATGCTAGATATATAACATCAGTTTGCATAACATTGTACTTTTGTGTCATCATGTAATGCTTATTTATACAAAAACTAGACACGTTTAATTTTTAAGTTACTTTAAAGAAGTTTCCTCTACCCAGTACCCCATTCCACTTATTTGGTCTGTTCCAGACAGTTTTAGCACACTGGTTCAAGTAATCAAGGGCTTGATTATTATTATAAACTGGGTGGTTTGAGCCCTAAATGCTGATTGGCTGAAAGCCGTGGTATATCAGACCGTATTCCACGGGTATGACACATTTATTTACTGTTCTAATTACATCGGTAACCAGTTTATAATAGCATTTTGGCACCTCAGGGGTTTGTGGTAAATGGCTGATATACCATAGCTAATGGCTGTATCCAAGCACTCCTTATTGAGTCGTGTATAAGATCAGCCTTGAACCGTGGTATATTGGCCATATACCACACCTCCCCGGGCCTTATTGTTTAAGTTGACGTTTTAAATCAGCTGTGCGTGTTCTGGTATAGACCAAATAAGTGGAATTGCAGGGGGTACTCGAGAGGTTTGGCAAACACCTCTTTAGAGAGTTTTACTGAAATGGGTTTCATATTACTGCATATCATTGACTGTATCCTGTATTCAGTGAAATGTCGCACCGATGTCTTAAAAAATGCTACTGTTGTGCCTCTTGGATGGCTACTCTCGACTGTGTTAAAGCACTTATGACATTATGAAAGGAGAGAATTGATGTCTTAAAAAATGTTTTGTTCCTTTTACCTCAACAACATGCTCTCCTAGATGAACAGCTAAACAGAATTATGTCCTGTGGGGTTAGGGTAGGTCTATATCTTTCCAATTTACTTTGGCTCTGAGTTGTGCCATTAGATCTAAAGTGAAAATGTAGGTTTTATGAATCTAGTTGCTTTTTGTTGTTGTTGATACAACATACAGTGATATTAATTGACCCATATTCTTTCTACCTCTATACTATTATAGTATATGTTATTTTTTTTCTGCCATATTCTGTCACCGGTGTAATCTAAAAATATAACAAGAAGTGTAACAAGCAGTATGGAAAATGTTGTATAACATCTCCTTGAACATTGTCTCTTTTACCAGTTCTCATGTATTATATCCTATCCTGATATGTACATCTCTATTCCACACCCATGTTTATTTTATACTTGTTTGCCACATTCCAGACTGACTACATTGCAGATGCCTGCCAGATCTCACAACACCTGGATAGGTGTTTTAAGATATCTGCCAACCACATCATATGATATAGCAATCTGATGCCCGGCTGTACAGTCGATGACGTAACATGCCACCATTTGTTGATGCAATGCACCTGTCTGCAATGTAGTCGGCCCGGAACGTGACCGTTGACTACCTCAGAAAAGAGCAACTTGTTACTCTTCATATTATTGTGTAGAGTTTATTTTTTGTCAGTTCAACGAACGCACACTTTAGTACTAGATTTGTTTTGAGGTTAGCTTAGCATATTGACGGAAGGATGTTAGCACAATAATTAAGTTCCCATTATATTATGTTAAATGCTGATTTTGTTGTATTGAATTGCGGTGTTGCCTGCAGTAAAATGAGCTACTATTTAGGCAAACATCCCCGTTAGCTCTTAGGACTACCCTCTTGCTGTTAGTACCATCACCCTGTAGAAGAAGTTACAAAATAAGAATTGCTCTTATCATATTATCTTTGAAGCATTTTCTTATTGTCAGAATGTGAACATTAAAGTACCACATAGATTGATTTTTCACTATTGAACACATTTCCTCTATAGGTGTAATGTCATTTGTTTTGGCATGAATTTGCTTCCATACATTTCCACACGAAAAGGTACAAATATTAAAGAACATTTATGTACATTTTACGAGTCAAACGATGTAGCGTAGCCACTATTTAATCACACACCAGTTTATTTTACACAGACAGACCAAGATGAGGATCTTCTGACTGATTGTGAGGGAAGTCTTTACAGGAATGCAGTCCAACGGAAGAGGTCAGAAGCACATTTACAACATACAGTGAGCAAGGCAGGAAGCTTCGTTGCATCTCATCAACTGGTAGACCAGAATCAATTTACATGAAGTTGATTGCAGTGCAAAGATGATAAAACTACTGTAATGTAAACAATATATCTTCTAACCACAAAATGAACCAGAGTAACATGTGTGGTGTAGGAAATCTGTTGAACTGATAATCTTCCATAGTCTCTTCGCCAGGTATTTCTTCAGTAGGACCTGGGACTTCAGTACTATATTGCTGCCCATGGCCTTCTCTGCAATGTTGTTGCGCCACGGGCGTATTAGACACTGTGCAGCACTTATTCGTCCTCTGGCCAAACGGAAACGGGTAGAAGTATTACAATTAAACTAATAATCACATACTTTTGTTAATGTAGTGTATATTAGACTCGAAGCATATAAGTGATGACCCCTAAGGTCCACATCTGTGGGGAAGGACACAAAGTCAAAGTTAACCACCTCTGGGGCCAGAAATTCAGGGGTTCTAAAATTGACTCAGAGCCTACCCGTGACCTGTATCTGATTCCCAGGAAGAAAGAACATTCATTTTCAAGGTTACCTTTGAGAGCTACTCAAAATAAAGCCCCCAACACACACACAGCTGTGGAGAAAGGAGGGATTACCTTCTGACCAGCCCAAAGTCGATGAGGGGCGGCAGGGTAGCCTAGTGGTTAGAGTGTTGGACTAGTAACAGAAAGGTTGCAAGTTCGAATCCCCGAGCTGACAAGGTACAAATCTGTCGTTCTGCCCCTGAACAGGCAGTTAACCCACTGTTCCTAGGCCGTCATTGAAAATAAGAATTTGTTCTTAACTGACTTGCCTAGTAAAATAAAGGTAAAATAAAAATAAATAAATCTTCACCTGATGGCCAGTGTGATTCACACAAAGGATATTCTCCGGTTGTAAACATTGTAGTGGATAAAAGAACCATTGATTACTTTTCATGACACCGACACATGCATGAGTGCCTCTTTGATTCATGGTGAGTGACCACGCAGTGCTTCAAGTGGTGATTAAAATGTGTCTTGTCATTTGTGACAGTTGGGGGGGCCTTTGCTCCAGACCTCAGTTACAAGACAAAACAGAATAGTCTTCAATGGAAGTTGGACACATTTCCTACAAGCCTCTCATTTTCACAATAGCATGAGCATTGTTGTAACATCAACATTGAGAGAGCAAAATCATTGTAATTTATATCCACTTCACAGCTATTCATCTTTCAAATGATGTTTGAAACTTTCATTCAGATGAATCACATGGCGTTGGTTGAGACATTTAAATACAACCTTTTTGAACTGTAGTGAGCTCAGTCAAACTAAGTCCGTGAAATAATGATACAATACTTCCATGTGTCATTGAACTTGTTACCTTTGGTCAGGCCCTCTAATGTCCTCTGCATTTTACTCATCCTCTCCAAGTTGGTAGGCCTGATCACTGACAGCCTATAGGGAGGAGGTCAGAGACCTGGCCGGGTGGTGCCAGAATAACAACCTATCCCTCAACGTAACCAAGACTAAGGAGATGATTGTGGACTACAGGAAAAGGAGCACCGAGCACGCCCCTATTCTCATCGACAGGGCTGTAGTGGAGCCGGTTGAGAGCTTCAAGTTCCTTGGTGTCCACATCAACAACAAACTAGAATGGTCCAAACACACCAAGACAGTCGTGAAGAGGGCACCACAAAGCCTACTCCCCAACAGGAAACTAAAAAGACTTGGCATGGGTCCTGAGATCCTCAAAAGGTTCTACAGCTGCAACATAGAGAGTATTGCATCACTGCCTGGTATGGCAATTGCTCGGCCTCCGACTGCAAGGCACTTCAGAGGGTAGTGCGTATGGCCCAGTACAGCACTGGGGCAAAGCTGCCTGCCATCCAGGACCTCAACACCAGGCTGTGACAGAGGAAGACCCTAAAAATTGTCAAAGACCCCAGCCACCCCAGTCATAGACTGGGCAAGTGGTACCGGAGTGCCAAGACTAGGACAAAAAGGTTACTCAACAGTTTTTACCCCCAAGCCATAAGACTCTTGAACAGGTAACCAAATGGTTCCCCAGACTATTTGGATTGTGTGCCCCCCCACCCCTCTTTTACACTGTTGCTACTCTCTGTTTCTCATATATGCATAGTCACTTTAACTATACATTCATGTACATACTACCTCAATTGGCCCGACCAACCAGTGCTCCCGCACATTGGCTAACCGGGCTATCTGCATTGTGTCCCACCACCCGCCAACCCCTCTTTTTACGCTTCTGCTACTCTCTGTTCATCATATATGCCTAGTCACTTTAACAATACCTACATGTACATACTACCTCAATAAGCCTTACTAACCGGTGTCTGTATAGAGCCTTGCTACTGTTATTTTCAAATGTATTTTTACTGTTGTTTTATTTCTTTACTTACCTACCTACACACACACACACACACACACACACACACACACACACACACACACACACACACACACACACACACACACACACACACACACACATACCTTTTTTTCGCACTATTGGTTAGAGCCTGTAAGTAAGCATTTCACTGTAAGGTCTACACCTGTTGTTTTCGGCGCATGTGACAAATAAACTTTGATTTGAAGTTCTCTAGCGGCCTGGAATGGGCCAAAAGCTGTCTCTCTGTCGCCTCTCGCTGGCCGCTGTGCAGACTGCAGGTGGGGCAGATGGAGCAGGCGCTTATTCCTCTGGAGAGCTCATCCAAGTGATCTACTTTGGCCTCTAGGACAGGTAGGTCTGTAGGAAGTGAGACTGCTGGCGGACAATGCCCTGAACCCATTATGGACGAACAGTGGCCCTCAACAGGCCTCTGCAAAACCAGCCTTTAGACTAGAAGCAGAGGCAAGAGTAACAGAAGACAGAGGCACAGATTTGAGGCTATCATCACAGTTATCCTCAGGAAATGGAAGTGATCGTTACAAATGCTACTTTTTACAAATGCAATTGTTACTAGTTACATATGGGGCGGCAGGGTAGCCTAGTGGTTAGAGCGGTGGACTAGTAACCGGAAGGTTGCAAGTTCAAACCCCCGAGCTAACAAGGTACAAATCTGTTGTTCTGACCCTGAACAGGCAGTTAGTTAACCCACTAGGCCGTCATTGAAAATAAGAATTTGTTCTTAACTGACTTGCCTAGTTAAATAAAGGTAAAATTAAATATGCTACAAAGGTCAGCAGAGTTGGTTACAGCTCCATCAACAAATACAAAGGTTGCTACTCTTCAAATTCTACCTACCTCTTAGATCAATGAAAACAGTAGAAGACCGAGTAGGAACAATAAAGTAAGATCAGGTACAGGATGAGCAGAAAGACCAGTACTGGTTAGTCACAGTGGGGTTGGTCTCATCCAGAGAGGAGAAAGCCGCAGTGAGCTGGTTCTCTGTCATCTCTTCCAGCTACAGCCTTATGGTCCAGAAATAGGCAAGCAAGGGTCAAGTGTGCAAAGGGTTGCGAAACAGTAGCAGATAACCAAGGTATGCATGATAGGCCAGACAGACATCAAGAGCAGGACATAGATGCAGTTTATCTGATGGAGAGCATGTGCACACAAAAACATTCCAGTATTTGTGCACAGAAGACAGTGATCCAGATGTCTGAGTCTTGGCTAATTGTCTCAGTTTGGACAAGTCTTCTAGTAAAGACTCCTAAAAAGCATACCTATTGGTGTTGTAGCCTCTCACTAAACTATCAGATACTGTTCCGCCATAATACTCTTCCTGTTTCAGATACTCTTTCCAATTTGTTTCATTTTGGAATTCAGATATACAGGTTACTGCCAAAATAATGTAAACACAAGGATACAAAGTACACCGCTGAAAAAAATAAAGGGAACACTTAAACAACACAATGTAACTCAGAGTCAATCACACTTCTGTGAAATCAAACTGTCCACTTAGGAAGCAACACTGATTGACAATCAATTTCACATGCTGTTGTGAAAATGGAATAGACAACAGGTGGAAATTATAGGCAATTAGTAAGACATCCCCAATAAAGGAGTGGTTCTGCAGGTGGTGACCAGTTCCTATGCTTCCTGGCTGATGTTTTGGTCACTTTTGAATGCTGGCGGTGCTTTCACTATAGTGGTAGCATGAGACGGAGTCTACAACGGACACAAGTGGCTCAGGTAGTGCAGCTCATCCAGGATGGCACATCAATGCGAGCTGTGGCAAGAAGATTTGCTGTGTCTGTCAGCGTAGTGTCCAGAGCATGGAGGCACTACCAGGAGACAGGCCAGTACATCAGGAGACGTGGAGGAGGCCGTAGGATGGCAACAACCCAGCAGCAGGACCGCTACCTCCGCCTTTGTGCAAGGAGGAGCAGGAGGAGCACTGCCAGAGCCCTGCAAAATGACCTCCAGCAGGCCACAAATGTGCATGTGTCTGCTCAAACGGTCAGAAACAGACTCCATGAGGGTGGTATGAGGGCCCGACGTCCACAGGTGGGGGTTGTGCTTACAGCCCAACACTGTGCAGGACGTTTGGCATTTGCCAGAGAACACCAAGATTGGCAAATTCGCCACTGGCACCCTGTGCTCTTCACAGATGAAAGCAGGTTCACACTGAGCACATGTGACAGAGTCTGGAGACGCCGTGGAGAACGTTCTGCTGCCTGCAACATCCTCCAGCATGACCGGTTTGCGGTGGGTCAGTCATGGTGTGGGGTGGCATTTCTTTGGGGGGCCGCACAGCCCTCCATGTGCTCGCCAGAGGTAGCCTGACTGCCATTAGGTACGGAGATGAGATCCTCAGACCCCTTGTGAGACCTGAATCCAATTGAGCACATCTGTCTCGCTCCATCCACCAACGCCACGTTGCACCACAGACTGTCTAGGAGTTGGCAGATGCTTTAGTCCAGGTCTGGGAGGAGATCCCTCAGGAGACCATCCACCACCTCATCAGGAGCATGCCCAGGCGTTGTAGGGAGGTCATACAGGCACGTGGAGGCCACACACACTACTGAGCCTAATTTTGACTTGTTTTCCATTCCATCAAAGTTGGATCAGGCTGTAGTTTGGTTTTCCACTTTAATTCAGAGTGTCACTCCAAATCCAGACCTCCATGGGTTGATAAATTTGATTTCCATTGATAAGTGTGATTTTGTTGTCAGCACATTCAACTATGTAAAGAAAAAGTATTTAAGAATATTTCATTTATTCAGATCTAGGATGTGTTATTTTAGTGTTCACTTTGTTTTGAGCAGTGTATATTGCTTCCACACAGGTTCAGTTCCTGAGTTATACAATTAACATCCCATCAAGCTTCGGGTCATGTATAAAAATGCTGGGCAGGCAATTATTCAGGTACATATCTTTGGGCTTAGCTGTGGTCAATTTGCAGTGTACAAATAATTGTTTTGGCCATCTGCTCCAACAAAAATATACAGTACGAGTCAAAAGTTGACACCTCATTCCAGGGTTTCTTTATATTTCCACATTGTACAATAGTGACATCAAAACAATGAACACATATGGAATCATGTAATAAGCATGACAGCTTTGCACACTCAACCAGCGTCATGAGATAGTCACCTTTAAATTAAAACAGGTGTGCCTTGTTAAGAGGCACACCCGAGAAAGGCACAAACCAGGTTCTGAGGGGTGGCCAATCCTCTTCTGGCTGTTTCGGGTGGAGATAACAGTACAGCGCCAAGAAATTCAAACTTTCATAGATGACCGGAAGGGTCAAATAATAAATCACAGTGGTTGTAGAGTGCAACAGATCAGCACCTCAGGAGTAAATGTCAGTTCTCTTGTCATAGCGGAGCATTGAGTTCGAGACAGGTGCAGCAGTCGAAAACAGCACATCCAGTGAACAGGCCAGGGTTCCATAGCCACAGGCAGAACAGTTGAAAACCTTGCTCAGTTGGTCAGCCTCTGGTCCTGGAGATAGTCAACACATATACCCAGTTCTAGTGCTGTAAGCCCCCCACCCCCCCAGAGGGAAAACTACCGACTACCGGTCCCTGGTGGAAAAAAGGTTGAGAAACTGCAAAAGCTCATAAAGAATTCAGAAAGTATCAGAGAACGTTGTAGTCCATTTTTATTGGCAGAAGGCTGCTGCAAAATGTTGCAGACAGTCAAGACTACATTCATGTCAGGAAATTAAATCCAGGTAACAAGACTTCAAAGAGAGATTATGAATTTAAAGCCTGGTGGTTTAAAAGGTGAAGACATTAAGAACATGACTTTATTATACATAATCGAAAGCAAAGCGACAGCAAGTCAGAACAAGCAAGTAATGTACAGGCCATAGTGGGAACGAGTAGTCAGGTTTTTCCAGAGAAATGTAAAGCCGAAGGTTCAAACCAATAAAATAAAAGGCAGACAGAAGCGGCATAGAACTAAAGTGTTTATATAATATACACAACTAAATCCCTTATCCATCACATGCGGAAGCGATCAGAAAAGTTGGGAGACTGGGGCACAGTGAGTGTGACGTCGCTCTTCTTCAGCTCCAGCTGTTTGTAACGTCTGACGGGTTGGGCTTTGTGGACCTGAGGGACAGAGCGAGGACACTCACGTTACACTAAGGTACAACCAGGGCTTCTGTTCCGACAAACCACCACATGCCCGACTAAAAATTATACCAAATACCCTAATGAGCAATAAATCAGTTGTACCAGGTGTGTTGGTGCCGGCGCTAGAGCAAACATCAGATTAGGGTACACAACATTTTGAAACCAAAAAGGAAAGTTTTAGACAAGTTCAGGTTGGCGTGTTTGTGCTGAAACAAAAGCCAGCACATGTAGAGGGAGACTGGTTTAAAAGTGGTATAGGGACAACAAGCCCTTACCAGGCTACAACTTAACTCTACAGTATTTTAAGCACATGACCAACCTCTGGGCAGGGCTGGTCTAAGGTCAGTGTAGTTACCTGTTCCAGGCGTAGCCTGGCCATGTCCTCCTTCTCACGCTCCTCCTGCTCCCTGCGCTGTTCCTCCTCCATGCAAGCCCTCAGAGCCTCCTTCTCACTCACCGCCCGGTCAAACTCCAGCCGCTCCTTGGCGCGGCGCTCTGTAGACAGCTGGAAGCCCTCTGGAACTACGGAATTATTCATGTCTTCTAAAGAGAGGCAAGAAAAAAAAAAGGTGAAGGGGTTTGGGTGGTGAGGTGTTTAAAAATAAAGATTGGCAGGTGGTAAAGGAAAGGCAAAAAGGTTATGAGTGCAGAAGTCCAGCTCAGCGTTACCCAAACAAAGCCCACGTAAAGGAGTAGGTAACCCTGATCCAGTGTTGAGACTAAGATAAACAAGACTGGAATTTGTAGTTGAGGGAAAGAAATAGGCTTGAGATTAGTCTCAAGACAGGTAATGATCCAAGAGATCTGTTCAGGGTGACAGAAGTGGGGGAATCCCTGAGATAAAAAGGTGGGAGGAGGAGTTGAGTTAAAGAGGTCCAACAGGTTTCCAGGACTACGGTTGTAGTCTATGGCCAGTGCAGAAAGAGGTGAGCAAGGCTGGTGTGATCATACTTACCCAGGACAGAGCGGTTCTCTTTCTTGGGGATGAACGGCTCTTTGTGAGTGACCATATTTGGTCGAGCTTTGAAGGTGGCTGCCTCCGCCTGGTGCTTCTGTTCCTCCTTCACCTGGAGAGAACAAAACAGAGGGGTTCGGGCAGGAATAGTGCTTTGTCACATCTACATAAATACGTTTCCTCCCGAGTGGCGCAGCGGTCTAAGGCACTGCATCGCAGCACTTGAGGCGTCACTACAGACCAGGGTTTGAGCCCAGGCTGTGTCACAACCAGCTGTGAACAGGAGTCCCATATAGGAGGCGCACAATTGGCCCAGCGTTGTCCAGGTTAGGGGAGGGTTTGGCCGGGTGGTGGCTTTACTTGCCTCATCACGCTCTAGTGACTCCTTGTTGCGGGCGGATGCCTGCAGGCTGACTTCAGTCGTCAGCTAAACAGTGTTTACTTCTACACATGGGTGCAGGCGGCTTCCGGGTTAAGTGGGCGGGTGTTAGAAGGGCGGTTTGGCGGACACATGACTCGACCTACGCGTCTCCAGAGCCCGTTGGGGAGTTGCAGCGATGAGACAAGCTCTTAATTGGATATCACGAAATTAGGGCGAAAGACTTATTCACCATCAGTAAATATTCATCACAACAAATCCATTATTTTAGGCAGGTCTAAAGATACATGAAGAAAATGTATTTCAGAAAAGAATATAAGTTGGGTATGCTCCATGCTTTAGGCTTGTTCATTTAGCAGACAAGATGTCCCTTGCCATTATTTTATAGTAAGAATTATAATTGAACTCGGCTGAATAAAATAGAAAGGATATTTTTCCCCCATTCCGGAGCAAGAGGGTGCGCATATGAAGCGGCTATGTTGAGTGTAAAAGTGAGAATTTGAAACAGGTCCTATATGCTACATTGAGTTTTGGCAACTTTAGTTGTGAATGATACAAACGTTAGATAAAAAGATATGGGCTGCATGATGCGACTATAGGCTATTGATGAATTGAGAAAGTCAAAAAAGCCTGCATTCCGTTCCTTGCCTCAGGATGCACATGCAGTTCTCATTGAGTGATCTATTTTCACCCATCAGACTATTCTCAATTTAACCTAGTCTTTACTATTGTCAAATTTGTTTCGATTTAGAATGGCTCATTATCAAATGGTCAAGACATGGTCACCCTTATGCACTGGAATAGAAAATAGAGGCCCTTTCCCACCAGTGTTTTTCATGCAAGTCTGGTAATGTCACTGCACAACGGGTGATATTCAGCTAACTCTGTAGGCCGTGGACTCTCCAACCATGTTCCTGCAGCAACCCAGTGCTTAAATTTGGGAAACCAAGTGAAATCTGTTCGGGAACATTGATAGTAACATGTTTTCACGACGAAACATTTGATTAAACGGTTGACAACCGGGGCCTCCCGGGTGGCGCAGTGGCACCAGAGACTCTGGGTTCGCGCCCAGACTGAGGTCTGTGGGGCGACGCACAATTGGCCTAGCATCGTCCGGGTTAGGCCGGTAGGGATATCCTTGTTTCATCATGCACCAGCGACTCCTGTGGCGGGCCGGGCACAGTGCATGCTAACCAAGGTTGCCAGGTCCATTGGTGCAGCTGGCTTCCAGGTTGGATGCGCGCTGTGTTAAGAAGCAGTGCGGTTTGGTTGGGTTGTGTATCGGAGGACGCATGACTTTCAACCTTCGTCTCTCCCGAGCGGTACGGGAGTTGTAGCAATGAGACAAGATCGTAGCTACTAACAATTGGATACCACGAAATTGGGGAGAAAGAGGGTAAAAAAAAAAATATTATTAAATAACTGTTGACAACCCCTCTATGCACACTGGAGAAAGGAGAATGAAGGAAATGTAAACTCAGCTGTGTAATATTCTGTAGCTTAAGGTAAAGGTAAATTTCACTATAATTGTAAGCTAAATTTGTTTCATTTCGGCTTCACCAATTACATACCAAAGACATCTTTAAATCAGTTTCTTTTTACGTTTTATTGCCATGTGCAGTAGGCTGTGTATTGTATAACGGAACAATGTTAAATCAGGTTCTTTGACCATGTCTTCCACTCCATTTCAACCGGTTGAACATCTTTCTTCAAATGGATCACAGTGAGGTGAGTTTTAAAAGCACATAGTGTTTTCATAAGCGTTATGCAATTTTATTTGCAGTGTTTAGAGGGACAATAGAGCCCCAATTAGAATCAGAATTTTAAGATCAGAATTTTACTGTGGTCATGACTCATGACTGCTGGTGTGGCAGTAATAGGGTCACTGCAACAGCTCTAGGCAGGAAATAGGATTATGCAAATAGTCGATGCACATATAAAAATTAAACTTAAAAAACTGATTGTGCCTGACACGCAGTACTTTGGTGCCAGTCAGAAATACGGAGCTCGTTATTATACTTATAGGGTCAGAGTATGAAAGCAACTGCATGAACTTAGCCACATCTTCAGTTTGACAGCCGAGCAGGAATTCAATAAAGCCAGTCAGTACAACTCTGGAGTTGTCCAGGGACCCCGCCTTGGGCCTTACCATCTGCTCCCAGCGGTCATGCTTTACAGCTCCCCGCTCGTCAATGAGCAGCTTGAAGGGCTCAGGCTTGGTGGGCTCAGCCACCTTCTTCTCTGGCAGGACCACTTCATGGAAGTCCGGCAGCGGCTGGGCCTTGAACTTTGGCACCTGAGGTTCAGAATTTTTTATTGACCAATCTGGTTACGATAACATTTTCTAGCAAAACAAAGTGCAGCAAAAAGGCTTTAATTCATTATCTCAAAATAATGTTGCACCACAAATCTTAGATGTGTAACACCTTGCTCGTCACCATCTAATGACACAGGGCACAACAGGGAACTGCTCCTGTAACCCCTCTAGTAGGACTACTCATCAGGTCTCCCCATATTAAATAGAATTTAAGGCAAAAGCAACCCGAGGAGAAAACTGAACACTTTTAAGGCAGTACCTCTTCATGCCTAAGCTCCTCTAGCCTCTTCTCTTTCAGCAGCCTTTTCTCACACTCCCGCTCTTCAAAGGAGAAGGGGCACACGTCCATATGGGTCTTGTCCTGGAGCTTAGGCTGGAAGGGCAGGCCAAAGTGGGGTGCCGCGTGGGCCTTGAGCGGGGCCGGGGGTTTTACCTCCTCCACCTTTCTGTCTATGCGCACCCTCTTCTTCAGGGCCCATGCAGGGGACTCTGGAACAGTGGGACATACCACCTTCTTCTCCGGGACACCCTGTAAACCAACAGGTGTGCGTATCCCATTAGCAAGGGCACCATCACATCATATATACCGTCATGGTATTACACCAGAGCTAGAATGTTTTGCTTGCAAAATACTACATTTTCTGTTCATTGTTTGGCATGGCAATACCATAAGGAGCAGACTGCAAACAGACTCGCATCTAGGCTACATGTACTACCAATCCATGACAAACGAGTAAAAACTAGAGTTGGCCGTGTAGCACTCACCACCACCTCCTCTAGGATCCTAACCGGCAGCGGGCGGGAGTGGAAGGTGTGCTGCTCCTCTGGCTCCTCCGGCTTCTTACTGGCATTTCGATCCGTCAGCCTCTTGTCCATGTGCAAATGGAAGCACTCCGGCCGCGTGGACTCCTTCACCGAGGGCTTCTTGGGATTCAGCGCCCCCTCTAGGATCTTCCTGTTCAGCTCCAGGGCCTTGAACTTAAACCTGGAAGATACCACAGGACATGGGTGGATAATGAAGGTTGCAAATAGAATAAGTGAAGACAATTCCTTATTCAAATTGAAACAAATCATATATGTTCAATACAAAGTATTTCTATCTTCTTGAAGAGGGTTCAAGGTCATTGGACCATGAATGGGCTGGAGCACCAGTAAACGTGTCAGCTTCATTCTAGTAACGTAGAGTACACACTGGTAGAAGTAACCCACCAAGTCTAATAACTACTATTTATAGGCCACACCACATGCCAGTAGAAGAACAGAGTAAAGAAGCCGTAAGTGTGGACTCACTGTTGGAGTTTCTGGAGTTCCTCAGCCTCAAGCTCAGCGCTGCTCTTGACTGCCGTGGGTCGGCGCCTCTGCCGGGTCATCAGCAGAGGGGTGTGAGGGTGGGTGATCTTCAGCTGCTCACTCTTCACAGGCGACGGGCCTGAAGGAGAGAATCATTTCAGTTTGCTGCCATTTTTAATTCACGCACGAAGCACACCCCAGAGCATGGGACTGCCACCATTGCCTGTCATGTATAACAGAAAGGACTAGCTGGATTAGAGCTAATACACACCCCTCTCGTGGCTCTGTCGACTGCGAAGGTGGTAGCGGGTTGGAGTCCGTCTCTGAAACTGCTCAATCTGCTGGGCCATGGGCACGTAGGGGGCAGGGTCCTCCAGCTTCCTCTTGCTGCCAGTAGACAGGTTAAAGGGCTTTGGCACAGTGGTACCATTTGGTGCCTTGGCCTGACAAAGAAAATAATTCAGGAGATTACTTCAAGGGGGAAAAAAATAATCACTAATGTCTGGGTGAAGCGACAATGTAGGGAATTGGAAAAATCATATTTTTGGGTTGCACCCATCCCTTAAACTGCCATAGCAGCTGATGTGGCCCAAATGAAGCTAGCTACTTACGGGGGAGGATGGGTGCTTGCGGAGCTGTGCGGTGAAGTCCATCTCCTTGTGCGGTGGCAAGGTGCCGACCTTGACACGTCCGTCTGTGCTGAAGTTGAACTCTTTGGGTACGGTGGTGGCCAGAGCCAGCTTCTTAGGGGGCTGACCTGAATGACGACATGATTGACAAGATGAAATCCTGCTTAATGCAGACATTACCCCTTGCTAAAATTGAAGCTACTCACTGCCTGCCATTGCAGCCCTGTAACTGGCCTCGTTCCTCTTCCGCTGGTCAGCCACTTCCTTCTGAAGAGTCTTGATGCGCTCCATCTCCTGCTGCTCAGAGCTCTTATGCCTGGGGTTGACATACAAACTTTATAACACAATCTAGGGATATTAACCTTCAAATGCAGTGTTCCACAATATTGGTCCTAGAGAACCACTGGGTTTTGCAAGCTTTTGTCCTAGCCGTGTCAATACTTGATTAGTTGAATAAGGAGAGTTATTGCTAGGGTTATAATGCTGAGTGATGGGAAATGTAACCAGTCAAATGCCTTAATATATCCATGGATTAAAGGACTGACAGTCTTGTCAGCACCAACATCAGGTCATGCATGCCTCCTTGAATTAAAATCCATGAGTGATAGAAGTATGACATACTGTGTGGTGGTGGGGGCTGCTGCAACGTGCCGGGCCTGCGTGGCTGCTCTGGGGTTGAGTCGCACGGTGGTGCGGACACTAAGACTGCGCCTGGGGGGCAGAGATGAGCTCCTGGCAAATGAACAGACCAGGACAGTCTGGTTACTTTTGTCCACAAGACAATTGGTCAAGGTTCATTATTAAAGATGGAATCTGCAGTAGGGGGGAAACAGCACCACTGCCCAGGCATTATTGTTGACAAAGCAGAGGTGGAGAGCGCTGCATGTGATAAAGGAATACATTCATCAACACAATATTAATTTCATACTTCAAACCCAATAGTCAACAGTTTGGACCATGCTAAACAAGCCCTCTCAAAATACATTTCCACCATGGTGGGAGGGGGAAGACAAGATACTCCAGTTGGTTGACAAAATGTTGGTGGGTTTTTGTGTGTTTTGTGTTACAGCCTTTGGGTTTGAGCTGTAAACCGTAAGATGAATTGCTGTCTCTGCCATGACCACATCCAGGGCTAGATTTAATAATTCCAGGCACACTGCGGCAGAGGGGAGGATAGTGAAAATGTATAAGTTCTCTGACCTTCTCTGCTTCTTGACAGGTGGTGGCACTTGAGGGGCAGTGTGCCGTCCTTCATCATTGCAGGCTGCCTCTTTGCGCTTTGACACCCTTCAGTGGAGAAACAAGTGTTATATTACCACTTAAAAGCATATATTTGCTTGGTCTAATACTGGTCTGCAGCTAAACAGGTTGATGCCGTTATAAAAGAAACATAATGTTAAAGTTATAACCTTTTGCCATCTTTCCTTTCCACTTGACATTAACTAATAAAATAAATATTCCAAACACCCATGAATGCAGCAGGATGGCTGCAATTGGGTTTTTAAAAAATAACCACATTCCTTAGTAACTCAATTTGACCAATGTAGAGCCTCAAACGAGATGTCAGCCGAGCTGAGTGTTCTAGAAGCAACATACCTGCGCGGTTGGGCAGGGGGTCCCTTCCTTTTGGGCAGGGCAGCTACCGGAGCTGGCTTATTTCCCCAGGAGGTGACAATGTTGGGGAGGGTAGCTGAGGACATGCTCGGGGAATCTGCTGTGGTAGGTCCCGAGGAAGTGCTTGGGGACTCTACTGTGGAAACAAGAATATATATATATATATATATATATATATATTACACACAGGTCAGTCCAACTTGTGAATGTAAGTGTGAAAACACCCTGGATAATCGTAAAACTGTCTGAAGTACCAACCTGAGTTAGAGTTGTCCCTCACCCTGGGAGATACAATCACCCTGGGCAAGTGTGTTTTAGGAGTCATTCCAAATGGCATATTGTTTCTGTTTGGGGTGGCAAGGTGGCCAAACATTCCACCATCCTGGCCAGCACATTGGTCTGCAAACGATTCAAGAATCGTGATAGTGAATAGGTGATACAGCATTTAACACCAAGATCACCCATATGTCAGCATGCTCCAATATTTAAAAAACCATGCATTAATCTTGGGAAGATCTATCCTTACACAGCCCATGGGAATTGTATAACCGTCAGCGTGTTCCAATATTTAAAAATACATGCATTCATCTTGTAAGATCTATCCTTACACAGCCCATGGGAATTGAATAACCGTTGCCTTACTAACAATCCCATGACTTCTAAAATCGGATTTCCTCCAAAATACTTTATAATATTGTGCACAAGCTTGCGAACATATCTTACCAAACCAAATGTCTGCGTTGTCCTCCGTATCCAATGCTTTAAAATCAATGACATGTGACGGTGCATCAAATTCGTAGTGACTTGCCGATTCACTCTGCGCCATCTCACCATCCATTTCAGCAGCTGTCTGTAGCTGCTCTCCTAACAAGTAGATGTTGATGCATGACATGAGGCCAATTGTTAAGATGGGAGTTAGTTTTGAAAACGTAGCAGTGGCTAAATTAGCGAGAAAAACGTTACGCTTTTCCCCCATGAACACATTTAACTGCTTAGCGAAATTATATATATATATATAGTACGTTAACATTACAAATCACAAGAGAGCCATATAAAAACAAAATACTAGAAATGGTATCGTTAGTGTATTGAAGCTAGCTACAGTAGCTAACGTCGGGGTACTAGCTAGATACTGTACTGTGGATCCAAATTATCTGAGATATGAGATTTTTTTTAAAGTTAACATGTTCATTAAAAACACACTACATTATAACATACCTTTTAAACGCGTATCTTACAAACACAACCAAGCCGTAGTGGCAATCCCTTGAGCCGTCAGTTAACTTCAGTGCTGAAATAACAAAATAAGGTTTGGCGTTACCGTTTAAATTTCCTCCCCATTTGAACCAGCCAATCAACAGCCTCTTCCAGAGCAATTGGTTTTCCATTGGCTCAACGTGCCTGGATTACGGCATACTCAAATTATATTTCCTGCCACGTGAGGACTTTCTGTAACAATCCTGAATCCCCACATTCTTACATTTTCATTTAGCTACATTTTACTAATTTAGCAGACACTCTTACCCAGAGTCAACTAATGTATCTAGATAAGAAACCCACATAAGTAATTATAATTTTAAATTCCCCCAAAAACCTACAACAGTGCACGAGTTCGTTTTGGATGGCCCGGGGTTTACACATTTTAAACCATTCCACTGGACCTCAAAATAAAACTCCACCCAACTGGGACAACGGACCATGCAAAACTAACACTTCCATTATCAAGGGGGGAGGGGGTTCAACAACAACAGATGAAAGGGGACATCTTTGACCATGTTCTTTGAAGAGCATCATTTTCATGATTAATTTATCAACAATGTAACAAATTCAACTCGATGGGCAATCAACTGCAAATAATAAATGTGCATTTGCACAGCATCATGCTCTGTAGGCCTAATCTTTATCAATTGTTAAATAAAGTAAAACATTTAGCATGTTAGGCCTACTTATTTAGGCCTATGCTATGGTCTAACGTCAACAAATGATATGGATACAATGGTTGAAATAGACTTGGGTCTTTAATCAACACTCAGTGCAAATAATATTTTTCAGATGTAAAGAAAAAACATGATTCATGTGCATGTTACAATAATGCATTCATTAATCGTAATCAACAATAATAAGTAACAATAGTACAAATACATTTGATAAAAACATAATGATATGTAGGCACAACACTGATGTCTGCATGCAGGACATTTCAAGCTTTTGTTCAATAAAGAAAGTCAATACAACTGGGATGGGTGGCGTTGGAGTGAATACGCCTTCCTTCGGAGGGTGCTACATTTTCTGGATCATGACCTGAAATTTACCTGTGAAGAAATAAACAATATGTCAAAAGGATAAAAGTACTGTATATCCCAAGATCATTTTGCTCTTCTCATACCAAGATCACACACACCATACTATATCAGTCTGGGCTGGCTGATGTTTTTGGTTGGTTGTATTAGACTGTGTTGAGTAATGGTTGGGGCATGGTTATGTTGATAATCATTATAGCTCTGGATACCTGTAATAAGTCTAACTTTCATTAAACTGTTTACAACCCTGGATATCTTGTTTATGGAGGAATGTGTGGTTATATGTTTAATAGGTTTCTCAATTCACAAGCGCAACCAAAGAGAAAAGTCTTCCTTACAGGCAGGCATAACGGACACCTCTGCTGTGACAATACTCTTCACTCCCAGATTGGAAAGCCCTCCTCTAACCAGGCCACATGTGAACGCCAAATACTGCAATGACAGGGGCAGGGAGAACCATTCATGTGGTGAAAGTTGTCCAGGTATAAATAGTGCTTGACAAGTGAGTTTTCCCCCATTACGCTTCCTCACCTTTGGGGCATGCTCCAAATACTGTTTACCGGCAGAGAGCTGAGTGAGTAACCGGAACTTGTTATCCTGCAGGACATAAATACCCTGAAAAAGAATCCGCAGAAATCAACACTACATGAAAAATTACAATATATTCAGTGAAAGTATTTGACCGCATAATATTTCCATGAGAGGTGGTGATTGAAGTGCAATTGAATCTTACTTGGTGGTTTGTTCTTAGGTTGTCAATTTGCTTTTTGAAGACACAGGTCCAGAAGTCTTTGCAGATGAATTTCATGACATCAAGCTCATCTTTAAACCGTGCTGTGTCTTTGGTGAACCTAAAGAAAAAGAGTATGTTCACCATGATGTTGTTCCCAGGGCCAACTCCAGACAGAAACAGGTACTTAGGGGCCCAGGCCGCTAGGGGGCACCCAACCCAGGGCCCCAGCCCAGCTATCTAAACTTGAAGTAATCATAATCGAATACCAACCGGTCATGCAGGGCACGTGCCCAGGGGTCCTGTCCTCCAGGGGGCCTCTATTGATTTTGTTAGTTACACTCACTCAGATATCATTAACATGGCATGAGTCATGGCAAAATGTGTATAATTGCAGGAAATTTGCCTTAAAACTGAAATGTCTCTCCGGCCAATGGCAAAATGTGTGGAACTGCTTAAAACTTGACTCAAACCTGCAACTTTCAAATTGTATTTATTTTTACTCAGTCAGGGTCTCAACTTACTGTTGAGAGTTAGAATACACAAGGTACAAGTTCAAAATGTGGCTGTGCATCAGACATTTTTCTCTTGTTACAGTGCCTTGCGAAAGTATTCGGCCCCCTTGAACTTTGCGACCTTTTGCCACATTTCAGGCTTCAAACATAAACATAAAGATATAAAACTGTATTTTTTTGTGAAGAATCAACAACTAGTGGGACACAATCATGAAGTGGAACGACATTTATTGGATATTTCAAACTTTTTTAACATATCAAAAACTGAAAAATTGGGCGTGCAAAATTATTCAGCCCCCTTAAGTTAATACTTTGTAGCGCCACCTTTTGCTGCGATTACAGCTGTTAGTCGTTTGGGGTATGTCTCTATCAGTTTTGCACATCGAGAGACTGAATTTTTTTCCCATTCCTCCTTGTAAAACAGCTCGAGCTCAGTGAGGTTCGATGGAGAGCATTTGTGAACAGCAGTTTTCAGTTCTTTCCACAGATTCTCGATTGGATTCAGGTCTGGACTTTGACTTGGCCATTCTAACACCTGGATATGTTTATTTTTGAACCATTCCATTGTAGATTTTGCTTTATGTTTTGGATCATTGTCTTGTTGGAAGACAAATCTCCGTCCCAGTCTCAGGTCTTTTGCAGACTCCATCAGGTTTTCTTCCAGAATGGTCCTGTATTTGGCTCCATCCATCTTCTCATCAATTTTAACCATCTTCCCTGTCCCTGCTGAAGAAAAGCAGGCCCAAACCATGATGCTGCCACCACCATGTTTGACAGTGGGGATGGTGTGGTCAGGGTGATGAGCTGTGTTGCTTTTACGCCAAACATAACGTTTTGCATTGTTGCCAAAAAGTTCAATTTTGGTTTCATCTGACCAGAGCACCTTCTTCCACATGTTTGGTGTGTCTCCCAGGTGGCTTGTGGCAAACTTTAAACAACACTTTTTATGGATATCTTTAAGAAATGGCTTTCTTCTTGCCACTCTTCCATAAAGGCCAGATTTGTGCAATATACGACTGATTGTTGTCCTATGGACAGAGTCTCCCACCTCAGCTGTAGATCTCTGCAGTTCATCCAGAGTGATCATGGGCCTCTTGGCTGCATCTCTGATCAGTCTTCTCCTTGTATGAGCTGAAAGTTTAGAGGGACGGCCAGGTCTTGGTAGATTTGCAGTGGTCTGATACTCCTTCCATTTCAATATTATCGCTTGCACAGTGCTCCTTGGGATGTTTAAAGCTTGGGAAATCTTTTTGTATCCAAATCCGGCTTTAAACTTCTTCACAACAGTATCTCGGACCTGCCTGGTGTGTTCCTTGTTCTTCATGATGCTCTCTGCGCTTTTAACGGACCTCTGAGACTATCACAGTGCAGGTGCATTTATACGGAGACTTGATTACACACAGGTGGATTGTATTTATCATCATTAGTCATTTAGGTCAACATTGGATCATTCAGAGATCCTCACTGAACTTCTGGAGAGAGTTTGCTGCACTGAAAGTAAAGGGGCTGAATAATTTTGCACGCCCAATTTTTCAGTTTTTGATTTGTTAAAAAAGTTTGAAATATCCAATAAATGTTGTTCCACTTCCTGATTGTGTCCCACTTGTTGTTGATTCTTCACAAAAAAATACAGTTTTATATCTTTATGTTTGAAGCCTGAAATGTGGCAAAAGGTCGCAAAGTTCAAGGGGGCCGAATACTTTCGCAAGGCACTGTATGTCAGTCACTAGCTAGGTTTCCATCCAATTGGATACAGATTTATGCAAATATTCTAAAATCTGCATAAAAACAATACGTGCATTTTCCCACCAGAGATGTGTTCCCATCGAATTGACTTGTTGCAATAAAAGGCTGTGCAGTTAAATTCCCATGTTCAGAATAAAAATTCAAGTTCAATTGTTTTCAATCACATTTTTAACTGTACTGGTGGTTTTCTCACAAAAAAATGTGTGTTTTATAGCGTGTGCCCACTTTGGTAATGGCACGTGCTCTCTAGCCAATAGCGTGCAGGTAGCGGAATGGGCCAAAATACCAGCAACAGTGTGTGAAAACCTTGTGAAGACTTACAGAAAACGTTTGACCTCTGTCATTGCCAACAAAGGGTATATAACAAAGTATTTAGATAAACTTTTGTTATTGACCAAATACTTATTTTCCACCATAATTTGCAAATAAATTCATAAAAAATCCTACAATGTGATTTTCTGGATTTTTTTTCTCATTTTGTCTGTCATAGTTAAGTGTACCTATGATGAAAATTACAGGCCTCTCTCATCTTTTTAAGTGGGAGAACTTGCACAATTGGCGGCTGACTAAATACTTTTTTGCCCCAATGTATAGCCTACATGATGAGATTATTATAGACAAAAGGGCAAGATTATTTTCAGTTTTCAAATGGCAGCAAAGCATCGATTATCATGTAACCAGAAAAATACCCTCAATATTTATTGGAAAGCAGCATTAAGCTCATCACCTTGCACTTCCACCACCCATAACTTATTTAATCTCTAGCCTAATAAACTGCATGAAGAGTCATAGTGGGAGGACCACACAACATGTCATCACGTGACTCCAAGTTTACTTCGATATGATCGTTATTATATTAATATTTGCACATACGTGTTTCCATTAAAATTTACAGACAAAAAAAGATCCCTCCTTGTCTAGCATATTTTATTTTGTTGACATTTGGAAAGTTTACCGAAAACTTTTCTGTTTCCATAAGGCCTGTCATGACATTTTTTATTCGAAAATTACTCTAGCCAGCTATCTAAACTTGTAGCAATCATGACCAAATAACAACCGGTCACACAGGGTACGTGCCCAGGAGCCCTGACCTTCAGGGGATCCCTACTGATTTTTGTTAATCACTCTCACTCAGATATCATTGACATGGTATAAGTCATGGAAACACGTGTAGTAGTGCAGGAAATTTGCTTCAACTGAAAAACTATGCATCCACCCCATGGCTAAATGGGTAGAATTGCAGGAAATTGGCTATAAAACTGCAATCACACATTTTTTTTTCGTGAGGTTGGGAGGGGACCCCAATCAAATCTAACTTGGGGCCCAAAAAGGGTAGAGCCGGCCCTGATTGTTCCATTACCATTGACAGATCAGGTTGGAAAATATCACCCTTGGAAATAATTTGTGTTTGGTGATGTCAGTGATTATTATAATAATTGGAGGTGGTCACAGTGGTAAACAACAACATTAATTATCATATTAGTATCAATAAATAAACTAAACAAACATAGTGCTTCAACAAACCTTTCTATTAGTCCCTGACCCACCCGGAATCCCATATTTTCCAGTTTGGTAATACATCTCCCATTTTCCTAAAGGATTTGAGGATAAAACAACATAATTAGTTATTATGCACACACATTCCATATTTTCCAACACCATTAAAAAAATATGGCCTCACCATTTCCCCATGTTCAGATGATTTGTATATATACTGTATCACCTCATTGTGTAAAAACTGAAAAAGGGCTTCGTCTGCCATCCTTGGTTATTCCCAAACCTATCAAACACCTCTGGCTAGTAAGGATGACGCCACCCTAAATGCTATCAGTATTCATATATAGATATTTATATATATAACGTTATATATTCGTCTTTGAATTTAGTGATGTGTGTTTCTACAGTCACTTAATAATGTAGAGCAAAGAACACAACCTAATCGAAATTTCTATGAACCAAAGAGTATTTAAGCCAACATATATTTCTAACTAGCCATCAATAAATTACTATGATTAAATAGCTCAACTTGAGTCGTGAGACGCAAAGATTTAACGATGAGACATGAAAATAAACATCTGACAGAGGTCCTTCTTTCACACTGGCAAACAGTCGGCCAAAATAATGCCTGAATAGGAAGCGAAAAAGACAAATGAAAAAGGATGAACATATGATTATTACATCCCTTATTATTTAACAGTTCATACGGTTAAAAAAATGCCGGTGGATGTATGTGTTATTTAGCTAATTAGACACAAGAAACATTGTGGCAATGTGGGCAACAACGTTACAAAGGCATATATGGACTACTTCCATAGAGATAGATAGAGGACTCATCTTTGTATCTGTGCCATTGTAGCGTCTGTGATAGCATCAAATCAAATCAAATTGTATTGGTCACATGTTCCCGAATACAACAGGTGTAGACTTTACCACGAAATGCTTACTTACGAGCCCATTTCCAACAATGCAGAGTTAAAAAGTAAGAACAATAAATGCTACAGTATGTACAAAAAGTGACTAGACAATCAGGATAGATAATAAACAGAGTAGCAGCAGCGTATGTAACAAGTATGAAAGTCTGTCTATGTGTTAGTGTGTGTGTGTAGTCAATATGTATGTGTTTTGTGTGTGTGAGCGTGTGTAGTGTGTGTGTGTGTCGGTGTGTGTGTGTGTGTGTGTGTCGGTGTAGTATGTAGTGTGTGACTAGAGTCTAGTGAGTGAGTGTGCAGAGAGTCAGTGCAAAAATCATAATAAATAATAAAGGGGGTCAATGTAAATAGTCCGGGTAGCCATTTGAAGTGATGTTCATCAGGGGGATCCCTATTTTTGAACACAAGCATGGTACCAATAATTGCTTCTATTTCACAAGATGTATAGTACCAGCCAAAAGTTTGGACACACCTACTCATTCTAGGGTTTTTCTTTATTTTTTACTATTTTCTACGTTGTAGAATAAAAGTGAAGACATCAGAACAATTAAATAAAACATATGGAATCATGTAGTAACCAAAAAAAGTGTTAAACAAATCAAATGTTATATTTGAGATTATTCAAAGTAGCCACCCTTTGCCTTGATGACAGCTTTGCACAATCTTAGCATTCTCTCAACCAGCTTCACATGGAATGTTTTTCCAACAGTCTTGAAGGAGTTCCTACATATACTGAGCAGTTGTTGGCTGCTTTTCCTTCACTCTGCAGTCCAACCCATCCCAAACCATCTCAATTGGGTTGAGCTTGTGTGATTGTGGAGGTCAAGTCATCTGATTAAGCACTCCATCACTCTCCTTCTTGGTCAAATAGCCCTTACACAGCCTGGAGGTGTGTTGGGTCATTGTCCTGTTGAAAAACAAATGATAGTCCCACTAAGCGCAAACCAGATGGGAATTCTAAATAAATCACTGACAGTATCAGCAGCAAAGCTCCTCCTCCATGCTTCACAGTGGAAACCACACATGCAGAGATCATCCATTTATCTACTCTGCGTCTCACAAAGACACAGTGGTTGGAACCAAAAATCTCAAATTTGGACTCATCAGACCAAAGGACAGACTTCCAACGGTCTAATGTCCATTGCTCATGTTTATTTGCCCAAGCAAGTCTCTTCTTCTTATTGGTGTCCTTTAGTAGTGGTTTCTTTGCAGCAATTAGACCACAAAGGCCTGATTCACGCAGTCTCCCCTGAACAGTTGATGTTGAGATGTGTCTGTTACTTGAACTCTGTGAAGCATTTATTTGGGCTGCAATCAGACGTGCAGTTAACTCTAATGAACTTATCCTCTGCAGCAGAGGTAACTCTGAGTCTTCCTTCCTTGTTGGGGTTCTCGTATGAGCCAGTTTCATCATAGCGCTTGATGGTTTTTGCGACTGCACTTGAAGAAACACAATTGACTGGCTCAAACGCATTAAGAAGAAAATAAATTCCACAAATGTACTTTTAACAAGGCACACTTGTTAATTGAAAGGCATTCCAGGTGACTATCTAATTTAAACGTATATATATATAATGATTTAACCTTTATTTAACTAGGCAAGCCAGTTAAGAACAAATTCTTATTTACAATGACTGCCTGTACTGGCCAAACCAGACCCGATGCTGGGACAATTCTGCACCGTCCTATGGGAGTCCCAATCACGGCTGGTTGTGATACAGCCTGAAATCAAACCAGGATGTCTGTAGTGATGCCTCAAGCACTGAGATGCAGGGCCTTTTTAGATCGCTGCGCCACTCGGGAGCCCAAGTGGTGCATGTTGACAGAATGCCAAGAGTGTGCAAAGCTGTCATCAAAGGGTGGCTACTTTGAAGAATCTCAAATATAAATATATTTTGATTAGTTTAACACTTGTTACTAATTTCATAGTTTTGATGTCTTCACTATTATTCTACAATGTAGAAATTTGGTCAAAATAAAGAAAAACCCTCTAATGACTAGGTGTGTTCAAACTTTTGACTGGTACTGTATGTCCTTGAACCGATTACTTTCAAATCACACACAGATGATAAATTATGAGGATAATTTAGTTGCTAGCCTACAGTACCTTGGTCGGGCCTTCATCTTGAGATACTCCATGTGAGGGGGATGCACTGAGCCAGCCTGCAAAGTCACTTCCTAGAGTAGATCAAACTGTTCATGCAATGTTTCCAAAAACTCCTCCATGTTGCAAGATGACACTTCCTGATCATCAAATGCGCCACTGAGCATTCTCATAGGAAACAATGGGGTGACGTCATCGATGGCTTCCTCCATATTTTTTTTACAGCCTATGGGTGGAAGCCCTCAATGGCGCTGCCCATGCTAATACAGCCTTTTGGCCACGAGAGGCCTCTATCATTCTCTATAGCTATGTCCAAATAGTTTTAACATGGTTCTCTGCATACTAGGTTTGGTTTGCTCCTAGTCGAAGTTGGGCTAGGCGAAGTGAATGTCTGTACCTCACATGCTCTTGACCTTTGATTGAAAATAGTACTGTTTGTCCCTCTTTAGACGCTGTAGCCAGTATACCTCCTCAAAATAGTCTAAATTAATCTAAGATAACTCTAGAAATCTGTAATACATTTTTATGTTTTCGCCAGGAAGCTCAGGACCCAGTTGCACAGGGTGGGGTTCAGACCCATGGCCATGAGCTTAAGATGAGCTTGGAGGGTACTATGGTGTTGAATGCTGAGCTATAGTCAATTAACAGCATTCTTACATAGGGATTCCTCTTGTCCAGATGGGATAGGGCAGTATGCAGTGTGATGGCGATCTGTGGATCTATTTGGACGGTAAGCAAATTGAAGTGGGTCTAGGGTGTCAGGTAAGGTAGAGGTGATATGATCCTTAACTAGCCTTCCAAAGCACTTCATGATGACAGAAGTGAGTGCTATGGGGAGATAGTCATTTAGTTGGATTACCTTTGCTTTCTTGGGTACATGAACAATGGTGGACAATTTGAAGCAAGTGGGGACAGCAGACTGGGATAGGGAGAGATTGAATATGTCCGTAAACACTCCAGCCAGCTGGTTTGCGCTTGCTCTGAGGACGTGGCTAGGGATGCCATCTGGGCCGGCAGACTTGTGAGGGTTAACACGTTTATATGTCTTACTCACGTCGGCCACGGAGAAGGAGAGCCCACAGTCCTTGGTAGCGTGCCGTGTCGGTGGCACTGTGTTATCCTCAAAGCGGGCAAAGAAAGTGTTTAGCTTGTCCGGGAAAAAAGACGTTGATGTCCGCGACGTGGCTGGTTTTCTCTTTGTAGTCCGTGATTGTCTGTAGACCCTGCCACATATGTCTCGTGTCTGAGCTGTTGAATTGCGACTCCACTTTGTCTCTGTACTGAGGTTTTGCCTGTTTGATTTCCTTATGGAGGGAATAACTACACTGTTTGTATTCTGCAATATTCCCAGTCAGCTTGCCATGGTTAAATGCAGTGGTTCACACTTTCAGTTTTGCACAAATGCTGCCATCTATCCATGGTTTCTGGTTTGATTAGGTTTTAATAGTCACCGTGGGAACAACATCCCCTATACATTTCCTGATGAACTCCACCACTGTGTCAGTGTATGCGTCAATGTTATTCTCAGAGGCTACCCTGAACAAATCCCAGTCCATGTGATCAAAACAATCTTGAAGCATGTTTTCCGATTTGGTCGGACCAGCATTGAATGGACCTTAGCAAGGGAGGAGCAAAATGGAGTTGTGAGGGAGGGCAGGGGGGGGGGGCTTGTAGGTATTTCGAAAAGTTGAGTAACAGTGGTCCAATGTTTTACCAACACGAGAACTACAGTCAATGTGTTGGTAGATCTTTGGTAGCATTTTCCTCAAATTTTCTTTGTTAAAATCCCCAGCTACAATAAATGCGGCCGCAGGATATGTCATTTCCAGTTCATAAAGTCCGGTGTAGTTCTTTGAGGGACATCATGGTATCGGCTTGAGGGGGAATATACACGGCTGTGACTATAACCGAAGAGAATTCTTTTGGGAGGTAATACGGTCGGCATTTGATTGTGAGGTTTTCTAGGTCAGGTGAACAAAGGACTTGAGTTTCTGTATGTTATCACAATCACGCCAGAAGTAGTTAATCATGAAACCTACATCTCCACCTTTCTTCTTCCCGGAGAGTTCTTTATTCCTGTCTGTGCGATGTACTGAGAACCCAGATGGTTTATGGACAGGGACAGTATATCCCAAGAGAGCCATGTTTCTGTGAAAGAGAGTATGTTAAAATCCCTGATGTTTCTCTGGAATGAGATCCTCGCCCTGAGCTTGTCTACTTTATTTTTCAAAGACTGAACATTAGCGAGTACCATCGAACATTGCCATCGAAGAGGTCGATGGTGTGCCTCCTAAGTCAGACTAGAAGTCCACTCCGAATACCTCTTCTCCGCCGGCGGTGTTTCGGAGCAGCCACTGGAATAAGTTAAATTGCCTTGGGGGGTACGAACAAAAATCGTATTCCTGGTCATAATGCTGGGGAGTTACTGCCGCTCTAACATCCAAAAGTTCTTTATGTATGTAATAACACCAAACATTTTATGAGCTCATAAAACAAAATGCTGCAAAGTTGCTTAGGAGCTAGAAGCAGAGCTGCGATATCTGTTGGCGCCAAACACACATACCTTTTTCCCAGTCTGATGTCCTTAGTGCTCCGGAGCAGGTTTTCATCAAGAATCTCTTTGAACTTTGCTCCGTTCATCTTTCCCTCGAACCTGACTAGTCTCCCAGTCCCTTCTGCTTAAAAACATCTCCACAGCATGATGCTGCCACCTCCATGCTTCACCGTAGGGATGGTATTGGCCAGGTGATGAGCAGTGCTTGGTTTCCTCCAGACGTGACGCTTGGCATTCAGGCCAAAGAGTTCAATCTTGGTTTCATCAGAGAATCAGGGAATCTTGTTTCTCATGGTCTGAGAGTCCTTTAGGTGCCTTTTGGCAAACTCCAAGCGGGCCGTCATGTGCCTTTTGCTGAGGAGTGGCTTCTGTCTGATTGGTGGAGTACTGCAGAGATGGTGGTCTTCCATCTCCACAAAGGAACTCTGGAGCTCTGTCAGAGTGACCATTGGGTTCTTGGTCACCTCCCTGACCAAGGCTGTTCTTCCCTGATTGCTCAGTTTGGCCGGGTGTACAGCTCTAGGAATAGTCTTGGTGGCACCAAACGTCTTCGATTTAAGAATGAGGGAGGCCACGGTGTTCTTGGGGACCTTCAATGCTGCAGCCATTTTTTGGTACCCTTCCCCAGATCTGTGCCTTGACACAATCCTGCCTCAGGGCTCTACGGACTATTCCTATGACCTTGTGTCTTGGTTGTTGCTCTGACTGGTGTGTGCCTTTCCAAATCATTGAATTTTCCACAGCTGGACACAAATCAAGTTGTAGAAACATCTCAAGGAGGATCAATGGAAACAGGATGCACCTGAGCTCAATGTCCAGTCTCATAGCAAAGGGTCTGATTACTTAAGCAAATAAGTTATTTCTGTTTTTGTTTTTTTCATAAATTTGCAAACATTAAAAAAAAACTGTTTTCACTTTGTCATTATGGGGTATTGTGTGTAGATTGATTAGGAAAATGTTTAACATTGTCAATTTTCGAATAAGGCTGTAATGTAACAAATGTGGAAAAAGTGAAGGAGCCGGAATACATTCCGAATGCACTGTTCATCAAACACATGGTTTCCAGATGTTTGATGCCATTCCATGTGCTCCGTTCAGGCCCTTATTACGAGCCGTTCTCTCCTCTGCAGCCTCCTGTGATATAGATGGATCTGCCAGAAGGCAAGGATCCATTCTCTCCAAAAATCTCACTCCCACAGGGCCAGAATCATCTTTGTCATCATCAGGATGAGGCTCAAACTCAGCGGTCTTCACTGCATCTGCCACCACAGTTAATTCATCCACACTCTCGTCATGTTCAATTTCCTCCTGTAGCAATTCCAAAAGTTCTGTGTGATCCACCACTCCATATTGACCTTTTTTTCCTGTCCTCCATTCTACCCCAACCTCGTGGCCACAGTAGCAAACAAAGAATCACTTAATTGAAGAATCTCTACTGTTGACCAATCACCGACGAAGGGGCGTAGATTTCGGCTTGCCTCAGGAAAAATGTTTGTGTGCCCATACAGCAAATAAAACCCTTTCAAAAGACCCAATAAACAACCTCACAAAATGTTTTCATAATATATGAACAAACTGTTTCGGATGGGAAGCATGTGGACACCAGAATTTATTTGAATTTTACAGGATGAAATCTCTTGATATGCACCATGTCGTTTTCAAGTGTCCAAATAAAAAAGAACGAAGCAAACAAACAATACTTAGTAACAAGAATAATATGGCAACTTATGTCTAATAATAATAACAATGTAATTATAGGCGCAGGCATAGTCTGTGTGCCAGTCTTTTTAGCAGAGACTGTTAACCCCTAAATAGAGACGGGCACCCAGATTAGCGCAGGCAAGGCGAAGCAGAGAAGTTGAGAAGGAAGCAAACGGCATAAGGAATAATAGAGCTATCTGACGGCAAAAGGGCTCTAATGCAAGGTGTGGTAAAGATACACTACATGACCAAAAGTATGTGGACAACTGCTTGTCGAACACCTCATTTCAAAATCATGGGCATTAATATGGAGTTGGTCCCCCCTTTGTTGCTATAACAGTCTCCACTCTTCTGGGAAGGCATTCCACTAGATGCTGGAACATTGCTGCAGTAACTTGCTTCCATTCAGCCACAAAAGCATTCAGCCACAAAAACATTTGGCGTTCCAATTCATCCCAAAGGTGTTCGATGGGGTTGAGGTCAGGGTTCTGTGCAGGCAAGTCAAGTTCTTCCACACCAATCTCAACAAACCATTTCTGTATGGACCTTTGTGCACGGGGGAATTGTCATGCTGAAACAGGAAAGAGCCTTCCCCAAACTTAATTTTTTCTCAAAAAAGTTGAATCGTCTAGAATGTCATTGTATGCTGTAGCGTTAAGATTTCCTTTCACTGGAACTAAGGTGCCTACCCAAACCATGAAAAACAGCCTCAGACCATTATTCCTCCTCCACCACCAAACTTTACAGTTAGCACTACGCATTTGGACAGGTAGCGTTCTCTTGGCATCCGCCAAACCCAGTTTAGTCCATCGGACTGCCAGATGGTGAAGCATGATTCATCACTCCAGAGAACACGTTTCCACTGCTCCAGAGTCCAATGGCAGTGAGCTTTACACCACTCCAGCCATCGCTTGGTATTGCACATGGTGATCTTAGGCTTGTGTGCAGCTGCTTGGCCATGGAAACCCATTTCATGAAGCTCCAGACGAAAAGTTATTGTGCTGACATTGCTTCCAGAGGCAGTTTGGAACTCTGTAGTGAGTCAAGGACAATTTTTACGCACTATGTGCTTCAGCGCTTGGAGGTTCCGTGCTGTGAGCTTGTGTGGCCTACCACTTCGCGGCTGAGCCATTGTTGCTCCAAGATGTTTCCACTTCACTGTAACAGCACATACAGTTGACGGGGGCAGCTCTAGCAGGGCAGAAATTTGATGAACTGACTTGTTGGAAAGGTGGCATCCTATGACGACGCCACGCTGAATGTCACTGAGCTCTTCATTTAGGGCATACTCCTGCAAATATTTGTCTATGGATATTTCATGGCTGTGTGCTCGATTTTATACACCTGTCAGCAACGGGTGTGGCTGAATTAGCCGAATCCACTCATTTGAAGGGGTGTCCACATACTTTTGTATATATGTCAAAATGATACTACAAAATGATAATTTCATAATTTCATAACTATATTCAAATAATTTGGGTAACTTTCAACTCTCTGTTTGAATATGTTGAACAAAGAACAGAAAAGACACACCCATGAAAGTGGTTCTCTGCGTGCAGCTTGTTTTTATTGAGCAAAATATCCAGCTACCATACAATACCTCATAAAAAAAGGGGAAGAGCTGTCAGTAGAACAGTAGTGGCACTTTGTTTTAACATAAAAGATAAAGAAAACACAAAAGATCTCCTTCTGCTGCCTACTTCCCCATCACCCTAGGCACTACACACAGATTAGCGTTTTCTTTTTGGTAGGCTACACAATAGAATTGTACAGCTTACTAATAAATAATTTGTTTTGTAAAATGATACAGAACTCTGCAACTGACAAGTCAGAGCTTACATGGTATTTTACTCTTATTCTGGTTATACAACTACAATGATCTATTTTGTATATTATTTACAGCTTGTGTCCAATACTAAAGAAAAAGTCACTATGCATAAAGCAGTGACTTGTGGTGTGTACAAACGCACACACGCACACACGCACACACACACACTCTGCAACTGACAAGTCAGAGCTTACATGGTATTTTACTCTTATTCTGGTTATACAACTACAATGATCTATTTTGTATATTATTTACAGCTTGTGTCCAATACTAAAGAAAAAGTCACTATGCATAAAGCAGTGACTTGTGGTGTGTACAAACGCACACACGCGCACACACACACACACACACACACACACACACACACACACTGTATTGTTCAAACAAGACAAGGATAAAAATCTGTAAATTCCAAAATGTCTTGCCTTAACTGATTGACAGACTACGAATCCCCTTCTGTAGAGTCGCCCTCTAAAATCCATAGGTTCAAGTGGAGTTGTATGCGAAATTTGCGAATATAAAAGTATATATTCAAATTTGCTGACATCATTGTCCTACACTCTTCAAAAAAAAGGACTCCGAAAGGACTCTTCAGCTTTCCCCATAAGATAAATGTTTTTGGTTTCAGGTATAACCCTTTTTGGTTCCAGGTAGAACCCTTTTGGGAGTACAGAACCCTCTGTGGAAATGGTTTTACCTGGAACCAAAAATATTTATCTTCAAAGGGTTCTCCTATGGGGACAGCTGAAGAACACTTTTAGGTTCTAGATAGCGACTTTTTTTTCTAAGAGTGTACTTTGTAACTGTGAACCTTAGTCTTCGGTGTATATGACAGATAATACTGTAGTAACAAGATGCTTTAATACCCAATAATTCATTTGAAAAGGATACCCTGTGAACACCCCCTTGTATAATATATCAGAGCCGGCAAGCCAACTTCATCACCATCATCTGGCATCAACTGCGTCACCATCATCAAACCATCATCTCATTTTTAGGAGCCTGAGATCGCTGATCTGTTGAGGGAGTCCTGCTCTATGGCTATGACAATATCTCCTATCCTTACATTTGTTATGTGTTAGCTATATGTGTAAGCCAACTATGCGTGTTATGTCATGTGTTATATGTGTAAGCCAAGTATGCCTAGTATGTTTATGTTTGTACATTTTTGAACCATTTATTTAAGAGGACTATAATGGAAATAGATCGTAAAACATGTCTTGTGTCATGCTTGATGATTTTAAATGCATTATCCACATTTGTGGTTGTATATTGTTTTACATGGTCAAATAAAATCTATCTATCTATGTACAGTTGAAGTCAGAAGTTTACATACACTTTAGCCAAATACTTTTAAATGTCAGAATAATAGTAGAGAGAATGATTTTTTTCAGCTTTTATTTCTTTCATCACATTCCCAATGGGTCAGAAGTTTACATACACTCAATTAGTATTTGGTAGCATTGCCTTTCAATTGTTTAACGTTTCAGGTAGCCTTCCACAAGCTTCCCACAAGAAGTTGGGTGAATTTTGGACAATTCTTCCTGACAGAGCTGGTGTAACTGAGTCAGGTTTATAGGCCTCCCTGCCTTCACACACTTTTTCTGTTCTGCTCACAAATTTTCTATAGGATTGAGGTCAGGGCTTTGTGATGACCACTCCGATACCTTGACTTTGTTGTCCTTAAGTCATTTTGCCACAACTTTGGAAATACAGTGCCTTGCGAAAGTATTCGGCCCCCTTGAACTTTGCGACCTTTTGCCACATTTCAGGCTTCAAACATAAAGATATAAAACTGTATTTTTTTGTGAAGAATCAACAACAAGTGGGACACAATCATGAAGTGGAACGACATTTATTGGATATTTCAAACTTTTTTAACAAATCAAAAACTGAAAAATTGGGCGTGCAAAATTATTCAGCCCCCTTAAGTTAATACTTTGTAGCGCCACCTTTTGCTGCGATTACAGCTGTAAGTCGCTTGGGGTATGTCTCTATCAGTTTTGCACATCGAGAAACTGACATTTTTTCCCATTCCTCCTTGCAAAACAGCTCGAGCTCAGTGAGGTTGGATGGAGAGCATTTGTGAACAGCAGTTTTCAGTTCTTTCCACAGATTCTCGATTGGATTCAGGTCTGGACTTTGACTTGGCCATTCTAACACCTGGATATGTTTATTTTTGAACCATTCCATTGTAGATTTTGCTTTATGTTTTGGATCATTGTCTTGTTGGAAGACAAATCTCCGTCCCAGTCTCAGGTCTTTTGCAGATTCCATCAGGTTTTCTTCCAGAATGGTCCTGTATTTGGCTCCATCCATCTTCCCATCAATTTTAACCATCTTCCCTGTCCCTGCTGATGAAAAGCAGGCCCAAACCATGATGCTGCCACCACCATGTTTGACAGTGGGGATGGTGTGTTCAAGGTGATGAGCTGTGTTGCTTTTACGCCAAACATAACGTTTTGCATTGTTACCAAAAAGTTCAATTTTGGTTTCATCTGACCAGAGCACCTTCTTCCACATGTTTGGTGTGTCTCCCAGGTGGCTTGTGGCAAACTTTAAACGACACTTTTTATGGATATCTTTAAGAAATGGCTTTCTTCTTGCCACTCTTCCATAAAGGCCAGATTTGTGCAATATATGACTGATTGTTGTCCTATGAACAGAGTCTCCCACCTCAGCTGTAGATCTCTGCAGTTCATCCAGAGTGATCATGGGCCTCTTGGCTGCATCTCTGATCAGTCTTCTCCTTGTATGAGCTGAAAGTTTAGAGGGATGGCCAGGTCTTGGTAGATTTTCAGTGGTCTGATACTCCTTCCATTTCAATATTATCGCTTGCACAGTGCTCCTTGGGATGTTTAAAGCTTGGGAAATCTTTTTGTATCCAAATCCGGCTTTAAACTTCTTCACAACAGTATCTCGGACCTGCCTGGTGTGTTCCTTGTTCTTCATGATGCTCTCTGCGCTTTTAACGGACCTCTGAGACTATCACAGTGCAGGTGCATTTATACGAAGACTTGATTACACACAGGTGGATTGTATTTATCATCATTAGTCATTTAGGTCAACATTGGATCATTCAGAGATCCTCACTGAACTTCTGGAGAGAGTTTGCTGCACTGAAAGTAAAGGGGCTGAATAATTTTGCACGCCCAATCTTTCAGTTTTTGATTTGTTAAAAAAGTTTGAAATATCAAATAAATGTCGTTCCACTTCATGATTGTGTCCCACTTGTTGTTGATTCTTCACAAAAAATACAGTTTTATATCTTTATGTTTGAAGCCTGAAATGTGGCAAAAGGTCGCAAAGTTCAAGGGGGCCGAATACTTTCGCAAGGCACTGTATGCTTGGGGTCATTGTCCATTTGGAAGACCCATTTGCGACCAAGCTTTAACTTCCTGACTGATGCCTTTAGATGTTGCTTCAATATTTCCACTTAATTTTCCTCCCTCATGATTCCATCTATTTTGTGAAGTCCCTCCTGCAGCAAAGCACCCCCACAACATGATGCTGCCACCCCCGTGCTTCACAGTTGGGATGGTGTTAATGGCTTGCAAGCCTCCCCCTTTTTCCTCCAAACATAACAATGGTCATTATAGCCAAACAGTTCAATTTTTGTTTCATCAGACCAGAGGACATTTCTCCAAAAAGTATGATCGTTGTCCCTATCTGCAGTTGCGAATCGTAGTCTGGATTTTTTATGTCGGTTTTGGAGCAGTGGCTTCTTCCTTGCTGAGCGGCCTTTCAGGTTATGTCGTTATAGGACTCGTTTTACTGTGAATATAGATACTTTTGTACCTGTTTCCTCCAGCATCTTCACAAGGTCCTTTGCTGTTGTTCTGGGATTGATTTGTACTTTTCGCACCAAAATACGTTCATCTCTAGGAGACAAAACGCGTCTCCTTCCTGAGCGGTATGACAGCTGCGTACTATTGTTTGTACAGATGAATGTGGTACCTTCAGGCGTTTGGAAATTGCTCCCAAGGATGAACCAGACTTTTTTCCTGAAGTCTTGGCTGATCTCTAGATTTTCCCATGATGTCAGGCAAAGAGGCACTGAATTTGAAGGTAGGCCTTGAAATACATCCACAGGTACAGCTCCAATTGACTCAAATGATGTCAATTAGCCTATCAGAAGCTTCTAAAGCCATGACATAATTTTCTGGAATTTTCCAAGCTGTTTAAAGGCACAGTCAACTTAGTGTATGTAAACTTCTGACCCACTGGAATTGTGATACAGTGAATTATAAGTGAAATAATCTGTCTATAAACAATTGTTGGAAAAATGACTTGTGTCATGCACAAAGTAGATGTCCTAACCAACTTGCCAAAACTATAGTTAACAAGAAATCTGTGGAGTGGTTGAAAAACTAGTTTTCATGACTCCAACCTAAGTGTATGTAAACTTCCGACTTCAACTGTATGTATGTATGTATGTATCGGTGTTGTCGGAGGGCTTAGAGCTGGGAGTCGGCTCCCCCCAGGCTGTTCATCTCGTCAGGCGCATACTTCTCCCCTGCCTCTCCGGCATCATGGCGGAAGCCAGCGGCAATCTCGTCAAACGATCGTCCCTTGGTTTCGGGCACCATGAAGTAGGTGAAGACGAAGAAGCCCAGCAACAGCACGGTGAAGATGATGAAGACGTAGGGGCCACACAGTTGCTACAGAGAATATAGAAAAGTTACATTATATTCACAATTTCCAAATTGAAAGTGGAAGTCATAAGTGCTATTATAGAACTATATAATATATATAATAATATATACTATCAATGTATATTAATTCATATAATATGAAAATGAGCCATTAATGCAATAGTAATGGTTTCTGTCTCCTTACCTCAACGTATTGGAAGGTCATGCCCACTATAAAGTTAGCTGACCAGTTGGAGAATCCAGCCACGGCAAAGGCAGAGGGCCGAGGACCTTGGCTGAAGAGCTCAGCCACAATGAACCATGGGATGGGGCCTGGGCCAATCTCAAAGAAGGCCACGAAGCTGAAGATGGCCACGATGCTAACGTACGACATCCATGGCAGCTGGTCCTGAGGCAAGACACATCAGTAGACGAGTCTGGTTGAAGTAGCCGTGTACATAAAATATAATATAAGCATATCCATGATGTTTTTTTATGTTCCTTTAGTGCACCATTATACATACCAGCAGTGCCATGGCAACTGTCATCAGGACCGCTGAGAAGGCCATCCCCAGTAACCCAGTGAGGTGAAGGGATCTTCGCCCAGCACGCTCCACAATGAATAGCTATATAAAGAGAGCGAGGAAGAGGAGAAGAAAGGTGGTGTTAGTGGGGGTTGGGGAGTGGCTACATTTCAAAGACACGTTAGTCTGTTTTTATTTTCCACCCATACTAGAAAAAACAAACATTTAAAATATATTTTTTATACATTTTTTGGGGATAATGTATTTAAAATTGATATATAAATGTATGTAAAATGTATATCACAATATACACTGAGTGAACAAAGCATTAAGAACACCTTCCTAATATTGAGTCCAGTTGCACCCCCTTTTTTCCCACAGAACAGCCTCAATTCGTCGGGCCATGGACTCTACAAGGTGTCAAAAGGATTCAACAGGTATACTGGCCCATGTTGACTCCAATGCTTCCCACAGTTGTGTAACTGTTGAGCATGAAAAATCCAGCAGCATCGCCTGGCACCTACTACCATACCCCATTCAAAAGCCCTTAAATATTTTGTCTTGTCCATTCACCCTCTGAATGGCACACATACACAATCCATGTCTCAATTGTCTCAAGGCTGTTTCCTACCCTTCATCTACACTGATTGAAGTAGATTTAACAAGTGACATCAATAAGGGACCATAGCTTTCACCTGCATTCCACAACTCAATATTAGGAAGGTGTCCTTAATGTTTTGTACACTCATGCATTGGAAAATGTATTTAATGTATTCTAAAATACATTCTGAAATACATAAATAATGTTTCCACATGTATTTAGTGATATATTTAGTAAATACATTTAAAAATGTATTTGGAAATGTCTTTTCAATTATATTATGACACGTTCTCCCATGGATGGCCCAACGAGCTCAAACCAAGGCCACGCCTCCAAGAAGCCACGCCTCCAGATCATCTAATAGGCTGCCGCAGCTACAATATATTTGCTCAGAGTGTATTTTTATTGTACTTGAGACATATCAAAAGCATACCGAAAGCACTAAAATGATTTTTTCATTATTTAATGAAGCTGAAGAGAGGCACTTACTTTTACATTTTTATTTAACCTCTTGAGACAGGAAACATGTTTTTTATGAAGTTGAACATGCACTCTTTATGACAATGTTAAAATTATATCAATGCAAACATTTTGTGTAAAAAGAGTAATTAAAGAATCCTCTGAAGGGCCAAACTATGTCATATGCTGAATTAGGAACTGCTTTGGCCTCCCTGTAGACTAGATATCTTAGCTATGCATTTCTGGAATTGTCAGCCATTACATGCATTTGAACAAAGATGGAAATGTATGTACATGTATTTGAAATATATTTTGTGAAATTAAATATAATTAAATGTATTTTTTTTCTGACTTACAGACACAACAGTGAAGGCTGTATTGACTACTCCAGCCCCAATGGTAGCATAGACTGGCTGAGAAACCCCCGCCTTCTCAAAGATCCTGGTGGAGTAGTAGAAAACCTGCACAAAATTGTCATAATTTAGTGGATCATGTAGTTTGAAGTGTGTGTGCACATGTGTGTGCATGAGTTAGCATGTATGTGCATGCATGCATGTGTATTCATAAGTCAGTGTGTGTCTCCCAGAGTGTCCTACACTCACAGCGTTGATGCCAGACAGCTGCTGGGAGAGCTGGAGCATGATGGCGATGAAGATGGGCTGGCGGTAGAGTGGCGAGCGGAATAGCTCCAGGATGGTCACTTTCTTCTCCCTCATCATCTGCCTGGCCTCCTCCTTCATCTCCTGCATGTCGGCGCCCACCTCCTCAGTGCCTCGCAGCTTCTCCAGCACTGCATGCAAATCCACACCACACTCAGGACTCCATTCAGCTGGTACCAAGATGCATGACTGGTGGCCGACCCTCCTCCTGGAGAGCTACTGGATGTGCAGGCGTTTGTTCCAGCCCTACTTTAACACCCCAGATTCTACTGATAAGCTGCTTGTCAGGACCTTGATTAGTTGAATGGTGTGTTAGAGCAGGGCTGGAACAAAAGCCTACACACCCAGGAGCTCTCCATGGGAATAGGTCCTCAGCCTGGAGGGTTCCATGTTTGAGGGAGTGAAGGTGTAGCAGTAGATGGTCAGAGGCTTACCTTCCCTGGCCTTGAGCTCCTCGTTGCAGTTGATGAGGAGGAAGCGAGGGCTCTCGGGGCAGAAGGGCAGCAGGATACACTGCAACACGGCTGGGATGAAAGTGAGGCCCAGTAGGAAGGGCCACATAGTGGAGTTCCCCATGATCGACTCCATCCCAAACACCTGTAAGTAACAATATGTTCGTACACTGTAACACTGTTAATGAAAGTTAAACTACCATGGAAATGCACTGTGGTGAAGTTACTTGGGTACGGTATGTTGGTGGAAAGAATATATTTGTCCAGATGATTGTGCTGTATCACTAGCGTTGAAAAAGATAACAAAAAGATCACACCTGAGGGCAGCAAATATTACTTGAACATTTGTCTTCTCGTCATTGCTATATTTGTCCAGTTGTCCTGTGCCACATTTGGATTGTCATCTCTAGTAATCGCTGATATTGGATCAGGTGAAACTGAAAGTCACCCAACGGACAGTGCCTACCTGTGCCATGAGGATTCCAATGACGATTCCCAGCTGGTGCAGAGTGCCCAGCGCCCCACGGAGCGAAGTGGGCGCGATCTCCCCCACGTACATGGGCACGAAGCCAGTGGACAGGCCGGAGTAAAGTCCCACGATGAAGCGGCCAATGATCAGCATCTCCCACGACACCGCTAGCTTGGAGAAGCCCATGAACCCAGCGGCGATGAACGCTAGCACATTGGCGATGAGCATCGAGTTCCTCCTGCAAATCATTCACAGAGAGGTCAATTGAAAAATATGGCTGGCTTCTTCACTTCCTAAAGGCACAAAAATGCTATACTGCTGTTAAGGTGCATAGGACAGCACAAAAAAACTAATGACCCATGATTACCACACCCTTTTAATGTAAAGACCAGTCTAAAATATAACACTAACAGAGCAGATTTACCTGCCCAGGCGGTTGACAAAGAGGCCCACGGAGAAGGAGCCGAAGATGCCCCCGACAGAGAAGATGGCCACGGAGATGGACCACAGGGTGGTCAGGGATGTGGCAGGGATGGGCTCAGAGTACCTGTTGTTCCACGTGTCATTCAAAAAGCCTTCAATGATCTAAGGTACAATACAACATATCACAACATGAAGAACATACATGAACTATATTCATCATTGAAGGTTGCTGGAGACATTAAAGCTGCAATCAGCAGCAAACAATAACAAAGCATCCTCCCCGGTAAAAAGCTGAGTGATGGGCCTCCCAAGTGGGTTTGACCCATGAGGCGTCACACAATTGGTGCAGCGTCATCCGGGTTAGGGTAGGGCTTGGTCAGCCGGATGTCCTTGTCCCATTGCGCTCTAGCAACTCCTTGTGGTGAGCTGGGCACCTGCAAGCTGAATGCGGTCGCCAGTTGTACGGTGTTTCCTGCGACACATTGGTGCGGCTGGTTTCAGGGTTAAGCGAGCAGTGTGTCAAGAAGCAGTGTGGCTTGGCAGGGTCCTGTTTCGGAGGATGCGTGGCTCTCGACATTCGCCTCTCCCGAGTCAGTACGGGAGTTGCATCGATGGGACAAGACTGTAACTATCAATTGGATATCCCGAAAAAGGGGTAAAACTCAAATAAAACATTTTAAAAGCTGAGGGATGGGGCTGGAGAAATGTAATCACCCTCAAATTCATAGAGAGAGTTATGGATGGAAGGACTGACCATCCAGGATATCAAAATTGTAGTTTCAACCATGTAGCTAATGTTTGTTTACATTTACTTTGTTAAAAAACATTGGCATAAAACAAGCTTATATTTTGGGTTCTGATGGGGTACGACAGTTGAATTAAGCTCATGAGGCATTTACAAATGATATTATTCAAGAATCAATGGGTACATATCGTTAATTTATAAGTAAAAAAATGTCTGTACAAACTGCAGATTGCCCCTTTAAATAATATCTTTATCATACATACATTCACTCACAATTAAATTAATTGTGAATTACCAACCATAGAGTGAAATTATAGATATTGTAATCTCGGAACCTGAACTAAAATCTTGCGTAATTGAGTCAGATGCTCAATTAAGTTCTGCGCGGAGACATGATAGAAACAAATATTTACTAGGATGTGGAGCGGAAGCCAGGGCGGTATCTAAAACAAATGGGTTAAATGTCCCCTCCCCTTCCGAAATTGGAAAGATGCGAACACCTGCGAAATCATGATTTATCCAAATGATCAGTGACGAAACATCTGTGCACCTGAACAAAGTTCCTAGTCATCTAGGAAGGGAATGTTTTTCAAACACTTAAAAGACACACCCTTGTCTTATGCCCTTGGGGGAATGGCCATATTGGAGGGTAGTCCAAATGATTAGCCAAGCAAGAGACGTTTGCAACATTTTTAGTCGGCTTTGCGAGTGTACAATTATGTTCACTCCAGGGCCTGAAACTCCCCATAATTCAATTCGCGACTGCAGCCCAGGGCTGGGTGCTTTATATGCGCTACAGTCAATTATGATTGCATGTCTTCTTATATTATTAATATACGCCTACTGTATGATAGCTAGCAAATATTAGCCTGCCTAGCTGGAACTTCTGAAGAAGGAAAATGTTTTACTTCTACAATTTCCAAAAGATAACCAAACAAAAACATATTTACTTTTTACGAGACGTGTTAGTGCCGTCATGAGCATTAGTAGCACCATTTCGAACTTATTTGCATTAATTTTAGTTTAATTCAAAACACATATTTTGCCTATTGGCGCAAGCTGTTGAGTTCTCAAGAAATTACGTATTCCTTTTTGTGTTACAGTAATGTTATAAACGCAGCAAAAAGAGAAACATCCTCTCACTGTTAACTGCGTTTATTTTCAGCAAATTTAACATGTGTAAATATTTGTATGAACATAACAAAATTCAACAACTGAGATATAAACTGAACAAGTTCCACAGACAGGTGACTAACAGAAATGGAATAATGTGTCCCTGAACAAAGGGGGGGCCAAAATCAAAAGAAACAGTCAGTATCTGGTGTGGCCACCAGCTGCATTAAGTACTGCAGTGCATCTCCTTCTCATGGACTGCACCAGATTTGCCCGTTCTTGCTGTGAGATGTTACCCCACTCTTCCACCAAGGCACTTGCAAGATGCCGGACATTTCTGGGGGGAATGGCCCTAGCCCTCACCCTCCGATCCAACAGGTCCCAGACGTGCTCAATGGGATTGAGATCTGGGCTCTTCGCTGGCCATGGCAGAACACTGACAATCACGCACAGAACGAGCAGTATGCCTGGTGGCATTGTCACGCTGGAGGGTCATGTCAGGATGAGCCGGCAGGAAGGGTACCACATGAGGGAGAAGGATGTCTTCCCTGTAATGCACAGCGTTGAGATGGCCTGCAATGACAACAAGCTCAGTTTGATGATGCTGTGACACACCGCCCCAGACCATGACGGACCCTCCACCTCCAAATCGATCCCGCTCCAGAGTACAGGCCTCGGTGTAACACTCATTCCTTCGACGATAAACGTGAATCCAACCATCACCACTGGCGAGACAAAACTGTGACTCGTCAGTGAAGAGCACTTTTTGCCAGTCCTGCTGGTCCAGCGACATGGGTTTGTGCCCATAGGCGACGTTGTTGCCGGTGATGTCTGGTGAGGACCTGCCTTACATCAGGCCTACAAGCCCTCAGTCTAGCCTCTCAGCCTATTGCGGACAGTCTGAGTACAGATGGCGGGATTGTGTGTTCCTGGTGTAATTCAGGTAGTTGTTGTTGCCATCCTGTACCTGTCCCCCAGGTGTGATGTCCGGATGTACCGATCCTGTGCAGGTGTTGTTACACGTGGTCTGCCACTGCAAGGATGATCAGCTGTCCGTCCTGTCTCCCTGTGGCGCTGTGTTAGGCGTCTCACAGTACGGACATTGAAATGTATTGCCCTGGCCACATCTGCAGTCCTCATGCCTCCTTGCAGCATGCCTAAGGCACGTTCACGCAGATGAGCAGGGACCCTGGGCATCTTTCTTTTAGTGTTTTTCAGAATCAGTAGAAAGGCCTCTTTAGTATCCTACATTTTCACAACTGTGATCTTAATTTCATACCGTCTGTAAGCTGTTAGTGCCTTAACGACTGTTCCACAGGTGCATGTTCATTGATTGTTTATGGTTCATTGAACAAGCATGGGAAACAGTGTTTAAACCCTTTACAATGAATATCTGTGAAGTTATTTGGATTTTTACGAATTATCTTTGAAAGACAGGGTCCTGAAAAAGGGACGTTTCTTTTTTTGCTGACTTTATTATGTTGTTATATTCTATTTTGTTATGAAGAATACGATCGTTGTGATCTTGCGTAAATGGATTCAGCTTTAATCTAACTTTATTAAATGAGCAACATTCGCCAGAGTAGCCTGTTCTCTACAAGTAGAGCAGAGACTGTGTGTAAAGTAGAGAATCTGCACTTGCGCAGACCTTTCAGGACCTTTAGTGTTGGGAAGAGGGGTCCATAAAAGTCGGATCCGCAGCCACTCAGTATTCGGCCAGTATTCTAAAGAACAGGTAAATAAAAACATTCTTACAGAAGCCAGCTTTTGACCAGCAGAGGGGGGCAGAGATACACGATGCAAGATTGTTCATTACAGGACATGTTGACAAACATAACTCAGAGTGTCATGGATACAGGTGTGAGAAAGGCAGAGTTTATTGCCCAAAGAATATGCCCTGGGTCTCTGACTATGGAAAGCATATTTTTCCCTATGGCATCACCATTTGCCCCCTGCAGTGGTTTGTTGGAAGTGAGCACATCATTGTTTTTTTTTACCTGACTTTGACTTATACCCCACAACATTTTTATCTGGTGATACAAATTTTCTAGTGTACTAGTGTACTTTGAAGGAGGTGTGAAGTAAATTTGCCATAAAGAATACATGAAGAAGAGAGTAGTCAGAGTGAATGATCTCTTTGTTATTATTAGTTGCACAACTCCTGTAGCCACCTTAATCCTGCAAACGTGACAATTATCCTCGTTACCTCTGCCACGTGTAATGGACACACCGGAAGTGGAATGATTGCAATGGTAAACCTTTCCCAAAATTCCCAGTTGGTGACTTCCTGGAATAAGATTGAAATACGGGAATCCTCCAACAGGGATCTTAGGAAAACCTGGTAAATTTGGGAAAGTTAATGGAATTTTGAAACTGTAATTCACTAAAATAGATGGTGACTTTCCACCGCAGACCGTGGAGGTGACTACAAGCCCTAACAAATTATCAAAGATACTGGATCCACTAGCAGCTACCTTACTGTCCTGCACACATTTAGACTGATGTAATCTTAATCTACAAAGCTATTTATAGTGCTCATGTGCTCAGGTATCCCATAGAGGCTCCAGGATTGGCCTTAAACCTCCCAAATCAAAGACACACACACACACAGACACACACATACACACAAATATAAGTACACACACACACAGTAATACACATTTTTATTTACAGAGCAGGCTTCAGCAATACCTCAAGTAACTTTCTCAAGAAACTGCTGGAGTAAAGTACATACAGTACCAGAGTATCTCCAGTATATCGGCCAGACTGTCACTTACAGATGTCAGATGTTAATTTGATCACTCTTTCGTAGCAAAATTTGTTCCTGCCAGCTGGAAATTCGAAGAAGCCTTGTGATTTAGATACATTCACTGAAAACCTGCAGTTCTCTTTCTCTCCATGTAGGGGCAGTTGAGTCATTCGGACCAGTGCCAGCTATCAAAATCATCCTTCTTCTCTTGCCACTTCAAACAGTAAAGTACCAGACAGAATATTAATACATTCCTACTGCTACTGTAGGTCTATAGGTCCTATTACTGCAACATTAAAATGTACAAAAATGTATCAGAAATGCATCCATACACATCAACAACTGTTGTTTCATAAAGCTTAATAACTCAAGATAGATATTGGTCTCCACTACGACATACAAGTGTAAAGTGTATCCGAAATGCAGCTGTATAGTAGGCTACACCTAAACTATAGCCTACTGAAGCCTATCAAAACTAATTGCACACATAGGCCTATAATATCAGATGTAAAGACAAGATGAAATTGAGAATCGTGAGGTAGCCTACGGAATGGAGCACAATGGCGCATGAAAGAAAGTGACTCAGATTTTAAAAACGAAAAAAATGCAGCCCATGATTTTTTTGATCTAGTGTGTATATTATAGAAAAATATATCAATTGCCACAGTAGATTTGCCATGGTAAACGAGGAAATACTTTATTTCAATTGTACAGAATGCTTGTCAAATAGATTTATTATAAAGGACTAAGTTCAGACTTTTGAGTTATTGTGCCAGAAGAGAGTGGGCTGGAATCAAACCCATAGCGATACGCTATAGCTTACATGTATGTGTGTGCTGAAGGCAGCGGCCTTAAGACTTTGATTCCAAGCAGGACTAAGGTAACACTGTCAAAAACCTTTAGGTAGAGGTAATGTGGTGACCAATAATGGTTGCAATTGAGATTAGATGTGCGGGTGAATTTAGCGAGTATTGATGGTTAAGTTGGCGACAATCTAGTGCCATCGATGGTGGCAATAGGCCCCTTGTTATGTGATTATGTTCCAATACATTCTGCAGGCTAGCCTATCCATTGACACAAAATGAAAGGTGTGAAAAACATTAATAGGCTAAGATAATGGCTCCCGAGGGGTTGGCTGATGTTTTACGGGCTCCTAACCAACTGTGCTATTCTGTTTTTTCCAGTGGTGGAAAAGGTCATCAATTGTCATACTTGAGTAAAAGTAAAGATACCTTCATAGAAAATGACTCAAGTAAAAGTGAAAGTCACCCAGTCAAATTATACTTGAGTAAAAGTCTAAAAGTAAATATACTTAAATATACTTAAGTATCAAAAGTAAAAGTACACATAATTTTAAAAAATCCTTATATTAAGCAAACCAGACTGCACAATGTTCTTGTTTTTTTAATTTACAGTGGCACACTCCAACACTCAGACATAATTTACAAACAAAACATTTGTGTTTCGTGAGTCCACCAGATCAGAGGCAGTAGGGATGACCAGGGCTGTTCTCTTGATAAGTGTGTGAATTTAACCATTTTCTGTCCTGCTAAGCATTCAAAATGTAACGAGTACTTTTGGGTGTCAGGGAAAATGTATGGAGTAAAAAGTACTTTAAGAAGTAAAGAAGAAGTAAAGTAAAAGTTGTCAAAAATATAAATACTAAAGTACAGATACCAAAAACTACTTAAGTAGTACTTTCAAGTATTTTTACTTAAGTACTTTACACCACTGTTTTTGTCCGCATGGTTTGTAACTCATTTTGTACATAATGTTGCTGCTACAGGCTCTTGTGACCGAAAGGAGTTTCTGGACATCAGAACAGCGATTACTCACCCTGAAATGGACAAAGATTTATTTTTTATGAGTCTGATGTGAAGGATATACTGCTTTGTCGTGAGAAGGCCCAAATCCTTCACGTGAAGAAAAGACGGAGAAAAGGGTGAGGAGGGTGTGCCTTGTAAGTGTGCCTTGTAAGAATTTAGTAGGTAAACCACCACCACCCTCCGTATTATTGGCCAATCTGAAATCATTGGAAAATAAACTGGACAATCTACGATTAAGACTATCCTACCAAAGGGACATTAAAATCTGTAACATTTTATGTTTCACCAAGACTTGGCTAAACGACGAAACAGATAATATAGAGCTGGCTGGCTTCTCCGTGCATCGGCAGGACAGAGCAGCTACGTCTGGTAAGACGAGAGGTGGGTGTGTGTGTGTTTATTTGTCAATAACTGTTGGTGCGCGATGTCTAATATTAAAGAAGTCTCGAGGTATTGCTCACCTGAGGTAGAATACCTCATGATAAGCTGTAGACCACACTATTTACCAAGAGAGTTCTCATCTATATTATCCGTAATAGTCTATTTACCACAACCAACCGATGATGCCACTAAGACCGCATTTAACGAGCTGTATAAGGCCATAAACAAACAAGAAAATGCTCATCCAGTAGCGGCGCTCCTAGTGGCTAGGGACTTTAATGCAGGCAAACTTAAATCCGTTTTACCTCATTTCTACCAGCATGTGTCACACCCTGACCATAGTTTGCTTTGTATGTTTCTATGTTTTGGTTGGTCAGGGTGTGATCTGAGTGGGCATTCTATGTTGGATATCTTGTTTGTCTATTTCTATGTCTGGCCTGATATGGTTCTCAATCAGAGGCAGGTGTTAGTCATTGTCTCTGATTGGGAACCATATTTAGGTAGCCTGAGTTTCACTGTGTTTGTGGGTGATTGTTCCTGTCTCTGTGTTTGCACCAGATAGGGCTGTTTAGGTTTTCGCACGTTAATTGTTTTTGTTAGTTTATTCATGTAGAGTGTCTTTATTAAAAAACATGAATAACCACCACGCTGCATTTTGGTCCGCCTCTCTTTCACCAGAAGAAAACCGTTACAGAATCACCCACCACAACAGGACCAAGCGGCGTGGTAACGGGCAACAGCAGCGAAAAGAGGAATGGACATGGGAGGACGGTTTGGACGGCAAGAATATGGACTATACTACTTGGGAGGAAATAGACAGGTGGGCGGTCGACCCAGGCAGAGTGCCGGAGCCCGCCTGGGATTCGATGGAGCAGTGCGCGGAAGGTTACAGGAGAATGAGGTTGGCGAAGCAAGCACGGCGGCGCGGACGGAAGCCTGAGAGTCAGCCCAAAAAATGTATTGGGGAGGGCACAGGGGGAGTGTGGCAGAGTCAGGAGTCAGACCTGAGCCAACTCCCCCCGTTTATCGTGAGGAGCCAAGGAGGAGCTCAGAACCAGAGCTGGTGTTGGAGGTGAGCGAAGCAGAGACTGTGAAGGAGTTAATGGGGAAATTGGAGGAGAGCGATATGAGGGAGTTGCTGGTTTGGTGCATGAGGCACGACATTCGCCCGACGGAGCGTGTCAGGGATTTAATGGCACCTGGGTCAGCTCTCCATACTCATCCAGGCCTCCTGTGCACCTCCCTAGCCTTGCACGTCCTGTGCCATCTCAGCACTACAGTGCTCCTAGCAGTGCTAACCGTGGTCGGGCGTGGTGCTGGTCAGGCACCGTGTTATGCGGTGGTTCGCACGGTGTCCCCAGTACGCATGCTTAGCCCGGTGTGCTACATCCCAGCTTTCCACATCTGCCGGGCTAGGGTGAAGATCCAGCCAGGGCGGTTGGTGCCAGCCCTGCTCTCAAGATCTCCAGTACGCCTTCACGGTCCGGTCCATCCAGTGCCACCTCCACACACCAGCCCTCCGGTGGCAGCTCCCTGCACCAGGCTTCCTGTGCGTGTCCTCGGCCCAGTACCACCAGTGCCAGCACCACGCATCAGGCCTACAGTGCGTCCTGCCTGTCCAGCGCTGCCGGGGCCTTCCTCCTCTCCAGCGCTGCCGGAGTCTCCCGCCTGTCCGGCGCTGCTGCCGGAGTCTCCCGCCTGTCCGGCGCTGCTGCCGGAGTCTCCCGCCTGTCCGGCGCTGCTGCCGGAGTCTGAGGCGCCAGAGCCCCTCAGCCCAGAGGCGCCAGAGCTTCAGCCCATCTGTCCCGAGCTGCCGCCCCTCTGTACCGAGCTGCCCCTCAGTCCAGTGGGGTCATTAAGTTGGGTCGCCGTGGCTAGGAGGCCATGGAAGCGGACAAGGTGGGGGACTAAGACTACGGTGAAGTGGGGGCCACGTCCAGCACCAGAGCCGCCACCGCGGACAGATGCCCACCCAGACCCTCCCCAATAGGTTCAGGTTTTGCGGCCGGAGTCCGCACCTTGGGGGGGGGGGGGGGGGGGGTACTGTCACACCCTGACCATAGTTTGCTTTGTATGTTTCTATGTTTTGGTTGGTCAGGGTGTGATCTGAGTGGGCATTCTATGTTGGATGTCTTGTTTGTCTATTTCTATGTCTGGCCTGATATGGTTCTCAATCAGAGGCAGGTGTTAGTCATTGTCTCTGATTGGGAACCATATTTAGGTAGCCTCAGTTTCACTGTGTTTGTGGGTGATTGTTCCTGTCTCTGTGTTTGCACCAGATAGGGCTGTTTAGGTTTTCGCACATTTATTGTTTTTGTTAGTTTATTCATGTATAGTGTCTTTATTAAAAAACATGAATAACCACCACGCTGCATTTTGGTCCGCCTCTTTTTCACCAGAAGAAAACCGTTACAGCATGTCACATGTGTAACCAGAGGAAAACAAACTCGAGACCACCTTTACTCCACACACAGAGACGCATACAAAGCTCTTCCTCCCCCTCCATTTGGCAAATCTGACCATAATTCTATCCTTCTGATTCCTGCTTACAAGCAAAGACTAAAGCAGGAAGTACCAGTGACTCGCTTAATATGGAAGTGGTCAGATGACGCGGATGCTACGCAACAGGACTGTTTGCTAGCACAGACTGGAATATGTTCCGAGATTCATCCAATGGCATTGAGGAGTATACCACCTCAGTCACCGGCTTCATCAATAAGTGCATCGACAGCGTGGTCCACACAGTGACCATACGTACATATCCCAAACAGAACCCATGAATTACAGGCAACATCCGCACCGAGCTAAAGGCTAGAGCTGCCGCTTTCAAGCCACTAATCCGGCTACACTGGCTCTGACGCTCGTCGGATGTGGCAGGGCTTGAAAACTGTTACGGACCACAAAGGGAAACCCAGTCGCGAGCTGCCCAGTGACAAGAGCCTACCAGAGGAGCTAAATGTCTTTTATGCTCGCTTCAGGGAAAGCAACACTGAAGCATGCATGAGAGCACCAGCTGTTCTGGATGACTGTGTGATAACGCTCTCCATAGCCGATGCAAGCAAGACCTTTAAACAGATCAACATTCACAAAGCTGCAAAGCTGCATGCACTTACAGCACGCACGGACCAACTGGCAAGTGTCTTCACTGACATTTTCAACCTCTCCCTGACCGAGTCTGTAATACCTACATGTTTCAAACAGACCACCATAGTCCTTGTGCCCAAGAAAGTGAAGGTAACCTGCCTAAATGATTACCGACCAGTTGCACTCACGTCGGGAGTCATGAAGTGCTTTGAATGGCTGGTCATGGCTCACATCAACACCATCATGCCAGAAACCCTAGACCCACTCCAATTCGCATACCGCCCCAACAGATACACAGATGACGTAATCTCAATCGCACTCCACACGGCCCTTTCCCATCTGGACAAAAGGAATACCTATGTGAGAATGCCGTTCATTGACTACAGCTCAGTGTTCAACACCATAGTACACACCAAGCTCATCACTAAGCTAAGGAACCTGGGACTAAACACCTCCCTCTGCAACTGGATCCTGGACTTCCTGACGGGCAGCCCCCAGGTGGTAAGGGTAGGCAAAACACATCTGCCACGCTGATCCTCAACACTGGGAACCCTCAGCGGTGCGTGCTTAGTCCCCTCCTGTACTCCCTGTTCACCCAAGACTGCGTGGCCAAGCACGACTCCAACACCATCATTAAGTTTGCTGATGACACAACAGTGACAGTGATCACTGACAATGATGAGACAGCCTATAGGAAGGAGGTCAGAGACCTGGCAGTGTGGTGCCAGCACAACAACCTCTCCCTCAATGTGAGCAAGACAAATTAGCTGGTTGTGGACTATAGGAAAAGGAGGGCTGAACAGGCCCCCATTAACATCGACAGGGCTGAAGTGGAGCGGGTCGAGAGTTTCAAGTTCCTTGGTGTCCACAGCATCAACAAACTATTATGGTCCAAACAACACCTTTTGGCATGGGTCCCCAGCACCATCGAGAGCATCCTGACCGGTTGCTTCACTGCAATTTTATTGTATTTGTTTGTGTTTCCCTGGCTGAGTTGGTGAGCCGATTTGGTCATCAGTTGATTGACAGATGTAGGCCTACTGTAGAACAATAAACTTTCCTCCAGTGTGGATGCTTACCCACGTATTACAGTTAGGCGTTGTATAATTTGTCAATATAGTTATGGTCTTTGGTGTGGATGCCCTTACAGCAGGTGAGATTTCCATTGCTAAGCTATTATGTGCCGACTACAGTAGCATAGGCTTACGATACTTTCAGTTTGAAGTCGGCATTTGAAGTCATCCTTGTTGTGGACTGATAGCCTATATTGTGGGCTTTAATATCTCATTTTGTAAAGCTGTCAAGATGTTTATGGATTTGAGCCTATCCAAAGACAATTCTGTTGAGCTGAGACACTTTTCTTTGACGTGTAAATGATCAGACAGTTAATTTTACTTCTTGAAATGAATGCAGTTACCTTGTGGGCCTAAAATAGGCTGTAGGCTATCTAAACCCTTCCCCAAAAAATATTGCCGTTTTGAAACTGCAGTAAAAGTGGAGTAACTGCTGTGGTATTTTGCACCCTAACTGCAATATTTTGGTGGAACTCCACTCATTAAGTGTGTGAATCAAACTAGCATGCATTCAAGGTTTAAAAGTCCTCTGAAGTTTTTATTTTCCACCTCAAAATCTCCAGCCTGAATCTCTTCATATCGGTTTATTTTCTATTTCTTTGTTTGTTTTCTCTTTCAACGGTGGAATCAGTTAGCATAGCATAGATGGTTGCTTGCTTGGTCTGTACATGTTTTATGAATCAATTTAGCCTACCTTGTACGATTTATAGTCGTGTTTTAGGTTGGACGTGCGCTTACCAATCTAATTGTTATTTGTCCAATTATTTATTATTCCTTAAATATATATTTTAAGGACTGGGGCAGTGCCACTCCTTTGCTATTTTTTTTTTGCTTTAATTGAAGAGATAGAACAATGTTGGAAACATGTGGAAGGGTGAGTCAAAGGGCAGTGGACCGGAGTCGAACCCTGCAGACTCTGGCACATGTATGACTGGATCAGCGTTTGTAACCACTGGGCCACATAGGCACTAAGGCCACCAATTAGTTATTCTGCCCATTGCTTGTCTTGAACATACAGTTTAATAAAAACCATTTTAAAAAAGGATTTTCCCTACCGAAAAATACATTTACTTCCTAGAAATATGTGGATTTATTATAATCCGAATAAGAATTCACACGAGACGCGCTGTAGCCTGCATGTAGCCTACATTGGCTACTTGAACTGGAGCTGCAGTCTAAGGGATCCAAAAGGGTTCTTCAGCTGTCCCCAAAGGAGAACCCCTTTGGCTTCCAGGTAGAACTATTTTTGGGTTCCAGGTAGAACTCTTGCAGGGTTCATGTAGAACCCTTCTTGGAAATGGTTTTTACATGGAACCCAAAAGGGTTCTACCTGGAACCAAAAAAGGTTCTTCAAAGGGTTCTCCTATAGGGACAGCCAAAGAACCGTTTTAGGTTATTTTTTCTAAGAGAGTAGGTACGGTATTGCATTGTATACAATCACAGCTTCCCCCTGGTGACGATTCTAAATATTTATTCAGACATTGAAATCCTCCTCCTACAGGATTATTTCCCCCCTGCTATAAAACAGGTCAAACTAAAAATCCAACATCCGACACCAGTAGAAGGATTGCGTCTCCTCTTATCTCACCAGGGAGTCTCACCACATCAATCAAAGATCCTACATGTTTTTTATGTATCACGGTTGATTGACCTGGTGGGGCTCTTGATGGAGAGATGAGATGCAAACCTTGACAAACAAATCAAATCTGAGTTTATTTGACATATGCACAGGATACAATAATAGTAACAATAACACCTTAACCAAGTCAAAAAGAGCACAAATACAAATACAAAGAAAGGTAATAAAGTAAGAAAGATATACTGAAAAATAAATGTCCTATGTCGGTAATGCAAGAATATACTGTGAAGGTTATTTACATGTAATAAAGTGATAAGTGACTTGGCTGAGCAGCGAGAAATATAGTAAAAGCAGATATGTAGCAAAAGAGTCTGGGACTGAATCGTAGGGTCATAGGCACAACATAAACGATCCGGAAACATCAAATCATCGACCCTGATCATCTTAAAGCCAATACTGCATGTAACATGGGCCATTAACTAACAGGTAACGAATGTTAAGAGGCACTTTATACATAGTCACGTTTGCCATCTAACTCATATCACAGACAGAGGTACGTATTGTTGCTAGACTATTAATGGCTTGGAAAATGGACTTTGGACATGGGCGTACGGCACCTTTGGGTAGGACATCTATGAGCGCCATGCATCTCTTAAGAACATCTTAACCTGCAGAGCTAGTAAGGGGTGTCAAGAATGAATAGGAAGAATACTGTCTTTACATTCACTGGATTTGGACAGGCTTTAAGGGGCACAAACATAGAAACTAACAGAGTATGTGTCCAAAATTGCACCCTATTCTCTATACAGGGCCTCTGTGGCACTGGGCAAAAGTAGTGCACTATTTAGGGATTAGGGTGACATTTGAAACTGTCCCTTTCTCACTCACCTTTTGGGGAGCGTTGATGACCCCTGTGTTGTAGCCAAACTGCAGCGAGCCAATCACAGCTGTTCCCACTGCCATCATCAGCTGGAACGTCACCCCCTGTGGGCACAAAAATAAAATTTAAATTAAAGTCTCTTCAGTTTTACAAAGAAATGCTCAAAGTGCTCAATCACCTGCGTTATTGTATTATCCTACGAGCATTTTTATTTTTTATTTTAACATATATATCTTTGAGGGAAGGTATATTCAGACTAATCTGATTTTATATGAGAAGTCTTGGACTTGGATAAAAGACAGGTGAATTGGGACTAAGACTTAATAAATGTGCATGAGATATTGAGAACTCACTTGGACTCTTCAGTGTTACTGACACTGGTGGTCCATTCAGTATAATCCCCTTAAGGAATGAGGAACATCAGAAACTGGGCCCGGTGTTACTGACACTGGTGGTCCATTCAGTAAAATCTCCTTAAGGAATGAGGAACATCAGAAACTGGGCCCGGTGTTACTGACACTGGTGGTCCATTCAGTAAAATCTCCTTAAGGAATGAGGAACATCAGAACCTGGGCATGGCTCCACGAGGGCAAAAATGGGCAAAAATGAGGGCAAAAATGAGGCTTAGTCCCCTCAGTTGAAACTTGTGCCACCTCAGTTTTCGTTTTATGTCCCAACCTGTCACTCAAAAAGTTGAGTGACAGGTTGGCACAAAATCTGTATCTGTATCTATGTGTGTGTGGGTTTGTGTGTAGGGGTGCTATGGAAAGCCACTGGAGGAAAACACATGCTCATTTGTGGTAGACTATGTGAATAATGTGATACTCCCTCCACCTGTCATTTTTGATTTAGATTTATAAGGACAGGGTCAAGTTACAGTTGAAGCTGCTTCACTGAACTCTGCCTCACACCCCACCACTATAGAGTTTAGTTAGCTTCTTAGCTAGCTGCAAAAGGCGTTAGTGTTATTAGCCTATTTAGCTCTAACCAGCTAATCTGCCACTGCCAAGATGGATATCAGAAATTAAACCATCGAGGCCGCCGCCAAGCCCAGCAGCGATGATGCTGCCGAGCTCCTGCTAGCTACGCGTGAAGAGCCCCCTTTCCCCCCTTTCACAAGTGCTACCAGGGTAATGGCTCCAAAGCCCCCTCCACCTCCGTCTGTTCCTGACGATCTTGGTACAGAGGAGCCAGCCCAGGGCGCAGTCCATGGTGCAGTCCATGGTGCAGTCCATGGTGCTGATAAAGCACAACAGAGTTTTTGCACCAACCTTTCACTTCTTGGTCAAAAGCACTCAATGGTCTCAACATTTTAACTTTTATGTTCATTGTGGTATAGCGTGATATAGGCAGAATTTAACATAATTCCAATACAAGAACTCAAATTACGCCCCTGGGTATATCTACATATCTTTATGTTTCATCATAGAAATAGATAGCCTAGTTTGTTTACTGTTAATGTAACTAGCCTAAATATAGATTGCCCCTTGCCATTATCGATCTGATATTTTGTTTATAAGCCTTTAGTAGGCCTTTGTTATGTTCACATTCATTTGTTCGCATTCACCTGTCAGTATTCTAAGCCATGTCTCTGTTTTGAAATTTATTATTGTTGTATTATTATTGTTTAAAAAAATCAAAAATAAGTTGCAGCCACACTGACGTCCATAAAAGTTACCCTCTTTACTCACATCGACAGGAATCTCTCAGTCATTTCACCTTCTAGAATCTGCATCTTCTATCTGTTAAGTCAAAAGAGAGATGCACTGAGAGTAGCTTTATTCCTACTCCTTCAAATCGTCTTAGTGAAATTCCTTTTAGACCTTATACAGCATGTACTACATCATAAATCACTTATTTTAAAATTGGGTATCAACAACAACATATGTCCTGCTCAAGCAATAACACACTCTCCATCTTAGCTGTCCAGGCTTGAGCTTTTTGCGTCAGTAGCCTTTTAATAGTTTAGTAATCTGGCTCCTATCTTGTGAATGACAGTGCTCCTGTGTGGAGGTTATATCCAGGGAAGCGGAGTCGGCCAGCAGTGCAGCTTTGCAGGGATCAGCTGCTGCTGTGGCATGCTCACGCCTCCTTCTACACCGTTGTCATGGACACCTATCGGATGCCCTTTAGCTTCTCGCCCGCCCTGCGAGGGAAGACTGTCCCCTGTGAAGGACAGGCCCGGGTGTAAAAATGGCCAGCTCATCCCCTATTCAAGACCCCAACTCTCTTTTTAGTTTTCTTATTGCAATCATCATTATTTATTAGCCAATCGGCAACCTTTATTCCCGGGACATAGCGTAGGACCCCACCATGCAGGGCCATCAGTCAGTCACTAGTTTTCCATCCTGATAAAAAATGTAACCAAGGCACATTTTTCATGGTTGTGAAAAACCCTCTGAACCCTCTCTCTGGTCCTGGGATACTGAGGCACAAACTTTAGAGATAAACCTTCGGGCCCAGCAGAGGCTACCATCATGGACAATCATGGACAATCCTGACTCTGTGTTTAGTGCATCTTTGACCACGTAAGTGTACTTGCAAACAGTTAGGGTTCAGTGTATGTTAATTTCACCTGTATACTTGTAATAGGACTACTACTTTGTAACCAACTGCTTATACATTATTTATTTCATGCTAGTTTGCTGTTCCTACATGCCTGAGTACTAGCCAACTGCATACCCTGTTAATCTGTCCCCATTGGCATTGTTGTGGGTACAGTACCCAGGCCATTAGGAGTTGTGTGACCGAAGATGGCTACCACCTAGCCCTTGGTTGTTACACAACCAGTATGGCCGACTGCTGACGTCATCATGTCCGATCACCTCCTGCTGTAGTCCTAACCACAAACAACATGGCCGCCATTCACATGTTAGCATCCCAGCTCCATATCCTGCTAACTACTAGCTGGTAATCTGCTAACTAGCCTAGTGTGCTAGCCCACTGCCAACATATAGCAATTGCATTAGGTATTGTATATACAGTTGAAGTGGAAGTTCACATACACCTTAGCCAAATACACTTAAACTCCGTTTTTCACAATTCCTGACATTTAATCAGAGTAAATATTAACTGTCTTAGGTCAGTTAGGAGCACCACTTTATTTCAAGAATGTGAAATGTCAGAATAATAGTAGAGAGAATGATTTTTCAGCTTTTTTTTCTTTCATCACATTCCCAGTGGGTCAGAAGTTTACAAACACTCAATTAGTATTTGGTAGCATTGCCTTTAAAGTGTTTAACTTGGGTCAAACGTTTCAGGTAGTCTTCCACAAGCTTCTCACAATAAGTTGGGTGAATTTTGGCCCATTCCTCCTGATAGAGCTGGTGTAACTGAGTCAGGTTGGTAGGCCTCCTTGCTCGCACACGCTTTTTCAGTTCTAACACACACATTTTCTATAGGATTGAGGTCAGGGCTTTGTGATGGCCACTCCAATACCTTGACTTTGTTGTCCAAATGTGGAAGTATGCTTGGGGTCATTGTCCATTTGGAAGACCCATTTGCGACCAAGTTTTAACTTCCTGACTGATGTCTTGAGATTTTGCTTCAATATATCCATTATAATTTTCCTCCCTCATGATGCCATCTATTTTGTGAAGTGCACCAGTCCCTCCTGCAGCAAAGCACCCCCACAACATGATGCTGCCACCTCTTGCTTCACGGTTGGGATGGTGTTCTTCGGCTTGCAAGCCTCCCCTTTTTCCTCCAAATATAACGATGGTCATTATGGGCAAAAAGTTATATTTTTGTTTCATCAGACCAGAGGACATTTCTCCAAGAAGTATGATTTTTGTTCCCATGTGCAGTTGCAAACCGTAGTCTGGCTTTTTTATGGTGGTTTTGGAGCAGTGGCTTCTTCCTTGCTGAGCGACCTTTAAGGTTATGTCGATATAGGACTCGTTTTTACTGTGGCTATGGAAACTTTTGTACCTGTTTCCTCCAGCATATTCACAAGGTCCTTTGCTGTTGTTCTGGGATTGATTTGCACTTTTCGCACCAAAGTACGTTCATCTCTAGGAGACAGAACACATCTCCTTCCTGAGCGGTATGACATCTGCTTGGTTGATTTTTTTTGATTTTCCCATGATGTCAAGCAAAGAGGCACTGAGTTTGAAGGCAGGTCAATTAGCCCATCAGAAGCTTCTAAAGCCATGACATCCTTTTGTGGAATTTTCAAAGCTGTTTAAAGGCACAGTCAACTTAGTGTATGTACACTTCTGACCCACTGGAATTGTGATACAGTGAATTATAAGTGAAAGAATCTGTCTGTAAACAATTGTTGGAAAAATGATTTGTGTCATGCACAAAGTAGATGTCCTAACCGACTTGCCAAAACTATAGTTTGTTAACAAGAAATTTGTGTGGTTGAAAAATGAGTTTTAATGACTCCAACATAAGTATATGTAAACTGTAATGTTCTATTGTGTGCTATATTAGCTCATTGCTACTAGCATCCGTGTATGTTATAGTGTGCCATTGTCTACTGCTAGCCTACTAACCTATCCAATACTTGAACCACTGTATAACAGAGGTGGGACCAAGTCACTATTATTCGAGTCACAATGTCAGAGTCTCAGGTTTGAATCTGAAGTAGAACGGGTTAAGACTCGAGTCAAGTCCAAGTCATGCATTCTAAGAGCAAGTCAAGTCGAGACAAGTAACATGTTTTAAAAACATGCAACGCCTGTTCAACTACAAATGTTTGTCTATTTGAGGCTACCAGACAGCCCGTTTCATTAATTTGTCTGCAACACAGTTTGATTTGCCCATGTAATTGTACAATAGGGACCGTGAAGCAGTTATAAGGGCATGACATCAGCAGAAGGCAAGGCAGGTTGACATGCTCAGAGTGTAAATGTATTTACAGGTTGGTGATCCAATGCTGAAAGAACCATATCATACAATATATACAAGTAGATTAACCAAATATACATGGGCAATAGCCCAAAAGTTAAATAAAGGTTAAGCCTCTGTCTGAGGCTTAACATGTCCTATCTGAAGGACACACGTAGAGGGCAAGACTGTACAGCCTCCCCTTGAGAAACCAAATCAAATCTATCTAACAGGAGCTCAAATAGGTGGGCCTGCATAATACAAGCACTTGGCTCCCATGACCATTCAATTACACAATTGGCAATTACAACCAATAATCTGGTTCTATAATGTAAAAGGCAATTTCCACATCCATTGGTACATTCGTCTTAGTCGGACTTAATGATTATTAATGATATTTCAATACCATGCATAGATGGAACAATAATTTTCTGTTATTCAACCTTCTGACTCCAATGCTTGGAGCGCAGGCCACGTAGCCTATTTCTATGCGCACTGGGGTACGCACGCTCCTCTTACGCACAACAAAAATGACAGACATAGGACATAGACGCACAGAACTCCGACATAACCCGGAAAATATTAACAAAGGAAACCATACATTGAATTAAATAAACAGAACTTCTACCTCATGAGCCTTGCGAACGTCCATGTGCACTATAAACATCGCGCCCACCCAGAGCACTGCAACAAATGGTTGGCTAAATGGAAATGTATCGTAGGACCTATCAAACATGAAACAGAAATGTCTACGTAGGCCTATCAATCATGGAACATAAATGTATATTTGTGTTGCAATAAACGGTACGGGGATGGAATGATGAAATGCTAGAAATTATTGTAGTATTAGATGGAATATAGATTAACCACATATGGCCTATGCATTTAACAGCAAACATTTCAACAATATAAAAAGCACTCCCCCTCCACTGGCGGGAGTTTGGAGAGTGCACGTGAAGAGCCGAGCCTATGGTGCGTCTTCGCCACAGTAATAATTCATTTTACAACAAATTCAAAATACAAGCTTCTTAAGTAAATTATACATTTCAAGCAATTGCTACATACTAAAAGACCAGTAGGCCTATGCTAATAATTGTTGACCCATTGCTGGTGAGCTTGCGAAGTAAACAATTAATATTCTTGATCACCAAACCATTTTGGAGCTGCATATTTATTTATTAATGCTAATCCTCTCTTCCTACAATTTTGAAGTTTGCGCTGCACCCAACCATATAGCTGTACAGCAAATCAGCAATATTTTCGCTAGCTCGCCTGACCTGTGTTGTTTGACAGTTTACTGGTCTAATCAGAGTGCCGAGTGTGTGTATCACTAGCCAATCTGTTGCAGTTATTTTTTGCAAGGGCGATGTTGCAGCTACTGTCTCTGGCTGCAAGTGACAAAACATTACCAAACCTGGCCAGATCATTTCAAGTCATCAGTCTATAGTCGAGTCCCGAGACTTGAGGCTCCAAGTCCAAGTAAAGTCTCAAGTTATTTTATTGTCCAGTCTCAAATCATCAAATTTGTGACTTGAGTCAGACTCAAATCCAAGTCATGTGACTCGAGTCCACAATTTTGCTGTATACTGTTTCCATTTAATGCTATTTGTGCCCTGTTACTGCTTACACTGTAGTAGCTTTGTAGCCTATCACTGTATAGTTATTATCATATACACTACATTGCTATTAATGCTCTATATGTTACATCATTGCCATTCCCTTTGTATATCCTTACATCGCTATTACTCTGATGTAATATATATTCCTTGTTTCTTCTGTCCTACAGACACCACAACACTATCACTACCGCTAGTTTCCTCCTCTTCTCGTTTGCTGTGTGTGTGTGTGTGTGCCTGTCTGTTTGAATAAAGTGTGAGTCTCTTGTTGGTCTTTATCAGTCCTCTTACCAGGACTTTGGGACAGTTGCCCCTATACTCGAAACTGGCACTTGTATCGCAGTCCACCACCAGTTGGTTGCGCTCTTTTTCAATGGTCCTTTGAACAGGATCCAGTAACTGCTACAGCCCAAGGATGACAGTCACCAGAGAAGATCCTCCACAAGTTGTGGTCCGTCCCTGCCATCAAACTCACCCCCCACATCATCTAATCGACTATGAGGTAAGCTTTGAGTCAAGTCACACACAACACACAAAAACACACCACTCCAATGAGGGAGAGCAAGCAAAGGCTGCTGTGGGAGGAATTAGTGACAACCAAAGAGGACACACTGCAGTCACAAATGCAAGATACAGCAGCTCATTGAAGAACTCAGGCTCAGAGAGTTCACCAACACAGACCAGCCATCATCATCGTCATCACCTACTCAGTTAAACCCTCGCCGTCGTGAGCCATCGCACCACAGAGACAGGTTGCCTTCTCATTTCAGGACTCGTAGCCATACAGACCCACCTAGAGGGCCAACCTCATCTGATCACCAACGTGTTCACCTGACACTCATCGTCAGCCTACACATAACCCACGGTCAGTCTACACCAGATTGCCATCATCAGCCCTCACCTGACTGCCGTCAGCTGACACCTGACTCCCGTCAGCCCTCAACTGATCGCCGCCATCAGTCTACACCTGACCGCCTCTGTCGGCCTAGACCTGACCACCGCCGTCAGCCTACACCTGACTGCCACTGTCAGCCTACGCCTGACCGTCGGCTTCAGCCCTCATCCCGTAGGCGCCGCCGTGATTACTCACCTGATCGTCGCCGAGGTTGGAAGATACTTCGTTAATTTCAGAATCCTACAGCAACAGCAGGTACCCATACAACAACATTATGGAGTCCCTCACAGAACTGTAAGGCCAGCCCCACCAGCTTGCCCCAACATCAACTTGGTTGACCTGTTGGATAAGCTAGGAAGCTCACACTCTTAGCTAAGTTGCCACATGACTTAAGAGCCAGCTTCAAGAGACATGTGGACCCCATTAAGACACCCATTCTAACCCTCCTTTACCTGACAGAGTGGCTTGAGTACGAGCTGAGAGTGCACGAAGATGGCACGCAGTTCATCACACGCCGAGATCAGCATGTAGACAAGTCCTTCCCCAAGACCACAACCATCCTCCATGGAGGTGAGCAGAGAAAAGGCAAAGCCAAAACCTCTTTACTGAACCAGTCATCAGAGGAAAGGTCACGGTAGAAGCCAAAGGAGTACTGGCCGTTCTGCAACACCATACAGCACTACATGAATCAGTACACCAACTTCCAGCTCCTTTTCAAAGAACAGAAAGAATCCGGAATCAAGATAAATCAGATATGTTGGAAGTGTGGACTCGAACACCAAGCAGCGCAGTGTACTCTCAAAGCTAAGTGCAAGAAGTACAATAAGAAGCATATTGAGATTCTCCACAAGGTCAACACTAGCACAACCGCTATCAAGAATGCTACAAAGACCACGAGCACAAAGGTGCCAGCAGAGAGCACTTGCCTTGTGAGTTGCTCCCCTACTCAAGAAACCAACACTCGACTCATCTGACGTCAAAAACTATAGACCTGGGAACTTCCGGTGGCCTTTTGGCAGAAATGCACGTGTAGTTCTGAGTACCGTCTCTACTGTGAAGGAAGCAGAGGCATGACTTGCAGCTGAGGACAACTACCAGAGAAGGAGCCCAGTCATAGCCCCCCATTCCTCCAGATTCTCCCCATTGCAGACGGAAGAAACAAACAACTACAGCCCCCATCCTTCCTTGAATAACCCATCGCATGAAGGCCCATCTAACTAGTAAGATGGACACAACTAATGCTAAGCTATTTTTTTATTCAGCAACATAATGTAGTTAATTTGGTATGAGGGGGATGGTGGATTTGTTAACTTGGCGGTTAGCATCTAGTTAAATTATTAATAGGCAGCTGGCTGGCACGTGGCTAGCTAGTTGAGTTGGCTGGCTGGTTAGGTTAGCTGGCTGGATAAGTATTTGGGTCAGGCTGAAAACGTTAACAGGGTATAATATTTAGCCATCAGTAAAGCAGTCCTGGGGTAGGGAAAACATTATGGGGATTAACATACAGAGCGCTCATCTTGGTATGAACGTGTTCTGTGAAAAGTAACGTTGCCACCTATTCATGTCATGTTGGATAAAAACAAGAGGCTGACATAATGGGACTGTACATGGGACGTGTGTCGCTGTTTGGGAGCCTTCTGATGTTAGCGAACCTGAGTTCCTACCAGCCAAAGAGAGCGGTTGAAGCTATAGACTTCCTCTTTTGCGGGTGGTTACTGTTTTTGTTATTATTATTGTTAAAACCCAGCTGTCAGAGTTGGTTCACAAATATGTATAATGGTGCACAAATATTTTTTTCCTGTTTATATTGAAGTAGGTATTTTTTATTTAATTTCTTGTATATTTTGTCATACACTTATCCATACAACCTATATGACAAAGGTTTTAAATGAGACGTGAGCTCATCGTAATGTTGTTAAAATCCCATGGTTTGAATTCCGCTATCAAGCATACCAAATGATTAGAATACATAAGACGCAAAAAGGTTGATATCACCCTAATACAAGAAACCCACCTAAAACATAAGATGTCTATAGATTCCAAAACAGATACTATAAATGTGTTGTTCACTTCTCAGCCACTAACAAAAGAAAGGTGTTTTAATACTATTTGATAGAAAACTACGTGTTCAGGTTGATGGTTCTGATAATGATGATGCAGGACTTTTGGTATTTGTAACTACGGTTATAAATCACACTAAGATGTGTTTCGCCTAATAGAAAAGACTATTAGGTCCTTCAGAATACCAACTTGTTGTGGGAGGAGATTTTAATCATGTATGTAATTCTCAGTTAGATAGGTCTCATGACTCATCGCACTCTCAAACTGATCATTTCTGACCATGGAGCTGTCCTGTATAGTATCTTGCTTAAATAGCTACAAACAGAAAGGCGCCTGAAGATCGCTCTTTACCACAACATTGCTGCAGAATAAGGCTTTTTTTGACACAACTTTCAGAAAAGTTTAAATGATTGTTATTGTTTAATACAGTCACTTTGGGAGGTGACAAAATGTTTTTTGAGGGGAAACTGTACCTTGTTTGCCTCACATCTTAATTCAACTCAAAGAAAAAAAGTTGTATACCTGGAAAAACAGATCGCTCTAGTTGAAAATGAGCAGAAACAAAAATGTACAGAGGAAAAGGGACATATGCAACCCCATGTAGACGTTTTAAGATGAAGCCGATTCCTACTCCAATATGTGATAGATTCCGTATGAATGCTGTTGGAACACTATTGCGCATGTTTCGGGAATGTCCTGTGGTGTCCCAGTTCTGGTCACATGTTTCAGATTTCATTACAAAAATGATAGGTTTCCCTGTGAACAAAGATTCACCTTTATTTTTGTTGAATGATGACTTTGTATTGCAACTGGCTCAGAAAAGAATCATTTATGCAGGGTTAACAGCAGCAAAAAAGGCTATCCTTAGTGCTTGGATTACCCCTACAACCCTCTCACCTCAAACATGGTTATTATATTTTCAAGATATTGTTCGTATAGAGCGATCAGTGGCAGTGATAAACAAAGCTTGGGCAAATGCAGTTAATGCATGTGATGTATTATGCAAAACTCTATCAGAAATCAACAACTCTTGAGCAAGCAACGAAACTACAAATGGGGGACGACATTTTATTATCTGAGAATAATATAGAATATTTTGTATTGTAAACTCTACTTCCTTTCTGTAAATGTCATTGTGCACTCAAATAATTGTCTCCTGACAGTATGTAAACAGTTATATTGTATGTTAGTGTCGTTAGGTCGGGTAGTATTTGTAACGTGATCCTGCCTTGTGCGTTGTATGTTGTTAAATAATAAAAAAATTATGATCACAAAAAAAGATACAAAAATAACTATCGACCTGTATCCCTTCTTTCTTTCCAAAACACGTGCTGTCTGTGATCAACTTTCTCATTATCTCTCTCAGAATGATCTTCTTGACCCTAACCAGTTAGGCTTCAAGAAGGGTCACTCAACAGAGACTGCACTTCTCTGTATCACGGAGGCTCTCCGCACTGCCAAAGCTGACTCTTTCTCCTCTGTTCTCATCCTCCTAGATCTATCCGCTGCCTTTGACACAGTGAACTATCAGATCCTCCTCTCCAACCTCTCAGGGCAAGGCGTCTCAGCCTATGCACACTCTTAGATTGCATCCTACCTGGCCAGCAGCTCCTACCAGGTGACATTGAGAGGATCTTTGACTGCACCACGTACTCTCATAACTGGTGTCCCCCAAGGCTTGGTTCTAGGCCCTCTTATCTCTATACACCAAGCCACTTGGCTCCGTCGTATCCTCACATGGTCTCTCCTATCATTGCTATGTGGATAACACTCAAGTACTTTTCTCCTTCCCCCCTTCTGACACCCAGGTGGCGACACTCATCTCTGCGTGCCTGGCTGATTATCTATACTTGGATGTTGGCCCACTACCTCAAGCTCAACCTCAACCTCGACAAGACAAAACTGCTCTTCCTCCCGGGGAAGGCCTGCCCACAGAAAAACCTCTCCATAACGGTTGACAACTCCACAGTGTCGCCTTCCCAGAGTGCAAAGAACCTTGGTGTGACCCTGGACAACACCCTGTCGTTCTCTGCAAACATCAAAAGAGTGATCCACTCCTGCAGGTTCATTCTCTACAGCATCCGTAGAGTATGACCCTACCTCACACAGGAAGCGGCTCAAGTCCTAATCCTGCCCAGTCTGAGAGCTCTCCCTACTAGAGGCAGGTAAGCCAGTCCCTCCAAGCAACCGTCTGGTGACACTGGCCACTGAGTATGACAACGACACTGGACTGATCAGTGTTGGAGGTCACCTTCGGATGTCTGATCAGCTGGTTCCTGACATCCTTCACCCAGTGGTCCTAGACCCAGCTCATCCATTAACAAGGCCATCAATAAATATGATGAGCAGCTGCGGCACCCGGGCATAGAGAGGGTGTTTGGCGAGATCTGGATTCTGATGGGGAGGACAGCTTCCTGCTTGGTTGCACCGACTCCAGCCAGATGTGCCTAAGATGGCTGACTTACCCCCAGCCCGACTGTGGTTCCATCAGCCCTCATTCTATTTTACAGGTGTGGACCTTTTAGGGACGTATCTTATCAAGATTGGCCAAATAAATGAAAAGATATGGGGAATCACCTTCAAGTGCATGACCACCCGGGCTGTACAAGTGGATCTGCTGACAAACATGGCTATGATTTGTTCCTGATGAGGTTGAGATGCTTCATCGCTCACAGGCGAAAGTCCTTTCTGATCTTGTCTGACTGAGGAACGAATTTCAAGGTATGAGAGTGAGAGCTACGGGAGGCCTTCACGGCTCTCCACCCACAGCTCCAGGAACAGTTGGCCAATCAAAAGATTTGCTTTGCTTTCAACCTGCCTAGTGCGACGCACTTTGGAGGATGCTTGGAAAGGCAGATCAGATCCATCAAGACTGTTCCGCAATCCACTCTTGGCACACAGACCGTCTCCAAAGAGGTGCTGAGGACTATCCTAAGTGATATAGAAGGGATCTTGAACTGCAAGCCCTAACTCTGTTCTCATGGTGGCGGCCAGACTCAATAGTACCACAGGTGGTCTACCTAGAGTCTGAAATGCTCAGTCGCAAAATGCAGAGACTCAGCCAGGTTCTAGATGACCATTTCTAGCATTGATTCACAAGCCCGCCAAAAGTGGCACAAGGATAAGGAGGACCTTGCAGTTGGGACCGTTGTGATGAAAGATCAGTCTCCTAGAGCACTCTGGCAAGTTGTAGCTGTTATAAGTCAGTTATCCTTGGAGCAGACGGGAAAGTGAGGATAGCAAAGATCCAAGTCAAGGATAGAATTTACGTCAGGCCTGTTGCTCGGCTCATCCAGCTGCCCTTCCTCAAGAAGCTACCGACCCTTAGCTGGCCTGTCGGCTGAAGCAAATCTGGGGGCGGCTGTAAAAATGGCCATCTTATCTCCTATTCAAGACCCCAACTTTCTTTAGTTTTCTTATTGGAATAAGGTCACACCAATCATACTTATTTACTAGCCATTCAGCAGCCTTTATTCCCAGGATTTAGCGTAGGACCCCACCAGGCAGGGCCGTCAGTCAGTCAGTAGTTTTCTATCCTGATGACCAATCGTTTTCGCCTCCAGCTCATTCTATCTCCTGAGGAAAAATACGTTTTAGTTTCTGATGTTGATTGTGCGTGCAGCTAAATAACCACAATTAGTATCAGAGAGAGTGGTGTTGTATATGTGTGTGTGTGGATCTTCATTAAAACCATTGAGCTGGAAATATGGCTTCCTCTGGAAGGACACCCTGTGGTGGTTGCTACTGGCCAAAAATCCAGCACCTACATTTGTATTCTTATCTATTATAAGTCCTTCAAATTTCATAACCAAGCCTTATTTTTCACTGGGGAATCTGAAGGGGAGATGAAAGTGTGTGTGGGGGTGAGGTGAGTTTGTGGGTGTGGATTGAATAGTTTGATGGCTTTGATAACACTTTGAAGATGCTGCTACTAAATGTATTTTCCTTTTGTACCCCTTACGTTAGATTTTCAGGAAAAAAGTAATGCAAGGGAGACAATAGTGTGGAGATAAAGAGCACTGAAAAGCTTCATCAGAAAGTTAACCCATGAGCAAGGGCATTACCCAAATGTAAACAACGTTAAATGAGAGAGCAAAAGCCAGCGTTTGGGGTCACACACACACACACACACACACACACACACACACACACACACACACACACACACACACACACACACACACACACACACACACACACACACACACACACACACACACACACACACACACACACACACACACACACACACACACACACACAACAATATAGACCAAGGCAACCTCTGTTTAAAACACACAATTCAGAGACCATGAATGTGTGCCTCCTGGTAGCCTCCTTCACGGCACATACTGTAATTATAAGGATACTGAAAAGTGCCTCAAAGTGTGTTAGAATAATAATGTTATTGCCATATGGGGGGCAGGGTTCCACAAGTAATTCATTAATCTGATGTTTATACCATATAAGGCATACAACTAACTAGGATGATAATTTCTCAGAGTGAGCAATAAAAAAACAACAACATGGTTTTAAATGTTGTCAGGCGGGGGAGACATGTACTTGTGTACATCTACATGAACCATTGACATAGGATGTCAACACAAACACCGACACACACACATAAAGCGATCGTGTTTTGACACTTGGTTTTAACTCAAATAAAGTACTGTATGTTTCACAAAATAAACAATCCATCACAGACATGTTCTGCTCCAGGTATCAGAACCCAGTCTAGACTGATATGCAAGTTTGAGGCTTTGTTCCCTCAGACAAATTGAACCATCCTATTCTATCCAGCCATACTCAACAACACTAGGTATTGCCAAAGTTTAACATCGCAAACATCCTTTGTGTCAGGTAGTTTCAGGGCAGTATTCCATATAGGCCTACTGTGCAAAAAAGTTGCAACAAAGCATCTGATATTGCATGACCTATTATTAATATGGCCATTTAAATTCAGCTGAACTGTCAAACTCATGTAGACAAAACCAACAGCACAGGTTACCAAGACTATCCGTTGGCCATCAGCATACCTTGGCTAATAGCAGACCTTGGCTAATTTAACTACATTTTAGATCTAACTTTGTCATTACCTTGCCTCCACCTTCCATATTTGATCAGTGAAGTAGATCGATGGTTGAAAGCAGGTCTTTCGGGACAACTCTTCAGAGGCAACTAAAATCCACAGGGCTTACTTACTACACCGTCGTAAGCCTTTTTCAATATTGATATCAAAGTTTTTAAAAAACATTTAAAATACACAATTCCTCAATACAGTTTCATTATGCCGTCTTTCCTTGTTTCTTGTATGTTGCGTTTGTAGACCGTTATAGACTCCCATGACATGCTGCTAATGGACATAAGCCTGTTAATATAATTCAAGCAGGTTGCATTGTGATTGGCTGTCGCCAGCTTCCAAGCGAGCGCTTCGGACGTGAGGGATCAATGTCTGTTTATGAAGTGTGGGAGAGATCCTGTTTGTAACATATGGCTCTGATTGGTTGTGAATAGCTCGGCAGATGACGTAGCCAATAACAAACTACAGTACTACAGGAAAGTTTTATGTGATGGAGAGAGACATTTTTCCACTTCAGTCCATATTTATGTGTTACTTTGAAAAAGTAATCAAAGTATCTAAGGCAAGATAACTTGTTAATAGATTAGCATTTCAATAATCAATTAAAGACTATAGCTTATCACTGAAACATTTTTTATTGTTAGGCTATTTTAATGGTATAGCATTCACTATGTGCAGACGCTATTAAATGATAACAAACACAAAGACAAGATGATAAAATGTAGGCTCTCTCTGAAAGGGACAGAGTGGCATGTGCTCAGGTGGAAGTGCATAGTAGTGTTGATGTAGGAAGATGGCCAAGGTTGAGTTCCTTGTGGATTAGATTAATTAAAAGTTCAAGCACTGAGGTTATTTATAAATGAGACCATATTGTGGGGTGAGTGATCTTCATAGTAATCCTTCATTTTGTGATAAAAGCACCAAATTTGGTACAGATTATATCAAAACTCAAAAGATGTAGATAACGGTCCAACGCAGGTATGGCCCTGTGGCAGACACCTTCCAAAATGGCCACTGGCGCTCTTATTTGTATTAATAATATAAATTCAATATTCTACATACTCCTACAGTAATTGTTTAGGTATTTTCTAAATGTCAGATTGTTTTGATAAGACGGTCAGACTGGGACCCTGGAGAACCATGTTTACATGGGAAAGCAGTAGGGGTGGCACAGATTTTTGCAGCATCTGTTAGGTGAAGTGCATCTATGTTTAAACAATATGTTTTTCTATGCATCGGCAGGAAAGAATGTCAGCGTTGAGTAAGCTCAATGGAGGAGGTGTGTTAACAACAGCTGGTACCCAATCTTTAATATTAAGGAACTCTTGAAGTTCTGGGTACGTGCAATGCTGTCGAGGGAACGCCAAGTAAAAATGTGATTCACATTAAAAAATATATATATGTATATTTTTTAAAAATCTTCACATTTTCAAACAGCACAATTAGATTTTACAACGGGGCTATATATTTGGGTGAATTTTTTTTCTCACCTGAGTAGCCTTGTTTCACTGTCAAAAATAAAATTAAACCATCTGGTGTTCAGCGAAATAACACCACAATGTAAAAACAGGTAGCCTAGTCAAATAATTAACATTTTGGACACTACAGTGAAAATGGTTAACTTGGTTAAAGAAAGGCCCCTGAACTCTGGTGTATTTTCTACATTATGGTAAATACATGTTCAGTTAATTTAATGAGAATTGTGACTGTTTGGATTTAATGTAAATAATTGTATTTGTGGTGTTTGAAGCTATAGTGTTGATTCTGTAATTTGTAGTTTATTTTATTTGTATAGAGTTTTGTACATTTGTTGTATTGCTGTCCGCAGGGCACAATTGTAAATGAGACCCTGGTCTCAATGGGTTCCCCTAAATAAATAAAAGTTCAATAAAAATGAATAAGTGATTCGAGGACTTCATTCTTACAGTGACCGTACGTACATATCCCAAACAGAAGCCATGGATTACAGGCAACATCTGCATCGAGCTAAAGGCTAGAGCTGCCTTTTTCAAGGGGCGAGACACTAATCCGGACACTTATAAGAAATCTCGCTATGAACCATCAAACAAACAAAGCGTTAATACAGGACGATCAAATCTTACTACACTGGTTCTGACACTTGTCGGATGTGTCAGGGAATGCAAACTATCACCAGTTACGAAGGGAAACTCAGCTGTGAGCTGCCCAGTGACGCAAGCCTACCAGACGAGCTAAATGCTTTTGATGCTCGCTTCGAGTCAAGTAATAATGAACCATGCATGAGAGCACTAGCTCTTCCGGATGACTGTGTGATCACACTCTCCGTAGCCAATGTGAGTAAGACCTTTAAACATGTTAACATTCAGAATGCTGCAGGGCCAGATGGATTACCATGATGTGTACTCAGAGCATGCACTGACCAGCTGGCAAGTGTCTTCACTGACATTTCCAACCTCTCCCTGACCCAGTGTCACGTTCTGACCTTAGTTCTTTTGTTGTGTCTTTGTTTTAGTATGGTCAGGGCGTGAGTTGGGTGGGTTGTCTATGTTCCTTTTTCTATATTGTGTTTTGCGTTTGGCCTGGTATGGTATGGTTCTCAATCAGAGGCAGGTGTCGTTAGTTGTCTCTGATTGAGAATCATACTTAGGTAGCCTTTTCCCACTTGTGTTTCGTGGGTGATTATTTTCTGTTATGTGTATATCACCTCTCAGAACTGTTTTGTTTCCTTTCTCCTTTGTTATTTTGTTTAGTGTTCTCGGTTTAATAAATATATGATGAACACTTACCACGCTGCGCTTTGGTCCTCACCTCATTCCAACGACGATCGTGACACCCAGTCTGTAATAGCTACAGTTGGTCGGAAGTTTGCATACACTTAGGTTGGAGTCATTAAAACTAGTTTTCAGCCATTCCACAAATTTCTTGTTAACAAACTATAGTTTTGGCAAGTCGGTTAGGACATCTACTTTGTGCATGGCACAAGTAATTTTTCCAACAATTGTTTACAGACAGATTATTTCACTTAAAATTCACTGTATCACAATTCCAGTGGGTCAGAAGTGTACATACACTAAGTTGACTGTGCCTTTAAACAGCTTGGAAAATTCCAGAAAATGATGTCATGGCTTTAGAAGCTTCTGATAGTCTAATTGACATCATCTGCATCAATTGGAGGTGTACCTGTGGATGTATTTCATGTATTCCTACCTTCAAACTCAGTGTGCCTTTGCTTGACATCATGGGAAAATCAAAAGAAATCAGCCAAGACCTCAGAAACAATTGTAGACACCCACAAGTCTGGTTCATCCTTGTGAGTAATTTCCAAACACCTGAAGATACCATGTTCATCTGTACAAACAATAGTACGCAAGTATAAACACCATGGGACCACACAGCGGTGCTTTGGTGCTTTGCTGCAGGAGGGACTGGTGCACTTCACAAAATAAATGGCATCATGAGGAGGGAAAATTATGTGGATATGTTGAAGCAACATCTCAAGACATCAGTCAGCAAGTTAAAGCTTGGTCGCAAATGGACAATGACCCCGAGCATACGTCCAAAGTTGTGGAAAAATGGCTTAAGGACAACAAAGTCAAGGTATTGGAGTGGCCATCACAAAGCCCTGACCTCAATTCTATAGACAATTTGTGGGCAGAACTGAAAAAGCTTGTGTAAGCAAGGAGGCCTACAAACCTGACTCAGTTACACCAGCTCTGTCAGGAGGAATGGGCCAAAATTCACCCAACTTATTGTGGGAAGCTTGTGGAAGGCTACCCAAAACATTTGACCCAAGTAAAAAAATGTAAAGGCTATGCTACCAAATACTAATGTGTTTGTAAACTTCTGACCCACTGGGAATGTGATGAAAGAAGTAATAGCTTAAATAAATCATTCTCTCTACTATTATTCTGACATTTCACATTCTTGAAATAAAGTGGTGATCCTAACTGACTTAAAACAGCACATTTTTACTCGGATTAAATGTCAGGAATTGTGAAAAAACTTTCGACTTCAACTGTATATGTTTCAAACAGATCACCGTAGCCCCTGTTCCCAAGAACGCCAAGGTAAACTGTTTAAATGACTATCACCCCGTAGCACTCACATCTGTAGCCATGAAATACTTTGAAAGGCTGGTCATGGCTCACATCAACATCATCATCCCAGACACAAATTCTCAAATTCTCCAATTTTCATACCGCGCCAACAGATCCACAGGTGATGCAATCTCTATTGCACTCCACACTGCTCTTTCCCACCTGGACGAGAGTAACACCTACAGTACCAGGCAAAAGTTTAGACACACCTACCCATTCCAGGGTTTTTATTTATTTGTACTATTTTCTGCATTGTAGAATAATAGTGAAGACATCCAACTATGACATAACACATGTGAAATCATGTCGTAACCAAAGAAGTGTTAAACAAATCAAAATATATGTTATATTTGGGATTCTTCAAAGTAGCCACCGTTGTAGAAAATAGTAAAAAATTAAGAAAAACACTTGAATGAGTAGGTGTGTCCAAACTTTTGACTTGTACTGTATTTTAAAATGCTGTTTATTGACTACAGCTCAGCGTTCAACACCATAGTGCTCATCACTAAGCTAAGGACCCTGGGACTGAACATCTGGATCCTGGACGGGCCACCCCCATGTGGTGAGCGTAGGTAACAACACATCTGCCATGCTGACCCTCAGGGGTGCGTGCTTAGTCGCGAAGAGTGCATGACAACACATCTTCCCCCTCAGGAGGCTGAAAATATTTGACATGGGCCCTCAGATCCTCAAAACGCTATACAGATGCACCATTAATAGCATCTTTACTGGCTGCATTACTGCTTAGTATGGCAGCTACTTGGCATCCAGCCGCAAGGCGTTACAGAGGGTAGTACGTACAGCCCAGTACATCACTGTGGCCGAGCTCCCTGCCATCCAGGACCTCTTTACCAGGCGGTATCAAAAATGGTCAAAGTCTCCAGCCACCCAAGTCATAGTCTGTTCTCTCTGTTATCGCACAGCATGCGATTCCAATGCACCCGGAACCAACTGGACCCTGAACAGCTTCTACCCCCAAGCCATAAGACTACTAAAAAGTTAGTTAAATAGTTAACCAAATAGCTACCCGGAAAATCTGCATTTTCAGGCTCATCACATACGCTGCTGCTTCTACTGTTTACTATCTGTCACTTTATTCCTAGTTATATGAACATATCTACCTCAATTACTTCCTACCGCTGCACATCGACTCAGTACTGGTACCCTGTGTACACAGCCCAGTTATCGATACTCATGTATTTATTATTACTTTTGTTATTACATGTTTTACTTTTCTATTATTTCTCTTCTTCTCTTTCTCTTTTCATTGTTGGGAAGGACCTGTAAATAAGCATTCCCTGTTATAGTCTACACCTGTGGTTTACGAAGCATATGACCAGTAAAATTAGATTTTGATCAGAACATCCTCCGCCTTGTTTTGGGCCAGCATTATAAAGGTTGAAATAAATAAATAAACATAACCCGGAAAGAGAAGTTTGGCATGAACCTTGGTGCAGGAATAAACAGCACACGACTGACAGGAAACAAATCCTTAGCCAATGACTTGACCAAGGTCTTGTCAGTCCTGAGTTGTTAACTACGGCATCGTGGTAATCCCAAGCTGCTCTTTTTTTGAATTCAACCTTTGCTTTGTAAGATGGGTGCCACAGCCTCCAGGTGCCAGATCTGTGATGGCTTGATATATAAGTCTTTTCAGGACACATAAATCTGCAAAAGTTGGTGCTTTTATCACAACATTTATAATCATTATGGGAACGTCAGTTTAGCTGCCCCACTAATACAATATTTGCATTGGAAATAGATTTAGTATTGAACCTGTTGAAAATCAGGAGGAGCAATTGGACGTCAAATGAACAATAAATGTTTCGTATGGACTCACATTCTGGCTGAGTAGGCTCTGGCATCATGCTACTATTAGTGGCCTCACTGGCCTGGTAATGACAAGGAAGACGTTATGTCCACTTTTAAAACATTTAGTCATGTGAATGCCTGAAAATTTAGGACAATGGCCATTGCTTATAGTAGAAGAATAGAGGCCAGTTCCATAAATGGTTATGAGAGACACGTAGTAATACTCAGCTGGAGGGAAGCTTTGCAAGTGGAGGGAAGGGATGCTTAGCAGATCTAGTTTACAGCTCAAAACCACCTACAGGACAAAAATGCCAATATGTTTGGTCTAATAAGAAATGGGTCTGAAGTGCAGTACTTTTCCATGTTGTGTGATTTGCTAAGGGTAAATGTGTTGCTGATATCATTGGATGCATTTTAGCCAACCTTTGTTCATTATAGGGAGCTGTCCAGTAATCGGAATGCGTAAATTAACAAAAAATGAGATGCAAGAAAAGACCACGTGCAAAGACTTTTGCTCTAAATTGGGATTTAATCAACACTCTTTGAAAGTGAACATAAACAATAATGTTAAAAGAAAGAATGGGTGGAGTTTTGGTGGAGTCAGTATTGTTAAATATATAAAAAGAGAATACTTGAATACAAGCCATTGTGAACACCTTGTGACAAAGGCCATGCAACATGATAAATGATAAATGCTAAAACAATCCTACATAGAGGATAAGCTAAGCAATGACTAGATGAGTCCTTTTGTCCTGTAAATAAATTCACCCAAAGAACGTTTGATTATATTATGACAAGTATTGAGTCATTTAATGTCAGGTCATGTCAGTCACTACAGGCCAAAATGCTAGAAAGGAAACAGGATAGTGGAAAGCACATTGGGTATTTGCAATCCAATACTTGCATGGTGTCATCTACCACTGAAAGGACTTCCACCTCACAGAGGCTTCAATAATTTGGTGAATCCATATGTTTCTACTAAGTTGTGTGCTAGCCAAACAACCTGCAAACAGCAGAATAAGACAGGCCAGCCAACTGATGTTTACAAGAAAGAACCAGGTCTGCACCATCTTAGTTATGACATTATTTACGTGTTACAGGATTATTCGATAATTTGTTCTGTCTCTCTGTATGTCTGTCCCTCTCACCTGTCATGGAAGTGTTGCATTGTTTCTCTCATGCGAGTACAGGTGAGTGAGTGCTTATCTGGACAGTTCCTAGCACTTACTGTAATCCCCTTGAGTACAGTTTCTATTTTAAGGAAGCGCTTCTCAATGGTTTGATAATAGCACTTCTGACACCTGGATGATGCTGTGGCTGAATGTAACATTCAGGTCTTAGGACCAGATTTACTAAGCGTTTGCACACAAAGTTACAACCTATACATTTCAGAACAGAATCATTTCTAAAGCTAAACATACTATTGGTTACATTTCAACTCAATCCTAACCTAAAATAACCTTTGTTTCCTTTTATTCCCTCTGAAATACAACAACTACAAACTTTTCACCATGGAAATATGTTTGGTCTTTTTGGTCTTACATCTTGCCTGTAAGACCAAATGGAAGTTTGAGATGCACACCTTTGTCTTGCAGGTGTATTGGTGATGAGGGCTGAGGGCTGAGGGCTGTGGCTGAGGGCTGGGTGTGAACTGGCCGATGGCCACCTTGACTTCCCTTGAGAGAGGATGAGCTCAGGTAAAAACATGACACCTAATCCAGGTGGTCACGTGACCTCCCCCAGTGCTGCTGTCTCATGGGAATACTCCCTGTCTCCAGGGTGACTCACCCTCACATGACGGGAACCTGATCCCCTCAACACCTGCTTGCTCTGACTGAGGCCGTACCTGTTCTTGCTGCCTAATCCAGAATCCTGCCTCCATCCTGCCTCCAACCTCCAATCCCAGCCAAACCCAGGAGACGGACATCCAAACTGGCCAATCCAGAGAACAGAGGAAAGACACAAGGTATAAGTGCTTTGAGAGACACTATGCACAATGAATAAATCATGAAAGTAGACAAATACATGCAAGGCCATCGGTAGAACAGCCACGAATGTGGTATAAGTGGCATGACATAGAACAAATATTGAGGTAGACTGGGGCAAGGATATTTCTCCTCAAAACAACTAGTTCACTCTGTTAAGCCAGTGCCACAGCAAACGTGTTGTAGACGTTTTACTGTGTAGCCTAGCATGCCGTCATTCCGCCCCAACCTCCTCTCTCTGTCATGTCCCTGTTGTACTGTATAGTTGAATGGGGTCTGCCAGTTTACTGAGTTCCAACAGAAGGATCAAGGCCTGATCTGGTGGTGGACCGGGGCAAAAGATTATGACCAGTGTACCCAAAGCAAGTACGCCCACATTCACTTCCTCACCGCTCTTGTCCCAGTCATCAAGGGCCATTTTGCAATTGAGATTGACACTGTCCAATGGCTCATGGCACAGCATGAAAGCAGAGTGTCAAATTGAAACCATCACCCCAACAAAGGTGGTGGTATCACATCAGTGCACAGCGCATGCAGTTTCATGCCACTGTTCTGTTGCGAAATATGTATTCCCTTTTGCCTCTTTTTTTCTGTGACTAGGGGAAATAGGAGAACAGGCTCCCCCCCAAAAAATTTGACGAGTCATTCAGTGAGTCATAGCCACAGGTGAAAGTAAGGCGGTACGGTCCGGTATGGCATCCAGGCAAAATAAATAGTGGGTGTATGCCATTCTGGTAAAATGTGAGCCGCTCACAATAATTCAAACAAAATGCCAAGAAAACGATAGGCAATTACACCCTTATTTAACAGTACTGCATGTCCGCTGTATGGAAATGAGCGATCTGACTTGAAAATGGGCACATAGGCCTACTCTCCAAATCGTGTTGTGGCCAACCGGAGTGATTTTTGAAGTGATCGTTTGACAATCAGATGAAAACATGACTGGTTGTGTTTATGCCACATTAAAATGTAACAGATGATAAAAGTTATATGACAAACCTTTATTAGGCCTGCTATGCCCACGGAGATCACTAAAAATTAATAGGGATTCTATATGCAATTCAATGGTTAGACCCATAACATTTTTAGTAGTAGGCCTCGTACCAGTAAGAAATGTAATCTACTTTCACCCCTTGTCATAGCTAGAGTCCCTGGGTCAAGCTGGTAAATGTGCTGACTAATCGAATGAATGGGTGAATTAACTTAATGAGCATGGGAATTTAAATGAAGGACACGAGTAACTGGAATTCCAAATGTGACAGAGACAGTAAAATAACATGTTCTAGCTTTGAGGTATCTCTCGACAGTTGTTGACCATTTTCTGGGAACCAAAATCCCATCCAGGAGAGTTAAAGTTCTGAACAAGGCTTATAAATATTCTTCAAAGGATTCCTGCAGTAGATGAAAAGATCCCAAAAAGTTAGTCCAAGCCCCTAAAAAACAACAACAGGATGTTGCTCAAAGGAGGATGTGAAAAGAAAGATGGAGAGTTTACCATATCAGCCATTGCTTCCAGAGATCCACTCTCACTTGTGGCCATGGGAAGATGTATCCATATCTCTTAGAAGTCAGTGTGTTTGAGGAATGTAGGTGAAAGTATATGTTTAAAAAAGCATTGTCTTTACACAGAAAGTTATACTTTCTTCCAATGTGAGAAAACCGTGCTCTGTAGCCTACACCGTTTGGCCTGTTTGTGTTTGAAAGAAAACCGTGCTCTGTAGCCTACACCGTTTGGCCTGTTTGTGGCATGCCCTTCGGTTTATGCAATGCTCCAGCAACCTTCCATAGATTTACAGAGCTGTTCGGGCAACCTGGTAGCAGGGCCCTCTTGGCAGTACTGTATGCTGCTGCCATCTTGTGGAGAATAACACCCATAACTTTGAGCACGGAAAAGCAGGACCTAATACTGACCCAACACAACACCATAGAATAAAACATCAACTTAATTGCCCGTGTAGGGAAGTTGTCTTGCACATACATAAAAGAGCACTGTCAATTTAATACACAAAATATCAATGTGTAAACATTCAGCTGTTGGAAAATGACAGCAACTCACTATGGTGAAATGACAGCAATTAAATGAGACTGTATGTCAGTGATGTACCTAAATAATGGAACATTCACTTTCCTTATATATTCTGTTCAGTATAATTTCAGATGATCAGAAACTCCAAAACATGTTGTGCTTAAATAAGCGACATACAGAGAAAGTAGTCAATTATTTTATACAACAATAATTAGGTTTGGCTGTATCAGGTTAGGATAAGGGCCTTAATGTATTTAGAGCAACATCAAGAACAACATGGCCAGTGAGTGGTACACAGCATGTGGTGGTGTATAATTCCAGAGTTGACCGTAGGTCACTGTTCACACAGAGACTCTCCCTTCTTCTTCTTCTTCTTCTGTTGTTTTTTTCTAGATTATCGAGCAAAAAGCCTCCAACCAGTCAATCAGCATCTCCCCATTACTGTGACGCCACGTCAAATATTTCCATCTACTGCTCCAAGCTTTATCACATGATGCGAGACCAACACAAGGCCATAGTTAACACACTACGTGTTCAATGTTCCTAAATATTAAGTTGGTGAAATGGAATTGCAGAAGAAATGTCTAAATGGTCAAATAAACATGGGAGAAGCTTGCAAAGTAAATAGTCAAAATACAAAATGAATGTATCTCGCTCAAAACACTGTAATGGCATTGACTTCAAAACATCAGAGGCTACATAAACATGGATGATATTCTGTATTTAGCAGATTCGGTTAAGGACAATATAACCCCCAGTCAAGTACATCTCAGTGGTACTGATGGACTGTACTTGCGATTAGATTACATATCGCTCAGCGTTGTCCCAGGCTATCAGCCATGTCTTTTATGCAGTAGTAGGATATAAAGTTTGTGTAGAGATGGAGAATATAATCCTCTGTACAGCTAGGTCAAAGACAGGTCAGAACTAGCCTGCTATAATTGGACCACGCAGTATGCACATGCTTAATTTCAGTCATCAACTCCATGTACGTGCAGTACCATACTGTAATCAGATTACACCACAATCACGCCATCTACCGCACTATGGCGGATGATATCAACCGAGACAGCTGTGTCTATGTAGCCATGTATATTTTGCCCCATCTTCTTCGTATTGCTAAAAAAAACTCAAAATGACATACACATAGTGAACACATTTACACAATACAATATCAGTCCTCCAAGATATGTCTGAACAAGGGAAAACTAACCCATCAATCAAAGTCTAGCTCATCAACATGATGTAATATCATTCCATATAAGAATACTCAAAAATAAAAAACACTTTCTACCAGAAAGCTATGATATGAAAAAGCTGTACGAGGTTAAAGGAAGCCCCGGGCCTGGCCCTTACCTGTTCTTGGCTTGGACCCCTTACCAGACTGGTGGCCTCTGTGGGGCCAGGGATAGGGGTCTTGACCCCCTCGGTGGTGGACATGGTCTTCTGGTCCTATGGTCTTGGTTGTGGAGGGGAGCTGAGGGCGGAAGCTGAGGAGCTGTGGTGGTGGTACAGCAGCAGGGAGAAATAGAGTCAGAGGCAGCTATCTAATCCTGGCTGGATCCCACAGTGTGTGTGTGTTTATGTGTGTGTGTGTGTGTGTGTGCTCCCATTCATCCCAATCAGCCTCTGTCGTCACCTACAAACAGCCCATTGGACATTACTGTTCGAACCGAACATACACTAAACAAATTACATGGAACGTACCAGCTTTTTTAGGAGCATAATAAACAGTTAAATGCCATTTGTTAATAGCCATCTCACTTCTCTTTAAAGTGTGCAATTGTTTTGTTATTAGTCATTATATATTGGTTCCACAAAATATTTTTGTGTGAAAAGTCAGGCAGCTAGTATCATTGTGCACAACTGCTTCAATCTGATCATAGTAATTATTCACTTTACGGTTCCTTTTTCCTTCCACATGTGATGAGCTGATAAAAAAACTATCCTGCCATCAAATAAAAGGTAGAATACAGCAGTCTCACTTCCCTCAGTTCCCCAGCCATTTCCTGCCCTAGCCGTTTCCTGACCTGCCTAAATACCCTATTGCTGTCTGCACCTGTGTGTCTAGCACAATTACGTGTACAATCACTTAGTAGCCTTCGATGTCCCCCGATTGAATTACATTTCGGAACCTTTTATTACCCAAGACCGAGAACAAATCATTCATATTTTAGTTGTTTCAAAATGAGCACTCGGGTGATTAGCACTCTGTTTTCAATCATAGATGACTTTCCATTGCACCATAAATGGACCATAAACTCAAGGCCGTCAAGCTTCAGAAGTTCTATATAGTCCCCCTCTCTCTCTCTCTCTCTCTCTCTCTCTCTCTCTCTCTCTCTCTCTCTTCTCTCTCTCTCTCTCTCTCTCTCTCTCTCTCTCTCTCTCTCTCTCTCTCTCTCTCTCTCTCTCTCTCTCTCTCTCTCTCTCTCACACACACGCACAAGACACACACACACATTGTAATGCACTTGCATGTTACTCTATCAATGCACAGCTTTGGCAGACCCACTCACACACCCTGACCAAACTCCAATTTTGTGGGAGATGCAGTAACATCACAAGTAAGGGTTAAATCTCTCTGTGCTACCATGGAGACAATGACAGGCATTCTGTACTACAGCCGTGTCATCGGCATTCTACAAGACAACAAGGGAGGAGGGCCAGGGGGAAGGGGGAAGGCCACAGGCTAATAGATGCTAACCATTGGCTCATTTGAATCACATGACTGCTTTTGGAATTCTAATTCATGCAGGATTTTTTCCCACCTCCAGCTCCTCCTCTACCCTTGGTCTATTCTGAGGCTGGCAGAGCAAGACCCAGATATGGTGTAGTATAACAGGAAAGAAACAAGAAACCTATACAGCATGGAGGGAGGCCTGTGTTGAAGGTATGGAAGCGTGGCTTTGTGTCTTTTTGAAAGTCATTTTTCATGCCTTGCTGATGCTGTAACTATAACTCTGGCTCTGTTGTGTGCTTGTTGTTGGAGTATGTGTGCATGATTTACTGTTTGCATATGTGTATGTGTGCATGTGTGTGAACTGGTACAACTGGATTCTCTGCAAGTGTTGCTGGTGTAAGTGTGCGTGCTTGTGTGTGTGTGTGTGTGTGCATCCATGTGTTTGTGTGCCTCTCAGACACTTAAGCCTGACCTGGACAGTATTGGAACAGTTCTGTATAGATTTTACCATTTTATTTACATTTGTCAAGTGTATCAGGGACTGACTTGATTCAAATCATGGCATTCTTGTCAAATGGGCTCTCTATCCATGGATCCAAAGGAGACAGACTGTCTAGTTGGTTGAGGATCAAAACATGCCATTTCTGTTAGGACTGTCTTATGACAGCTTAAAGCATCTCCTTTTACTATCATGTCGAACTCACATGCCACTCTCCCAACACATGCACACGGGGTAATGTAAAAAAATAAATGGCATGCTTTCGGGAACCATTTGATGTTTGCATTGAAAGATCAGTGAGTGAAGGCCTGTAGACGTTGAGTACAGACAGACTGCATTTACCCAGATTGAAATTGTAGACCTATAACCTGTATGAACACTGATCATAAAAGATCTGTGGGAGAGCTTCTGACAGCCGAGGCAGCAGAACTCAGTGTAACTCAGTGTGTCGTTAGGAAGTGAGTGTCGACAGGTTGGAGTGCCTCGGCTCTGATGAGGTATGGCCCTGTCCCCTCTCCCCCTTTGGGCAAGGCAGCTGGTCTGGAGGGTCTGGAGGTCTGGGAGCAGATGAAAGTGACTCCTTCTCACGTCCAGGTGTTATTCCTCCTGGTCCCCCTGGTCCTGCTGGTCCCTATGCTTGCGCTCTCTCTCTCTCACTCCCTCTCTCACTCCCTCCCTTTCTTTCACTCTCTCACCCCCTTTCTCTCTCTCGCTCTCTCTCTCTCTCTCTCTCTCTCTCTCTTTCTCTCTCTCTCAATTCAAAGGGCTTTATTAGCATGGGAAACATATGTTCACATTGCCAAAGCAAGTGAAATAAATAATAAACAATAGTGAAATAAACAATAAAAAATGAACAGGTAACATTACACTCACAAAAGTTCCAAAGGAATAGAGACATTTCAAATGTCATATTATGGCTATATGCAGTGTTGTAACGATGTAGACAAGGGAAAATAAATAAACGTAAATATGGGTTGTATTTATAATGGTGTTTGGTCTTCACTGGTTGCCGTTTTCTTGTGGCAACAGGTCACACATCTTGCTGCTGTGATTGCACACTGTGGTATTTCATCCAATCAATATGGGAGTTTATCAAAATTGCATTCGTTTTCGAATGATTTGTGGGTCTGTGTAATCTGAGGGAAATAATATGGTCATACATTTGGCAGGAGGTTAGGATGTGCAGCTCGTTTTGGGCAGTGTGCACATAGCCTGTCTTCTCTTGAGAGCCAGGTCTGCCTACGGCGACCTTTCTCAATATCAGGGCTATGCTCACTGAGTCTGTACATAGTCAAAGCTATCCTTAATTTTGGGTCAGTCACAGTGGTCAGGTATTCTGCCACTGTGTACTCACTGTTTAGGGCCAAATAGCACTCTTTTTTGTTAATTATTTTCAACGTGTCAAGTAATTCTATGTTTGTTTTCTCATGATTTGGTTGGGTCTAATTGTGTTGTTGTCCTGGGGCTCTGTGGGGTCTGTTTGTGTTTTCTCTCTATATCTCCCCTTACAACAACAAAAAACACACGTGATTTTGAGACACGTGTGAAGTTTCACATGTTAATTTTGAGCTTCAGAGGCAAATCGGCAGTGGGATGCAGGGTGCTATGTTGCTGGAATGAATGCCAAAGCTTGCAACTGTAAAAAAAGGCAGCAAAGGCCAGGGTAATATAACCAAAGATTGCAGATTGCAGGAAAGAGGGAGGCGTTCTATTTCATTTAAATTGTTACCTTACAATATTTTGTTTTGCTTCCAATACTTTAGGCTTTGTTTTGCTTTCAATATCATATCTTTTGTTTGCAATAGTAATGTTTTTTTTCTCGACTTTTTTCTCGAGTTTTGCTTGATATTAACAGCAAAAAAGTAACTCACTCACTAGAGGATTGCACCATATAATAACACTATGACTCTATTAAAGGTGTTTTAAAGCAGCAATCCGTTAACAAAGTGTACTCCCTGCCACAAGTACAGTAAAAGCTGAGGGATGGGGCTGGAGAAATGCAACCTTTCTCAAATCCATAGACTACACTATGGATGCAAGGACTGACCATCCATGATATCCAAATGATAGTTTTAACCATGTTTTTAGGCTGTACAGTGGTTGTTTACATTTACTTTGCTTATAAAAATTGGAGTAAAACAAGCTTATATTTTGGGTTCTGATGGGGTAGGACAGCTGAACTTAGCTCATGAGGCATTTATACGTTATATTCTTTAAGAATCAATGGGTACATATCATTCTTTTATACGTCCAAAAATGGATGTAGCAAGTAAGGATTGGCCCTTTAACAGGCAGTGACCTTCATACAGCACAACGATGTTTCCATTTGAACGTGATCTATTAACCTGGCCCCAAAAATGTATTCTGTCCACTGTTCCGAGAATGTCCCGTATTTCGGCTTTTTAGATGTGGTCACACTAATTCCACCAGTGGAAACATTGCTACTGCAACATGTTATCACCATCGTTTCATATGTGAGGAGAATAACATTATTTCAACGCTACATGTGAATTTGCTTTAACTTTAAAATACCATAACTAAATGTGAGATTTTCACATGTGGAGTTTACTGCAAATTAGATTTTCACCTTCACATTTAAAAGTGCAAGTTCACATGTGAAAACGTTCACATGTAAAAATCTAAGTTGCAGTTTCATATGTGAAAAACATTCATGTGAAGATCTCATGTGAAACCGCATATTCGATTTTCAAATTTCATATGTGAAACTGCAATTCACATGTGAGGTGAAAACATGTTATTCTCACATGTGAAAAGGTGGTGTTAACATGTGAATTCAACATATATACTTGTGAAAATGTGTTTTTTTGTTATGTCAAATTTAAGCTCAACATGTGAGAACAGCTAATTCACTTATGAAACTGCAAATTTGGCTTGCTTTTTTGTAAGGTTCATTATCAGAGGAGGCTGGTGGGAAGAGCTATAAGATGACAGACTCATTGTGATGGCTGGAATGGAATAAATGGAACGGTATCAAACACATCAAACATATGGAACCAAAATGAGCCCATCTCCTATACAGTGGGTCAAAAAAGTATTTAGTCAGCCACCAATTGTGCAAGTTCTCCAACTTAAAAAGATGAGAGAGGCCTGTAATTTTCATCATAGGTACACTTCAACTATGACAGACAAAATCAGAAAAGAAAATCCAGAAAATCACATTGTAGGATTTTGAATGAATTTATTTGCAAATTATGGTGGAAAATAAGTATTTGATCAATAACAAAAGTTTATCTCAATACTTTGTTGGCAGTGACAGAGGTCAAACGTTTTCTGTAAGTCTTCACAAGGTTTTCACACAATGTTGCTGGTATTTTGGCCCATTCCTCCATGCAGATCTCCTCTAGAGCAGTGATGTTTTGGGGCTGTTGCTGGGCAACACGGACTTTCAACTCCCTCCAAATATTTTCCATGGGGTTGAGATCTGGAGACTGGCTAGGCCACTCCAGGACCTTGAAATGCTTCTAACGAAGCCACTCCTTCGTTGCCCGGGCGGTGTGTTTGGGATCATTGTCATGCTGAAAGACCCAGCCACATTTCATCTTCAATGTCCTCACTGATGGAAGGAGGTTTTCACTCAAAATCTCACGATACATGGCCCCATTCATTCTTTAATTTACACGGATCAGTCGTCCTGGTCCCTTTGCAGAAAAACAGCCCCAAAGCATGATGTTTCCACCCCGATGCTTCACAGTAGGTATGGTGTTCTTTGGATGCAACTCAGCATTCGCTGTCCTCCAAACACGACGAGTTGAGTTTTTACCAAAAAGTTATATTTTGGTTTCATCTGAACATATGACATTCTCCCAATCTTCTTCTGGATCATCCAAATGCTCTCTAGCAAACTTCAGACGGGCCTGGACATGTACTGGCTTAATCAGGGGGACACGTCTGGCACTGCAGGATTTGAGTCCCTGGCGGCGTAGTATGTTACTGATGGTAGGCTTTGTTACTTTGGTCCCAGCTCTCTGCAGGTCATTCACTAGGTCCCCCGTGTGGTTCTGGGATTTTTGTTCACTGTTCTTGTGATCATTTTGACCCCACGGGGTGAGATCTTGCGTGGAGCCCCAGATCGAGGGAGATTATCAGTGGTCTTGTATGCCTTCCATTTCCTAATAATTGCTCCCACAGTTGATTCCTTCAAATCAAGCTGCTTACCTATTGCAGATTCAGTCTTCCCAGCCTGGTGCAGGTCTACAATTTTGTTTCTGGTGTCCTTTGACAGCTCTTTGGTCTTGGCCATAGTGGAGTTTGGAGTGTGACTGTTTGAGGTTGTGGACAGGTGTTACAGGTTACAGGTCTGTGAGAGCCAGAAATCTTGCTTGTTTGTAGGTGACCAAATACTTATTTTCCACCATAATTTGCAAATAAATTCATTAAAAATCCTACAATGAGATTTTCTGGATTTTTTTCCCTCATTTTGTCTGTCATAGTTGAAGTGTACCTATTATGCAAATTACAGGAATCTCTCATCTTTTTAAGGGGGAGAACATGCACAATTGGTGGCTGACTAAATACTTTTTTGCCCCACTGTAACTCCTCTCACCAGCTTCCTCGGGTCTCTATGTTTTCTTTCTTTCTTTCTCCCTCTTTCACTCCCTCCCTCCATGTGTTCCCAGTAACTTGGGAGCAGGCACACGCACATCTGATTGAAGTTAGTCTCTCATCTGTCCTGCATCTCTTTGGACTGTAGGCACTCAGAAACACACACACAGAAACACACACACATGAGGCATGGTGCACATAAACTGTGTTTATTTTCAGCATATTTATGTGTAAATATTTGTATGAACATAACAAGATTCAACAACTGAGACATAAGCTGAACAAGTTCCACAGACATGTGACCAACAGAAATGTAATAATGTGTCCCTGAACAAAGGGGGGTGGGGGGGTCAAAATCAAAAGTAACAGTCAGTATCTGGTGTGGCCACCAGCTGCATTAAGTACTGCAGTGCATCTCCTCCTCGTGGACTGCACCAGATTAGCCAGTTCTTGCTGTGAGATGTTACCCCACTCTTCCACCAAGTTCCCAGACATTTTTGGGGGAATAGCACTAGCCCTCACCCTCCGATCCAACAGGTCCCAGACGTGCTCAATGGGGTTGAGATCCGGGCTCTTCACTGACCATGGAAGAACACTGACATTCCTGCCTTGCAGGAAATCACGCACAGAACGAGCAGTATGGCTGGTGGCATTTTCATGCTGGATGGTCATGTCTGGATGAGCCAACAGGAAGGGTACCACATGAGGGAGGAGGATGTCTTCCCTGTAACGCACAGCATTGAGATTGCCTGCAATGACAACAAGCTCAGTCCGATGATGCTGTGACACACCGCCCCAGACCATGACGGACCCTCCACCTCCAAATCGATCCCGCTCCAGAGTACAGGCCTCGGTGTAACGCGCCTTCCTTCAATAATAAGCGCAAATTCACCCCTGGTGAGACAAAACCTCGACTCGTCATTGAAGAGCACTTTTTGCCAGTCCTGTCTGGTCCAGCAACGGTGGGTTTGTGCCCATAGGCGAGTGACGTTGTTGCCGGTGATGTCTGGTGAGGACCTGCCTTACAACAGGCCTACAAGCCCTCAGCCCAACCTCTCTCAACCTATTGCGGACAGTCTGATCATTGATGGAGGGATTGTGCATTCCTGGTGTAACTCGGGCAGTTGTTGTTGCCATCCTGTACCTGTCCCGCAGGTGTGATGTTCGGATGTACCGGTCCTGTGCAGGTGTTGTTACACATGGTCTGCCACTGCGAGGACGAACAGCTGTCCGTCCTGTCTCCCTGTAGCGCTGTGGCCACATCTGTAGTCCTCATGCTTCCTTGCAGCATGCCTAAGGCACATTCACGCAGATGAACAGGGACCCTGGGCATCTTTCTTTTGGTGTTTTTCAGAGCCAGTAGAAAGGCTTCTTTAGTGTCCTAAGTTTTCATAACTGTGACCTTAATTGCCTACCGTCTGTAAGCCGTTAGTGTCTTAACGACCGTTCCACAGGTGCATGTTCATTAATTGTTTCTGGTTCATTGAACAGCATGGGAAACAGTGTTTAAACCCTTTACAATGAAGATCTGTGAAATTATTTGGATTTTTACGAATTATCTTTGAAAGGCAGGGTCCTGAAAAAGGAACGTTTCTTTTTTTGCTGAGTTTATGTTATAGCATGTGCCAGGTCCATTATCGATTCAAGGCGTGATCATAGCAAATGAGCAGCAATGTGGATTTGAGTGCATCCATCTGAATTCCTCTCCCTTTCCCCTCAACAGCGCACACACACCACCTCTTCCTTACCTTGAGTAGCACCAAATGTATATGCAAATTAGCCTAGGAAAATCGATGCCATCAATTTTATTTTTCACATTTAAATTTTGCTCTTGTACATTTGCTACATCCAGGTGCAGTAGTTCCAACTTTTTTCCTTAATTTATTTTGCTTCCTGATCACAACAGTTGAATACCTTTGTCTAAATGTATCCTTTATATTAGTACATGTGTGGTGACTGAATGTTTAGGAGTTATGACCCTCAGAAAGGGGAGGGAGGAGCACTTCAGATGAGAATGCCTATCACCATCACTCACGGTCTTCCTCCTTCACATTAGCCACAGCACGAGGTGCTGCATTCGCATCCTCAACACCATCACTAAGCCGCTCTCTCTCTCTGCATTGCTCTACAATCAATGAAACCATGACAACACAGGCTGTATATCACTCTGCCTTGTCTCACACAAAAGGCCCTCCTCCGGCAGACAAAGCAGGCAGGTTTATTGGGGGGGTCTTAAGGAAATAAGGGCCAATAATCTCCCCCTGCCTGCCTGCCCAGCGGCCCTGACCACTAAGAGAGAGGTTTTTCCCCTCACAGGACACACCCACTGATAGAATTCAGAATCTCTTTAGAAGGACTACCCTAAAAAAGGGTTGTAAGAGTTACCCCCCCCCAAACATACATATACCAGCAGTAGTGGTCAGTTCAGATTGAAGTCACAGGTATGGCCATTATAAATTGGAAATACTCTGGTTCCCCCTAAAAATGAGTTGTCCCCCGCCCACCATTTTGGAGGTTGAAATGTAAATACATTTCTTCTGATGTCATAATTTTCATAATTTTCACCACTTGCAGTATATAAATGAGAGAAGTGCTGGTGTCGGTAGTGGGCCAAGCGCTTGGGATGTACATTGACTGACTGCAGAGTACAGCGTAGTTTGGGTATTTCCACTGTAGCCAGACAAAAGGCAGCCACTGTATGGTATAAGCTACCGTGGGGAGGGCACATCATAAAGTCAGTCAAAGCTCTTGCTGGGAGCAGTGAGGTAAGAGTTAGCTTCGTCCTCCCCCTCAGCCCACACCAAGCCCTCCCCCTCAGCCCACACCACACACCACACCACATGGGCGTTATGATTCATGGTTACCTTTTTAACAATATACGTATTACAGTTCATCAAGATGTACTTTACTTTATTACACGTGGGGTACCACAGGGATCCATTCTTCGCCCATCAAGTGAGGGCCAGCCCCCTAGAATTGTGTTTGTGTGTGATAAGATATTTGAAATGTAGGGTGTATGAATTACTTTTGCCTGTGCTGTGTGTCTGTTATTTCTGGGAGGAGCAGACCACACCTTTTGACACTCTACCATGCTGAGATAGAGACAGGAGCTGAGGTGTCAGCCAGTGGTGGAAATGTACCTAATTGTCATGCTTGAGTAAAATGAAGATACCTTAAATAGGAAATGACTCAAATAAAAGTGAAAGTTACCCAGTAAAATACTAGTTGAGTTTTAAATGTACTAAATATACTAAGTATCAAAAGTAAATAAAACTGCTAAAATATACTTAATTATCAAAAGAAAAAGTATAAATCATTTCAAATTCCTTATATTAAGAAAACCAGATGGCACCATTTATTTTGATTTATTTTATTTACAGAAAGCCATGGGCACACTCCAACACTCAAACATAATTTACAAAGGAAGACTGCGTGTTTAGTGAGTCCGCCAGATCAGAGGCAGTAGGGATGACCAGGGATGTTTTCTTGATAATTGTGTGAATTGGACCATTTTCCTGTCCTGCTAAGCATTCAAAATGTAAAGAGTACTTTTGGATGCCAGGGGAAATGTATGCAGGAAAAAGTCATTTGTTTTCTTAAGGAATGTAGTGAAGTAAATGTTGTCAAAAATATAAATAATCAAGTAAAGTACAGATACCCTCCCAAAAAACGATTTAAGTAGTACTTTAATGTATAATATTTTTACCTAAGTTATTTACACCACTGGCGTCAGCAATGGCACCCTTCACCTGCTCACTCTATTCTCTCTCTCTTTCTGGTGTGAGGGGAAACAGAAAGCCATGTTGCATTGTCATTGGTAGACCTCTGCATTAACGGAGGGCCCATTAGACATACTGTACGTTTATTTCACTAATTCATGTCCATGGATTCAATGGGTGGACCAGTGTGTTTGTAGGTGCCGTACGTCATGCACAAAATTGGATGGAATAGGGTTGCTTTGTCTGTGTGTGTGTGTGTGTGTGTGTGTGTGTGTGTGTGTGTGTGTGTGTGTGTGTGTGTGTGTGTGTGTGTGTGTGTGTGTGTGTGTGTGTGTGTGTGTGTGTGTGTGTGTGTGTGTGTGTGTGTGTGTGCGCGTGTGTGTGTGACACACCATGGCAGGTGGATGTCTTTGTCACACTCCCGTTTGTCAGCCGTATGGTGTAGAAACTGCAGTTGGTGTAGAGATGTTGGTGTAGCTGTTCTCTCACCAGAAGTTCAGAATTGAACTGGAATTTTATGAGGCTTACTCCCTAACTCCCCTCACCCTCTAGCTTCAATTAACCCTCTGCCAGCCCCCTCCCTGCCAAACTCCCCCCTGGAAGCTCCAGTGAGAGAGAAGGAGGAGGGTGGTGTTCTTTGAAGTGTGTTTCCATAAAGGGAGCACCAGGAGTCCCAGGGTTAAGTTCCAGTAGGCCGAAGCACCAGCAACGTGTTATATTTTACAGTGAGGGCTGTAGCAGAAGCTCTTGCATCGGGAAAGACGGCTGGCTAGTGGCTCCATGGGGAAACTCGTGGAGGCTCTCATATCTATTGGTTCGATTACTGTATGCCCCAAAACACATTTTTCATATAGGCAGATGATTGTTTATAAATTCGTTCTTATATATTTTTTAATGAGCTGCTTTCATTGCCTTAATTTAATAAATAAAATAGGGTTGTGCGAATAACTTGAAAAATGTCATCCGTAAGCCTACTAACACATTAATTCATGAATTAAAACGTGCACATATAAAGAAAAGTTACTTCAACCTTGTAATAATACATTTTCTTTCAATTTGCTCCATAGAATATAATTATCAATATAATAAAACTGGGCCTATGATATTTTCTTGAATAGGCCTATCATACTGAAACATCATAATTGTTTCAATTTTCGCAAATAATTGCCATAAAAAAAAACATAAATTGCCATTAAAAAAACGGCAAGAAAGGCTCCTTCCTCAGCACCACCATCTTTTCCGTTGGCTTCAGCAGGGGCCGTGCAGATTCATTCATATTTTCAGCACAGTTTTTTGGTATTAATTTTCAGCACATCATGATGAGTTTTTTAGGCTAGGCAAATAATTACAGATTATGTCTAGTCTAGCTGGGCTGTTCCTCAGACCCTGTATGTAGGGTTCTTGTACAATGCTTCAACAAGGCTATTGAACTTGACATTTGTGTCTGTCTTTATTCTTTTATCCAATATATCATACTGAAACATGGTATCAGAAGCGTCTCGAAAACCATGTTTGTTATTTTTGGTAGCTAAGTACAGTATACATGGGCATGCGAAAGTATTCACCCCCCTTGGCATTTTTCCTATTTTGTTGCCTTACAACCTGGAATTGAAATAGATTTTTGAGGGGTTTGTACCATTTGATTTACACAACATGCCTACCACTTTCAAGATGCTAAATATTTTTTATTGTGAAACAAAAAACAGAAAACTTGATTGTGCATAACTATTCACCCCCCCAAAGTCAATACTTTGTAGAGCCAACTTTTGCAAAAATTACAGCTGCAAGTCTCTTGGGGTGTCTCTATAAGCTTGGCACATCTAGCCACTGGGATTCTTGCCCATTCTTCAAGGCAAACTGCTCCAGCTGCTTCAAGTTGGATGGGTTCTGCTGGTGTACAGCAGTATTTAAGTCATACCACAGATTCTCAATTGGATTGAGATCTGGGCTTTGACTATGCCATTCCAAGACATTTAAATGTTTCCCCTTAAACAACTCAAGTGTTGCTTTAGTAGTATGCTTAGGGTCATTGTCCTGCTGGAAGGTGAACCTCCAACATGTCTCAAATCTCTGGAAGACTGAAACAGGTTTCCCTCAAGAATTGTCCTGTATTTAGTGTCATCCATCATTCTTTCAATTCTGACCAGTTTCCCAGTCCCTGCCGATGAAAAACATCTCCACCATCATGCTTCACTGTGGGGATGGTGTTCTCGGAGTGCTGTGAGGTGTTGGGTTTGCGCCAGACATAGCATTTTCCTTGATGGCCAAAAAGCTCAATGTTTGTCTCATCTGACCAGAGTACCTTCTTCCATATGTTTGGGGAGTCTCCCACATGCCTTTTGGCGAACACCAAGCGTGTTTGCTTATTTTTTTCTTTAAGCAATGGCTTTTTTTCTGGCCACTCTTCCATAAAGCCCAGCTCTGTGGAGTGTATGGCTTAAAGTATTCCTATGGACAGATTGTGACGATCGTCGTTGGTGGAATTAGACCAAGATGCCGCGTGGGGTAGGTTAATCATATTCTTTAATGACAACCACAAACACAAGAACGAGAGAACCAACGAAACATACAGCCTATTAGGGCTCAACAGCAACAATGCAAGGACAAGATCCCACAACATAGGTGGGAAAAAAGGCTACCTAAGTATGATTCCCAATCAGAGACAACGATAGACAGCTGCCTCTGATTGGGAATCACACTCGGCCAAACACAAAGAAATACAACACATAGAATTCCCACCCAAATCACACCCTGAACAAACAAATAGAGACATAAAAAGGCTCTCTAAGGTCAGGGGGTGACACAGATACTCCAATCTCCGCTGTGGAGCTTTGCAGCTCCTTCAGGGCTATCTTTGGTTGCCTCTCTGATTAATGGCCTCCTTGCCTGGTCTGTGAGTTTTGGTGGGTGACCCTCTCTTGGCAGGTTTGTTGTGGTGCCATATTCTTTCCATTTTTCCGTGGGATGTTCAAAGTTTCTGATATTTTTTTAGAACCCAACCCTGATCTGTACTTCTCCACAACGTTGTCCCTGACCTGTTTTGGAGAGCTCCTTGGTATTCATATTGTCGCTTGCTTGGTGGTGCCCCTTGCTTAGTGGTGTTGCAGACTCGGGGGCCTTTCAGAACAGGTTTATATATACTGAGATTATGTGACACTTAGATTGCACACAGGTGGACTTTATTTATGTGACTTCTGAAGGTAATGGGTTGCACCATATCCTATTTAGGGGCTTCATAGCAAAGGGGGTGAATACATATGCATGCAACACATTTTTTTTAAACAAGTTATTTCTTTCATATCACTTCACCACCAATACACCGACTATTTTGTGTATGTCCATGACATGAAATCCAAATAAATATCTATTTAAATTACAGGTTGTAATGCAACAAAATAGGAAAAACTCCAAGGGGAATTAATCATTTTGCAAGGCACAGTAGGTGCATTTACGTTCCATATGCAAACAGACGCCATTTCCTACTGCTAACTTTAGTCACACCACTGATCAACTCGTTGTTTGCTGGCTAGCTAGCATCACTACCTACCTTGATGGCTGAAGGCAAAGAGATCTCCTATTCCATCGCTATGGCAGTGAACATTCCACCACCAAATTCCATGGTTCTCACCGGGGACTGGAATACTAATTGGGACAACTTCAGGGACTAATTTGAGGACTATGCACTTGCGACCGGTGTACGTGAGAAACCCAACGAGGTCCACACGGCAACTCTGAGGAGTTTAATGGGCAGCGAATGCAGGCATATCTAACGGCACAATCTCACCCTCACAGCACGACAACAGAGTGATGCAAAGGCCATACTGGATGCATTGGAGAATGATTTCAAACCTGCCAGGAACGCCATTTACGAGCGGTTCGTTTTTTGGAAGCTGCAAACAGGAAGAGGGGGACTCAGTAAACAACTTTGTAACCCGTTTGAGGGAAAGATCTGCTACTTGTGAATACGGTGGATTGAAAGATTAACTGATTTGCGACAGAATAGTACTGGGAATTGCAAATGAGGACACGCGTCAGCGTCTACTGAGAGAGAGGCTTAACATTAGTAACTGCCATTGAAATGTGCCGCACTGCTGAAGTAACTGACATGAGAATGAGAGCAATGGAAATCGAAACCCCACGCACTGACGCTGATACTGTTCACGCTGTTGCCAGGCAGACATTCAGACAAACCCAAACTAGGCAGAATAATTCACCACAAATGGTGAACACAGGCAGCCCCATAGCATGCAAATACTGTGGAAATGCACACGCACAAGGCATAGAGCACTGCCCTGCCTACGGAAAACCATGCAGAGCTTGTGGAACTAATAAGCCCTTTGCAAAAGTGTGTCTCAAAAGCAAAAGAAGGGTGAGTGAGGGCAGAATTCACTGTGTTGTTGATGTCACTCAGTGTTCAGAACAGTGAAAGTGACATTTCCATGCATGAATCCATTGGTGCTGTACACCCAAGAAGAAGAAATGGTTTGTGACACTACGATTACACAACAAACTGCAACAATGTCAACTGGATTCCGGTGCTATGTGCAACGTAATGAGCTACAAAGACAAAATCAATCTGGCACCTGACACACATCTCTTGCCCAGCGATACTAGCCTAAAGCTGTACTCAGGAGAGCTAATGAGCATCTTTGAGTCCGAATGTGTTATTTGGGGACACAAACACAAGCTGGAGTTTGAGATCGTGAAAACCAGTCAACATCCTCTCCTCTCAGGCTCTACATGTGAATGCCTGGTACTGATGCAATTCACCGTATCAATGACCTGCACATCGTGGAGCATGTCCAGCATGGACCCCTGATATCAGCGGATATGAGGATGTATTCAACGGGCCCGTTGAATCTGTACCTGGGGAGGTACACTTTGAATTGGATGAGAGCATCACTCCAGTCCAGTGTGCTCCTCACAATGTGCAAATTGCAATGAAAGTGGCTGTGAAAGCCCAGCTGGACAAGTATGAGGTCAATGGTCACATGACATCTGTGACTGAACCAACTGACAATATGGTGAAAAAGCCAGAGAAGCTGAGGGTCTGCATCGACCCAAAGCATCTGAACCAAGCACTGAAATACTCCCACAACATCATACCGACACTGGAGGATGTCCTCTACAAGCTTCCCAAGGCCATGGTTTTCACCACGAGATGCATTCCTTCAATGCAAGCTGGACGAAGAAAGCAGCTTCATGACTACCTTCTGGACTCCCTGGGGTGGGAATAGCTGGCTCAAGCTCCCGTTTGGTGTCTCAGTGGTGCATGGGGTATACCAACGCAAACAGCACGAGGTACTGGCTGGCCTCAAGGGCATTGAAACCATTGCTGATGATGTCCTGATCGCAGGCTGCAGGGCGCAGGTTGCAATGCAAGGCCAGCCTGACAAGGTCATCACGGACAATGGCCCACAATTCAATGCACAGTTCAAGCGTTTTGCCAAAAAAATTGGAGTTTGACCACGTGACCTCCTCTCTAAGACCCAAAGGCAAATGGCAAGGCAGAGTCAGCTGTCAAGATTGCAAAAAACCTGTTACGCAGGGCCTTGTGTGACAGCAACGACCCCTGGAAAGCCGTCTTGCAGGGGAGGAACACACCCACCGAAACATGGACAGCAGGCCAGCGCAATGCCTTCTGTCCAGACGTCTGAAGACTACCATCCCCGTAGCTAACAAGCTACTTGAGCTCTGCATCATGGCCAAAGAACTGCGCCACAACAACACCACAGAAAGCAGCTCGCTAAGTGTTTCTACGACCGGACTTGTCGAGACCTACCAGTGATGGAGGTGGGTGAAACGATAAGGATGAAACCGCTGCGGGCAGACCACACAGAACTTTGGAGGCTGGGCTCGTGCCTACAGAGAGTTGCACCACGTTCTTACCTGGTGGATGTTGGTGGCTCCTTCTATCACCTACAGAAACCCAGCCTAAAACCCCAAACAGCAAGCTAGGCAGGTGTAGGAGCACGGTGGCTAGGCAAAACTCCCTAGAAAGGCCAGAACCTAGGAAGAAACCTAGAGAGGAACCAGGCAATGAGGGGTGGCCAGTCCTCTTCTGGCTGTGCTGGGTGGAGATTATAACAGAACATGGCCAAGATGCTCATAGATGACCAGCAGGGTCAATTAATAACAATCACAGTGGTTGTCAAGGGTGCAACAGGTCAGCACCTCAGGAGTAAATGTCAGTAGGCTTTTCATAGCCGATCATTCAGAGACTCTCTACTGCTCCTGCTGTCTCTAGAGAGTTGAAAACAGCAGGTCTGGGACAGGTAGCACGTCCGGTGAACAGGTCAGGGTTCCATGGCCACATGCAGAACAATTGAAACTGGAGCAGCTGCATGGCCAGGTTTACTGGGGACAGCAAGGAGTCATCATGCCAGGTAGTCCTGAGGCATGGTCCTAGGACTCAGGTCCTCCGAGAGAGAGAGAGAGAAAGAGAGAAAAAGAAAGAATTAAAGATAATTAAATTCACACAGGACACCGGATAAGACAGAAGAAATACTCCAGCTATAACAGACTGACCCTGGCCCCTTCTTACGATACCCCCGGACAGGGCCAAACAGGCAGGATATAACCCCACCCACTTTGCTAAAGCACAGCCCCCACACCACTAGAGGGATATCTTCAACCACCAACTTACCATCCTGAGACAAGGCCGAGTATAGCCCACAAAAGTCTCTGCCACGGCACAACCCAAGGGGGGGGGGGGGGGGGGGGGGCAACACCTAGGGATGGCATGGAAGAGCACCAGTAAGCCAGTGACAGCCCCTGTAATAGGGTTAGAGGCAGAGAATCTCAGTGGAGAAAGGGGAACAGGCCAAGCAGAGACAGCAAGGGCGGTTCGTTGCTCCAGTGCCTTTCCGTTCACCTTCACACTCCTGGGCCAGACTACACTCAATCATAGGACCAACTGAAGAGATGAGTCTTCAATAAAGACTTAAAGGTTGAGACCGAGTCTGTGTCTCTCACATGGGTAGGCAGACCATTCTATAGAAATGGAGCTCTACAGGAGAAAGCCCTGCCTCCAGCTGTTTGCTTAGAAATTCTAGGGACAGTAAGGAGGCCTGCGTCTTGTGACCATAGCGTACGTGTAGGTATATACGGCAGGACCAAATCAGAAAGATAGGTAGGAGCAAGCCCATGTAATGCTTTGTTGGTTAGCAGTAAAACCTTGAAATCAACCCTTGCCTTAACAGGAAGCCAGTGTAGAGAGGCTAGCACTGGAGTAATATGATCAAATTAGTTGGTTCTAGTCAAGATTCTAGCAGCTGTGTTTAGCACTAACTGAAGATGATTTAGTGCTTTATAGCCAGAAAGTTGAGCATTGCAGTAGTCTAACCTAGATGTGACAAAAGCATGGATTCATTTTTCTGCATCATTTTTCAACAGAAAGTTTAAGATTTTTGCAATGTTACGTAGATGGAAAATAGCTGTCCTTGAAGTAGTCTTGATATGTTCGTCAAAAGAGAGATCAGGGTCCAGAGTAACGCCGAGGTTCTTCACAGTTTTATTTGAGACGACTGTACAACCATCAAGATTAATTGTCAGATTCAACAGAAGATCTCTTTGTTTCTTGGGACCTAGAACAAGCATCTCTGTTTTGTCCGAGTTTAAAAGTAGAACATTTGCAACCATCCACTTCCTTATGTCTGAAACACAGGCTTCCAGGGAGGGCAAATTTTGGGGCTTCACCATGCTTCATCGAAATGTACAGCTGTGTGTCATCCACATAGCAGTGAAAGTTAACATTATGTTTCCGAATGACATTGCCAAGAGGTAAAATATATAGTGAAAACAATAGTGGTCCTAAAACGGAGCCTTGAGGAACACTGACATTTACGGTTGATTTGTCAGAGGACAAACCATCCACAGAGACAAACTGATATCTTTCCGAGCAGGCCAGGCCAGAACTTGTCCGTGTAGACCAATTTGGGTTTCCAATCTCACCAAAAGAATGTGGTGATCGATGGTATCAAAAGCAGCACTAAGGTCTAGGAGCATGAAGACAGATGCAGAGCCTCAGTCTGACCCCATTAAAAGGTAATTTACCACCTTCACAAGTGCAGTCTCAGTGCTATGATGGGGTCTAAAACCAGACTGATGCGTTTCATATACATTGTTTGTCTTCAGGAAGGCAGTGAGTTGCTGCACAACAGCTTTGAACAATAATTTGATACGTTTATTGAAGTCCGGTTGACAGTGCAACTCGGAGCTCATGCTGGCTAGTTTGTTTCTGCTTTTGGTTTTCAGAACGGCCATAGCAGAGATGCCATTTTCACACAGATAGGTAATGCTGAACGGTAGCATGATTCTTGACAAACGAGAGCAGGATACGCTGCAGCAGATCTGTGTCATTTTCGGGAAGCGCATGCTCAGTCTGTAATCAAATGACAGCTCCACCAGCAGATCCTCTTCATTGCTTGGCAACGTGACGCTTCCCATCTCCACTCGAAAGGGGTCCCGTATCCAGTCGTCTTGTCTCTTGTTCTCCTCCGGGAAGTAGTCGCAAAACTTTTTGCATCCTCCCTTTAGAAACATGATTTGCCCAAACAGTATGCTTAATCATGAAGGCATCCACTTTGTCACTCTGTTCAAATTGATTGTGCCCCCTCTCTTGCATTGACACATTGAGCGAATTCAGATGATCAAAAATATCCACCAGGTAGGCAACTTGTGCGAGCCATTCCTCACAATCGAAATGTTCGGCCAGAGATGACTTGTTTTCCGAAAGAAACTTAGCATTCTCCGCTCGAAGCTCATAAAAGCGACCCAACACTTTACCCCTGGAAAGCCAGCGGACTTCTGCACGATAAAGCACCTGCTGGTACTCGCTCCCCATATCCCTGCAGAAGGTCTGGAAACACCTGCTTTTTTGTGGAACTCTTTTTGATATAGTTGACACACTTGATCACATCCTGGAGAGTGGAGAGGAGCTCAGGCACCTTGCCCTTCGCTGCCAATGCCTGTGTAGGAAGCAATGGTTCCACGTCGCACTCGGTGCTCTCTCCAGGATCCGCCTTACTACTCCGGAGTGCTTACCTGTCATGGCAGCTGCCCCATCAGTTGTCACACCAACACACCAATCCCAAGCCAGTCCCACGGAGCCCAGAGACATATCCATTGTGTTAAAGACAGTTTCTGCAGTGCTGGTGGTGGGCAAATCAGCACTAAAAAGGAACTGCTCCTCGAAGTTATGATCCCAGATGTGTCTGACATAGACCATTAGAATTGCACGGTTAGCCACATCTGTGGATTCGTCAAGCTGCAGTGCTTAATGGCCATTTGCACTGATGCTCTCTGATGTCTGCCTCGTTATGTCCTCAGACATGTCCTGGATTCTCCTCCTCATGGTGTCATTGGATAGGTGTATGGTTTTTTAGTTTGTTGGCGGCTGAATCTCCCAAGATTCCAGTGCACATATTAATCGCAGTAGGGAGTATGAGATCCTCTGCGCTAGTGTGGGCTTTTTTGCACTTGCTTTGGGCCACAAGGTATGATGCGCGAAGTGCCTTTTCTTGTATCGTGCATACGTTGTTCAATGAACCTTGTGAGGCCTCCAGATACTTAAAAAAAAAGTCAGCTGTCTTATTTTTGTGGCTTAGATGCTTGGTGCCCAGATTACTTTTCATTTTGGAGGGTTTCATGCTCTCATTAGCTAACGGCTCGTTGCGTAGGACACACTGCGGTCTACACTCACCCTGACTGTCTTCTGTATATGTAAAACCATATTTGATGAAGTCAGGGGGGTATTCCCGGGTTGTCTGGCTTGTTGTTGACATTGGAAGCAGCAGTAGATGAAGAACAAACGTGTCCATGCTTTTACTCTGACAGCTAAGCCTACATGAGTTAAATGACAGCTAACTATCCTCATGTGCAATGCCTGCAGAACACATCTGCATAGTTAGCTGTCAATCAAGCTAGCTGTCAGAAGAAGATCTGTATTATATGATTGGACATGTCACATTTAAAACAAAACAATACACTGTAATCTGTAGTTTCATTGGATCAGTGTGTGTGTGTGTGTGTGTGTGTGTGTGTGTGTGTGTGTGTGTGTGTGTGGGTCGAGAACTTTATTGTATTGGTCAGTGAGTGAGTCCTGCAACCCCTTAAAATCCTCCCGGGTCATGACCCCCAAGTTGAGAATCACTGGTCTAGAAGATCTAATAGTGATCTTTGGGTTACCCACCAAAACAAAAAAGAAAGAAAGTGACATATAATTTGAAAGCTACAGCGCTTGTCTTTTTGAATATTGAACTCAAATCTTACTACTGGAAATGTCATAACCCACCCCATAAAGGCCATAAATCATGTGCTGTGGTCATATTCATAGAGTATGCAATGTAAGTCATGTCACAAAAAGGGCTTTTAATATGCACGGAGAGGGTATAATACCCTGATGGTCATTGTGAAGCAATGCATTTCCTTCTCCATCCACATGACCTTGTATTCATCCTCCACATGTGCCCTGATCTAGTTCATCTTGATCATTTTTTTGACTTGATAACTTGAAAGGCCTGATTCCCAATAGTTATTTTAAGATGTCAGGCTTGAAAATCCGTTCAGCCATTTTGGCACAGTGACTCACTACCTAAAACAGACTCAACTGTTTTCAAGTGGCCAAGAGACCTCATGTTATCTCCAGCTGCTCTGGACAAACTGGGAATCAGGCAGGGGATGTGCCTTCAGAAAGTATTCATACCCCTTGACTCATTCCACATTTTGTTGTGCTACAGCCTGAATTCAAAATGGATTAACTGATTTTTTCCCCCACCCATCTAACGTACTCACATTAGCCCATAATGACAAAGTGATAACATGTTTTTATTTAAAATGAAATAATGAAATATCTCATTTACATAAGTAAAGTCAATACATGTTAGAATCACCTTTGGCAACGATTACAGCTGTGAGTCTTTCTGGGTAAGTCTCAAAGGGTTTTCCACACCTGGATTTTACAATATTTGCTAAATTCTTCAAGATCTGTCAAGTTGGTTGTTGATCATTGCTGGACAGCCAATTTCAAGTCTTGATATACATTTTCAAGCCGATTTAAGTCAAAACTGTAACTATGCCACTCAGGAACATTCCATTTACTCTTGGTAAGCAACTCCAGTGTGTATTTGACCTTGTGTTTTAGGTGAATTCCTCTCCCAGTGTCTGTTGGAAAGCATACTGAATCAGGTTCTCCTCTAGGATTTTGCCTGTGCTTAGCTCTATTCCGTTTATTTTTATCCCCCTAAAAAACTCCCTAGTCCTTGCTGATGACAAGCATACCCATAACATGATGCAGTCACCGCCATGCTTGAACACATGAAGAGTGGTACTCAGTGACGTGTTGTGTTGGATTTACCTCAAACATAATGCTTTGTATTCAGGCCACATTATTTGCAGTTTTACTTTAGTGCTTTGCTGCAAACATGATTTTTCTGGGTGGGAGGATTTCCAGGTCTGCTGATTTAGCTGATATTACTTGATGCTACCCGATCAAAGAGGAGAGTTGAGCTGACAAAGATGGGACAGACAGAAATCTTACTGTAAACCTGTAGAAGGAAAGACAAGGCTTTGGAGAAGAGTTGCCCTGGGGACATTTCCGGCAGGTGTTACAGCATTCCCCATTCACTTCCACTTGCCAGGGAGGAGTCTCAAAATGGAGAGATATTTATAAATGTTGGGTTGTGATTCTCTTATAACTATTGAGCCAGACTTAACATACAAGGCTGCGTTTACACAGGCAGACCAATTCTGATCTTTTTTTCGGCAGGTGTTACAGCATTCCCCATTCACTTCCACTTGCCAGGGAGGAGTCTCAAAATGGAGAGATATTTATAAATGTTGGGTTGTGATTCTCTTATAACTATTGAGCCAGACTTAACATACAAGGCTGCGTTTACACAGGCAGACCAATTCTGATCTTTTTTTCATTCATTGGTATTTTGAGCAATCAGATAAGCTCTGAATAAGATGTAATGTGAAAAGATCTTATGTGATTGGTCAAAAGACTAATTAGTGGAAAATATATTAGAATTGGGCTGCCAGTATAAACTAGACTAGTTGGGAGGGATGTCATTTTTGGCTTACTAAGCAACAAAATTCAAAAATGGCCCACTAGATAACTGCTAAATGTGGAATTTATTTTCATTATTTCTGAGAGCAATATGGTTTAAGGCCTGTGATTCATTTTGATTGGGTTTCTCCAAGTGACTCAATAACGAGCAAATTTGTCTGTAACTCTAGTCGTTTCCCTATCACCTCTCAGAGTGGCCTGCCAGATTGGGGCTAAGGAGTCATGGCTGAGGGGGGAGAGAGTGACCATGTTATCAACACTCTGCCTGTGTTTTATGTGTTTTATGAGACACATGTCCACTAGCTCTGAGTGCAATATTACACCAGCCTTGCAACTTATTTTTAAATTAAAGATAAATCTCTCCACTCCCCCACCTCTCTCGCTCTCTCTCTCTCTCACACTCTTTCTCTCGCTCTCTCTCTCTCTCTATCAGTTAGAGGAGTATCCGACTAAGCAGTCACTGTGGATTGTGGGAAGTGGAGGCGGAGTGCGACATGCAGAATGAGGCCCCGGGCCCGGCAGCCGCCAGTGCCAGCAGCATCAGTACGACTCCCAGTGTCACCACTAGCCTGGTCACTACTAGCAGCACTGGGAGGCCAACCCTGCCCCACATCTCTGTCTACGCTGGGATCCCAGGTAGACAGACTGCTCAGGTACAGTAGTAGCAATGTTTGTATACAGTATCTAAGAAGTGTGTCCAGTGTGGTGGCATGGAGTTAGTTGAACCCTTGGGTTGTTGCTGTTGCTATTGATGTTGGTGTTGCTAATGCTGTTGTTTTCACCATTGCAACATAATCCACTTATGAATTTGGATGTTTTGTTGCATCACAACAACAACAACAATATAGTGCAATAAAGTGACTTTTCACACATGTAAAGCAGCATATGTCTTCAGAAAGCAATACTGTTGTAATAGGAGTTGGAGTTTGTGAGGTGTTATGAAATGGATTTGAAATGGATTTGATCTCCAACCCTGCTCAGTAGTGCAGAACAAGCAGCATTTGCCAGGTCTTTACCGCCATCTAGTGGCCAGTTTAAGACTAAAGCTATTGGTTGTGAGTCCAGAATGAGTGTTCAGAGATCGTCTCACTGATGATACTTACATAGAATTATTTTCATACCAGGATATGGTATGTGTTTTTCCTCCAGAAACACATACTTGTCACTGCTCATCGGACATGTCAATGCAATATAATATGTGTATGTGACCGATAACATTTGATTTGATTTGAAAGTGAATAAAGGTATCAGATTAATGATGCTTCAAATACCACCCACAGCAGTCCCACCAGTTAGAGACAAAAGGGCCAACCTGAATGAAAACTCTGTGATCCTGACTATCATATCATTGAGCACTGAAAATCTAGGTCACAGGTCATTGGTCAACCCCCCCCCCCCCCTCTCTCTGTCTCTCTCTCTCTCTCCCATTTGCCATGCGACTCCACATAGACTCTCAGTCAACCTGAGATGCACTGATGTCACTGGTTAATGAGGGCTCCCCATGATATGTGGGAGGGGCCAGTTAGGCTAAGGGAGAGCAGCTATTGGCTCCCAAAGGCAGAACTTCTCTCTTGTGTGGCTGGCCGGGTGCTTGGCTGGTGATTTCAGGTTGGGGAGGATTCAGGTTGGGGAGGATTCAGCCCGATAGGTGGAACTTCTATTGCAAGTGATGCCAAGTCAGTTCTAAAGAAAAAGAGAGGGTCTCATCGTATTTAACTCTATGAAGAGAAAGGGGCAATCCCCTGCTATTTGATCAAGGTTTGTTTCAGAGTTCACTGAAGTATTTTTTTTTTAAAGATCTCCAAAGTGTGGTACGTAATGAGTTTCATCTGATTACAGCGTATCTCATTGATGCTTGTTTTTATTAATCATAAAGAAACAAGTAATTGATAGTTCATTACAATGTAATTACCATTCTACTGTGTACAATCTTAGTAAATGCCTAGTCTGTATCGTAGTATAAAGTGCTACCATGAAGGTGGCAAGTTTGCATGTTTTTTCAGTTGCATGGTTTTGGTCTGGTGTGAACAGGGGCCCGGTCAGTGAGGAGTGTGGAGGCAGGCAGGCAGTGATGGAGTAGGGCTGGTCCTCTGGAGGTCAGGGGGGCCTAGGAGGGGGTCTGTTGGGGAATGTGGCTTGGCTGTCAGGCCTCTCTGACAGATGAGGTCTGGGTGACGGGGGAGGGGGGGGGGGGCACTGAGCACTGCTGTCAGACACTGGCCCTCTGTCCTCCAGACTTTCTGGGGCCCACCATGGAACCACAGAAATGGATGGGTGTCTTTAGGTGGGGAATTTGGGCAATATGCTTTCTGAGGTGTATATATATCCCTCTCTCTCTCCTCTCCATCTTTTATCTCTCCCTCTCTCTGTGCAGGTGATCCAACAGGTGCTGGTGATCCCTTATCTCTAATATCTATCTGTGTGTGTGTGTGTCTCTCTCTCTCTCTCTCTCTCTCTCTCTGTCTCTCTCTCTCTCTCTCTCTCTCTCTCTCACACACATATCTATCTATCTATCTATCTATCTTTCTCTCACTCTCTCACTCGCTCACTCTCTCACCTTTGCATCTTTCATCACTCTCGCCCTCTCTCTGTGAAGGTGATCCAACAGGCGCTCCACAGACAACCCAGCACGGCAGCCCAGTACCTGCAGCAGATGTATGCAGCCCAGCAGCAGCACCTCATGCTTCAGACAGCAGCCCTCCAACAGCAGCAGCAACTGAGCAACACTCAGCTCCAGAGGCTAGCCGGTGTGCAACAGGTCCATGTGAGTGGTGTGTGAGTGATGTGTTTGTGTGTATATTGGAGCCTTGATTGTTTGTGGCCACAGGGGACAAGGAAATTCCAGATTGCACTTTTTTATAGACACCAATACATTTGTTCCATGCAGCAATAAAAGCCTAAACTGGGATGTTGCAAACAGCATGGTAACTGAGCCATATCAACCATATGATTAAGATGACAATTCAAAAGTGTTACTGATAGAACTATCCTGGATAAATGAAATGAAATACAGAATATTGACTGATATATTGTGCAACTGAGATGTGGTCAATCTCACCGAAGCAGATATTGACCGTCTCGACCCAGCTTTCTACTAAGGTTGGCCTTGTAATACACACTGCTGTCCTGGTGCCCAAGGACTGCCTCTGTATCACAGACATACATTAACCATGTCTCCAAAGTCATGCACACGGGTGATTTCTCTTCTATAGGATGCTGTGTGTGTCAGTGTGTTCATCGACCTTTGACCTCACAACCTAGGGGGGGACCTTCCTTGATTTGAGATGTTGAAAGAAACTGTTTCTTCATTTTTACAATTTGCGATTCTTTATACCGATCTAAATAACACATAAATGTGTGCTTTAGGCTGTAAAATGTCAGAGGAAGAACCAACTCTGATGCACATGGGAATATCTTTGGTTTGTCTCTATGACATTCAGATGCTGAGGTACGACCTTCTAAAGTAGAGGAGTCAAATAAATTGGACTTTGCTTGGGAAGTCATCTTATACAATGTGTGACTCTGTCGCTAACAATTGATAGAATCACATTCGGTAAAAGAGAATATGTATAGTTCAATTGAGGGTTCATATAAATGATCATAATAAAACATATTTGGTAACAGAATAACATTTGGGGAAATCGGGTCTAGACTGTTTTCCTTATCCATTACTATTATTATTATTAAATAACCAGCATGGCTACCACAGCATTCTGCAGAGATACGCCATTCCATCTGGTTTGGGCTTAGTGGGACTATCATTTCTTTTTCAACAGGCCTACCTAAAATATGTCATGCATCTTGTTAAACTATGTAGAAGTGCAGGAAATGAACTTCAACAAAAAAAATCATAGGTCCCTCAAACTAAACAAACTCAAGCTGGTGTTGTATTTAATGTAGGCTATCTCAATAAACAATAATACAATTTTTTGATATTTTTCAAATGTTGTGTTCATTGCGAGTTGGTTCAAAAGCAACAGTATTATTAAAAATGCATATAAATGACCTTAACAATAGGCCATTGAACCAAACAAACCCATTCAAAAACAAATAGTGGTACAGTTACATGTCGCTTTTGTTTCAGCATTTATTGTTTGAATCAACATTTCAAAACAAGGCACGGGTTCTATTGACTAGCTAGCTGATAGACTGCCGGAAAGACTTCCACACTCTGCCTTCCTTCCCTCCATGTTTACCTGCGATGGGAGCTGCTTCCTGTGGGCGGATGTGTGGATTGATGGAGAGCCCTCTGTGCCTGTCTCTCTCTCTCTCTCTGATAATGCCCCCAGGCTTCCTGAGCTCTGACAGTGATGAATGTCTGTGTACCCGGGAGACTGCAAGGCAAATACCAGTGCCAAGGGAACCACAGCACATGACATACCTCGTATACAGTGAGGTCCAAAAGTATTTGGACAGTGACATTTTGTGTTGTTATTTTGGCTCTGTGCTCCAGCACTTTGGATTTGAAATGAGACAATGACTATGAGGTTAAACTGCAGACTATCATATATTCGTACATATTCATCCATTTCGGGTGAATCGTTTTGAAATTGCAGTGGTTACATCAAGCTTGTTGGATGCATTTGCAGTTTGTTTTGGTTGTTTTAGATTATTGTAAATAAGAATATATGTTTCTGAACACTTCTACATTCATGTGGATGCTACCATGATTTACGGGTGAATGGAGTCCATGACCTGACTTCTCAGTCTCTCTATCCTGGGGTTCAGGGTAATCACTTTTGTTTAGATGTCTGTGAGAAGTTACAGTGCCATAGACATGGACCTCAATAGTGGGATGTTGAATTGAGTGTGTATCTCAGTAGGAATGGTTTATAGTTAAAGGTCAATGTAAAAAAAAAAAACATAATCAAATCATTTCTGGTTAACAATGTACCTCACTGTGATGATTTTTTATTATTATTTTCAATTTTCAACTGAACACTATCTTTCTTATTGGTCTGTTAACTATGTCACCAGGCAGGCTAAAACTCCATCCCACCAAAACTATTCAAACAGCTCTTCCACTAAAAGGGCATTATCCTCATTTTCACAATTTTACATTATTATTTCAACCTCATAGTGTGGAAATATATACTACTGGTCAAAAGTTTTAGAACACCTACTCATTCAAGGATTTTTCTTTATTTTTTTACAATTTTATTTATATTTATTTATTTTATTTATTTTACCTTTATTTAACCAGGTAGGCAAGTTGAGAACAAGTTCTCATTTACAATTGCGACCTGGCCAAGATAAAGCAAAGCAGTTCGACAGATAAAACGACACAGAGTTACACATGGAGTAAAAACAAACATACAGTCAATAATGCAGTATAAACAAGTCTATATACAATGTGAGCAAATGAGGTGAGAAGGGAGGTAAAGGCAAAAAAGGCCATGATGGCAAAGTAAATACAATATAGCAAGTAAAATACTGGAATGGTAGTTTTGCAATGGAAGAATGTGCAAAGTAGAAATAAAAAAATAATGGGGTGCAAAGGAGCAAAATAAATAAATAAATAAAAATTAAATACAGTTGGGAAAGAGGTAGTTGTTTGGGCTAAATTATAGGTGGGCTATGTACAGGTGCAGTAATCTGTGAGCTGCTCTGACAGTTGGTGCTTAAAGCTAGTGAGGGAGATAAGTGTTTCCAGTTTCAGAGATTTTTGTAGTTCATTCCAGTCATTGGCAGCAGAGAACTGGAAGGAGGCCAAAGAAAGAATTGGTTTTGGGGGTGACTAGAGAGATATACCTGCTGGAGCGTGTGCTACAGGTGGGAGATGCTATGGTGACCAGCGAGCTGAGATAAGGGGGGACTTTACCTAGCAGGGTCTTGTAGATGACATGGAGCCAGTGGGTTTGGCGACGAGTATGAAGCGAGGGCCAGCCAACGAGAGCGTACAGGTCGCAATGGTGGGTAGTATATGGGGCTTTGGTGATAAAACGGATTGCACTGTGATAGACTGCATCCAATTTGTTGAGTAGGGTATTGGAGGCTATTTTGTAAATGACATCGCCAAAGTCGAGGATTGGTAGGATGGTCAGTTTTACAAGGGTATGTTTGGCAGCATGAGTGAAGGATGCTTTGTTGCGAAATAGGAAGCCAATTCTAGATTTAACTTTGGATTGGAGATGTTTGATATGGGTCTGGAAGGAGAGTTTACAGTCTAACCAGACACCTAAGTATTTGTAGTTGTCCACGTATTCTAAGTCAGAGCCGTCCAGAGTAGTGATGTTGGACAGGCGGGTAGGTGCAGGTAGCGATCGGTTGAAGAGCATGCATTTAGTTTTACTTGTATTTAAGAGCAATTGGAGGCCACGGAAGGAGAGTTGTATGGCATTGAAGCTTGCCTGGAGGGTTGTTAACACAGTGTCCAAAGAAGGGCCGGAAGTATACAGAATGGTGTCGTCTGCGTAGAGGTGGATCAGGGACTCACCAGCAGCAAGAGCGACCTCATTGATGTATACAGAGAAGAGAGTCGGTCCAAGAATTGAACCCTGTGGCACCCCCATAGAGACTGCCAGAGGTCCGGACAGCAGACCCTCCGATTTGACACACTGAACTCTATCAGAGAAGTAGTTGGTGAACCAGGCGAGGCAATCATTTGAGAAACCAAGGCTGTCGAGTCTGCCGATGAGGATATGGTGATTGACAGAGTCGAAAGCCTTGGCCAGATCAATGAATACGGCTGCACAGTAATGTTTCTTATCGATGGCGGTTAAGATATCGTTTAGGACCTTGAGCGTGGCTGAGGTGCACCCATGACCAGCTCTGAAACCGGATTGCATAGCAGAGAAGGTATGGTGAGATTCGAAATGGTCGGTAATCTGTTTGTTGACTTGGCTTTCGAAGACCTTAGAAAGGCACGGTAGGATAGATATAGGTCTGTAGCAGTTTGGGTCAAGAGTGTCCCCCCCTTTGAAGAGGGGGATGACCGCAGCTGCTTTCCAATCTTTGGGAATCTCAGACGACACGAAAGAGAGGTTGAACAGGCTAGTAATAGGGGTGGCAACAATTTCGGCAGATAATTTTAGAAAGAAAGGGTCCAGATTGTCTAGCCCGGCTGATTTGTAGGGGTCCAGATTTTGCAGCTCTTTCAGAACATCAGCTGAATGGATTTGGGAGAAGGAGAAATGGGGAAGGCTTGGGCGAGTTGCTGTTGGGGGTGCAGTGCTGTTGTCCGGGGTAGGAGTAGCCAGGTGGAAAGCATGGCCAGCCGTAGAAAAATGCTTATTGAAATTCTCAATTATGGTGGATTTATCAGTGGTGACAGTGTTTCCTATCTTCAGTGCAGTGGGCAGCTGGGAGGAGGTGTTCTTATTCTCCATGGACTTTACAGTGTCCCAGAACTTTTTTGAGTTAGTGTTGCAGGAAGCAAATTTCTGCTTGAAAAAGCTAGCCTTGGCTTTTCTAACTGCCTGTGTATAATGATTTCTAGCTTCCCTGAACAGCTGCATATCACGGGGGCTGTTCGATGCTAATGCAGAACGCCATAGGATGTTTTTGTGTTGGTTAAGGGCAGTCAGGTCTGGGGAGAACCAAGGGCTATATCTGTTCCTGGTTCTAAATTTCTTAAATGGGGCATGTTTATTTAAGATGGTTAGGAAGGCATTTAAAAAAAATATCCAGGCATCCTCTACTGACGGGATGAGATCAATATCCTTCCAGGATACCCCGGCCAGGTCGATTAGAAAGGCCTGCTCGCAGAAGTGTTTCAGGGAGCGTTTTACAGTGATGAGTGGAGGTCGTTTGACCGCTGACCCATTACGGATGCAGGCAATGAGGCAGTGATCGCTGAGATCTTGGTTGAAGACAGCAGAGGTGTATTTAGAGGGGAAGTTGGTTAGGATGATATCTATGAGGGTGCCCGTGTTTAAGGTTTTGGGGAGGTACCTGGTAGGTTCATTGATTATTTGTGTGAGATTGAGGGCATCAATTTTAGATTGTAGGATGGCTGGGGTGTTAAGCATGTTCCAGTTTAGGTCGCCTAGCAGCACGAACTCTGAAGATAGATGGGGGGCAATCAGTTCACATATGGTGTCCAGAGCACAGCTGGGGGCAGAGGGTGGTCTATAGCAGGCGGCAACGGTGAGAGACTTGTTTTTAGAGAGGTGGATTTTTAAAAGTAGAAGTTCAAATTGTTTGGGTACAGACCTGGATAGTAGGACAGAACTCTGCAGGCTATCTTTGCAGTAGATTGCAACACCGCCCCCTTTGGCAGTTCTATCTTGTCTGAAAATGTTGTAGTTTGGAATTAAAATGTCTGAGTTTTTGGTGGTCTTCCTAAGCCAGGATTCAGACACAGCTAGAACATCCGGGTTGGCAGAGTGTGCTAAAGCAGTGAATAGAACAAACTTAGGGAGGAGGCTTCTAATGTTAACATGCATGAAACCAAGGCTATTACGGTTACAGAAGTCGTCAAAAGAGAGCGCCTGGGGAATAGGAGTGGAGCTAGGCACTGCAGGGCCTGGATTCACCTCTACATCGCCAGAGGAACATAGGAGGAGTAGAATAAGGGTACGGCTAAAAGCTATGAGAATTGGTCGTCTAGAACGTCTGGAACATAGAGTAAAAGGAGGTTTCTGGGGGCGATAAAATAGCATCAAGGTATAATGTACAGACAAATGTATGGTAGGATGTGAATACAGTGGAGGTAAACCTAGGTATTGAGTGATGAAGAGAGAGATATTGTCTCTAGAAACATCGTTGAAACCAGGAGATGTCATTGCATGTGTGGGTGGTGGAACTAATAGGTTGGATAAGGTATAGTGAGCAGGACTAGAGGCTCTACAGTGAAATAAGCCAATAAACACTAACCAGAACAGAAATGGACAAGACATATTGACATTAAGGAGAGGCATGCTTAGTCGAGTGATCAAAAGGGTCCGGTGAGTGGAGAGGTTGGTTGGTGATTTAGACAGCTAGCCAGGGCATCGGTAGCAAGCTAGCATAGGATGGAGGTCTGTTGTTAGCCACCTCCTGCGCTCCGTCAGTAGATTAGTGGGGTTCCGTGTGGTAGAGGGGATCAATCCAAATCACACAACAACAAAAATAAAAACAATAGATATAGTTATAGAGGCCCAAGAAGAAAACATAATAATAATAATAAAAAATAAAAAAAATAAAAAAAAATAAAAAATGTCCGATTGTCTGTTCAGATAGCAGCCGGTAAGACAGCTAACGGTTAGCAGGCCGCAGATGGGCGTTCAGGTAACGTCGCGACGGAGGAGCCAGCCGAATAACTCCTTCGGGTAGATAACGTAATCACATTGTAGACATTGTAGAATAATAATGATAATAATAATGAAGACATCAAAACTATGAAATAACATACATGGAATCATGTAACCAAAAAAGTGTTTAACAAATCAAAATATATTTTATATTTGAGATTCTTCAAACAGCCACCCTGCTTTTCCAACAGTCTTGAAGGAGTTCCCACGTATGCTGAGCACTTGTTGGTTGCTTTTCCTTCACTCTGCGGTCCGACTCATCCCAAAACATCTCAATTTGGTTGAGGTCAGGGGATTGTGGAGGCCAGGTCATCTGATGCAGCACTCCATCACTCTCCTTCTTGGTAAAATAGCCATTACACAGCCTGGAGGTGTGTTTTGGGTCATTGTCCTGTTGAAAAAGAAATGATAGTCCCACTAAGCCCAAACCAGATGGAAGGAATGGCGTATCTCTACAGAATGCTGTGGTAGCCATGCTGGTTAAGTGTGCCTTGAATTCTAAATAAATCCCTGACAGTGTCACCAGCAAAGCACCCTCACACTATAACACCTCCTCCTCCATGCTTTACGGTGGGAAATACACATCCGGAGATCATCCGTTCACCCACACCACGCAAAGACACAGAGGTTGGAACAAAACATTTCTAATTTGGATTCCAGACCAAAGGACAAATTTCCACCGGTCTAATGTCCATTGCTCGTGTTTCTTGGCCCAAGCAAGTCTCTTCTTATTATTGGTGTCATTTAGTAGTGATTTCTTTGCAGCAATTCAACCATGAAGGCCTAATTCACACAGCCTCCTCTGAACAGTTGATGTTGAGATGTGTCTGTTACTAAGCATTTATTTGGGCTGCAATCTGAGGCTGGTAACTCTAATGAACTTATCCTTTGCAGCAGAGTTAACTCTGGGTCTTCCATTCCTGTGGCGGTCCTCATGAGAGCTAGTTTCATCATAGCGCTTGATGGTTTTTGCGACTGCACTTGAAATGTTTTGTATTGACTGACCTTCGTGTCTTAAGGTAATGATGGACTGTCATTTCCGTTTGCTTATTTGAGCTGTTCTTGCCATAATATGGACTTGGTATTTTACCAAATAGGGCTATCTTTTGTATACCCCCCTAACTTGTCGCAACACAACTGATTGGCTCAAATGCAGTAAGGAAAGAAATTCCACGAATGAACTTTTAAGAAGGCACACCTGTTAAAAACTTCTCTAGGGTAGGGGGCCGCATTTGGAATTTTGGATGAAAAGCATGCCCAAATTAAACGGCCTGCTACTCGGGCCCAGAAGATATGATATGCATATAACTGGTAGATTTGGATAGAAAACACTTTAAAGTTTCCAAAACTGTTAAAATAGTGTCTGTGAGTATAACAGAACTGATTTGGTAGGCAAAAACCTGAGAAAAATCCATTCAGGAAGTATTTTTTTTTGGTTTTTTAGTTTTCTATTCAATGCCATTACAGTATCCATTGACTTAGGACTCAAATTGCAGTTCATATGCCTTCCACTAGATGTCACCAGTCTTTAGAAATTGTTTCAGGCTTGTATTCTGATAAATGAGGGAGTAAGACCAGTCTGAATGAGTGGACCCTGCTGTGTCACATAGCTTTTTCATGCGCAAATCCGAGAAAGTGCATTTCTTGTTTACCTTTTATATTGACGACGTTATTGTCCGGTTGAAATATTATAGATCATTTAGGCTAAAAACAACCTGAGGATTGAATATAAACATCGTTTGGCATGTTTCTATGAACTTTACGGATACAATTTGGATTTTTTGTCTGCCTGTTTTGACTGTGTTTGAGCCTGTGGATTACTGAAGAAAACGTGCGAACAAAACTGAGGTTTTTGGATATAAAGAGACTTTATCGAACAAAAGGAACATTTATTGAGTAAATTAATGTCTTCTGAGTGCAACCATGTGAAGATCATCAAAGGTAAGGGATTCATTTTATCTCTTTATCTGACTTGTGTAACTCTTCTACTTGACTGGTTACTGTTTGTAATGATTTGTCTGCTGGGCTATGTTCTCAAATAATTGTAAGGTATGCTTTCGCCGTAAAGCATTTTTTAAATCTGACACCGTGGTTGGATTCACAAGAAGTACATTTTTAAACCTATGTAAAATATGTTTTCTTTTCTGAATTTTTATAATGAGTATTTCTGTATTTGAATTTGGCGCTCTGCAATCTCACTGGATATTGGCCAGGTGGCATCCCACATACCCTAGAGAGGTTAATTGAAATGCATTCCAGGTGACTACCTCATGAAGTTGGTTGTGAGAATGCCAAGAGTGTGCAAAGCTGTCATCAAGGCAAAGAGTGGCTATTTGAAGAATCTCAAATATAAAATCTATTTTGATTTGTTTAACACTTTTTTGGTTACTACATGATTCCATATGTGTTATTTCATGGTTTTGATGTCTTGACTATTATTCTACAATGTATAAAATAGCAAAAATAAAGAAAAATCCTTGAATGAGTAGGTGTTCTAAAACTTTTGACCGGTAGTGTATATAAAATACAGTAAAATCATGTTTTTGACTGCACTGAGCCTTTAACCTTAATGGTCAGTGGTCAATGAATCTGTATCTCTCCTCCTGACAACATTTACCAAAACAATAAACAGCACAACTTGACAGAGGTCATTACAGCAGTAACACTTTACAGCCTGTATGTATGAGCCCCATTACACACGCACTAGCACACGCACTCTACACACACTTACATTGTAATATTGTTGTATGGTGGTATTATTCATTTGGTATTGTAGCTATGTAGTGGTGTAATAATGTTATATGTTGTACTGATTTATCTTTTGTTTTATGTGTAATCTAAGTGTCTTTAATGTGTTTGGACCCCAGGAAGAGTAGCTGCTGCCTTGGCAACAGCTAATGGGGATCCCTAATAAATAGAAATACAAATGACAGCTATTGTCACGTCCTGACCTTAGTTCCTTTTTCATGTCTCTGTTTTAGTTTGCTCAGGGCGTGAGTTGGGGTGGGCATTCTATGTTTTTGTTCTAGGTTTTGTATTTCTGTGTTTGGCCTGGTATGGTTCTCAATCAGAGGCAGCTGTCGATCATTGTCTCTGATTGAGAACTATACTTAGGTAGCCTGTTTTCCCACTATGATTTGTGGGTAGTTATTTTCTGTTTAGTGTGTGTTGCACCTGACGGAGCTGTTTAGGTTGTGCCTTTTGTTACCTAGTGTTCAGTTATATTTAATAAAATGCCGAATACGTACCACGCTGCACCTTGGTCCGATCCTTCATACCCCTCGTCAGAAGAAGAAGAAAATCGTTACAGCTATAGCTAAAGAGCACTAGTGGTTGCCAAATCCCAGCCCTCGTCCCCGCAGGAGGCCTTTTGGTAGGCAGTCATTGTAAATAAGAATTTGTTCTTAATTAACTGACTTGCCTAGTTAAATAAAGGTGAAATAAAAAAAAAATTAATTACAAATTGCCCTCCATCAGTATGAGGCCTGGCTGGTTAACATGGGCTCCTGATGCATGACTAGTCCCTCCCTGGGGGCACAGTCATCTTACACTACGAGGGTATTTACACTCTATTAGAGAAGAGGAGGCTACACTTGGGGGCTAAGTCTCTGTCTGTTACTCTTTGGTCTGTATTGGGTTTCCCCTACGTAGTGGCAAATAGCAAATACTTAGAAGAAGAAAAGTTGGTAAGTAGCCTTGTCCGAGCCAGAATGGCCCATAGAGCAGGAGTCTATTTCCTGTTTCTGTAATTTTAGGCGGCTTGATGTACAAGTACGCTCTCTGGACAGGATGCTAGTCTATCTCAGGGCCTACTTATAAGGGACACCATAAATCATTGTTCACTATATTTATCCTTTATTTCATTAGGCAAGTCAGTTAAGATCAAATTCTTATATACAATGATGGCCTACCAGAGAACAGTGGGCTAACTGCCTTGTTCAGGGGCAGAACAACAGATATATTTTTTTATCTTGTCAGCTCAAGGATTCAAACCAGCAACCTTTCAGTTACTGGCCCAACACTCTAACCACTAGGCTACATGCTGCCCCAACCACTAGCCTACCTGCAGGATGGCACAAATGATTGATTGTTAGTTTTGATATTGGTACCTTTCTTCATTTCCTTCATTTCACAGGCTACCATAGTGGCAGGAAGACAGAGCTCCAACCAGATTTGGACCTCCTCTCACCAGACATGTTCCACACAGACCACTGTGAGTGGAACTGTTTCAATAAAGATGTCTGTCTCTCTGTAGCTAGTCCACTGATTTGAATGACTATCCCTCTTTCTGTCTGCTTGTGTCCTTGTGAACTAGATTATTTTTGTCTGTTCCTGCATCTTTGTATCGTTTGCATCTTTATCACTTGATAATATCTATGGCATGAGGGCATGTTCATGAGTAGGCAACCTTACAGAACGTTCATAAAATAAACACATGAACAGATATGATTGAAATTGTGTTAGTTCTTCTACAAGTTATTGTCATTACAGTCCACCCCTCTCCTAGGTAAACCCGACCACGCCTCCAGCAGCGGCCCAGATAATCAGCAGAGTCCAGAGTGTTAGCTCCACTCCCACCTGTATCCCCCAGCAAGCTGTGCTCCTAGGCAACGCCTCCAGCCTCGTCCTCACCGCTAGCCAAGCTCAGATGTATCTGCGGGCTCAGATGGTAAGAGAATGGCACGCACGCACACATTTGTCATACCTATTTCTCCGCTGATTGAATGGTCTATAGTCATCTCCTCTCCACACAACTAGATGGGCCTCTTCATCTGAATAGTAAAGGAACGTTTTGCTCAATCTACTCAAATCTGAGTTTATTGATCGCATACACGTTTAGCAGATGTTATTGCGGGTGTAGCGAAATACTTTTGTTCCTAGCAGTAATATCTAACAATACACAACAATACACTTTGGTAAACCGTGGGGTGTTGGGTTGAGCGCACAGAGATGGACGCAGAGACAGGGAGGTTAAACCCAGAAAACACAACTTTACTAGGAAACAAAATAAACGTAACAATAAAATAACTTAAGGTTGGCTCGGTCCTTCTTCTCATTTAGGCTCCGTGTCTCCGGGAGCTTCATTCCCCTCTGTAGGCTCACTCCTTGCCTCTCACTTTTTCTCTCCCATGGTGTGCCACGGTGCTCAATTTATGTGGCCTTTACGGTTGGTTGGCACTTTCCCCTAAGTACACCGAATTGAAGCCATTAGCGTTGGGGTGCCCAGCCTGGGTACTTCCAACAAAGAGTGCCAATGTCCCAGCACGTACCGCCCCTCAATCACCAACCCCGAGAGTAGACTTGCCGGAATACCACAACACACAAATATAAAAGTAAAATAATGGAATTGAGAAATATAGAAATATTAGGACGAGCAATGTCGGAGTCCGGAGTATACATATATATATTATTTGTATTTATTAATGATTAAATACAGCCTTATTCTAAAATGGATTAAATCATTTCCTAATCAATTTACAAACAATACCCCATAATGAAAAATAATGCAAAAACAGTTGTTTAAAAAAAAAAATGCAAATGTTTTTCAAGTAAAAAAAACAAGATATAACGTTTACATAAGTATTCAGACCCTTTACTCAGTACTTTGTTGAAGCACGTTTGGCAGCGATTACAACCTAGTCTTCTTGGGTATGATGCTATAAGCTTGTCACACTTGTATTTGGGGAGTTGCTCCCATTCTTCTCTGCAGATGCTCTCAAGATCTGTCAGATTGGATGGTGAGCGTCACTGCACAGCGATTTTTAGGTCTTTCCAGAAGATGTTCGATCGGGCTCAAGTCCGGGCTCCAGCTGGGCCGCTCAAGGACATTCAGAGACTTGTCCCGAAGCCACTCCTGCGTTGTCTTGGCTGTGTGCTTAGGGTCGTTGTCTGTTGGAAGGTGAACCTTCGCCCCAGTCTGAGGTCTTGAGCACTCTGGAGCAGGTTTTCATCAAGAATTTATATGTACTTTGCTCCGTTCATCTTCCCCTCACTCCTGACAAGTCTCCCTGCCACTGAAAAACATCTGAAAAACATCCCCACAGCATGAGAGATTGTGCAGGTTTCCTCCAGATGTGAGGCTTAGCATTTAGGCCAAAGAGCAACTTGGTTTTATCAGACCAGAGACTCTTGTTTCTCATGGTCTGTGAGTCCTTTAGGTGCCTTTTGGCCAACTCCAAGGACAGTCTCCCTGACCAAGGCCCTTCTCCTCCGATGGCTGTAAACGTTACAAAATGTGGAAAAAGTCAAAGGGTATGAATACTTTCCGAATGTACCGTATAGACATTATGGACAGTACGTGGATAGAATATACAGTTGAAGTCTGAAGTTTACATACACCTTAGCCAAATACATTTAAACTCAGTTTTTCACAATTCCTGACAATTAATCCTAGTAAAAATTCCCTGTCTCAGGTCAGTTAGGATCGTCACTTTTTTTAAGAATGTGGAGGGAATGATTTATTTCAGCTTTTATTTCTTTCATCACATTCCCAGTGGGTCAGAAGTTTACATACACTCAATTAGTATTTGGTAGCATTCCTTTTAAATTGTTTAACTTGGGTCAAATGTTTTGAGTAGCCTTCCACAACCTTCCCACAATAAGTTGGGTGAATTTTGGCCCATTCCTCCTGACAGAGCTGGAGTAACTCAGTTAGGTTTGTAAGCCTCCTTGCTCACACAAGCTTTTTCAGTTCTGCCCACAAATTTTCTAAGGGATTGAGGTCACGGCTTTGTGCTGGCAACTCCAATACCTTGACTTTGTTGTCTTAAAGCCATTTTGCCACAACTTTGGAAGTATGCTTGGGGTCATTAACCATTTGGAAGACCCATTCGCGACCAAGCTTTAACTGATGTCTTGAGATGTTGCTTCAATATATCCAAATCATTTGCCTTCCTCAAGATGCCATCTATTTTGTGAAGTCCCCCAGTCTCTCCTGCAGCAAAGCACCCTCACAACATGACGCTCCAACCCCTGTGCTTCACTGTTGGGATGGTGTTAATCGGCTTGCAAGCCTCCCACCTTTTCCTCCAAACATAACGATGGTCATTATGGCCAAACAGTTCTATTTTTGTTTCATCAGACCAGAGGACATTTCTCCAAAAACTATATTTGTCCCCATGTGCAGTTGCAAACCGTAGTCTGGCTTTTTTTATGGCGGTTTTGGAGTAGTGGCTTCTTCCTGTTGTCCTGCCTTTCAGGTTATGTCAATATAGGACTCTTTTTACTGTGGATATAGATCTTTTTGTACCTGTTTCCTCCAGCATCTTCACAAGGTCCTTTGCTGTTGTTCTGTGATTGATTTGCACTTTTCGGACCAAAGTGCATTCATCTCTAGGAGACAGTCTCCTTCCTAAGTGGTATGACGGCTGCGTGGTCCCATGGTGTTTATACTTGCGGATGAACCAGACTTGTGGAGGTCTACAAAAAAAAAATCTGAGGTCTTGGCTGATTTCTTTTGATTTTTCCATGATGTCAAGCAAAGATGCTCTGAGTTTGAAGGTAGGCCTTGAAATACATCCACAGGTACACCTCCAATTGACTCAAATGACGTCAATTAGCCTATCGGAAGCTTCTAAAGTCATTGCATAATTTTCTGGAAATGTTCACGCTGTTTAAAGGCACAGTCAACTTAGTGCATGTAAACATCTGACCCACTGGAGTTGTGATACAGTGAGTTATAAGTGAAAAAATCTGTCTGTAAACCATTTTTTGAAAAATTACTGGTGTCATGCGCAAAGTAGATGTCCTAACTCACTTGCCAAAACTATAGTTTGTTAACAAGAAATGTGTGGAGTGGTTGAAAAACTAGTTTTAATGACTCCAAACTAAGTGTGTGGTCATCTGGCTGTATGTAAACTTCCGACTTCAACTGTATAGTTGATCTGAAGAATACGTAGGAAAGAATAGAATATGTACAGCAATAGTTGAATAGGATGGACTTGACTAGAATAGAGTACTCTGTTTTTCATATGATTTAATATTATGATTTCCTTCATGTGGCCAGGGTATAGATATGTGGCATCAGCAGAGGGTAATTTAGAAGGAAAACAAGACTCAAAACTTGTGTGTCAGTTATGTTTTTACTGGCAGATATACTGAGGTTCCTCGTATGATTTTTTTGGGACAGGAGCCATAGTGGAGAGTCATGTTTTTTGTTGTTGACAACTCTTTCCTCTCTGAAACCATCAAGCATCCTTGAGTTGCTATCCATCTTAGATCAGAATAACACAGTGCAAGGCTGCACATGGCTGGCCTTGTTCAAAATCAAATTGCTGCCAGGGAAGAAAATGCCTTAGCCATGTAATTCATGGATGGTGAGATTCAGTTGAAAGAGCTTTGTTACTGTTGTTTTTTGGCCTCAATAGCTCAGTGGGATAACACCAACTTTAGCTGAGGGCTTAGCTGGTCCTGATTTGGAGCTGTCTTAGTGCCAATATTGTTTTGTTCTCCCAGCTCATCTTCACCCCAACTGCAGCTGTTGCCACTGTCCAATCAGCAGCCTCATCACAGTCTGCCACCAACCAACAATCTGCTAGTGCACAGGTAATATTCACCACACACAACATCCATTCACAACCCCAATGAGCACACAATTGGATTCAATTGTTTGGTTTTGTACCTTTATTTAACTAGGTAAGTCAATTAAGAACAAATTCTTATTTACAATGACGGCCTACACCGGCCAAACCCGGTAATGCTGGGCCAATTATGCACAGCCCAATGGGACTCTCAATCACATCCGGTTGTGATACAGCCTGGAATTGAACCAGGGTGTCTAGTGACACCTCTAACACTGAGATGCAGTGTCTTGCGGCACTCATGAGTCCTACTATGGGAGAATCCCAATTGTTTTTTCTCGCCTCCTCTCCTCCTTCTGCAAGGAGAGGAAACGTGGAAACAAATGAGCTTGTATGAATTGAGACTGTCGTTCTCCAATCACTGGTCATCAGACAAATTATGTTTACAGGGGCAGAATCCCCAAATAAATATGTAAGGTGATAATAACAGATGTAGCTAGTTGTGCAAGACATTTTATAGATAAAAGGATGAGTAAAATATTGTTTTTAAATGTGTGCATGTGTTTCTCCTTCTCCTTTTAATTTTTTTACCTTTATTTAACTAGGCAAGTCAGTTAAGAACACATTTTTATTTGCAGTGGTGTAGTTCTATCTTTGAATTTGTCAATCAAAATCAAAATGTGTTGCCTACTGACAGATGTAGCCTATTGAATATCATTGTAGAATAGACCTATGCATAAAATGCTTCATCCATTTGCAACGTCTGCCTATGCCCACACATTGTTTCAAGAATAGTTGCTATTTTTAATACGCCAAACACTGTTAGGTATACCTAATATCCAAATAGACCATCATCTCTGTAAATCTTGAATGATAATTCTATACGTTTTACTGGTGAAATGTCCAAACTGCATGCCAATAATTTGATCTCAATCAGTTTCATGGGAATATGCCTTTAGATCTTCTGTTTCGTGAGCGAAGAAGCCCTTTCCTGCAGTCAAATGACCAAATCGCCCTCTAGTGGCCTCATGGGTAGAATGTTATTAATATTTTTCATAAATGTATAATTAATGAACAAACAAAAACATTTACCACCGAAAATACAGTATTTCTATGTCAAGCGATTTGGTTATATTTCAGTCTTCTGTGATATACAGTACCAGTCAAGTTTGGACACACCTACTCATTCAAGGGTTTTTCTTTATTTTTTTAAACAATTTTCGACATTGTAGAATAATAATGAAGACATCAAAATTATGAAAAAACACACATGGAATCATGTAGTACCCAAAAAAGTGTTATATTTGAGATTTTTTAAGTATCCACTATTTTCCTTTTTGACAGCTTTGCACACTCTTGGCATTCTCTCAACCAGCTTCATGGGGTAGTCACCTGGAATGCATTTCAATTAACAGGTGTGCCTTGTTAAAAGATCATTTGTGGAATTTATTTCCGTCTTATTGTGTTTGAGCCAATCAGTTGTGTTGTGTCAAGGTAGGGTTGGTATACAGAAGATAGCCCTATTTGGTAAAAGACAAGTCCATATTATGGCAAGAACAGCTCAAATAATCAAAGAGAAACGACAGTCCATCATTACTTTAAGACATGAAGGTCAGTCAATGCGGAACATTTCAAGAACTTTGAAAGTTTCTTCAACCACAGTTGCAAAAACCATCAAGCGATATGATATCAAGCAATCGAGCACTGGCTTTATATCAAGGATAAGTTCATTAGAGTTACCAGCCTCAGAAATGCAAACTTGTAGTGTATTTGAGTTTTAAAAAAGCATCTAAAGTTTGTCATTTCCACTTAGAAATTTCAGACTTGATTGCCCTAACGAAAAATGTATCAACCCCTACAAAAATGTAATTAATTATAATACATATAGTAATTCACAATTCCTGTTGCTGCAGGTTTATTTTCTTGCTGTAGCAAACTGGCTGAAATTAAGATCCTGCATCTGTATCTATAGGCTGCTACAGCCTACAGATTTATTTTGTTTGTCATTCTATCGTTTTCATGGCATTTTAGTGGTGATTAAATATAATTTATTTAGAATTTATCAGAATTAATTTTCCGTAAGTATTTTTGACCAGCTCTGACTATTCGCAAATTGAAAAAAGTGAGGGAGTGCCGCTCCCCCACGCTACGGCAGCACTACTCCCTGCTCCTTTGTTTGCCTGCTAACGAATTGGCACTCTCCTCGATCACCCATTGGTTTCCGGGTCACGGAGGAGTCGAGGAGAGAACATACTTTTGTCCAATTGGAATTTTTCCCATGATGATGTTTTAAATCTCCTTTTCCCATAGGTGCAGAACCTTGCCATCTGTAGTCAGCAGGGGGCCCACTCCTCCTCTCAGCTCCAGGGCCTTCATCTCAAACAGATGTCTGGAGGGGCCCAAGTCTCCCTGGCTGGTCAGCTCAGGGGTCCAACCCAGGGGCCGCAGGGAGCACAACTGGGGTCCCTGGCGGCCCCATCAGAGGGGGGGCAGAAAGGTGAGGGCCACTTGGTGACCATGAGCCACAGTGTGATGGCCGTCAGCAGTCACCCCCTCATCAGCCCAGGTAGACCACACTCAAAGCGCCCTGTTCAAGGTTAGCATAACAAAGAAGCATAGGTTTAATAGTAATTGTTATATTAGCCTGAATGTAGGTGGTGTATGATGATACCAACACTGTTTCATAAACATGATAACAGTAGGGCATGTAGCCGCAGCCAGGGCAGGGCGCTGTTGATTTTCTACTTTTGCTATAGATAAATCAAATTTCACACACAGTTAGAGCAAGTCTAAAGATGTGTTTTTACCACACAATTTTGTCAAAAGACACTTCCATAACCTTGTCTCTGCTATAGGTCCTTTTGAGTTCTACTTCCATACCACATCACCAGGCCGGCACAGGGCTATCTGTCAGACCTATCCAAGAGAAGGCTTTACTGTAAATGCAGGCCAATCCTTCATTAGACTGCCAGCCCTATTCACGTGGACCCACTTACAGAGGAAATGTATTATTATTACAGGACGTAAAGGGGAAATGGCCTAGGATCAGACGGCAAGCCTCAGCCAGACCCCAGTTACAGCTCCAAAACGGAGCAAATATGGCAGAGAAGGGTTCTAAAAGTAGTCTTAATGGCAAGACGACTGACAGCTTCAAAACACCGCAGCAGTACACTCAGCTTAGTTCTAATATGCAGAGTTCCTTGACCAGTGGTGGATAAAAGTACCAAATTGTCATACTTGAGTAAAAGTAAAGATACCTTAATAGAAAATCACTCAAGTGAAAGTGAAAGTCACCCAGTAAAATACTACTTGAGTAAAAGTCTAAAAGTATTTTGTTTTAAATATATTTAACTATCAAAAGTAAATGTATTCGCTAAAATATACTTAAGTATCAAAAGTAAAAGTACTAACAATAAAAAATTCCTTACATTAAGCCAAGTAGACGGCACAATTAAATGTTTTATTTATGGATAGCCAGGGGCACACTCAAACACTCAGAAATCCTTTACAAACAAAGCATTTGTGTTTTGTGAGTCCACCAGATCAGAGGCATTAGGGATGACCAGGGATGTTCTCTTGATAAGTGTGTGAATTGGACCATTTTATGTCCTGCTAAGCATTTAAAATGCAAAGAGTACTTTTGGCTGTCAGGGAAAATGTATGGAGTAAAAAGTACATTATTTTATTTAGGAATGTAGTAAAGTAAAAGTTGAAGTTCGAACACTATAAGCTGAACTGTTGCACGAGGAGGAGAGACCTTTTTTCCCCATGAGGATCTCATTAGTAGTTGGGATAAAAGGGATATCCCAAACACCATCTTATACAGTCACCTCCTTCCTGCAGCACTAGAGCTTTAAGCAGCCCTAAGCCAAACCAGACGGTTTCCCTAGTGTTGCTAAAGGTGAGGAGGGCAAGGCTGCAGTGGAGGATACTGCTGAAAGCTTGACCCATGGGTCTGAGCTACTCCTAATGAGCTACTTCCAGATGGGGGCTGGCTGGGGGGACGCCCCTCAGCGCTGCACATCTTCCCCTCTGTCACCATGTGCGCACAGGAAACCCCCCCCCCCCCCCCCATCTCAGCGTCCAAAATCAATAGATCAGAGGCAGAAACTTCTGTGTCCGATTAAAATGCATGCCACAAGGGGTTGCGCTACTGTTTTATAAAAATATTGTTGGTGGTATTTATTTCCTTATGGAAAAACCAAATGAATTTCACATGTGAACGCATGTGAAGTGTCCCAAAAACACATGATTTCACATTTTCCACATGTGAAATCATGTGATTTTCCTGTAAGGGTTGCGTCTGTTGGGTTATTTTGACCGGCTCAATTGGTTCATGTATGGAACATTGTGTGCTAGATTCAATTATTTATTGACATGTGTAAAACCAAAAGTAGACTGCGGTCTGGACCCAAAGTCGCAATATTGAATTGGACACAAAGCAGTCTCCCCGCAGCTAGCCAGTTTGAAGCTTTTCGACTTGGCAGTGTAACACATGTAAGTGGTGTGTGAATATTGGAGGGAAGGCTGGCACACCGCTTTAAAGGAGTTGTCACATAACTAGTGGCTGTAGAAGAGTTTCCACAGAATAATCCCCAAACCACAGCAGAGTGAGTTGTCAAAAAGGCCTTTGTTTCCACCAGTTTGGGGCCTGACTGAGGTACTTATAAATGGTGAGGCAGGCATTCTATGAGTGGACCACAGCAGAGGAAACCAAGAAGGCTAATGATCATGAGACGTGCTGCCCCTCCAGAAATTGCTGCTCTTCACATGCAGTAGAGGCATCTACTGCACACATTCAATCAAAAGTGATTGGGCTTCATGCATGAAGGACAACAGCTGTTTCACCGATAGGTCCCATTGAGTTGAGCGTGTCATGTGTGTAGAATGAGACACAGTTGACTGGATACATTCACCTGAAGACAGACTCTGTGGTGGCGCGATACAAACGGACTGAAGGGGATGTCAAAGGTATTAGCTTTACAGTGATGGTTGGCATACAGTACATGATTTAGGGGACAAATCCATTAAAGAAACTCAGGACTATTTATTTACAGGTTCGTTTTAGTTTACCATGGTTTTCTGTTAAAGGCCCAGTGCAGTCAAAACGTGATTGCCAGTGTTTTCTATTTCCACGCTATGATGTTGCAATAATACTGTGAAATTGTGAAAATGACTAATGCCCTTTTAGTGTAAGAGCTGTTTTGGTGGGAGTTCTGGCCTTCCGTGGTGGCATCACCATGTGGTAAATTAGTTAGTAGACCACTAAGAAACAGAGTTCCAAACCTCTCTGCCAATAACAGCACATTTTCAGTTTTTCCCTCCCCATTCAGACCACTCTGACAGTCCTAGCTAAATTCTTGCTTGAGAAATTGTTGTTTGATAAGAAGCTATTTTTGTTTATTTCTGACAATTTGTATTGAAAACTATCACAGTTAGGTACTTAAATGTTACCCAGAAATGATTTGATATTGAGATAAAAACGCCTGCATTGGACCTTTAAGAGACTACACATGAAATCCTAATTTCACTAATACAATATTTATTTGTATAGCACTTTTCATGATACTCAAAGACATTCAAAGTCACTAGCCATAACATGGCTTCGATGGTGTTTTGATTTGGGTTTCGCTCTCCTATAAGTGAACGTCCGTAGTAACCACAGACCTTTACAAACTGCAGCGCTTGCAAGACTCTGATGTGGAAGGCGGCAATGTTTTTGAAAACGGGAACCTGTCTTTAAGTGTCCTGTTACTCGTACGCCTACGACTACATCAATGGCTATTTTCCCCAGATGTTTATCTTCTCTAGTTCCACAGACCATGGTCATGTGTTTGGCCTCAGGGAACCTATTGTTCTGCGTATAAACACGTTTTATGAGAGTGAGGATTAATCCAGGCTTGACTGACTGAAGCCAAAGATGAACATGCCCTGGGGTGTTTGTTTGTTTGGGAAGTTATTGCTGTGGTAACCAATGTAAGATATGTCTGAGGCTTACTCATTTAGGGCCAAATCCTAACTTGAAATGGACACAACTAAGAATTACGTACGAGGGTAGCTACATTTTATTGTTTGTTTTGTGAAAGAAACCTGATATTTCTTAGTTTAAAGACTAATGTTGATTTATGTGTTTGTTTTTTTACAGCGTACGCACAAATCCAGACGCACCAGTTTCTGCAGCAGCAAAAACAGCAGCAGTTTGTGTTCCAGCAGCAGCGACACCAGACCCAGCAGCTTTCTCTGAGGGGCCAGGCCCCAGTGCTACACACAGCCTCCATCCACAGTCACTCTCAGGCCCAGATGCTACAGTCCCTGGCTATCCAGCCCCCGCCCAAGGAGGGCCCTGTCCCTGTACTGCCCAAACCATTTGTCTCTGCGAATGTTCCTAGCCAGCAGGCCACCATCTTTCACTCCACCGTCAGTCCCCAGATTCTTACCCACAACAGGCCATCCCCTGTGGTCACCCAGACCCAGACTGCTCCGCTGCCCAACACCAAGTTAGTGCAGATGGCTGCAGTCGACCTCCAGATCCAGCCAACTGCTCTTACACCAGCCTCTCAGCTGGTTCAGGATAGTGCTGGCAAGGAGCTGCCCACGTCTGAGGTAGTCACGGAGAACAGCTCCACTCCCCTCATACAGCAGCCAACAGCCCCTCCTATTCTTGAGGTCATCACTATTGAGCAATGCCCATCGGATCCCAGCAACCCCACCACACCCACTGGAGGTAGATATTATATTTTATATGTCACAGGTTGCATCTCCTAAGTCATTGGACTTATGGATAACCAGAAGCCCTGACTGGCTGTTCAATTTGTTACAGTAATGTGACATCCCACCCATCCATTCACTCACTCACTCACTGACTCACTCACTCTCTTATTCAATGACTCACTCACTCACTCACCAACCCATGACCCACCAACAACCCACTCACTCACTCACTCACTCACTCACTCACTCACTCACTCACTCACTCACTCACTCACTCACTCACATCCATCTGTATGCTTGGGCAGCTCAGGCACAATGGCCATCCCCACTCTAGCGCTCCCCTTAAGCAGAATACTAAATCTGTCATGGCCCAGAGTCCATTGTCCTACCTTGCCACTTGGGGGAACGTGACAGCTTTAGCCATAATTACGGGAAAGGGCCAGGCTTTGTCACTCCCACCATGGGAAAGTTTTCAGGCTTCCGCTTCCGTCTTACCAATATATTTCTCAAATATTGAGGGAATTCGATTATCGGGACCAAGTTATCCCGGTGGGAAGAGTTTGCAGCAGGTGAAAGGAATTTGTATACAAGTCGGCTCGAAACAAAAGTGACATTTGTGTTTTCAAATGCAAAAGTGATATTTAGATTTTTTTTTAAATCTTCCATCCCAATGAAACATTGTTTGAAAATTCGAACATATATTACATGGACAATTACTCTAATTGTTCGATTTGAGAAGGGCGCTCCTTCCACTTTTGCCTGTTCACGTCACGGGCCATATACGGGTGCACCGGAAAGCAGTGAGGGGAAAATAAAGTCCAACCAATCAGAGAGGGACTTCTTTTGAGCTACTCGTCGCCATTGAATCACATTCCAAGTTGCGCTGGCCAATTGTGGGAGTGCTTAATTTCCTAAAGGCTCGTCATGTCTGACAGGTGTATCTGAGTGAGACACATCCACTCAGACATTCAAACATGAATAATATACTTTCAAGAGGCCAGGATGCTATTACTCTGCAGATACTGAAGTGGCCACCACTGCTACTTGGCTACTCTGAATCACAGCAGTACACCATGTGATCATGGCACAATCCTACTCTAAGTGTAACTGTTAGGTGGTCATAATTACAACCTTGATCTAGCATGTCCAGTGATGCCTAAAACCTTGGTCCACCCTCAAGCCTAAGGCCAGCATGTCTGCTTGTGGACATCTTGTGACAGACAGCTGAATTAAATAGCACGTTTTTCTGACACACGTATTATGTATATGTCATGACATGTAATTTAACACAGTCTTTACTATTCGTGGTATATTTCGACATAATGACAAGTCATGGAAGAGTTGGAGGTCCTATACCTTTAGGCCCATAGCTCAAAAGTTGAGAAAATCCATCTCTCAATTTTCCCCATTCCAAACATTTGTCACTAAATCTATGAAAATATGCTATTGTTACATACAGGCTTTCAATTCTGTTTTGCCAATATAGTTCTCAAATATTGAGGGGATTCGATTATCTGGACCGGGTTTCCCAGGTGGGAAGAGTTTGCAATGGGTGAAAGTTTATTGCATTCTCTTTGGAACAGAGCTGCCTCCCGGCAGTGAGCCAGGGTCCCTCATCTGGCCAGCGGCCAAGTCGGCTCAAAACAAAAGTGACATTTGTGTTTTCAAATTTCAAATTCATATTTTGATAACAACTATCTGCCATCCCAATGAAAGGTTGTTAAATAAGTTAAACAAATTAAAACTTTTATTATATGGACAACTACTGTTACTGTTCGAATAGATAAGGGCGCTCCTCCCACTTTTGCTTGTTCATGTCACGGGCCATATACCAGTGATCCGCGGTTCATTTTAATCAAACCACCAATGTGGTAGATTGTACTGGAAAGCAGTGGGAGTAGAAAATAGTCAGCCAGTCCAACCAATCAGAGAGGGAGTGATTTTGAGCTACTCGTCACCATTGGATCACATTCCAAGTTGCGTGGTCCAATGGTGGGGGCGCTTTATTTTCTGTTCAGTTCAGGCATACAAAGGCTACTTGCTTGTGTACTTTTGCAGGGAAAATAGTGCCGAACAAACTGAAGAAAGCATACGAAAAAGTGTCGATGTGATTGCATTGCTTGTGTAGTTTCTACTAATGTAACGGGTGCGTATTTCCACGTATATTTGTGAATTGTTTGAGAACATGATTTGTTTGCTCCATGTTGCCTTGGCGGACGGGATATGAAAGGAAGGGTTGCTCGGAGCAGTGGAACAAAGGGGTGTGCCACGGAGTACTGTCTTTGGGTGTGCTTTCGCTCCCGTGTTGACCGTTGTCGGGGCGTTAGAATCAGAGCGTCTATATTTGTCATTTATTGTGGTGCGTTTCTCAATTTAAGCTAATTTTCAAAAGAGGGCAAATGTAGTTTTAATGATGTCGACGAAACCTTTGCACTTTTATACCGTAATTTATTAGGAACAATACGCATGTGGGACAATAAGCACCTTGCGCAATGATCATTAATGATTAGTTGATACAGTACATATTCTTTGTATTAAATACACTTACTATTCTTAATTGTTTTGTTGACGAAAGTAGTTTTTTTGTAGATGTAGAATGATGCGGGGAGGAAAAGAAACAAAACAATTTCGAAAGTGTTCCAGATTTTCTTCTAGAATCATTAATTCTTCACTGCGTAAAACATGTCCATATTCATCATTGTTACATGATTGGTCATTCTCTCATTATTATTATTATTATTATTACCTCAGCACTGACTCCTGCACGCCAGTTAACATTTTACACAAATATTTCCTTTTTATTTACTCACAAATATGCCATTATGCCAGCAGGTAAGGGAGACGCTGAGTGGCTGAATGCGCAACCAGGTGCAGGCTCACTTCCAGTCATGACCTCAGGGAATGGGAACAATGCGCCCATGGTGACAGGCAGTACCCCACAGAATGGCGAGAGCAAACTGCCTCAAGCCATAGTGAAACCCCAGATCCTCACTCACTTTATTGAGGGATTTGTGATCCAGGAGGGAGCAGAGCCTTTCCCTGTGAGTAGGATTCTGAAGAAGCTTTCCACCCACTGGGCACATGGCTCTTCAGAAGCAGAGAGACACACACACACACACAGGCGGACTGGGAACAGAAATCGGCCATGGCATTTCTAACACACTCTTCCTCTTAGTCCCCACACTGGCCCATTTCTTCTTTTTTTTTAGGCCCCCATTATTAGCCGAATAAGGATAATTTTGCGCAAAAGAAAACAGAAGTTAGACAGGCCCACTGGGCAAATAACTGACCAGCGTTATCTGCCCCTGCACGCCTGTTTTGGAGTCAACTGAACCATGAGGACACATAGTTATCCATGTACATGACCAGTAGTGCACTTCCCTCTAGTGGACTAAATGAGACTAAACCATTCATATCATTGTGTAGTGTACAGCATTTTACCACCGGTGTAAGCAGCATGTGTGACGTGAATTGTCTCTGTCCTTTCAGGTGGAACGCCCGTTGTCGCTGCTGATCGAGAACCTGAAGAAACACAAACAGCAGACGCACTCTGACTCCGAGAAGACGACGACCTCCTCCAACAGCACCACTGACTCTGAGATGGAGGACCTATCACAGCAAGGTAAAGGACCAGCCAGAAGACATCTTGCTTGGCCCACTCCTATGGCCTTTTCTCAATTAGATTTGCTCAACTCCTGCGTCCTCTCTCCTCCGTCTTCTCTTGCCCCCTTTACAAAAAGGTCAAAGGTAACCGAGGAGAGTGAACGTGGATGAAGATGCGCTTATACGAAATGAGAAGCTCCTCCACTTGCAAATTACGTTTACAGGGGGGGAAATCCCTAAATAAATGTGTAAAGGGATAAAAACAAATTTAGGTTAGTTATGCAAGACATTTTATAGGTAAAAGGACAAGTAACATTGTTTTTAAATGTGTATTGTTGGAGGAGAAAAGCATGCACAACAGCTGATTCAAAGGGGGTGTGGTAGATATCAAAACTATTCTGCTGTAGGATACACGTGCTCCCTCGCCAAAAGGAGGCTATCGAGGAGTGGAGGACCGTCTTTCATTTGCCTACTAACGAATTGACACACTCCCTGACCACTTATCAGTATCCAGGTCGCAGAGGAGAGAGGCTGTAGGATGGACTTTTGCCCAAATGAGAAAAGGCCTATTAACCCAGAACAATAAGCTTCTCATTGTGGCATTGGCTACCTGGCTTCACGTCCCACTTCTGCTTGAATCTCAGCACAAATGTTTGTACATTATTGGCACTTGGATTTGCTCTTCTTGATCCGTACTGTAGGACTGTCTTTAGGGTTTTATCAGTCTCATGTCAACTCTCTGAACATCGGAAAGTCAGCCAACCACTTGCCTCCGTAGACATGAAGCCATGCCACACTCAGTGTCTGTCATGCCAACCGGCATTCAGTGTTCATACCCACTGTTTTTTTACCCCTGGTTCCCATGTTGCTGTGCAGAGCTGAAGCAGCAAGAGGAGCCCACCCTGACGTGTGAGCTGTGTGGCAGAGTGGACTTTGCCTACAACTTCAAGAGATCCAAGAGGTTCTGCTCCACAGTGTGTGCCAAACGGTAAGGCTTGGGTAGACAAGATGCTGGGACTGAGATCTGGGTTGTACTCATTAGGCACCAAACGGAAGGAAACGAACTGCAACAGGGAGAGACTATCTGAACTTCTATTTGCCATTGGAAAAACATTTAGCAAAGGTGTGGTCTAATGAATATACCACAGGCATCCTGAATGACATTTTCGCCAGCAGTTGTTGCTGCAGTAATTACAGCAGTAGTACACCACTGCAGGAATAACAAATACATTAATTGGCTTATTTGTTACTTGAGCTTTTAATTTGTTAGTCAGATTTTTTTTTAAATTAATTGACAATTAAAAAAAAAAGCCTTGTTCAGCCTTTGAAACACTTAGTTACCCAAGCTACTTGTTGATACATTGCCCCCCCCCCCCCCCATAAAATGTTTGTGCAGGTACAATGTGGGTTGTACAAAGCGAATGGGCCTCTTTCCAAATCGACAAACCACGATGGAGAAACTGAAGAAGCAGAGAACATCCAATGGGAACCACCAGACCTCCGGCTCCGAGACCAAAAAACAGGTGAAATGGCACTGTTCACAAAATATCACGAATAAAAGCACTATATGACATTATAAACATATTTCCATTGAGACCCTCTTTCTGGCTAGAATGGCAATAATCCCATATCACTTCAAAGCTAAATCTTTCCTTTGTGTTTCCAGACTCCCATTACTGGGCAACAACCTGGGGGTGGATCGGTGACGTCCAGCCACCCCTCTCACCCTGGTCACAGGGAGTTCAGCCAGTGTTTAGACATGTCCAGCTACGAGGGTCCCCCTTCACCCCCACTGTCTGCTGCCAGCTCTAGTGCTCCCAGGTCCCAGGCGGGCAGAGGGGCAGAGCACATGGAGGGCTGTGGACAAGAGCTGCCCCTCCTCTCCCAGCACTTCCAGCCCAGAGACCCGGCCAAGTGGAACGTGGAGGAGGTCTACGAGTTCATCTGCTCCCTGCCAGGTGGGCACTGCGACATTTTCCATTTACTCCAACAGTTTCTAAATGGCAGAGTAGCAGCCCAATACAACAGTGGTCACCAACCTTGCTTTTGGAGAAATGCAGGGTGTGCCTGCTTTTGTTTTAGCCCAGTAGTAACACACCTACTTCAGTCAACAAACGTAGTCTTTTGATTAGTTGAAATACAAATTAAATCAAAGTTTGTTTCAACACTAAAACATAAATATCGGTTCCATGAACAAAATTGCTGACCTGACCCCTGTCATAAATCAAGCAGGAGTGATTTTTAGAAAAGACTTGCCTGGAACCTGGTGGTTATGTGTAATGTTATTCTTTTAATATATATATTTCTTATAAAGCTAACTCATCAGGCTGTTTGTTTATGTTCCCAGGTTGCCTGGCGATAGCCGAGGAGTTCCGCTCGCAGGAGATCGACGGCCAGTCCTTGCTGCTGCTGAAAGAGGACCACCTCATGGGCACCATGAACATCAAACTGGGGCCTGCGCTCAAGCTCTTTGCCGAGATCAGTATGCTGAGAGACTCGTAACCCCTCCTCTCTGGAGCCACTCCACACTGCCGGAAAGTGTCCAGAACACCGTATTTATATGGCACTCTGACCATGCTCAGGCCTACCGCTGTGGCAGGTTGGTCCCACGGGGGTGGAGGATGGACGAAGGGTGTCTCTGTTTCATAGAAGCTGATGGTCCATAGCATATTGACAACGCTATCTGAGTTTAGAGCTTTGCCTCTTTGGACTCTCCTATGCAATGCAGGAACCGTTAGCTACTGAATGAGTTGTACTGTGGATGTTGTACTGTGCACAAGGAACTTATCCAGCTAGACTCAAATGGACAAGGTGGTACTTAAGTTCATAAATGCCGTTACTAGTAGTTAGAGATTCTCTGGTACATCTGTATACTTTTAGCCAGTAATTCTGAAAGTAGCGCTCACGAGCCAAAAGTGGTCACTGAAAATTGCGTACTACGTAACATATGTGCCGATATGTGCATTGCTCTCTCGCTCTGCTGTGTGTGTCTTGCTAGCTGTCACTCAAATAGTGAGGGGCTGAAGCACATTGGTTGGAACTCGAATTGTTAGGGCGCTGGCCCACATGGGGAAAAATGTAGGGAAAATGGCACCGCACAGCTTCCAGTTAACAGCCTCTTTCAAACTAGGATTTTGTGGCTAATTGAGGTAAAGTAATTCTGCTCATAGATTATGCATGTATGAACTACACATGTCACATGCACCAAATACAACAGGTGTAGACTTTACAGTGAAATGCTTACTTACGAGCCCATTCCCTACAATGCAGAGTTAAAATATGAGGCATATATTTGCTAAATTAAAAGGAAATGCACATCCAACCTGAAGTGGGAGGTTTAAAAATATATGAACTCAGCATAAAAAAAACGTATTCTCACTGTCAACTGCTTTTATTTTCAACAAACTTAACATGTTGAATCTTATGTTCATACAAATATGTACAACTGATACAAACTGAACAAGTTCCACAGACATGTGACTAACAAAAATGTAATAACGTGTCCCTGAACAAAGGGGGGGGGGGGTCAAACGTAACAGTCAGTATCTGGTGTGGCCACCAGCTGCATTAAGTATTGCAGTGCATCTCCTCCTCATGGACTGTACCAGATTTGCAAGTTCTTGCTGTGAGATGTTACCCCACTCTTCCACCAAGGCACCTGCAAGTTCCTGGACATTTCTGGGGGGAATGGCCCTCACCCTCCAATCCAACAGGTCCCAGACGTACTCAATGGGATTGAGATCCGGGCTCTTCGCTGGCCATGGCAGAACACTGACATTCCTGTCTTGCAGGAAATCACGCACAGAATGAGCAGTATGGCTGGTGGCATTGTCATGCTGGAGGGTCATGTCAGGATGAGCCTGCAGGAAGGGTACCACATGAGGGAGGAGGATGTCTTCCCTTTAACGCACAGCATTGAGATTGCCTGCAATGACAACAAGCTCAGTCCGATGATGCTGTGACCGTCCACCTCCAAATAGATCCCACTCCAGAGTACAGGCCTCGGTGTAACGCTCATTCCTTTGACAATAAATGCGAATCCGACCATCACCCCTGGTGAGACAAAACCGCGACTCATTAGTGAAGAGCACTTTTTGCCAGTCCTGTCTGGTCCAGCGACATGGGTTTGTGCCCATAGGCGACGTTGTTGCCGGTGATGTCTGGTGGGACCTGCCTTACAACAGTCCTACAAGCCCTCAGTCCAACCTCTCTCAGCCTATTGTGGACAGTCTGAGCATTGATGGAGGGATTGTGCGTTCCTGGTGTAACTCGGGCAGTTGTTGCCATCCTGTACCTGTCCCGCAGGTGTGATGTTTGGATGTACCGATCCTATGCAGGTGTTGTTACACGTGGTCTGCCACTGCAAAGACGATCAGCTGTCCGTTCTGTCTCCCTGTAGTGCTGTCTTAGGCATCTCACAGTACGGACATTGCAATTCATTGCCCTGGCCACATCTGCAGTCCTCATCCCTCCTTGCAGCATGCCTATGGCACTTTTACGCAGATGATCAGGGACCCTGGGCATCTTTCTTTTGGTGTTTTTGAGACCGTAGAAAGGCCTCGTGTCCTAAGTTTTCATAACTGTGACCTTAATTGCCTACCGTCTGTAAGCTGTTAGTGTCTTAACGACCGTTCTACAGGTGCTTGTTCATTAATTGTTTGGGTCATTGAACATGCATGGGAAACAGTGTTTAAACCCTTTACAATGAAGATCTGTGAAGTAATTCGTAAAAATCCAAATAATCTTTGAAAAACAGAGTCTTGAAATGGGCCGTTTGTTTTTTTTGCTGAGTTTATATACTTAACAGTCACAAGTTGCGGAGCTTTCTGTAAGTCTTTTTACATTTTTTATTGTGAGGTAGTTGCGTCTGGATTACTTTTGATAGTATACACTGAGTTTACAAAACACAACACCTGCTCTTTCCATGACATAGACTGGTGAATCCAGGTGAAAGCTATGCCCCGACAAATTGAGGCTGTTCTGAGGGCAAAAGGAGTGGGGTGCAACTCGATATTAGGAAAGTGTTCTTAATGTTTTGTACACTCGGTGTATATTTGATTCTTGACTGGAAGTTGGCGTTTTGGGTATTTTGGTCTTGGCGGGAAAGTGGTTAACCTGCCTAGGACTGTATTTTGAGTTTAGGTTATAAACATTATCCACTGCACAGGACAGTACACAATGTTACAGTTCACGCCTTGAATAGGTGGGTTGTGATACTTTCTGAAGTATAAATTCAACAAAATAGCCTAAAATCATTGCATCCTTTTTATTTCTTGCTTCTTGTGTTTTTAGAAAACGGGTGTTTTTAAGGATTCTAAATTTGAATAATTTAGTTTGCTTTCTTAATTTATTGTCCTGTGTCAATGACATTTTCAAAGGGACAAGCCTTAACCATATGTAGTTGTCTGTCAAACTAGCCACCAGGTAGGGTCCCTGGCCTCCAGAAGTCTGGGGAAATGGCAAACGATTACTCTTACAAACTCTAGTGCGAAACTAAGAAAAATCAACTGTCATTCCAAGTTTGTATTATTTTGTGTGATGTACTACTAGGGTTTTAATTGGACAGGAACACGGAGGGACGTTCAGGTTCCCCCACCTATTTTGGTTGAAAAACCTGTGACATTTGAATAGATTTTAGTGATGATCTAAATTAATACATTTTTGGGAAAAGCAGCATTCCCAATTCCATTTTGTGCTCGGTATCATATTGAAGGGATCGTTTACACAATGAAATGCAGATTTTAATAGATAATCACTCAATGTTTTTTTTGGTCATCACTGCATCATGTCCTGCAGGCCTTTTTTTTATATAGACTTTGAAACCTGCTGTAACCCTCAAACCAAAGTGTCATCGGCATCATGTTTGTATCTGATGTTTAGGATTAGAAACTCACTTTTCATTCTTCAAGTTCTAAACTTGAAGAGTATTTGTATTTATGGAACTAGTTCTTGTATACCACATTTTGTACTCCAAAAATAAAACCTTTAAATGGTATCTGTGTACACTTTTCTGCAGTGATAAGACCGTACCATCATTTATTATGAATATTTTACTTAGTGAATTCATTTAATTGAAATACATTTTGAGTGGAGTCTCCTATACACATAATCAGTCAATAACAGGGGAAATGAAAGAATAATTAAGTAGAACTATTCAACTGGCTGATACAAAAATGTCTTTCATATCTGCTTCTCTAGTGCATAGACTGAGATGCCATGACCACTAACAGTATGAGTATAAAGCTGATTAGAATCTGACATGGTGAGAAACCAGCAACTACAGCAATTGACAAATGTTAATCTTACTCCAAACATATTTTGCTTGAAACTGACCAAAAAAAATGAAATGGGATGTCGTCTTTTAGAAAGGTTGGCAGGTGTCCCTTTTAACAGCCAGTACATGTAGTAAATGTGCAGATCTCACAGGCATGAGGATGGTCAGCCACACCTGCTGTTCACAACCACTGTAATTACCACAGATAATCTTCCCTTAAGTATTTATACAAACCCATACCGACACATCCAAATACTGTACATTTAGAAGTGTGTGCATGCATACACACGGTATTTATAGTTTTTCAAAATATTACAGAAAGAATTCACTAATTAGCCAATGGACTTTCAACACTTTATTATCCATATTTGAAAATAAATGGTAAAATGCCAATGTTTTTCACCCAACCAATCATCGGGTTACTCCTTCCTTTTCAAAATTACAGTTTGGAAGCTCAGTTGCTAATTAGATGTTTTCCCAACCCGGTCCTCACCTAGGCTCTGAATGCAGTTTTACTCACGAGTGCCCCCTACTGGAAAATGTTATGGAGTGCAGCTTTAACTCACCTAACCTTGCGAAGGATACCCCGGCGTCCTTGCTTTGGCACAAAGGCATGAATTCTTCAGGGAGAGAAAGGTATGCACACACAGCCACTGTGCTGGTCTTGCTTAAACGTCCCTTCACTGTCCAGCAACGTTTCCTCACTGATTCCAGAGAGAATAGGACATTTCCTTCCTCGCGAGAGAATAGAACACAAAAATGGATCATTGCAGCAGCTAGGCACAATGGGTATAATAGTGTCCAGTTCACTCTCTAAGAGTGATGTTAGAAAGAAAAACAAACAAAAAATAAACGTACTGATTTACAAAGTTAGATAAACATATCGGGGTGGATGCATCAAATCTCATTCAAGTACATATTCATAAAAGCTCAGTTTTTCCCAAAGTGCTGATTGAGACTTACCTTGACAAGAACAGCATTAGACATCTGGCAAAAAGCCACGAGGAGCAGGACAATAGAGAGCAGTCTTCCTCTTTTCTGTTTCTCTGTGATACAGTATGTTCCATTTCTGGGTTTCTATCTTGATATAAACATTTTAAAAAGCCATTTTTTTGACTGCACTCCATCCGGGCTCAAAAGGGATATGATTGGTAAGAATTACAGCATGTTATCTCTAGTTAATAAATAGCTGGTTATTAGGTCTATATGGTGGCATAAATAACCTGACACTGTTCAAATGGTCAGAAAACAGTAAGAGAAGCCAAGAGAGGTATCAGATATGTTTTATTGGGTTAATGAACCCTCTGATATTTTTCTTGTCTCTATGATACATCCTTTACTGTACGCTGTGTTGATAAATAATGTCCATTTCAGAAAGATGGGGGGGGGGGGGCTCTGTTAAATCTGTATCGCTCAAGCATTACATATTGCGTGATAGACATTGAAAGGTCATTTTCCATTGAGCTGACATATGCAGTGTTTACCGTGAATGCAGTTTTCACTAACGTGGGAACATTGCCTTTAAATTTCAATCACGCTGTAATGCTGAAATTACGCAATACGAATTGAATAGAGCCTTAACTTTCTGTTCCTGTTTAGAGTCACTATCAAAAATTGAGACTTAGGTGGACACTATTCCACAATTTCTTACAAACAATAAATTGTGTTTTAAACTTTGACTTTATTATGACATTTTTAATCGGTTCAATTAGTAAACCACAAACTCAATAGGGTTTTGTTATTTTTACAGTGATTCAGTCATAAACTCAGCAAAAAAAGAAACGTCCCTTTTTCAGGACCCTGTCTTTCAAAAATAATTTGTAAAAATCCAAATACCTTCACAGATCTTCATTGTAAAGGGTTTAAACACTGTTTCCCATGCTTGTTCAATGACCCATAAACAATGAATGAACATGCACTTGTGGAACGGTCGTTAAGACACTAACAGCTTACAGACAGTAGGCAATTAAGGTCACGGTTATGAAAACTTAGGACACTAAAGAGGCCTTTCTACAGACTCAAAAAGAAAGATGCCCAGGGTCCCTGCACATCTGCGTGAATGTGCCTTAGGCATGCTGCAAGGAGGCATGAGGACTACAGATGTGGCCAGGGCAATAAATTGCAATGCCCGCACTGTGAGACGCCTAAGACAGCACAACAGGGAGACAGGACGGACAGCTGATCGTCTTCGCAGTGGCAGACCACGTGTAACAACACCTGCACAGGATCGGTACATCCGAACATCACACCTGCGGGACAGGTACAGGATGGCAACAATAACTGCCCGAGTTACACCAGGAACGCACAATCCCCCCATCAATGCTCAGACTGTCCACAATAGGCTGAGAGAGGTTGGACTGAGGGCTTGTAGGCCGGTTGTAAGGCAGGTCGCACCAGACATCCCCGGCAACAACGTCGCCTATGGGCACAAATCCGCCGTCGCTGGACCAGACAGGACTGGCAAAAAGTGCTCTTCACTGACGTGTTATGGTTTTGTCTCACCAGGGGTGATGGTCGGATTCACGTTTATCGTCAAAGGAATGAGCGTTACACCGAGGCCTGTACTCTGGAGCAGAATCAATTTGGAGGTGGAGTGTCCGTCATGGTCTGGGGCGGTGTGTCACAGGATCATTGGACTGCGCTTGTTGTCATTGCAGGCAATCTCAATGCTGTGCATTACAAGGAAGACATCCTCCTCCCTCATGTGGTACCCTTCCTGCAGGCTCATCCTGACATGACCCTCCAGCATGACAATGCCACCAGCCATACTGCTCGTTCTGTGCGTGATTTCCTGCAAGACAGGAATGTCAGTGTTCTGCCATGGCCAGCAAAGAGCCTGGATCTCAATCCCATTGAATACGACTGGGACCTGTTGGATCGGAGGGTGAGGGCGAGGGTCATTCCCTCCAGAAATGTCCGGGAACTTGCAGGTGCCTTGGGTAACATCTCACAGCAAGAACTGGCAAATCTGGTGCAGTCCATGAGGAGGAGATGCACTGCAGTGCTTAATGCAGCTGGTGGCCACACCAGATACCGACTGTTACTTTTTATTTTAACCCCCCCCCCTCCTTTGTTCAGGGACACATTATTCAATTTCTGTTAGGCACATGTCTGTGGAACTTGTTCAGTTTATGTCTCAGCTGTTGAATCTTATGTTCATACAAATATTTGTATTTTATTTTGCTGAAAATAACCGCTGTTGACAGTGAGAGGACATTTCTTTTATTCTTTTAGTTTATTTGTGTTGACAGCATATGGACTCTACTCAATTTTGTATAATTGCATTGTATGAATGCAGTATTATTGTATTTTGAAAGTTACATATCTTGAAACTTGTTTTCCTGACAAGCAAAACATTTTGGGACTATATCAACAATGGACTAACAAAACAAATCCACAAATATCGTTTTTGGATGGAGTTTTCCTTTAGGCCAGGGAGCGTCTGCACTTGCCATCTAAAATGTGGAGACAAAACATTTAGACAACAGGATTTTCTTTCCCAAGGTCATTTGAGGCACTTAAATGAATTAAAAGTGAGAAAAGTGGACATTAGCTTACAGCATTTTCACCGCAGTCATATTTTGTTGTGAGACAAATAACTATCATAGTGACGACAGCTTCTTTCATTGAAGTAACAAGGTAACAGAAAGAATGTGTCACCACAGTATAACAAACAATATATAACGCACCCATTTAATTTAACCTTCATGTAACCTTAATGATGCATCATTCAATAAGATTAACTTCACGCAAGAGACAGAATGATATTTTCATGGAAGACAATTGACATTGAAGATAAGATGATTATAAAACGACTTACAATTGCACTACTTTACAGAACACAATAACAAGGCCCTCTGACATTCACTGTAGGAAAAACAACAATTTACTCATTCACTCATTCACGTCATACACATACAAAAAATAAGCATTTGAAAGGGTAGAAAAATTTAAATTCCAAAGACTCTGCACACTGTTCAGGCTCTGAAATGATCCACTTAAAATCCAGAATTCCATCTGTGATTCCATGCAATAAAAACAGTTCAGGGTTTAACTGTTGAAGATTGGCCGTCGAGCTATCCGGAGCACTTTGTAAGTGTTGAGCCCAGGAGAGTCGAATCCAGGCGACACGCCCTTCTCATTGAAATAATAGAAGTTAAAGAGTTGCCTGTCCTGGGTCTCCAGAGACACTGAGATGCTGTTGACCTTCAGCTTGCAGGGGTACTCCCCCTCGAACACCACCCTGAACACCCTCTCCTGCAGGAAGTCCAGCCTGATAGTCCTGTACTTGGCCAGCATCATGGTGTCCACCTGGGGCCCAAACTGCTGCATGACCAGCACCCCGCCCAAACTCGCCTTTATCTCATAGAAGGTCATGTTCTGGTAGGTGAAGAGGCCCACATAGGGCGTGGGGTCGGGTGGCGGCGAGAGCTTGCGCTGTGCATTCCTGAAAGCACTCTCCATGGCTGGGATGAGATGGCTGTAGGCCTGAGTGACCAGATCCCCGTCCATTATTGGCGGCCTCACCCCGGCCATCAGCACCACCAGGCCCAGCTTCAGTCGGGGAACCAGGGAGAAGGTGGTGGCGTAGCCGTCCAGGTCTCCGTCCTTACGAACCACCTCGTAGCCCAGCTGCTCGTTGACCTCCCAGGGCGTGCCGGTGTAGTTGGCGAAGTAGCCCTGGTGGCAGCGAAACAGAGGGGTCAGCAGGGTCTTCAGGGTGTCATGTTGGAGGAGGGGCCGGCTGTAAGCCCCCAGAAGCACCATGGCTAGTTTGGCCATGTCGGCCGCCGTGGAGTACATCTGGCCAGCGGGCCGATACCAGCCCAGGTCGTAGAGGGGTGCCGATTGGCCGCTGCTGTACACGCCCACTGCCATCTGGCTCTGAATGGCTGGGGTTATATCAAAGCCTGTGTCCTCCATCCCCAGCTGCTCCAGGATGTTGTCGGACACCCAGCTCTCGTAGTCGGATTTTGCAAAGTTCTCGGCCAAGACATTAGCCAATAAAGAGAAGGCCACGTTGCTGTAGTGACATCTAAGGAAGCGAGAGGAAGTATTGGTGATTTTTACATTTAAGTCATTTTAGCAGACACGTTTATCCAGAGTGAAACAGGAGCAAATAGGGTTAAGTGCCTTGCTCAAGGACACGTCAACAGAATTTTCCCCTAGTCGGCTTCGGGATTCATACCAGCAACCTTTCGGTTATTGGCCCAACGCTCTTAACCACTAGGGTAACCTGCAACCCCATGTCACAGTCACATTAAATCACCACCACCCTTTACCAAAATTGACTGAATAAGCTCTTAACAGGAAGGGGAATGAGGTGCATCTTACTTGGTGCCTGGGTCTGCCACCAGGACATCATCCTGTAATAGATCTATAGCAGCGTCTGTGTCTCCACCCCAGAGTAGATTTGTTGACCGAAGCCGTCTGGGTAACCCTGAAGACGAAACAAAATCTGGAGTCAAAAGAATGTCAAACGTTCTGGAGTCAAAGGAATGTACAAGGGAACTCCCTTTATCACGTAGTGCTTTCCTCAGGTTTAATCCCGTGAGAGTACAGTACATTACATTACAGCACAGTCCGAGGGATCTGGTCAGGACAAAAGGCTAATAGGCCAGGAGCTTATTACCGCCATCATTAGGGACAAGTCTCGATCTAAGTATAGCCTCTCTCTCCACTCACGCAATGGCCAAGGTAAGCTAAGGTTAATGTACAGTCATGAAGAGGAAGAGTGCCTTCACCAGAGAGCTGACCGGCCATCCTGCGCAGGGTGACAGAGGGAGAGCGTGGCTGGGTGTCTCTGTTAGAACCAGCCTTGACATCCACTACACCCCGCCGCTTCCCCAGCGGGTTCTTGATGGTGAAGTTTGCCGCATACTTCTCCAAAGGGTCATCCAAGGAGGCCACCTTCCCCTCCTCCCATAGCTTGTACAGCATCAGTGTCGGGAAGATCTTTGAGAGACTTGCAATTCTGTTGGGGAAACAGTTGTTGAGTGTTATTACTCCTGCAACCATTCACCTTTGTGGCAAATCTCTGAATATTCTCATTGTCAACCTGACCAAGTCTCTGGAAATAGACACAAATCTGTCACAGAAATCATGAAAATCTCATCTAACATGCTTCTAACAAATGTTTTAACAACAGAGGAGAGCAGAGCTCACCTGTACACTGTGTATTCGTTGGGTGGAGGCGAGGAGGGATCACTCCCGTTCCTTCTGCCAAAGTTTCCGTTCCACAACACTGAGTCGTTGAAGACAACGATGGCAGACAGAGCTGGTAGTGTCGTGTCATGAATACTTAACCTTAGGACAACATCTATCTGTATGGGGGGAAAAAATGGCATCTTGTGAAGAAAAATGTGCTTGTTGTGCTTTCTGCCTCAAAAACAACACAGGGCAAATCTGTCATGTTTGACAAAGTAAAGTAAAGTCAATGCCAAATAGGCAGCTACACATGTCTGTATATATAGTCTAGTGCTTGTCTAATTCACGTTTGTTATCAAACAAATTCCATTCATGATCTCACGATTTTAAATGTTATTGTTGACCTTTTCTAATGCTTCCTTGAGTGCAGGGATGGGATGTTCCAGGAGTACTGGCTCAGGGAAACGAGGGCACATCTCTTCCTCCTTCACCTCAATGTTCACAACATTGCCTGTGGACAGAAAGAAAGGGGGTGTAACAAGTGCAGGTGGTGAATCACACTTCACATGGTACCAAACTGGGCCGTTAAGCCAGTTCACGTCTACTAACGCCAATCATTTTCAGTTGCAACAGAAAAAGACTGCTTAAAAAGACTGTTTGAGTAAGGGAGGTTCATCCAATTCTCTTTGGCAACATGGTCCCATTATGTTAAAATGGTGACATTTAACCATTGTGGTTGTTTTATGTCACCTTATCTCACATATTAGTTGTGTAATTTACTATCTGATGTGAGGATTTGTCTGTGTTACAAATGGTAGACAATGCTCATTCTGTTGCCAGTTTCTGTTTCTGTCATTCTGTACCAGGCAATGTACAGCAGGGCCGTGCACAGACCTTTCACGGGGCAGGTGCTCAAAATGAAAAAAGGGCACCCACCTGAGCGTATGGCGACAGACGAAGAACCCCTTAAGGTTCTAGATAGCAACTAGTATAGTGAATTTTAAGCACAGATTCAACCACAAAGACCAGGGAGGTTTTTCAATGCCTCACAAAGAAGGGCACCAATTGGTAGACGTGTAAAAAAAAAAAATAAAGCAGATGCTGAATATACCTTTGAGCATGGTGAAGTTGTTAATTAGGCTTTGGATGGTATATCAATACACCCAGTCACTACAAAGACACGTGTCCTTCCTATCTCAGTTGCCGGAGAGGAAGGAAACTGCTCAGGGATTTCACCATGAGACCAATGGTGATTTTAAAACAGTTACAGAGTTTACTGGCTGTGATAGGAAAAAATTGAGGATGGGGATCAACAACATTGTAGTTACTCCATATACTAACCTAAATGACAGATTGAAAAGAAGGAAGCCTGTACAGAATACAAATATTCTAAAACATGCATCCTGTTTGCAACAAGACACAAATACTGCATAAATTGTGGCAAATGTTTTACTTTTTGTCCTAAAGACAAAGCGTTATGTTAGGGGCAAATCCGACACAACACATTACTGAGTACCACTCTTCATATTTTAGAGACTTCTACAAAGTATTGACTCAGGGGTGGGAATAGTTATGTGAATTAGATACATTTCTAAAAACAAGATTTCCACTTTGTCATTATGGGGTATTGTGTGTAACACCACAAAATGTGGAATAAGTCAAGGGGTATGAATACTTTCTGAAGGCACTGTACGGTGGGTAGCTAGAGTGTATACCTGTGTTGCTGCTGCTCTGCTCTGCTGCCCTGACACAGTGCAAACCCTGACTGAAGAAGGGTCGGAGGTCAGAGGGTCGCAGATGCAGCTGCTCCTCTCTATGCCTTTCTGCTTCGCTCTGCTGCGCATGGGCTGTCAACCAACCAGACCAAATATTGATAATGATATAAATCAAGTGTTCCTCAAATCTTATGCTGCAGGGGTGCTGGGGGTGGTGGTATAATTATAATACAAATAATAACTATACAACCACCCAAAAGTACACTTGGTGAGTGAAAGGACAAAGGGGCAGGTGCTCAGGGCACAGGTAGACCCCTATCTGTGCACATGCCTGATCTACAGTATGTGTCCTGTACAGGAACACCCACTTTCGTACCACTTCATACTCTTCCTCCCTCCCGCCCCTGGTGTTAAAGCCTGCATTAAAGGGCCCGGTAATCCAGCAGCTTTGTGTAATCCCCAGCAGCCCCTGCAAACGAGCAATTAAGCCAAAGAGGATAAGGAAGCCACATGTACAAAAGTGTTTCCATGTTAAAACCCACATCTAAGTATTTTTGTCTGCTTGGGCGAAATGGCTACACCTCAACGGTCCCCTAATAGAACACACTCACAATTCAAGAATGGCTCTTGAATCAGTGGATGTATGGAACCACACATGGGATGGGAAATTCTCTTTTGACTCTTACCTATTTTTAATTTTGGCATCCTGTACTGCCAAATAAAGCATCCCGTCATGACCAAGGATATCAGCAAAAAGACCACCATGCCTAACTTGGTCCATTTCACCTTCATCTTGCTGGTCTGGTGGTCTTGCCCAAGGTTGGACAGGCTGGAAATGACATGAAAGTTAGTTGCACCTCTTACAGTCTTTATCAATGGAATCCTAATTGCCCTCAATCAAATAGATTTCCTAATGAAGTATTCTTTGGCATGTGAGGATAAATTGGTTAGGGGATAAAAAAAACATCTGATTAACACAACATTAGTTAATGTCTTTCCAAAAGAAAACATGACATTGAAACAGAAGCTTGTTGCATCAAGCCTATAGTAGCCTATAGCAATACAAGCCTATAGCAATACAAGACTATCGTAGCCTATAGCAATACAAGCCTATAGCAATACAAGACTATCGTAGCCTATAGCAATACAAGCCTATAGCAATACAAGCCAGAACACTGTCAATGCCAAGTGCTAATGCAATAATATGTACTTTCATAGATAGAATCCTGTTGACTGTATAAATACAGTGCAGCCGACTTACCACTCAGTATGCTCACTTTTCCAGCTGAGAGAAGTTCCACAAAACCCAAACTTCTCACATCACTGATGTTCCATCTTCAGTAGGATGCTAGCAAAACCCCACCATCCAACCTCTCCAGTTACTTCAGTACTCTTTCACAGAGACATACAGTACATGTAGAGTAACCAATGGCTCCCAATCATTCACTTGCTACCTGCTACTACCTACCCACACTTAATCCTAGTCGGTGATCCCTGAATGGGTGATTCAATTCCCTGTCCGCAAACTAGGGGCCGTGACGTCATAATCTCCAGAGATTCTGCTGTAAAGCCATGCTGGAGAAGGCCTAGGAGAGGAGGGAACCCTTAAGCTCTCATCCTCAGCAATAAAATCAGTTCAAGCTGAACGGGGGGAGGGCGAATTGATTCACTTCACAAATCACACTCTATACTAGGGTTCCCCTAGCAAATAAAACCCGCTGGTGATTTTATTTGTAACCTCAAGTTCTCTTTTAGAAATAAATATTTTTTATTATAATATAATTTTCCTTGTTTCAACTCAGCATCATAAACAAATTGGCTGGCTGGTGGTTTTATTTGCAGCCTCAAGTTCTCTTTTAAATATATATATTTTGAATTATTATATCATTTTCCTTGTTTCAGGTCAACATCATAAACAAATTGTACATACAGTACCAGTCAAAAGTTTGGACACACCTACTCAATCAAAGGTTTTTCTTTATTTTTTACTATTTTCTACATTGTAAAATAATAGTGAAGACATCAAAACTATGAAATAGCACATATAGAATCATGTATTAACCCCCAAAATGTTTTAAACATATATTTATATTTTAGATCTTCAAAGTAGCCTCCCTTTCCCTTGATGACAGCTTTGCACACTCTTGGTATTCTCTCAACCAGCTTCATGAGGAATGTTTCCCAACAGTCTCGAAGGAGTTCCTACATATGCTGAGCAAATGTTGGCTGCTTTTCCTTCACTCTGAGATCCAACTCATCTCAAACCATCTCAATTGGGTTGAGGACGGATGATTGAGGAGGCCAGGTCATCTTATGTAGCAGTCCATCACGCTCCTTGGTCAAGTAGCCCTTACACAGCCTGGAGGTGTGTTTTGGGTCATTGTCCTGGTGAAAAACAAATGATAGTCCCACTAAGAGCTGGCATATCGCTGCAGAATGCTGTGGTAGCCATGCTGGTTATGTGTGCCTTGAATTCTAAATGAATCGCTGACAGTGTCACCAGAAAAGCACCCCCACACCATCACACCTCCTCCATGCTTCACTGTGGGATCCAAACATGCGGAGATCATCTGTTCACCTACTCTGTGTCTCACAAAGACACGGTGGTTGGAACCAAACATCTCAAATTTGGACTAATCAGACCAAAGGACAGATTTCCATCGGTCTAATGTCCGTTGCTCGTGTTTCTTGGCCCAACCAAGTCTCTTCTTCTTATTGGTGTCCTTTAGTAGTGGTTTCTTTGCAGAAATCCGGCCATGAAGGCCTAATTCACACAGTCTCCTCTGAACAGTTGATGTTGTGATGTGTCTGTAACTTGAACTCTATGAAGTATTTATTTGGGCTGCAATTTCTGAGGCTGGTAACTCTAATGAACGTATCCTCTGAGGCAGGGTTGACTGGCTCTTCCTTTCCTGTGGCGGTCCTCATGAGAGCCAGTTTCATCATAGCGCTTGATGGTTTTTGCGACTGCACTTTAAGAAACTTTTAAGGTTTTTAAATGTTCCGCATTTACTGACCTTCATGTCTTAAAGTAGTGATGGACTGTTATTTCTCTTTGCTTATTTGAGCTGTTCTTGCGATAATATGGACTTGTCTTTTACCAAATAGGGCTATCTTCTGTATACCAACCCTACCTTGTTACACACAACTGATTGGCTCAAACGCATTAAGAAGGAAAGAAATTCCACAAATAGCTTTTAACAAGGCACACCTGTTAATTGAAATGCATTCCAGGTGACTACCTCATGAAGCTGGTTGAGAGAATGCCAAGCGTGTGCACATCTGTCATCAAGGCAAAGGGTGGCTACTTTGAAGAATCTCAAATATACACTTCCCAGGAGTCACGTGTATCCCCTGTCACAGGAGGAGACGGTGGCTATGGAGACATATGTCACCAAATCTCTGGGACAGGGGTACATTCGGCCCTCCACATCACCTGTCTCGTCTAGTTAATTTTTTGTGAAGAAGAAGGAGGGAGGTCTGCGTCCGTGCATTGACTATAGAGATCTAAATTCTATCACAGTGGGGTTCAGTTACCCGCTACCAATCATCGCCACGGCGGTGGAGTCATTCCATGGAGCATGCTTCTTCACAAAACTGGATCTTAGGAGCGCATATAACTTGGTGCGAATCCGCGATGAGTAGAAAACCTTGTTTAGTACCACATCTTTCCAATATGAGTACCTCGTCATGCCGTATGGGTTGAAAATGCTCCAGCCATTTTCCAATCTTTTGTTGACGAGATTCTCAGGGACCTGCACGGGCAGGATGGAGTGGTTTACATCGATGACATACTGGTCTATTCCTCCACACGCGCCGCGCATGTGTCTCTGGTGCGCAAGGTACTTGGGCGACTGTTGGAGCATGACCTGTATGTCAAGGCCGAGAAATGTGTGTTCTCCAAACAAGCCTTCTCTTTCCTGGGGTATCACATTTCCACATCTGGGGTGGTGATGGAGTGTGACCGCATTGCGTCCGTGCGTAATCGGCAGATTCCGACCACGGTAAAGGAGGTGCAGCGGTTTTTAGGGTTAGCCAATTACTTCCGGATATTTATCCAGGGTTTTGGGCAGGTGGCTGCTCCCATCACCTCACTGCAGAAGGGGGGGCGGTGCGTTTGCGGTGGTTGGCGGCGGCGGACAGAGCTTTTGGTCATCTGAAGGCGTTGTTTACCGATGCTCCCGTATTGGCGCATCCGGACCCCTCTCTGGCATTCATAGTGGAGGGGGACGCGTCCGAGGCTTGTGTTGGAGCCATGCTATCGCAGCGCTTGGGCACGGCCCTGAAGCTTCGCCCCTGCTGAAGCTCAGTCCGGCGGAGCAAAACTATGATGTGGGGGATCGGGAGTTGCTGGCTTTGGTAAAAGCTCTGAAGGTGTGGAGACATTGGCAAGAGGGGGCGAAACACTCTTTTCTCATCTGGACTGAACACCGTAATCTGGAGTATATCCGGGGGCGAGGAGACTGAATCCTCGTCAGGCAAGGTGGGCAATGTTTTTCACTAGATTTTGCTTCACTATCTCTTACAGACCAGGTTCCCGTAACGCAAAGGCCGACGCACTCTCCCGTCTCTATGATACCGAGGAGCGGCCCATCGATCCCACCCCCATACTTCCGGCTTTTTGTCTGGTGGCACCGGTGTTATGGGAGGTGGACGCGGACATCGAGCGGGCGTCTTGGTTAGAACCTCCTCCACCACAGTGTCCAGCGGGTCGGAGGTACGTCCCGCTTGGTGTTCGTGATAGATTGATCAGGTGGACCGACACGCTACCCTCCTCTGGTCATCCGGGGATCGAGAGGACAGTGCGGGCTCTTTGGGGGAAGTACTGGTGGCCCACCTTGGCTAAGGATGTGAGGTTTTATGTTTCCTCCTGTTCGGTGTGCGCTCAGTGTAAGGCTCCTAGACACCTGCCTAGAGGGAAGTTACAGCCCCTCCCCATTCCACAGCGGCCTTGGTCACACCTATCTGTGGACTTTCTTACCGATCTTCCTCCGTCACAGGGGAACACTACGATCCTGGTCGTTGTGGATCGGTTCTCCTCACTTTGCCCGGTCTCCCTACGGCCCTACAGACTGCGGAGGCCCTGTTTACACACGTCTTCCGGCACTACGAGGTGCCTGAGGATATAGTTTCTGATCGGGATCCCCAATTCACTTCCCGGGTTTGGAAGGCGTTCATGGAGCATCTGGGGGTCTCGATCAGCCTGACCTCTGGTTTTCACCCCTAGAGTAATGGGCAGGTGGAGAGAGTGAACCAGGATGTGGGCAGGTTTCTGCGGTCGTATATTGCCAGGACCAGCCTGGAGAGTGGGCGAGGTTCGTCCCATGAGCCTAGATGGCCTAGAATTCACTTAGCCACTCCTCCACGGACCTGTCACCATTTCAGTACGTGTTGGGCTATCAGCCGGTCCTGGTACCGTGGCATCAGAGTCAGACCGAGGCTCCTGCAGTGGAGGATTGGGTGCAGCGCTCAAAGGAGACCTGGAGAGCCGTCCAGGAATCCCTGAAATGGGCTGGTGGGTGACAGAAGGTGAGCGCTGACCGCCACCGTAGTGAGGCCCCCGTGTTCGCACCGGGGGACAGGGTCTGGCTCTCGACCCGCAACCTGCCTCTCCGCCTGCTCTGCCGAAAGCTGGGTCCGCAGTTTGTGGGGCCATTTAAAGACCTGAGGAGAATAAACGAGGTGTGTTATAGGTTACAGCTCCCCTCTTACTATCGTATTAACCCCTCATTTCATGTGTCTCTCCTCAGGCCGGTGGTAGCTAGTCCACTACAGGACGTTGAGGTGCGGGAGGTCCCTCCACACCCCCCGGACATTGAGTGGGGTCCGGCGTACACTGTACGGTCCATTCTGGACTCGGGTGGGGCGCCTGCAGTACCTCGTGGATTGGGAGGGGTACGGTCCGGAGGAGAGGTGCTGGGTGCCGGTGGGTGACATCTTGGACCCATCTCTGCTGGGTGAGTTCCACCGCCTCCTGATCGCCCTGCGCCTCGCCCTCTGGGTCATCCTCGAGGCCGGCATCGGCACGCTGTGGGAGCCTCTCCCTGTTCGGCAGCGCTCGGCGGTAGTTCTCGCCGGTCTACTAGCTGCCACGATCCCTTTTCCTTTTCTTTTGGTTATGTCTCTTTTGTGTTTCACCTGGTTTCATTTTGGTTAATTAGGGGGGGTATTTAATCTCGCCATTTTCTTTGGGTTTTTGTGCGGGATTGTTTTCATTTGACTGTCAGTGAGTTTTGGGTTGCGTTTTCTTTTGTTCATTTTTAACAGGTGGTTTTTCCCTGGACTGTGTCTGAGTGGGGTTTTGTGGCTACTGTTGTACAGTCTGGTGTCCTGTTATTTTGAACTTGTTTAAATATACACCCTTTTCCTTCGGAACTTGTTTCTCATGTACCCACGTCTACTTGGGGAGATCTTACAATGAGAAGGTGTGTCCAAACTTTTGAATGGTTCTGTATGTACTGTGGAAGGACCACCAGAGGGCAGGCTGGGTTCATGGATAGTAGCCCAACAAGGCATGGATGACAAGGTAACCAGAGGCAATTAAGCACAGCTGACGGTACTAATGACATACTCTCCTTCCCCTATAAGAGAGAGAATGGAACCAGCAGAGAAGGGGGGAAAACTATCTCTGGAAGATGGCCACCGAGAGAGAGGAGCTATCCAGGAAGAACCACTAAGACGGTGACAATCCCGTGACTTTTTGTTGTAGTTTAAAGATAATCCTATTGTGTTCCTGTTTCATCTGGAGAAGAAGATGTATGTTTTTCCTTGGAAGATTTTCATTGATTATGTTGGAGTGTTTGTGTTGACCAAATGCCCTCAACAGAGAACTGTGTTCAATCAAGAAAACCCACTCCTGACTCGTTTATTCTACCTTCCCGCTTTAGAGTGACGCCCAATTACTTGGTCCGCTCACAGTACATATATTTGAATTCCATAATGAAACAAGGTGAAATAAACATAACATAACCAACAAATAACAAAACAAAAAAACACTAAAAAACAATAAGAATTATACATTCCCTTTCAGTTCTCTGCTCTTAATTTTTCATGACATTAATTAATCTTACATACCATTAATTTTCCTTGCCTACCACTAATAATTGGCTGTAGTGTGTAAAATACCCCTAACAGAGTATAGAGGCCTATACAGCAAGATATTAAAAAATCAAATCAAATTATATTTATTTTCTACAACAAAGCGACCAGGGTCCACTTGACCTTTAAGTTCATTTAATTTTTATATTGACACTTCTTAGGGTATCTGCAAGTTTATGGGGAAGAGATAGCAAAAAGTGGATTGTATAGAAATGTCCTTCCTTGTTCCTAAATGTAGCACTCATGTTCTCCAGTGCCAAAACTTTAAAGATCTCACAATACCACAGATTTATTGTTGGTGGCTGGTCTTTTATCCAGTTAAGGATAATGCATTTACGGGGCCACAAAGAGTAATGTTTTAAGAAGATTGAGCTGTGCTCAGGTACGTGAGGGCCTGTTCCCAACTACACCCAGTACAAATTGCCATGTGAACATGCCCCCAGCTCCGTTTTGACATTTTCCCAGAAGTCCAAAACAGATTGCCATGAGGGCCTTTTTCCTTCTTACACTTCAACACGTATCTGAGAATTCTGCTTTCATTTTATTACATACAGTACAGGTCAAAAGTTTGAACACACCTGTCACGCCTGCTCCCTGGCACGCGAGGCTGTCCATCATTACACACACCTATGGGCTATACTCGGCCTTGTCTCAGGACGGTAAGTTGGTGGTGGAAGATATCCCTCTAGTGGTGTGGGGGCTGTGCTTTGGCAAAGTGGGTGGGGTTATATCCTTCCTGTTTGGCCCAGTCCGGGGGTATCATCGGGTGGGGCCACAGTGTCTCCTGACCCCTCCTGTCTCAGCCTCCAGTATTTATGCTGCAGTAGTTTATGTGTCGGGGGGCTAGGGTCAGTTTGTTATATCTGGAGTACTTCTCCTGTCTTATCCGGTGTCCTGTGTGAATTTAAGTGTGCTCTCTCTAATTCGCTCTTTCTCTCTCTCTCTCTGAGGACCTGAGCCCTAGGACCATGCCTCAGGACTACCTGGCATGATGACTCCTTGCTGTCCCCAGTCCACCTGGCCGTGCTGCTGCTCCATTTTCAACTGTTCTGCCTGTGGCTATGGAACCCTGACCTGTTCACCGGACGTGCTACCTGTCCCAGACCTGCGGGAGCGGTAGAGATACTCTTAATGATCGGCTATGAAAAGCCAACTGACATTTACTCCTGAGTTGCTGACTTGCTGCACCCTCGACAACTACTGTGATTATTATTATTTGACCATGCTGGCTCTAACCACTAGGGTAGCCACCCCTCATAGCCTGGTTTCTTCCTAGGATTTAGCCTTTCTTTTCCTAGCCACCGTGCTTCTACACCTGCATTGCTTTCTGTTTGGGGGTTTTAGGCTGGGTTTCTGTACAGCACTTTGAGATATCAGCTGATGTAAGAAGGGCTATATAAATACATTTGATTTAATTTGACCTGTCACCATCGTTACACGCATAAGTGCTTCTTTGGACTCACCTGAACTCCATTACTTTGTTGATTGCCCCTCCAATATCTGCCTGTTCCTCAGTTTGATCCCCGTGTCAGCATGAATGTTATTTTGTTTCCCCTGTCCAGACGCTGTTCGTGTTCTGTTTCATGTCCGTTGTTTATTAAATGTTCACTCCCTGTACTTGTGTCACGCCCTGATCTGTTTCACCTGTCCCTGTGATTGTCTCCACCCCCTCCAGGTGTCCCTTATTTTCCCCAGTGTATTTATCCCTGTGTTTCCTGTCTCTCTGTGCCAGTTCATCTTGTATGTTTGGTCAAGTCAACCAGTGTGGTTTTCCCCTTACTCCTTTTCTATTCTCTTTTGATCGTCTTCCCGGTTTTGACCACTGCCTGACTCTGGACGACTTTCCCGCCTGCCTAATCATCCTGCCTGCCCTGACCTTGAATTTGCCTGCCCTTCGGTACCTATTGGACTCTGAACTGGTTTTGACCTTTTGCCTGTACACGACCGTTCTCTTGCCTACCCCTTTGGATGAATAAACATTGTAAGACACCAACCCTCTGCCTCCTGTGTCTACATCTACAGCCTTGTGCCTTGATAACTTTCTTCTTATCTCCCAGTGTCTGTCCTCACAACACCTACTCAGTCAAGGGTTTTTCTTTACTAAAAAAAAAAAAAATTCTACATTGTAGAATAATAGTGAAGATATCAAAAACTCTGAAATAACATATGGAATCATGTAGTAACCAAAAATGTGTTTTTTTTTGGTTGCTACAATGTAGAAAATAGGGGGGAAAAAGAAAAATCCTGGAATGAGTAGGTGTGTCCAAACTTTTGACTGGTACTGTATAAGAGGAGTCCTATGAAGCCTTTGCATAATCTTCCTTTGCATTTTTTGCACCTTGTTACAGGTGAAAAGTTGTCTTGCTTCGAGCATAGCCTTTGTCCAATTTTGAATTTCTGGGCCCAAGTTTTCTGAACAGAAAACACACATACACATATATATGTATTCATTGTTGGACAGAAAAGACTGTAAAAACACCTCCAAGTGATTTTAATTTTGGAAAAGTGCTATCAAGTATTCCCACGGATGATATACAAAAACATGTGATCGTATAATGCAAGCAAGGTTTGGAATTATTATGTTTAAGTCAAATATTATATCTGGTTGGGCTTCTTGCTGTCAGTTTGCAGTCTACAAATTATTTGTAATTTGTTCCAGCCCCCTGACCATCTGCTTAAGAAACAAAACGGCCCTCGGTTGAATCTAGTTGATAATCCTAGCTTTATACCATTCTGTTAATTACACTTTTGATTTAAGAATAGAGACATGGCTGGCATGACCATTAGAGATCTATGATAAAATATTTTTTGACGATTGTAGATGTGGTCTAAAACTGGCCATGTACATTTGACATGTAATACTGGCTCCGTAACACTAATCTATAACACTTTCTACCTCCACCAAGTCATTAGGTTTGCTGCTAGTTGGACTGGATCTTCTTGACCCTAATCAGTCCGGCTTCAAGACGGGTCAATCAACCGAGACTGCTCTTCTCTGTGCCACAGAGGCTCGCTGCTCTTCCAAAGCTGACTCTCTCTCCTCTGTTCTCATCCTCCTAGATCTATCCGCTGCCTTGACGCTGTGAACCATCAGATCCTCATCTCCACCCTCTCAGGGCTGGGTGTCTCAGGCTTTGCACACTCTTTGGTTGCATCCTACCTGGCAGGTCTCTCCTACCAGGTGACATAGAGAGCATCTGTGTCTGCACCATATACTCTCACTACTGGTGTCCCCCAGGGCTAGGTTCTAGGCCCTCTCCTCTTCTCTCTATACATCAAATCCCTTGGCTCTATCATATCCTCACATGGTCTCTCGTATCAATGCTATGAGGATGACACTCAACTACTTTTCTCCTTCCCCCCTTCTGACACCCAGGTGGAGACACGCATCTCTGCGTGTCTGGCAGATAACTCATCTTGAATGTCGGCCCACCACCTCAAGCTCAACCTCAACACGGCGGAGCTGCTCTTCCTCACTCCAAGACCTCTCCATCACTGTTGACAACTCCATGGTATCCCCTTCCCAATGTGCAAAGAACCTTGGCGTGACACTGGACAACACCCTGTTGTTCTCTGTAAACATCAAAGCAGTTACTCACTTCTGCAGGTTCATGCTCTACAACATCCGTAGAGTACGACCCTACCTCACACAGGAAGCACCCTGTACGGGAGGGCAGCTCCCGGCTCAGCCCAGTCCAAGCTCTTCTCTGTCCTGGCTGCTCAATGGTGGAACCAGCTTCCCCCTGAAGGTAGGAAAGCAGAGTCCCTGCCCATCTACTGAAAACATCTGAAACCCTACCTCTTCAAAGACTATCTTAAAGAGTATCTTAAACCCCCCCAACTTGACTCTTTTCACCCTTACTAGCTCTGACTTTGCTGATATACTTACTATGACTGTGATATGTGGTTGTCCCACATAGCTATTTTAAGATGAATGCACTAACTGTAAATTGCTCTGGGTAAGAGTGTCTGCTAAATGACTCAAATGTAAATGTAAAAAAATGTGCTTACGGCATTGAAGATGAGCAATATTACACGAGCCAGGGCCAAATTATAGTTCACCACTGCCTTAGTCTCTTGTGACAGCCCGAGTAGCTGAGAGTTGGTTCTAGGTGCCGAGATTACCACAACCTGTATGTTGCTTCGGATTCTGCTTCTGCCAAATAGACAAGGATTACATGGGTATGACATATGTTTTATGCACTCAGTTACATATATCTCAGCTTGCTTTACCTTCTCACAGTGAAGTGGATAATGTGTGTGTGTCTGCAAATACTAGTTTCACTCCAACTCAAGTGTAACTTTCATTAGGAACTGATTATGATTTATCCTCAAGACGAAGGTATAAAGCCTAGTAATGCACCACTATAATTGTCAGTAATCTTCCACCATCAAACACTACAGATTCAAACACACTATACACACTGTAGACCAAACACATCACACGTCAAACTTAAATTGGTTCATGTCACTGCAGTAGAAATGAATGAGATTTACTGATGAGGTTTATTGATGATGACATTTACACAATTTACTTAGTTTTTATTCCATGGCACTTCATATACTGTCTGCAGAAGGTTTATGAACACTATAGATGTCATAAGATAAGTACATATGTATGAGGAAAAGTTTGAGTTTTATAAGAACAGGTAGTACAGATATCAAATCTTAATTTGATCACCCTGTTTTTGCAGGAAATTTCCTACACAGCAGGAAATCGAGAACTTGGGACTATAAGGATCTATCTGAATTTTTGTCAAAATTAAGTTATTGACATAGTCCTGTTCTGTTCAATGTTCTCTACCTATATAGTATTCTAAATAGCCCAATTCATATTGTGAAGTTCAAAAGAATACAAGATAAAAATTGCTGACTCCATTCAAACCAATGAGGGTTCGGGACTTTAAAGGCAATTATCTCAGAATCATATTTTTGCAGATAGAACCTTGTAGTCCCAAGCTCTCGAAATGCAAACTTGTAATGTATTCAAGGTTTAAAAAGGCTTCTTAAGTTTTTTATTTTGCGCTAACAATTTTTTAAATCAACCCCTACAAAAATGTTAATTCATTATATGTGCTGCAGGATCATTTTCCTGATGTGAGAAACTGGTCAAATTAAGATCCTACATCTGTAGCAAGCAGATGAGTAGGAAGCTGCCCACTGAAGAAGGCGAAAGCTGCAACGTCTGTGTATGTTAACAACCTCATGCAGGAGAAAAATGAAGAAGTAAGCTTGACGTCTTTTTTTAGTGCGGACCAATCTCAAATATTTTACTTTAACTGAATTCCAGGGTTTTACGCACTACATTTTCTTGGGGAGAGTGCGATGGTCTTCTTTTGATGGGTAGGAAGCTAAAATACCTAAGAGAGACAGATACAGTAGCTGCACAGTTATTTCAGTTATGATGCATGATATAACAGTACTGACATACAGTATGAGCTGTGACTGTGATACGGACGTGGGAAGTCAGGTCCACCATATGCCCTCATACACTTTATCAGAAATTCTAAATGTCTGCCCATATCATAATTATCCTCTGTTATATGAAGTCTCACCTTATGACTATGACCCAAAAAAGCCATTCAAGAGTTATGTGGTTTTTACCGTGATGCTTTCCAATCAGACCACAAGGGGGCAGTAGATGCTGTTGCTTTAGCCAGCCGTGACACACTCATCACATAATACACGATTTGATAATAGCAACAATGATAGCAAAACTAAGCACCACTAAGGATTGATTGGATTTCTCCAGGATCCGAGTAAACTCAGCAACAGTATTAGCATTACAATTTGGAGTTGTGAATGCACTAATATATATTTTTTATTGATTCTGTTTAAAAAAAAAACATTTTCCTCATTAACCTGATGATGTGCGTTTAGAGAAGGCGAGTGTCATTTAATACAAGGGCATTTGTTTCCACGTTTCCTCTCCTTGTCACATGTCGTTGATTACCTTTGACCTTTTTCAAAGGCAGGCGAGGAAGGGACGGAAGAGAGAACGCAAGGACATTTTCCACAGGAGAGGGAAACCCAGGGACAGTCCTGTTGTCTCCAAGGCCCCACTCCATCTATAGTCTGTGAACATTCCGGTTGCAGTTGACAATCCTATTTCTGTCTGTGTGTTTTTTGTAAGGTTAATTGTAGGTATTCTGAATACAACTTGTTTGGTATCTTGTGGACATGGAAACAGCCAGCGAATGTATTTCTTGTGTTTTTTTTACATTGTGTTGATCAGTACATTTAAGGGATTGACTTATTTATGTGCATGAAGCACTTTAGTCTTTACGACCCTTTGATATTTAATCTCTGTTTTTCGGGATGACTTTTACATGCCTTCCATACCAATACCCAGTTCAGGTATTTACTGTCCTATCCTAGAACCGCTTTACAGGCTGGGATTTAATCAACACCCCATAGCAATGTTTACCCAGTGTCTTTGTTAAAAAACATCACCCTGCGCGGGAAGTGCTGCTCACCGGAGCAAAGGTCCTCCAACTTCCTGACTTGACTTCCTTAGTATCCGTTTGTATCCCAGGCAGTCGGGCCATACAGTACAGACAAAACACAAAGTGAAAGCGGAAACCATCCTCAGAATGGACTACTGCATGTGGGTGGAGGAGGAAATCCTTGTTGCTCCTACGTTTCAGAGCCTGTCTTATATTCAAAATGTGTGTTAGATGTGCTTATGTGTCTGATTATGGACTGTACCAAAATGCAAGAGTGAGGGAGAGTGCAAACGAAAGCTTTTTCAAGACACCTTTCCACCTTTGCTCACACAATTGAATAGAGGAAGCTTCTATTTGCTGTCCATATCTGACCCCTCCCATCTGTGACCTCATCACTGCAGCCAGGCAGGAGAGAGTGGGAGGTCACTGAGCAGTGGACTCACAGACAGACAGACATTAACCCCATCCAGCATGAATAGTCTTCTCTTCACACTGGCATCACACAGGAGTCAAAGTGAGATGCTAATTACAATCCAGAGAGACAGATACAATCCCAAGCATTTATGAAAAGTCTAAAATAAAGAGCTGGTGAATTCACAGAAGAACAATATCTGGCACATGCTCCAGATATTAAATGACTCATTAACTATTTGCTTTTACCTGCAGATGAGTGGCAGTCTTTGTTGTTCACTCAGTGTGTCTCCAGAAATGTCTTCCAGAGCAGGCTTGTGCCACCTCCGCCAGCAATGTCCAAAAAAATGTTGTGCACCCCGCACTTCAGTACGCATCATTATCAAAGACAAGTTCACTGGGTGCGTGGGACTGGGAATAGTAATTTCAGGAAATGGTTATGATTTGTGGTGGCGAAATATTTTTTTAAATATATAGTACGGCATCCATATTAGGACATCTTCAGACATCCACCTTGGACCTCATCACCTCACGCCACACCCTGAGTAATCTCCCTCAGCCTTGCACTATTCAGGAGACACCCCCGCCTAGGCCACACTGACCATTTTCCCCTATTCTTTGCAATGAATTAGATTTCTATGGCCTCAATAACGCTTTTCTAGTAAAGTCTTATATCCCAAGCACTGGTATTTGCCTGGAGGTCACATTTTCAACATAATTTTCAAAATAACACCTGATGGCTTTGTTGTGTTATTACAGACAGGAAACCGTCAGGGGTTCTGTTTGATCATAGTCTGAGTCTGCAGAATTGACCAAATCAGGGAAGCGAGTAGGTGGGCGTCTTTTCCTAACGCATGATGTAAGCCCATAGAATATGGATATCTATAAAGAATACCTTTATCCAAGACCACGTTAGTTGTATAGCTCTTTTGTACACTGTAAAAATGTTTGACATTGTTTCCATGGCTATGCTTATCTGTGTGTGTGTGTATATGTGTGTGCTTTATCCCTTTGTATTTTAGGGTATGAGCTGATATATATATATATCAGGTCCTGACCTTAGTTCCTTTTTTATGTCTCTATTTTTGGTTTGGTCAGGGTGTGAGTTGGGGTGGGCATTCTATGTTTTTGTTCTATGTTTTGTATTTCTGTGTTTGGCCTGGTATGGTTCCCAATCTATCGTTGTCTCTGATTGAGAACCATACTTAGGTATCCTGTACCCACCTGTGTTTGTGGGTATTTGTTTTAGGTTTTGTGGTTCTTCACCTTACAGAACTGTTTTGTTTCGTTCACGCTCTCTCTTTGTTGTTTTTTGGTTATTGCAGTGTTCAGTTTATTTATTAAAATTAACATGGACACTAACCACGCTGCGTTTCGGTCTGATCCTTCCTATAGTGGGACAACGATCGTTACAATATATATATATATATATATATATATATATACAGTGCATTCGGGAAAGAATTCAGACCCCTTTACTTTTTCAACATTTTTTTTTACGTTCTTATTCGAAAATTCATAAAAAAATAAAATCATCAGTCTACACACAATACACCATAATGACAAAGCAAAAATAGTTTTTTTCCCTTCACATTTATAAAAAACTTAAATACCTTATTTGCATAAGTATTCAGACACTTTGCTATGAGACTCAAAATTGAGCTCAGGTGCATCCTGTTTCCATTGATCATCCTTGAGATGTTTCTACAAATTGATTGGAGTCCACCCGTGGTAAATTCAATTGATTGGACATGATTTGGAAAGGCACACACCTATCCATATAAGGTTCCACAGTTGACAGTGCATGTCAGAGCAAAAACCAAACCATGAGGTCGAAGGAATTGTCTGTAGAGCTCAGCGAAAGGATTGTGTCAAGGCACAGATAGGGTACCAAAAAATGTGTTGAAAGTCCCCAAGAACACAGAGGCCTCCATCATTCTTAAATGGAAGAAGTTTGGAACCACCAAGACTCTTCCTAGCGCTGACCGCCCAGCCAAACTGCGCAATCCGGGAGAAGGGCCTTGGTCAGGAAGGTGACCAAGAACGTGATGATCAGAGCTCCAAAGTTCCTCTGTAGAGATGTGAGAACCTTCCAGAAGGACAACTATCTCTGCAGCACTCCACCAATCAGGCCTTTATGGTAGAATGGCCAGACGGACGCCATTTTGACACACCTACTCATTCGAGGGTTTTTCTTAATTTGTACTATTTTGATTTGTTTAACACTTTTTGGGTTACTACATGATTCCATGTGTTATTTCATAGTTTTGATGTCTTCACTACTATTCTACAATGTAGAAAATAGTCAAAATAAAGAAAAACCCTTGAATGAGTAGGTGTGTCCAAACTTTTGACTGGTACTGTGTATATCTACATAACATTCATAAAAAAATGTGTGGCCGACGTAGTTACTTCCCTACCTAGCCTGGTTGCGTAGCTAAATTTGCCTGTGTGACTGAATCTACATTAATAAAGAGATGAGTGTTGTCAGTGAAACAAACCAGCTTTCCTGTTCAATATATGACCCACAAGTCAAGACAGATTAGACTTGATCGGGTCGTTGGTGCCATGTGTGACCTACAATGTGCTCAGCTCGTATTTGCAGACTAGAGGGTCGCTGATCTCCCTGGGCAAAGGTTTCCATGGGAACGACCCCTGGATCCTCTAATCTGCTATTTTGCAGCCCTCGCTCATCTTGAGGCTGAGTTATGTTGGATTCCTTTATGTCAGTCCCATATTCTTCTGCTCTATTTCCTCACCCTAGACCCACTCCCTATTTGCCTCCCCGCGCCCCCACCTCCCTCTCACTCCCTCCCTCTCTCCCTCTCCTGTCGGCAAGCACTCTGCTCTATTTTCTTCCTCCTTACATGTTTGTCTACTACCAGCATTTGCAGTGAATCGGCCTGGTTTTCCCACTGAAATCCAAGTGGCATGTTTCACATTCATTTGCAATGGGATCAGAAAATAAATGAATTGAAACAAACAATTGATGGCATAATCTTTGATATACATTTTTCCAATTTATATAAATATTCTAGATGTAAATATTGAACACACGTCAACTTGACTGGGATGCTATGTCCTCATTTTGTCATTCCTTTAAGGGGTCTTGACAGGCAGCACAGGCACACAGATGCAGGGCCAGCCTGCTGCATACTCTCTGATTCAGGAGCGCAACTTTGGTTTTAGAAGTCGGTGGGAGATAATATATATATATATTTTTTTGTTTATCTAGTCGGATACACTCCAAACAGCATACCCGACCGCTCGGAGGCGTCCACATGGTCCTAAAGCACACTGTTCCCTCATTTTGTATCACATTCCAATGATAAAATTGGGGGGGACATGTCCCCCCTGTCCCCAGTGAAAGCTGTGCCCCTGCTCCGAGTGTAATGTGACGCCAGAAATGCATCTGGTTTTGAACAACACACCAATGTGTTTGATGTGCATCAAACGTGTCATTCCAACAAATGTGATGGGCTAGATCCACCTAGTCACTAAATGATGCTAATACAACTTTACTCAGTGTTTTCCAATGCCAGTGTTCAAGGCCCAAATATATATTCACATGTAGGATAATGTACATATCAATGCAGTGGCCAGTGGTTGGATTAATTGTTAACATTTTTAATAGGTTTTTCTTGATTGTGTGTTATTCTGTCTTAATGCAATGCAGAAACAGATATAGTAACATTTATTTTCTCATAATTTTTTGATGGGCAGATCTTAATTAAGGGGTTGTTGGGATATTAATAACCTACCGTCCTAAGAGTAGGAGGGGGGGGGGGGGGGGGGGGGGAGCATTGCTTTAAGTGCTGTTGATTGGAGTAATGGAGGGTGTTAATCCATTACTAAATTGGGGTTAATTCCAGGATAAATTGCTTTGTTGATGTTCTCAGGTTAGGGCCAAAGATCAAGTGTACATTTGACAATGGGCCACTTGTTTCTTACTAGCATACTAGGAACTTCCTAGCATTACAATGGGATGATCCATCACACTAGGCAGATTTTGCCTGATAGCCTACCCTCTCTATGATTTTAAAGCTTCAATCTGTAATTTCTGTTTCCAGCAGACAATCTATCTGACTCTAATCCTCTCCAGAGACCCTTTGCCTAAAACACTACTCATATCATGTAGTCTCTGTTTCCTACTCAGGGTGGCGCCATTGTTCTTGAACGACATAGTGGACGTCCAGCAGAAGCACCAAATATGCCTAATCTTTTCATTTGAAAGTAGTTGACTGAGTGCACTGCAGAGTTTCATTAGTATTGCTAAATATATACACTAAATTACATTTGCAGCTTATGCGTTTGAAAACCCATAATATCCCAGCAGCGAAGTGAAATAATACATGTTCACGCAGCTGCTTCAAAGAACCAGTGACTTGACTGACCATAAAGTGAAATAAGCTCCGCGCAACTTCTATCTCCTCTCAACCGCATGTGTTTCACTATTTGATGATGCACTGATAAATGATCAAAACATGTTCACGAACACAACCTTAGTCAATCAATAAAACAAACCATTTGATCATGCAGCTGCAACTGGTGGTATACTGTAGTGGTGGTGGTGGTGGAAGTATGGTGCTAGTTAGTGATGCATGTACACAACAATAATGACATCTACAGTATAATAGTGTGCTTTGATATGATTTAATTACAACATATATTAAATACAACAATTATTACACTCTCAATTCAGAGGTATCTTGTAAATGAAAACTGCAGCCATCTCCAAACTACAGATACATTGCCCTACCCCTTTGCATGATTCCCTTTGGTTTCGCCCAAATTTGGCTTTAGACGCGTGTTCTCCCTTCAAAAGCGGTTCGTTCTAATCATTGGCTGTGAGGGTTTGCGCTTCTTGTAGATTAATTCGCTGTCAATGGCCCGCTGGTGGACCTGTTTTCTATGAATACCTTGGCTTTTTACAGCCAAAATGCCAAGTATTTCCGTTGTTATGGATATCTTATATTGTTTATGGATATTTCCAATGGTAGGGGCTGTCGAAGGTAAGAGAGAATGCTGCTTTTTCTTTTTCTCGTCTGAATGCATAATTAAAACGTTCATGGATGATTGTCATTGTGAATAAACTCTCACCATAAATCCATTAATTATACACCATCAATTATTCATTTCGTAAGATATTGCGCAAATATCATGTACATCTAGGAGTGGGGTGGATTGTGATGGTAGTGTAAAAGTAAATAAGTCGTTTTTATTATTATTTTTTAAATGTGACAACAGTAAATGCTTTCTGGGGGACTGTCACAATTGTAACGCCGTTATTTTGTATGCATCAAAGTCTGATGAAATTCTGTTGAGAAAAAAAAACTAACGTTAGATAAAATACTCCAAGGAAATACAGTATATCTATAGGTAAAACAGTGCTTCAGTCATTTTAATGGTTCTTACCACAAGTTTTGACTCATAAACTACCTGTAGTCAGTATACAGTATGTTATAGAAATGTATCTGTTTCATAGCATATAATATTGTAACAAATGTGGTTTAGACAACTGCCCGTGTGTGTTTGTGTGTGTGTGTGTGGGGGGGGGGGGGGGGGGGGGGGGTTACTTGCAGTGAACAAACCATGTAACCCTGTAACCCTGTAACCCCATCTCAGTCATATGTGCTATTTCTTTGATAATAGAATGTAGGTAGGCTATGTTAAATAGTCTGCCAATATGTTAAATGCGATGTTGAATCATCTGTATGAATGGTTTTGCTTGCAATTCAATCACTCACACACACACACACACACACACACACACACACACACACACACACACACACACACATACACATACATACATACATACATACATACATACATACATACATACATACATACATACATACATACATACATACATACATACATACATACATACATACATACGATACATACATACATTAAACCAATAGTTTTTTATTTATTTAACCTTTATTTAACTATGCAAGTCAGTTAAGAACAAATTCCTATTTACAATGATGGCATACATACATACATACATACATACATACATACATACATCAATAACATGGTAATATATCTTTATGATATAGGTATATCCTATTATTTGTACTAGTGTCATTTTAAAACATGCAAATATTCACTATGATCAGCACTCCATGGGATTTGTTGGTGAAGTGTTGAGTTATATGCTCTCTCAGTCATTCCACAACACTTCAGGTGTCTTCTGTATTTAATGAAAGATGAATCGGATGTGGGGATGCATAACTGACCTATGATGGCTAAATCCAGCGCAAAAAGGCTTTTTGGATTGAAAAGCTGATCCGGCCCTGTGGTGTGTTTGGCCTGTCTTTTGGATTGAAAAACTGATCCGGCCCTGTGGTGTGTTTGGTCTGTCTTTTGGATTGAAAAGCTGATCCGGCCCTGTGGTGTGTTGGCCTGTCTTTTGGATTGAAAAGCTGATTGGGCCCTGTGGTGTGTTTGGCCTGTCTTTTGGATTGAAAAGCTGATCCGGCCCTGTGGTGTGTTGGCCTGTCTTTTGGATTGAAAAGCTGATCCGGCCCTGTGGTGTGTTTGGCCTGTCTTTTGGATTTTCAGGAGTTGAGAGTTAAAGCTACTTATTCTGAGTTTTGAAAATTTTATGGCAGAATAACTTAGAGATTCAGGATTTCCTCATTTACTTGCATGGCTACATAGAGTCCTTGCTCCGGGCCAAATGCTACGTCACACCCACGGATATTATTTTCTTCTCCGCAATGAGTCTGGATCTGAATACCTCCCCGACCCCTCACCGAATGTGAACACATTTGGGGCCGCCTGTTTGGTCCTGAAACCGATGGGTTGGGCCAGAGCAAGAACACAAGTGAGTAAAGCGGTGGGTTGAAAATGTGTCATTGGCTTTGTAATCTGATTTGTTAGACACCATCCCATCTCTGATGACTTTGTTTTGTACAACACCCCTCGTGCCCCTCGTCACTACGAACGACTTCAATGATGGCAGTCTCAGATTGAAGTATGTTGCGAACACAGAATTTAGCGCGAGTCGTCAGGCTACTGCTTTGGTAACAACAGTGTAACAAATTGTAATGACATATTAACTAAACCTGTCATTAACATTGAAAGGACATTTTAAGTTATTAAGAGTAATTGTTACCTATCTCTCTCTGCAGTCACTGAATTAGTTACAGTAAGAGTAACTACTAGGCCTAAATGTGACATTTTTACCTTAGTTACATGGTTCATGCACAGCAAGATATGTGATAAAAATCACAGAAAATGACTTAACAAATGTGTTACTGGTTAACTGTATGGCTGCCTAACTGTGACTGTTGTGCTTATGTCCATAACATCATGCATGTCCAAGGCCTATTACGATGTCACCAACCTTCTGACTAAAACGAAGAAAAAAAATCTCTAGGTCTAGATGCCTTTTAATAATTCCCCTCAATTTCTTCAGTCAGTCAAAAATATCTGAGTTGTGTGGGATCATGCGATGTCTGTCTGTCAGTTCTGGGCCCATGTGACGTCTGCTTGCTCTGCTCTCGCAGCCTGTTGTCCCCTCCTGTCGGTCTGTTTCAGCTGTGAGACCTCCCTCCCTCCCCCTTGTTGGGCTGCACAGCGTCCATGTTCCCAAGCCTTTATGTAAGCTGGGCAGACCTGACCGATTTCAGCCACGTCAAGAGCTATTGGCTCAGCATTGGCTTCCATAGTCTGGCTGAGAAATCATATAGGATCTCTCTCTCCCCATTATGTTCTGTCACACCACAGACATTTTTTCTTTTCTTTACCTGACTGGGTTCTTTGTAGTGGTTGGTTAGTTACACATGCCAATTGGATGCAGATGGTACCCATGCATGTGAATGTAGGTATTTTTTATCCAGAGAAGAGGAGTGCAACTGTAAATGTTTGACACGTAATGGCTGAATGGCTGTACTTGGGTGGCTCTGCAGTTCCAACCTCGAACACTACTCTTTTTTTTCACGAATGGTTTGCTTTTATGAAACATACAGAAAGGATCTCTTCCTATCCATGCCTACTGGCAAGGACTGTGTGATACAGAATGTCTTGTTCACAGCATATGTTTGATGGTTCTCCTTTCCATCCACCTCTTTGGTCTATCTATACACTTTTTACTATGGTCAAATATCACAACAACTCTGCCGCAAATAATCATGCCATGCATTTAGTTAGCTGTTTTCTTTTAGGGTGGTGGATGATTATACATTATGGTCGTTAACTATTTGTTATGATGATCTATTTCTATTTCCTCTTTACTGACGTTTTTAGCAATGTCTTGCGACTGAGGCCATTTTTGTCCACCTTAAGCCCTTACCTGTCCATTTGTTCCAGACAAAACAAAGCACTTATTTTAAACACAAGTTCAATACAAATAACTGAATCATATTTTCTTCACTTGTATTTTCAGTATAACCAAAGTGTCGATATGACACCTTTGCCTTTTGCTTCCAAAAGAAGCATTGCCTTTCTGCTCTTTGGAAGTCAATCAATATGCAGTGTAACGCTGCTCTTCGGTGCAGTACTCTTTCCCCTCTGGGAGCAGTGGCAGAAAATATTTAGCATCAAAACAGCCAACGACCTACTTCTCCTTCTTCCCTATGGTGGGGTTGCAGAACATGGTTACACTTACATGACTGAGACACTTAACAGTGTAACATGTAAATGTTACAGTCTATATATACCGTAGTTATGGTTATAGATTTGTTATGAGTCTACCCTTGTTTCCAGGTTGGATTAAAGCCAGACAACCGTTTGCCAGACAAGATGGACATTGGGTACAGTGAATGAACCCATTCTGGAACTGCAAGCACATGTGCCAAAGAAACAAACCTATCTCTTGGCCAGATTTGTTAAGGTTTTGAACCTGTGGAACATTGACGCCTTTGAATGTAAAATGCTTCCTTGTATTAATTTAGCTCCCTCTGGATAACAACAGGTGCAACGTTTCACTGTGGCAAAAGCTTAGTAAATCATTGTCATGATACAAGGCTTGGCACTCATGTTTTAATTGGAACAGGATCAGGATATGGTCCATTTGGGACTTTATATGATCACCAGTGGGTGAAAAACCTTCGTCCTTGGAAAGTCATTGAAAAGTAATTGACATTGGAGAGTGGGAAACCCTGATGAATGATGCTGTTCTGAGGTTTACTGAGGTGAGTACTCCAGTGACAGAGGCAGGATCCACCCAGGATCTACCCTGGTCGCAGGAAATAACAATAGCGGGGCTATATACAGGGTGTACCGGTACAGAGTCAATGTACCTTTATTTAATCTTTATTTAACTAGGCAAGTCAGTTGCCTAGAACTTGTTCTCAACTAGCCTACCTGGTTAAATAAAGGTGAAATAAAAAATAAAAAAGTTAACACATTCTATTTTCAATGACGGCCTAGGAACGGTGGGTTAACTGCCTCGTTCAGGGGCAGAACGACAGATTTTCACCTTGTCAGCTCAGGGGATTCAATCTTGCAACCTTACAGTTAACTATTCCAATGCTCTATCCACCTGATTACAATGCACTCCACGAGGAGACTGCCTGCTACACGAATGCAGTAAGCCAAGGTAAGTTGCTAGCTAGCATTAAACTTATCTTATAAAAAACAATCAATCAAACGATCATAATCACTAGTTAACTACACATGGTTGATGATATTACTAGTTTATCTAGTGTGTCCTGCATTGCATATAATCGATGTGGTGCGTATCGTTGCTCCAATATGTACCTAACCATAAACATCAATGCCTTTCTTAAAATCAATACACAGAAGTATATATTTTAAACCTGCATATTTAGCTAAATGAAATCCAGGTTAGCAGGCAATATTAACCAAGTGAAATTGTGTCACTTCTCTTGTGTTCATTGCACGCAGAGTCAGTGTATATGCAACAGTTTGGGCCGCCTAATTTGCCAGAATTTTACGTAATTATGACATAACATTGAAGGTTGTGCAATTTAACAGGAATATTTAGACTTATGGATGCCACCCGTTAGATAAAATACGTAACGGTTCCGTATTTCACTGAAAAAATAAACGTCTTGTTTTCGAGATGATAGTTTCCGGATTCGGCCATATTAATGACCTAAGGCTCGTATTTCTGTGTGTTTATTATATTATAATTAAGTCTATGATTTGATAGAGCAGTCTGACTGAGTGGTGGTAGGCAGCAGCAGGCTCATAAGCATTCATTCAAACAGCACTTTCGTGCGTTTGCCAGCAGCTATTTATGACTTCAAGCCTATCAACTCCCGAGATTAGGCTGGTGTAACCGATGTGGAATGGCTAGCTAGTTAGCGGGGTGCGCGCTAATAGCGTTTCAAACGTCACTCGCTCTGAGACTTGGAGTGGTTGTTTCCCTTGCTCTGCATGGGTAACGCTGCTTCGAGGGTGGCTGTTGTCATTGTGTTCCTGGTTCGAGCCCAGGTAGGAGCGAGGAGAGGGATAGAAGCTATACTGTTACACTGGCAATACTAAAGTGCATATAAGAACATCCAATGGTCAAAGGTTAATGAAATACAAATGGTATAGATAGAAATAGTCCTATAATTCCTAGAATAACTATAACCTAAAACTTCTTACCTGGGAATATTGAAGACTCATGTTAAAAGGAACCACCAGTTTTCATATGTTCTCATGTTCTGAGCAAGGAACTTAAACGTTAGCTTTCTTACATGGCATATATTGCACTTTTACTTTCCTCTCTAACACTTTGTTTTTGCATTATTTAAATCAACTTGAACATGTTTCATGATTTATTTGAGGCTAAATTGATATTATTGATGTATTATATTTTAAGTTAAAATAAGTGTTCATTCAGTATTGTTGTAATTGTCATTATTACAAATACATTTCAAAAATCTGGCAATTAATCGGCATCGGCTTTTTTGGTCACTACAGGGCAGTGATGCAACCCGTCAGGATGCTCTCGATGGTGCAGCTGTAAAACCTTTTGAGGATCTGAGGACTTATGCCAAATCTTTTCAGTCCCCTGAGGGGGAATAGGTTTTGTTGTGCCCTCTTCACGACTGTCTTGGTGTGCTTGTACCATGTTAGTTTGTTGGTAATGTGAACTTGAAGCTCTCAACCTGCTCCACTACAGCCCCGTTTATGAGAATGGATGCGTCCTCGGTCCTCCTTTTCCTGTAGTCCACAATCATCTCGACGTGAGTGCTATGGGTCAGTAGTCTTTTAGGCTGGTTGTGAATGTTGATCTGTTTAAAGGTCTTACTCACATCGGCTGTGGAGAGCGTGATCACACAGTCGTCCAGAACAGCTGATGCTCTCATGAATGTTTCAGTGTTACTTGCCTTGAAGCGAGCATAGAAGTTATTCAGCTTTTCTGGTAAGTCGTGTCACTGGGCAGCTCTCGGCTCTCGGCTCTCGGCTGGGCTTCCCTTTATAGTCTGTAATAGGCCCTGCCACATTGGAGCCGGCGTATTACGATTCAATCTTAGTCCTGTATTGACACTTTGCCTGTTTGAGGGTTCGTCGGAGGGCATAGCGGGATTTCTTATTTGCTTCCGGTTAGAGTCCCGCTCCTTGAAAGTGGCAGCTCTACCCTTTAGCTCAGTGTGAATGTTGTCTGTAATCCATGGCTTCTGGGTGGGGTATGTACGTACAGTCACTGTGGGGATGACGTCCTCGATGCACTTATTGATAAAGCCAGTGACTGATGTGGTGTACTCCTCAATGCCATCGAAAGAATCCCAGAACATATTCCAGTCTGTGCTAGCAAAACAGTCCTGTAGTTTAGCATCTGCTTCATCTGACCACTTTTTTATAGACCGAGTCACTGGTGCTTCCTGCTTAAAATTTTGCGTGTAAACAGGAATCAGTGGGATTGAATTTGAATTTCCAAATGGAGGGCGGGCTTTGTACGCGTCTCTGTGTGTGAAGTAAAGGAGGTCTAGAGTTTTTTTCCCCTCTAATTGCACATTTAACATGCTGATAGAAATGAGGTAAAACTGATTTAAGCTTCCCTGCATTAACTTCTTGGCGCTACCCATCCCGTTAGCGGGATCATTTTCGTCAGCAACCACTGAATAGCATAGCGCAACAGTCAAATAATATTACAAAAAAATATTCATATTCATGAAATCACAAGTGCAATATTGCAAAACACAGTTTAGCCTTTTTGTTATTCCACCTGTTGTCTCAGATTTTGAAATGATGCTTTACAGCGAAAGCAATCCAAGTGTTTGTGTAAGTTTATCGATAGCATAGCATAACATCATGTACACTTAGCATCAGGAAGCTTGGTCACGAAAATTAGAAAAGCAATCAAATTAATTGCTTACCTTTGATGATCTTCGGATGTTTTCACTCACGAGACCCCCAGTTACACAACAAATGTTCCTTTTGTCCTTTTGTTTATTGTTATACCCAAAATACCTCAGTTTGTTTGTCGCGTTATTTTCAGAAATCCACAGGAAAGAGCGGTCACCACAATGCAGACGTATATTCCAAATAATATCCATAATGTACACAGAAACATGTCAAACGTTTTTTATAATCAATCTTCATGTTGTTTTTAAAATATATATTCGATAATATATCAACCGAGTTTGTAGGTTTTTCAATAACAGAGGGAGGAACAATGGCGGCTTTACTCAGTTGCGCAAAAACTCACTCTGAGAGCCCCCACCTATCCACTTACGCAATGTGATCCTTCACGCTCATTTTTCAAAATAAAAGCCTGAAACTATGTCTAAAGACTGTTGACACCTTAGGGAAGCCAGAGAAAAAGGAATCTGGTTGATATCCCTTTAAATGGAGGATAGGCATGCATAGGAACAGAAGGGTTTCAAAATAAGAGGCACTTCCTGATATTGCAGGTTTCGCCGGAGTTCTGTTATACTCACAGACAATATTTTTTACAGTTTTGGAAACTTTAGAGTGTTGTCTATCCTAATCTGACAATTATATGCATATTCTAGTTTCTTGGGCTGAGAAATAGGCCGTTTCAAATGGGTACGTTTTTTGGGCCAAAACTAAAATACTGCCCCCTACATGGCCACTAGGAGCGCCGCATATTGATGAGCATTTTCCTGTTTGCTTATGGCCGTATACAGGTCATTAAGTGAGGTCCTGTAGCACAAACTCAAAAAAGTTCTGGGACACTGTAAAGTCCATGGAGACTTCACTGCACTGAGGCTAGGAAACACTGTCACCACCGATAAATACACTATAATTGAGAATTTCAATAAGCATATTTCTGCGGCTGGCCATACTTTCCACCTGGCTACCCTTACCCCAGTCAACAGCTCTGCCCTCCCCACAGCAACTCGCCCAAGCATCCCCAATTTCTACTTCACCCAAATCCAGATAGGGGATGTTCTTAAAGAACTGCAAAACCTGGACCTCTACAAATCAGCCGGGTTAGACAATTTGGACCCTCTCTTTTTAAAATTATCTGCTGAAATTGTTGCAACCCCTATCACTAGCCTGTTCAACCTCTCTTTCGTATCGTCTGAGATCCCCAAAGATTGGAAATGTCAAAGGTGTGTACGGGAGGCAAAGTCAGGTGCAGGAGAGCAGAGTGTAGTGAACAGGCGCACTTTAATTCCGTTCCAAAATACACAGCACATAAAAACAATAACCTGCCAAAAACACGGAATATGACAAAAGTAAAGCGCCCGACAATAATCCACAATACCAAACAAACAATTACACACAAAGACATGATGGGAAACAGAGGGCTAAATACATGTCGAATGATTAGGGAATGAAAACCAGGTGTGTGTATAGGACAAGACAAAACAAAAAGGATATATGAAAAATGGAGCGGCGATGGCTAGAAAGCCGGTGACATCGATGACATCGCCGAACGCCGCCCCAACAAGGAGAGGAGCGGACTTCGGCAGAAGTCGTGACAGTACCCCCCCCCCCCCCCCCCCCCCCCCCTTTGACGCGCGGCTCCAGCGGCACGCCGACACCGGCCTCGGGGACGACCCGGAGGACGAGGCGCAGGGCGATCCAGCCGGCGACGGTGAAACTCCCGCAGCAGTTCAGGATCCAAAACATCTGCAACTTCATCCATATCTCACTGTGAATTCAATAGGGACTGTGTTGAAAATCGACCAACCTCAGATTTCTCACTTCCTGTTTGGATTTCTTCTCAGGTTTTTGCCTGCCATATGAGTTCTGTTATACTCACAGACATCTTCAAACAGTTTTAGAAACTTCAGAGTGTTTTCTATCCAATACTGCTAATACTATTAGAGGTCGACCGAATAATCAGAATGGCCGATTAATTAGGGCTGATTTTAAGTTTTCATAACAATCGGAAATCGGTATTTTTGGGCACCGATTTGCCAATTATTTATTTTTTTACACCTTTATTTCATCTTTATTTAACTTGGCAAGTCAGTTAAGAACACATTCTTACTTTCAATGACGGCCTAGAAACGGTGGGTTAACTGCCTTGTTCAGGGGCAGAACGACAGATTTTCACCTTGTCAGCTCGGGGGATCTAATCTACCTTACAGTTAACTAGTCCAACGCAATATCGACCTGCCTCTCTCTCGTTGCACTCCACAAGGAGACTGTCTGTTACGCAAATGCAGTAAGCCAACGTAAGTTGCTAGCTAGCATTAAACTTATCTTCATAAAACAATCAATCATAATCACTAGTGTTGCGTCGAGCCATCCCGGATCCGGGATCGTGAATACAGCCTCAAGCTCATTACCATAACGCAACGTTAACTATTCATGAAAATCGCAAATGAAATGAAATTAATATGCTAGCTCTCAAGCTTAGCCTTTTGTTAACAACACTGTCATCTCAGATTTTCAAAATATGCTTCTCAACTATAGGAAAATAAGCATTTGTGTAACAGCTAGTGCTGTTAGCGTAGCATTTAGCGTAGCATTTAGCGTTAGCATTAGCAGGCAACATTTTTACAAAAACCAGAAAATCATTCAAATAAAATCATTACCTTTGAAGAACTTCAGATGTTTTCAATGAGGAGACTCTCAGTTAGATAGCAAATGCTCAGTTTTTCCTGAAAGATGATTTGTTTAGGAGAAATTGCTCCGTTTGGTGCGTCACGTTTGGCTACCAAAAAAAAATGAAAATTCAGTCTTCAAAACGTCGAACTTTTTTCCAAATTAACTCCATAATATCGACTGAAACATGGCAAACGTTGTTTAGGACCAATCCTCAAGGTGTTTTTCACATATCTCTTCATGATATATCGTTCGTTGAAAGCCTCCTCTCTCCTCTCAATCACTGGATGACTGCGTGCAGCTTGTAGATTACGCACGAATTTACACAAAGGACACTGGGCGGACCCGTGGTAAATGTAGTCTCTTATGGCCAATCTTCCAATGATATGCCTACAAATACGTCACAATGCTGCAGACACCTTGGAGAAACGATAGGAAGGGCAGGCTCATTCCCGGCGCATTCACAGCCATATAAGGAGACAATAGAAAACAGAGCTTCGAAAATTCTGCCCATTTCCTGGGTAAAGTATCATCTTGGTTTCGCCTGTAACATGAGTTCTGTGGCACCCACAGATAATATCTTTGCAGTTCTGGAAACCTTAGAGTGTTTTCTTTCCAAAGCTGCCAATTATATGCATAGTCGAGCATCTTTTCGTGACAAAATATTGCGCTTAAAACGGGCACGTTTTTTTATCCATAAATTAAAAGAGCGCCCCCTATATCCAAGAAGTTAACTACACATGCTTAAGGATATTACTAGATATTATCTAGCGTGTCCTGCGTTGCAGGGTAGCCTAGTGGTTAGAGCGTTGGACTAGTAACTGAAAGGTTGCAAGTTCAAATCCCCGAGCTGACAAGGTACAAATCTGTCGTTCTGCCCCTGAACAGGCAGTTAACCCACTGTTCCTAGGCCGTCATTGAAAATAAGAATTTGTTCTTAACTGACTTGCCTAGTAAAATAAAGGTAAAATTAAAAAAATAAATAAAAAAAATAAAATCTGACTGAGCATACAAGCATACAAGTATCTAAGTATCTGACTGAGCGGTGGTAGGCAGAAGCAGGCGCGTAAACAAACAGCACTCTCGTGCGTTTTGCCAGCAGCTCTTCGTTGTGCGTCAAGCATTGCGCTGTTTATGTCTTCAAGCCTATCAACTCCCGAGATGAGGCTGGTGTAACCGAAGTGAAATGGCTGGCTAGTTAGCGCGCGCTACTCGCTCTGAGCCTTAGGGTGGTTGTTTCCCTTGCTCTGCATGGGTAATGCTGCTTCGATGTGGTGTCTGTTGTTGTTGTTGTGTTGCTGGTTCGAGCCCAGGGAGGAGCGAGGAGAGGGACAGAAGCTATACTGTTACACTGGCAATACTAAAGTGCCTATAAGAACATCCAATAATCAAAGGTTAATGAAATACAAATGGTATAGAGGGAAATAGTCCTATAATTCCTATAATAACTACAACCTAAAACTTCTTACCTGGGAATATTGAAGACTCATGTTAAAAGGAACCACCAGCTTTCATATGTTCTCATGTTCTAATCAAGGAACTGAAACAATAGCTTTCTTACATAGCACATATTGCACTTTTACTTTTTTCTCCAACACTTTGTTTTTGCATTATTTAAACCAAATTGAACATGTTTCATTATTTACTTGAGGCTAAATAGATTTTATTGATGTATTATATTAAGTTAAAATAAGTGTTCATTCAGTATTGTTGTAATTGTCATGATTACAAATAAAATAAAAAAAATAGGCCAATTAATCGGTATCGGCTTCTTTGGTCCTCCAATAATCGGTATCGGTATCGGCGTTTAAAAATGATAATCGGTCGACCTCTAAATAATATGCATATATTAGTATCTGGGACAAAAGTGAAATGCTGCCCCCTATCCCAAAAAGGTTAATTGCTATATTGTAATTACTTCGCCACCATGGCCTATTTATTGCCTTACCTCTCTTATCCTGCCTCATTTGCACATGCTGTATATAGATTTTTCTACTGTATTTTTGATTGTATGTTTGTTTATTCCATGTAACGCTGTGTTCTTGTATGTGTCCAACTGCTTTGCTTTATCTTGGCCAGGTCGCAGTTGAAAATTACTAGCCTATCTGGTTAAATAAAGGTGAAATATATATATTTTTTAAAGGTGTTAGTGCCAGCATCAGTCTGTGCTGGTATGTAAAGATAGCTATGAAAAATACAGATGAAAACTCATCTGTATTTAGATAGATACTCTACCTCAGGCTTGCAAAACCTCGATACTGCCTTAGATATCGTATACCAGCTGTTGTTTAGATAAATGCATAGGCCCCCACCCCGTGTCTTACCAGAGGCTGCTGTTCTAAAGTGTATAACCCGCCAGCTGTATGTTCTTAATGTTGTCGTTCAGCCACGACTTGGTGAAACATAAGATATTACAGTTTTTAATATCCTGTTGGTAGGATAAACGTGCTTTCAGTTCGTCCCATTTATTTTCCAGCAATTGAACATTAGCTAGCAGGACGGAAGGCAAGGGCAGATTAGCCACTCGTCGCCTGATCCTCACAAGGCACCCTGATCTCTTTCCGCTAAATCTCAGTTTCCTTGTCCAGTGAATAACGGGGATCTGGGCCTGGTCGGATGTCGGTATTATATCCCTCCCGTCCGACTCATTGAAGAACTCTTTGTCCATTTTGAGGTGAGCAATCGCAGCTCTTTTCGGTCATAAGAGATGGTAGCAGCAACATTATTCACAAAACAAGTTACAAACAATGTGAAAAAACAAACAAAATAGCATTGTTGGTTAAGAGCCGTTAAGAGGGCAGCCTTCCCCTCCGGTGCCATCATCATATCTTGGTCAAAACAGTGAGGGCTAACTGTAAAGATCAGCAGAAGAGCTGTAAATCTCCTTATTACTTTACTCTTATCAACTTTAGTGAACTCCCATTTTTCCAGAGTGAGCCTACCAGTTTACTTGCCATTTATTTTATATATATTTTTTACATTATTCTATCAATTCATTCCAAGGACAAGTAGTGTTTATGTGACCTTTCAAGGATAAATCCTAACTTAAAATACTTGTGTGTAAACATTCAGACATAGAGTAATCTAAGTCAGTTGTGTGAAAAACAGGAGAACATAAAATACATATTATTTCAAGTTTGCACATCCAAACCCTTTATGTTATGCAGTCACTATGTTTTTCTTGACTTGATGAATGTTACTGATTGGAAGGAGAGTGCACACACACTTGGTTTCTCGGGCAGAAAACAATTTCAGCTTTTGATGGAATTGGGCACTACATTTTTTTGTTGCAAGTGGACACAGGTAAGCAGCTTTAACTTCAAGTTAATTTGAGTTCAATGTACTTGATCCAGTGTATTGTGTCAGTGATGTAAGCATCACCAGTCAAGTGTCTTCCCACCCAATATATCATAAACCCTCTAACAGTACAGAGATAGTGACAGAACTGGAGCACTAGAAAATCAATGGGTCCCAATTCCCCAATTCTCAAAAATGCTCTATGCTGCTCCCAGTAGCAGTATCATACAAAAGAAGGTAATTTACTGACACAATCCTAATACATCAGTGTGTGTCAAGGCTCAGGAGAAGACCCAGATGCAGACAGTTTCACAGTAACAAAAGTTTATTACAACAGGGGGGCAGGCAAACGACAGGTCAAGAGCAGGCAGAGGTCCAGTAGTCCAGAGCAGAGTCCGAAAGGTACAGAATGGGAGGCTCAGGGTCAGGCAGAGGTCAGTAATCCAGGGTGGTGTGACAAGGTACAGAATGACAGGCAGGCTCAGGGTCAGGGCAGGCAGAATGGTCAAAAACCAGGAAAGCTAGAAACAGGAACTAGAGACAGAAAGGAGTGCGGGAAAAAATGCTGTTATGAAAACAAAATGAACTGGTAGCAGAAAAACAGAGAACACAGGTATAAATACACTGGGGGTAATGAGGAAGATGGGCGACACCTGGAGGGGGTTGAGACAAGCACAAAGACAGGTGAAACAGATCAGGGTATGACAGTATGCAGCATTTGTCTGTCCATGGAATGGAAATGGATATACAGTACTTTAGCCTCATTTGAAAAATAATCATAATTTCTCAACTTCTTTTTTATTGTTACAGTATATTGCCTACAAATACCAAAAACTGAAAGGACTTGAAAAATACGCAGACAAGCTATGTGCTTGTCACGTGTGCTCCCTCTTCGGCCTCTAGGTCACCAGGCTGCTTGTTATGGTGCACACCTGTCACCATCGTTACACTCATCAGTGCATAATGACACTCACCTGGACTTCATCACCTCCTTGATTACCTGCCCTATATATGTCAGTCCCATTGGTTCCTTCCCCAGGCGTCAATGTTTCTGTTTCAGTTTCCTGTTGTTCGTGTTTCTTGTTTTGTATTATGTTTCATTTGTTAAAACACTCTCTCCCTGAACTTGCTTCCCGACTCTCAGCGCATATCGTTACAGTGCTGTATCCCATTCGAGTTAAGTCTATTTTTGCTGCCTAGATACTTACATCACTTTTACTTACATCACTATGCTTGTTTTGTTTGCAAACTTTGGGATGGCTTGGGTTCATTCATTATGTAGGAGTTATTTCATCAACATTTAACTTGTTCAGTAAAAGTGGGACAAGGAAAATAAATGTTTTGTTGTATGTCCTGTGAGGTTCATCAAGTACATTTAGCGCTGGAGTACGTGTAACAGGGTTGGTTATGATTCCACTTGACACTGCAGAAATATGTATTTGATGTTTATGTATTCTTATTGGTTTATTGAACATTACATATCAATAAGGAGTTATGTTATTGGTCATGCTTGCAGATAGGGGGAGATCGCAAACGTCAATTCTTCCCAGTCTGATATTGACATGCAAGCGGTATGTCACGTTCTGAAATACTATATTCTATTTTCATATTTACAATGTGTATGAGTTCACTAGATACATGTGTAACGGATGTGAAACGGCTAGCTAGTTAGCGGTGCGCGCTAAATAGCGTTTCAATCGGTGACGTCACTTGCTCTGAGACTTTGAAGTAGTGGTTCCCCTTGCTCTGCAAGGGCCGCGGCTTTTGTGGAGCGATGGGTAACGATGCTTCGTGGGTGACTGTAGTTGATGTGTGCAGAGGGTCCCTGGTTCGCACCCGGGTATGGGCGAGGGGACGGTCTAAAGTTATACTGTTAGATTGATGCTGTTGACCTGGATCACTGGTTGCTGCGGAAAAGGAGGAGGTCAAAAGGGGGGTGAGTGTAACGGATGTGAAACGGCTAGCTTAGTTAGCAGTGGTGCGCGCTAAATAGCGTTTCAATCGGTGACGTCACTTGCTCTTAGACCTTGAAGTAGTGGTTCCTCTTGCTCTGCAAGGGCCGCGGCCTTTGTGGAGCGATGGGTAACGATGCTTCGTGGGTGACTGTTGTCTGTGTGCAGAGGGTCCCTGGTTCCCACCCTGGTATGGGCGAGGGAACGGTCTAAAGTTGCAAATGTCCTGGTGTATATATGTGTACGGTACCTGTTAGATATCTGGGGCATCCTGGGATTTGCTTTTGTATGTTATTGCTGTAAGAGTGAGTTAGCTAGCATGCTCTAATTGTATTGGTCGCATTAGCCCCGCTAATTCAGTCAGTTCCATGCTAACAGACAAATAACAAATCTATTGACAAAATAAACTACAAATCAATGGAGCTCACTGAACCGTACACGGATCCTCACTGGCTGGACAGTCCTTTCTTTAAAAACACAACGCAAGAGAGTTATGCAGTACAGTCACAGCTGTTATAATGGTGCAGAGTCCAGTCTTCCTGTCTTCGCTGGACAAACTGTTATATACACAAACACACAAACAAAAATGACATTTTTTTGTGAGTAGGGCCTGGTTGATACCTGTTGAGGGCACCTGGTTCTTATTTGACAGGTCAACCAAACCAATTTTCTTTTCCAACGGAATTGGAGTCCAAAATTACCACGTTGATCAAATGCTAATTATTTGGGAAGAAATTACTTTAATTTTCCTATATTCACTGCAATGTAAGCATTCCCACATCTCCTACATATGCTCACAACTCTTTTCCTGACATGGCTTGATATGGGGCAATGGACGTGTCCAATGTGCTTTTTCACACAAATGCCAAAACCAGAGACGATTGAAGAAATGTGTCTAGGTCTTGACACAGTGGAACGGTAGCCTACTGTATTCCTTTTAGAGTATGGCCACTTGAGCAGGCAGGCAGGTGGTGAAGGCTTTTCAACTGGAGCATGTCATGTTGGCTCAAAGCTATGCTGTGAATTAATTAACCTCCCATGAATTATTCAGCAAGTTTTAAGAGCTATCCATGACATTTTCCATTGTTCCTCTTGGGAAAACAGACAATGATTTTAAAGATGTCAAATTGCATAAGACTGTTTTGATTCTTAGCTGACTACCTGCCAGTATAAATTCATAGGCTCTGACCTTGAGAATGTCTACTCCGAATAATGCAATAACATCTGCTTAGAGATCATTTATTTAGATTATCAGAGGCCCCATTCTTCGGACTGTAAAAATCTCGCAAACTTGTCAATGGCACAGTTTCACCATTTCTTGCCATCGTAATCTTTCAGGAGTACGTGTAACAGGGTTGGTTATGATTCCACTTGACATTAACAATGTGCTGCTGTTATCAACCTGAGCAAATAGATATTGCACTTTGATTCAATTTGTAGCCTTGGAAGAATATGCATGAGCCAAGATGCTTTAAACCATTTAGTCCAAATGTGCCATCTCTCTCTGCAGTCTCTGATGCAGGCTGGTCTCTGTGTGTGCTTTAGTGGAACATGCCATAACCCTGGGATGTTCCCCTGCAATGCTAATATAATCTAATGCTAATACAATGCTAATATTGGGCTCCCAAGTGGCGCAGGGGTCTAAGACACTGCATCTCAGTGCAAGAGCCGTCACTACAGTCCCTGGTTTGAATCTAGGCTGTATCACATCCGGCCTTGATTGGGAGTCCCATCGGGCGGCACACAATTGACCCAGCGTTGTCTGGGTTTGGCTGGGTTAAGCCGTCATTGTAAATAAGAATTTGTTGTTAACTGACTTGCCTGGTTAAATAAAATAAATAAAAAATATATATATAAAATCAGCAGAAGAAGCAGGGCCATAAAATGGATAAATAAGAAATGTGGGACTGAGAGTTTCAGTGTGGCGGGAGGCACATTGACATAAAAGCCAGTGAGTGAAGCCCAGCGATGTGTCCCCTGGGTTTAATCCAGTGTGGCGTACAGAGCGTGGCGCAGCCTGCAAGGATTATGTGTGCTGGACTTAGTTACTCTCTCCTCCTCGGTGCCCTACTTTTCATTGAAATATGGAGAGAAAGACAGTGAGAGAAGGAAAGAGGGAGCTCTATATTGTAGGAATGCAGGGACAGATGGAGTCAGACGGTGGGGAGGGGGACGTGGAGTCAGAGAGCGGGAGAGAGACCTCCATAACTTTATTCCCCTCTCCCTCTCGCATGTTAAATTCTGGTTTAAGAATACTTATGGGGCGGTAGATAATGGGGGATTTGTCTATCCCTTTGACCATATTCTCAACCGGCTGGTAGAGCATGTTTTGACAATGGAATTAGAAGTGGGTATGAAAACAATCTTCACTTGAACGTGATTGATCAACTCCCCACTCCCTCCTGTATCAATTCATTTAATTTGGATACTTTTCGGTTGCTGCAGTTCAGCGTTGTTGCACTCTAACTTTAAGAAAACTCTAAATCAGTCACCGAAGATGGGATAAAAGGCAGGAATTCAGTTGGTGAGGGATTAATATTGCACCATTCCTGTTAGTAGAGATGAGTAGGAATAAGAAAATAAATAGTTCAAATGTAAAAAGGCTAAAAGCTAGAATTTTGTAACAATGTTCTCAACCAGGTAGTTAATATTCCATTGAAAGGTATGGTGGTCTAAGAATATATATATATATATATTAAATAATATTTTTCACCAAAAAATACATATAAAAAAAAATATATATATATATAAAAAAATATATATATTATTATTATTATTTTTTTTTTTAAGTATTCTTTTGGTTGAACAATATTATTTAATTGTTGACCACACACGACATTAGACAACATAAATTGGATTAACCACACTTCATGACTCATGCGGTCTATTAATCAATATTCAGACTTAAGGTCACCGATAAATATGAGTAATAAAAAACTGCACTCTGTCATATATTATCTCAAAATATACAGTGCCTTCGGGAAGTATTCAGACCCCTTGACTTTTTCTACATTTTGCTCCAGGTCCATTTTGTTAGGCCTTATTCTAAAATGGATTAAATAGTCCCCTCCCCCCCTCATCAATCTACACACAATACCTCATAATCACAAAGCAAAAATATATCTTTAAAAAAAAAATGCAAATGTATAAATATTTTTTGTTGTTGAAATATCACATTTACATAAGTATTCAGACCCTTTACTCAGTACTTTGTTAAAGCACCTTTGGCAGCAATTACAGCCTCGAGTCTTCGTGGGTATGACGCTACAAGTTAAAGCACCTTTGGCAGCAATTACAGCCTCGAGTCTTTGTGGGTATGACGCTACAAGCTTGCCACACCTGTATTTGTGGAGTTTATCCCATTATTCTCTGCAGATCCTCTCAAGCTCTGTCAGGTTGGATGGGGAGTGTTGCTGCACAACTATTTTCAGGTCTCTCCAGAGACGTTCGATCAGGTTGGAAGGTGAACCTTCACCCCAGTCTGAGGTCCTGAGTGCACTGGAGCAGGTTTTCATCAAGGATCTCTCTGTACTTTGCTTCGTTCATCTTTGCATCGATCCTGGCTAGTCTCCCAATCTCTGCCGCTGAAAAACATCCCCACAGCATGATGCTGCCACCACCATGCTTCACCGTAAGGCTGGTACCAGGTTTCCTCCAGAAGAATACACTTGGCATTAAGGCCATTGAGTTCAGTCTTGGTTTTATCAGACCAGAGAATCTTGTTTCTCATGGTTTGAGAGCCTTTAGGTGCCTTTTGGCAAACTCCAAGCGGGTTGTCATGTCCCTTTTACTGAGGAGTGGCTTCCGTCTGGTCACTCTACCACAGTGGTTCCCAATCTTTTTATAGTGCCGTACCCCTTCAAACGTTCAGCTGCGTACCCCCTCTAGCACCAGGGTCAGCACACTCTCAAATGTTATTTTTTGCCATCATTGTAAGCCTGCCACACACACACACACACACTATACGATACATTTATTAAACAATAGAATGAGTGTGAGTTTTTGTCATAACCCAGCCCGAGCGAAGTGACAAAGAACACTTATAGGACCAGTGTAATGAGTACGATGGGAGACAGAGTGCTGGTTTCAAGCACAGGGCGCCGCAGGTGTTTCTTAGTAAAGGATAACAAGAGGAGGCAGGTAGCTGGGTCCAGGGGCAGGGGCAGGCAGAATGTCACACACAGGGATTCCTAAAAAGGTATCGGTACAGGCAGGGAAAAGGCTAATAACGTAGTCCTGGATATCAGGCAAGAGGTTGATGACAGGAAATCTGATAGGCAAAAGTGCAGGCAGGGAATGATGGCCAAAAACTATGATACATGGGAGGACTACTACGGAAATAAACAGCACTCCGACTAGACAGTGTAACAAAACAAACAATACCTCACAATGATGGGGTGCAAAGAACTGAACTAAATAGTGTGTTAAATGACATACAGTTGTGTGAACAGGTGATCAGAATTCAGGTGATTGGGATCTGGAGAGTGAGCTGCGTTCAGGGGATATATCTGTTTGAGAGTGTGAGTTGGAAGCAGACGTTACAACCAGGGCACAAATAATAATAGAATAATCAATCATGTTGCTCTTCATTTAGCCATCTTACATATACAACTTTATCTGTTCATTTTAAAATATGAGTAACTCACCACAGGTTAATGAGAAGTGTGTGCTTGAAAGGATGCACATAACTCTGCAATGTTGGGTTGTATTGGAGAGAGTCTCTTTCTTAAATCATTTCCCACACACAGTCTCTGCCTGTATTTAGTTTTCATGCTAGTGAGGGCCGAGAATCCACTCTCACATAGGTACTTGGTTGCAAAAGGCATCAGTGTCTTAACAGTGCGATTTGCCAAGGCAGGAAACTCTAAGTGCAGCCCAATCCAGAAATCTGCCAGTAGCTTCTGATTAAATTAAATTTTCACAGAACTGCTTGTTGCAATTTCGATGAGGCTCTCTTGTTCAGATATCGGTAAGTGGACTGGAGGCAGGGCATGAAAGGGATAACGAATCCAGTTGTTTGTGTCATCTGTTTTTGGAAAGTACCTGCGTAATTGCGCACCCAACTCACTCAGGTGCTTCGCTCGATCACGTTTGACATTGTCTGCAAACTTGAGTTCATTTGCACACAAAAAATCATACAATGATCAAAATCAAATCAAATCAAATTGATTTAGATAGCCCTTCTTACATCAGCTGATATCTCAAAGTGCAGTGTACAGAAACCCAGCATAAAACCCCAAACAGCAAGCAATGCAGGTGTAGAAGTACGATGGCTAGGAAAAACTCCCTAGAAAGATCAAAACCTAGGAAGAAACCTAGAGAGGAACCAGGCTATGAGGGGTGGCCAGTCCTCTTCTGGCTGTGCCGGGTGGAGATTATAACAGAACATGGCCAAGATGTTCAAATGTTCATAAATGGCCAGCCTGGTCTAATAATAATAATCACAGTAGTTTTCGAGGGTGCAACAGGTCAGCACCTCAGGAGTAGATGTCAGTTGGCTTTTCATAGCCGATCATTGAGAGTATCTCTACCGCTCCTGCTGTTTCTAGAGAGTTGAAAACAGCAGGTCTGGGACAGGTAGCACGTCCGGTGAACAGGTCAGGGTTCCATAGCCGCAGGCAGAACAGTTGAAACTGGAGCAGCAGGACGGCCAGGTAGACTGGGGACAGCAAGGAGTCATCATGCCAGGTAGTCCGGAGGCATGGTCCTCGGGCTCAGGTCCTCCGAGAGAGAGAAAGAAAGAAAGAGAGAATTACAGAGAGCATACTTAAATTCACACAGGACATCAGATAAGACAGGAGAAATACTCCAGATATAACAGACTAGCCCTAGCCCCCCGACACATAAACTACTGCAGCATAAATACTGGAGGCTGAGACAGGAGAGGTCAGGAGACACTGTGGCCCCATCCGATGATACCCCCGGACAGGGCCAAACAGGCAGGATATAACCCCACCCACTTTGCCAAAGCACAGCCCCCACACCACTATAGGGATATCTTCAACCACCAATTTACCATCCTGAGACAAGGCCGAGTATAGCCCACAAAGATATCCACCACGGCACAACCCAAGGGGGGGCGCTAACCCAGACAGGAGGACCACGTCAGTGACTCAACCCACTCAAGTGACACACCCCTCCTAAGGACGGCATGGAAGATCGCCAGTGACTCAGCCCCTGTAATAGCGTTAGAGGCACAGAATCCCAGTGGAGAGAGGGGAACCGGCCAGGCAGAGACAGCAAGGGTGGTTTGTTGCTCCAGTGCCTTTCCGCTCACCTTCACACTCCAGGGCCAAACTACACTCAATCATAGGACCTACTGAAGAGATGAGTCTTCAATAAAGACTTAAAGGTTGAGACCGAGTTTGCGTCTCTCACATGGGTAGGCAGACCATTCCATAAAAATGGAGCTCTATAGGAGAATGCTTTGTAGGTTAGCAGTAAAACCTTGAAATCAGCCCTTGCCTTAACAGGAAGCCAGTGTAGGGAGGCTAGCACTGGAGTAATATGATATTATTTTTTTGGTTCTAGTCAGGACTCTAGCAGCCGTATTTAGCACTAACTGAAGTTTATTTAGTGCTTTATCCTGGTAGCCGGAAAGTAGAGCATTGCAGTAGTCTAATCTAGAAGTGACAAAAGCGCGGATTAATTCTTCTGCATAATTTTTGGACAGAACATTTCTGATTTTTGCAGTGTTATGATGGAAATACCTGTGTGTTGTCCTTGTTAATGCAGATAGAGAAGAGCTCCAACTTCTTAATCATTGTCTCAATTTTGTACCGGACATTGAATATAGTTGCGGAGAGTCCCTGTACTCCTAGATTCAGATCATTCAGGCGAGAAAAAACATCACCCAGATTGGCCAGTCGTGTGAGAAACTCGTCATCATGCAAGCGGTCAGACAAGTGTTAATTATGGTCAGTAAAGAAAACTTTAAGCTCATCTCTCAATTTTAAAAATGTGTCAATACTCTGCCCGTTGATAACCACTTCTGTATGTTGTAAAAGTGGTACATGGTCGCTGCCCATATCATTGCATAGTGCCGAAAATACACGAGTTCATGGGCCTTGCTTTAACAAAGTTAACCATTTTCACTGTAGTGTCCAAAACGTCTTTCAAGCTGTCAGGCATTCCTTTGGCAGCAAGAACCTCTCAGTGGATAACTGCTTGCACGCGCGTTACCACTCCACTATGTCTCCCTGTCATGGCTTTTGTGCCATCAGTACAGATACCAACACGTCTTGACCAGCAAAGTCCATTTGATGTCACAAAGCTGTCCAGTATTTTAAAAATATCCTTCCCTGTTGTCCTGGTTTCCAGTGGTTTGCAGAAGTGGTTTCCTTAATTGACCCCCCATATACGTAACGGACATATACCAGGAGCTGTGCCAGGCCCGCCACTTCTATTGACTCATCCAGCTGTATCGCATAGAATTCACTGGCTTGTATGCGAAGCAGTAATTGTTTCAAAACATCTCCTGCCATATCACTGAAGCGTCGTGAAGCAGTGTTTGATGAAGACATTGTCTGTATAGTTTTTTGGGCCTTTTCCCCCAGCATTGTCCCAGCCATATCCTCAGCAGCAGGAATAATGAAGTCCTCCACAATAGTGTGGGGCTTGCCTGTCCTAGCCACTCGGTAGCTCACCATATAAGATGCTTCTGGCCCCTTCTTATTAATGGTATCCATTGCTTTTATACATGTCTTACTACTTGAAAGTCATCTTAATTCTCTTTCAAAAATAATTTTTCAAATTGGCATGTTTCTAAATGTCTGCGCAAGAGTGAAGGTTTCATCGAGTATATGTGTGCACATAACACACTGTGGCTGAGGAAAGGCACTACTCCCAATATAAGTGAACCCCAAATCAATATACATATTTGCGTATACATACATATTTGAGTCTCTTCAATGGTCCAACGTCCCTGTCTGTTGTTCGGTGCTTTCCCGGGTAAGGGGGGCAGTAACTTTGGCTACATCAGATTCACAGCGGTCAGTGTCCATGCTAGCTGGGCTAAAAACAAATGTAGAATTACTGATACTAGCATTGGATGTGCTTGCGGAAGCAGAACAACTTGTGTCGTCGACAGATGCTGGTGTAGCACTGCTGGCTACATACCGTTAGTGGAATTCTCACGAGAGCGTAACGGTTAATGTGATTGGATGTTAATTATTTGACTGGGCTACCTGTATTTGACATTGTGTTGTTATTTCGCTGAACACTAGATGGTTAAATTTTATTTTTGGCAGTGAAACGAGGCTACTCAGGCGAGAGAAAAACCTCACCCAAATGTATAGCCCCTTTGGAAAATAAAAATGAACTGTTTGAAAATGTGAAGAAATTGTTATTTAAAAAAAATATATATATATATACAGTGGGGCAAAAAAGTATTTAGTCAGCCACCAATTGTGAAAGTTCTCCCACTTAAAAAGATGAGAGAGGCCTGTAATTTTCATCATAGGTGTCACGCCTTGGTCATTGTATTTTGTGTTTTCGTTATATATTTGGTCAGGCCAGGGTGTGACAGGGGTTTATGTTATTGTATTTCGTATTGGGGTTTGGAGTATTTGGGATCGCGGCTGATTAGGGGTGTTGTATAGGCTTGGCTGCCTGAGGCGGTTCTCAATCAGCAGTCAGGTGATTCTCGTTGCCTCTGATTGGGAACCGTATTTAGGTAGCCTGAGTTTCGCTTTGTCTTTCGTGGGTGATTGTTCCTGTCTCTGTGTAGTGTTCACCAGATAGGCTGTAATTAGGTTTCACGTTCCGTTTGTTGTTTTTTCGTATTCATAAGTTATTTCATGTATCGTCACTTTTTTTCATTAAAATCATGAGTAACCACTACGCTGCATTTCGGTCCGACTCTCTTTCAACAAACGAAGAACGCCGTTACAATAGGTACACTTAACTATGACAGACAAAATGAAAAAAAAAATCCAGAAAATCACATTGTAGGATTTTTTATGAATTTATTTGCAAATTATGGTGGAAAATAAGTATTTGGTCAATAACAAAAGTTTATCTCAATACTTTGTTATATACCCTTTGTTGGCAATGACAGAGGTCAAAAGTTTTCTGTAAGTCTTCACAAGGTTTTCACACACTGTTGCTGGTATTTTGGCCCATTCCTCCATGCAGATCTCCTCTAGAGCAGTGATGTTTTGGGGCTGTTGCTGGGCAACACGGACTTTCAACTCCCTCCAAAGATTTTCTATGGGGTTGAGATCTGGAGACTGGCTAGGCCACTCCAGGACCTTGAAGAAGCCACTCCTTCGTTGCCCGGGCGGTGTGTTTGGGATCATTGTCATGCTGAAAGACCCAGCCACGTTTCATCTTCAATGCCCTTGCTGATGGAAGGAGGTTTTCACTCAAAATCTCACGATACATGGCCCCATTCATTATTTTCTTTACACGGATCAGTCGTCCTGGTCCCTTTGCAGAAAAACAGCCCCAAAGCATGATGTTTCCACCCCCATGCTTCACATTAGGTATGGTGTTCTTGGATGCAACTCAGCATTCTTTGTCCTCCAAACACGACGAGTTGAGTTTTTACCAAAACATTCTAATTTGGTTTCATCTGACCATATGACATTCTCCCAATCTTCTTCTGGATCATCCAAATTCTCTCTAGCAAACTTCAGATGGGCCTGGACATGTACTGGCTTAAGCAGGGGGACACGTCTGGCACTGCAGGATTTGAGTCCCTGGCGGCGTATTGTGTTACTGATGTTAGGCTTTGTTACTTTGGTCCCAGCTTTCTGCAGGTCATTCACTAGGTCCCCCCGTGTGGTTCTGGGATTTTTGCTCACCGTTCTTGTGATCATTTTGACCCCACGGGGTGAGATCTTGCGTGGAGCCCCAGATTGAGGGAGATTATCAGTGTTCTTGTATGTCTTCCATTTCCTAATAATTGCTCCCACAGTTGATTTCTTCAAACCAAGCTGCTTACCTATTGCAGATTCAGTCTTCCCAGCCTGGTGCAGGTCTACAATTTTGTTTCTGGTGTCCTTTGACAGCTCTTTGGTCTTGGCCATAGTGGAGTTTGGAGTGTGACTGTTTGAGGTTGTGGACAGGTGTCTTTTATACTGATAACAAGTTCAAACAGGTGCCATTAATACAGGTAACGAGTGGAGGACAGAGGAGCCTCTTAAAGAAGAAGTTACAGGTCTGTGAGAGCCAGAAATCTTGCTTGTATGTAGGTGACCAAATACTTATTTTCCACCATAATTTGCAAATACATTCAAAAAAAATCCTACAATGTGATTTTCTGGATTTTTTTTTCTCATTTTGTCTGTCATAGTTGAGGTGTACCTATGATGAAAATTACAGGCCTCTCTCATCTTTTTAAGTGGGAGAACGTGCACAATTTGTGGCTGACTAAATACTTTTTTGCCCCACTGTATATATATATATATATAGGTTTATTTAAAAAAATGTGAATCACATTTTTATTTGGCGTACCCCCGATGGCACCGTTGGTACCCCCGACGGTACCCCAGTTTGGGTTGTCCCTCTAGAAAGTTCTCCCATCTCCACAGAGGAACTCTAGAGCTCTGTCAGAGTGACTATCGGGTTCTTGGTCACCTCCCTTCACCCCCGATTGCTCAGTTTGGCCGAGCGGCCAGCTCTTGAAAGAGTGGTTCCAAGCTTCTTCCATTTAAGAATGATGGAGGCCACTGTGTTATTGGGGACCTTCAATGCTGCACACGTTTTTTGGTACCCTTCGCCAGATCTTTGCCGCGACACAATCATGTCTCTGAGCTTTACGGACAATTCCTTCGACTTCATGGCTTGGTATTTGCTCTGACATACACGTTCAACTCTGGGACCTTACATAGACAGGTGTGTGCCTTTCCAAAGCATGCCAATGGAATGTACCACAGGTGGACTCCAATCAAGTTGTAGAAACATCTGAACGATGATCAATGGAAACCAATGGAAACAGTATGCACCTGAGCTCAATTTCGAGTCTCATAGTACAGGGTCATTTAACAGCTATGCAAATAAGGTATTTCTGTTTTTATAAATTTGCAAAACTTCCTAAAAACTTGTTTTTGCTTTGTCATTATGGGGTATTGTGTGTAGATTACTTAGGATTGATTTTAATTTGATCCATTTTAGAGTAAGGCTGTAACATAACAAAATGTGGAAATAGTTAAGAGGTCTGTGTACTTTTTGAAGGCACTGTAGTCTGTACATGTGGGAAACATGGTGGAAGAGCCTTGAATCACATGAAATGTAAGAAAACCATTTTGAAGGACATTGCAATGTACATCTACACCACCAACATGCATGATAGTCTTTCATGGTTGAGGAGAAATTGACTACTCCTCTTCTAGTCTTTTTAAGAAACATTTGTGTGTTGGAAATACCTAACCACTTGTATAATCTATTTACATACACTTTGAGCAGACATACATACCCCAGCAGACACTCCACCATGGGTTTCTTCATGGTACTCAAACCAAAAACAGATTGCATTGAATGCATTGCTCAGTTATGTATAGAGCCATGTCATCGTGGAATGCTCTGCCACCAGAGGTTACTCTGGCAAAAGGCCAGTTTAGCTTTAAAAAACAGATAAAAAAACAACAACATTGTATCACAGTGCCTCTCCTCTTTCTAATGATCTAATTGAACTGTACTGTATCTAAGAATATGTATATATGAATAGTATATAAATTAGAGGTCGACCGATTATGATTTTTCAACGCCAATACCGATACCGATTAATCGGACGATTTTTATTTATTTATTTGTAATAATTACAATTACAACAATACTGAATAGACGCTTTTACTTTAACTTAATACATCAATACAATCTATTTAGTCTCAAGTAAATAATGTAACATGTTCAATTTGGTTTAAATAATGCATAATAGTGTTGGAGAAGAAAGTAAAAGTGCAATATGTGCCATGTAAAAAAGCTAACGTTTAAGTTCCTTACTCAGAAAATGAGAACATATGAAAGCAGGTGGTTCCTTTTAACACGAGTCTTCAATATTCCCAGGTAAGAAGTATTAGGTTGTAGTTATCATAGGAATTATAGGACTATCTCTCTATACAATTTGTATTTCACATACCTTTGACTATTGGATGTTCTTATAGGCACTATAGTATTGCCAGTCTAATCTCGGGAGTTGATAGGCATGAAGTCATAAACAGTGCAATGCTTGAAGCACAAATGCAGGTGCTGTTTGAATGAATGCTTACGAGCCTGCAGCTACCTACCACCGCTCAGTCAGACTGCTCTATCAAATATCAAATCATAGACTTAATTATAATATAACACACAGAAATACGAGCCTTAGGTCATTAATATGGTAAAATCCGGAAACTATAATTTCGAAAACAAAACGTGAAACCGTTCCGTATTGTATCTAACGGATGGCATCCCTAAGTCTAAATATTGCTGTTACATTGCTCACACCCGGCCAAACACAAAGAAATAGAAAACATAGAAATAAAGAAACTAGAATGCCCACCCTAGTCACACCCTGGCCTAACCAAAATAGAGAATGAAAGCCTCTCAATGGCCAGGGTATGACAGAAATGCTTGTGTTCCTAACTCCAACAGTGTAGTAGTAAATCTAAAAGTTAAATAATGGAATTAAGAAATATATAAATATTAGCAAGAGCAATGTCGGGAGTGGCACATATGAGATGAGTAAAGTGGTATGTAAACATTATTTAAACATTATTAAAGTGACTAACTAGTGTTCCATTATTAAAGTGACTAACTAGTGTTCCATTATTAAAGTGACCAGTGATTCCAAGTCTATGTATATAGGGCAGCAGCCTCTAAGGGACAGGGTTGCGTAATTTTACGTAATATCTTATGTTGTACTTGTCTATAACTGTTCTGTACTTTGTCATGTATTTGTATGTTTTATGTGGACCCCAGGAAGAGTATCTGCTGCATCTGCAGTAGCTGATGGGGATCCTAATAAACTAAACTAAACCTGAAAACACATTCATTTCAATTCAATTGAATATTCATGTGCAAAATTACTATAATTTGTAAAAATTTGACATTAGTCCTTGTTTAACAATGCTTACCTACCAATGAACGCCACTGAAGCAGACCTAAAGTCATTTTTGTAATATTGTTGAGATGAGTAAAAATGCTATGCAAAATGCCATTCTAATATGGCATTGCTATTATGACACTCTCAACCGCCTGGTAGAGCTCTGTTACATTTTCGAGACAACCTCTTTATCGCGTACAGTATTTATAATACTCAGCTTTAATATAGCCTTCCATGTGTCGTGTGTGACAAGATCTCTGCGACATACTGTGCACACTCGGTTGGGCTCAAGCAGAAACTGAAGTGCTTTGATGACATGTCTAGGCACGAAAGGAGGGCATCATGCAGTAACTAATGTCACCCCCCTTCCCTTTGTCCCCTGTTGCAGCTACAGTACATCAGATTGTGCATGCCTTGCATTTTGAGCCTTGTTGTGCGTTAGTTTGAGCCTACTGTATGACTTGGAGAGCTGGAGCTAGTATCCACATAGACCCAATTCTTTCCCTTCTCCATGCTTTCCACTCAGACTTGGTCCCCTCCCAATCCCTCTAGGCTCAGTCCATGGGAATTCTTAGCGGGTCACTGCTCCCGGCCTCTTTATTCCCGTTCAGCGGCAGCACCAACACCTGGCTCGCCCTCCCTCACAGCTACTCATTAATCCACACTGATACTAACAGGAACTGATCACCCGAAAAATGGCCCAATTTGGAGACCAATCATTTTGTCTGAACTTGACTATAAAATGCCTACTGTTGTAATGCCGTATACATTATGTCATTCAGCCTCTATGGTCAGTTGATAATGGGGATGAATCATGTGGTTATTCCACTGTGGTTATTCCACTGTGGTTACTGCCTCTCTACGACAGGTGGCTTACATGAAACTGGAATCATCGGCCATTATGATTCTGTAATTGGCTCATTATAGGATACTTCCCTAGAGATTGTATATGGCTCAGACTCCCCTAAGTATTTATAAGGATTCTTTCAGAGGTGACATGCAATTGACTTGAATTAAATTGAATATTTGTGGTAATGTAATTGACACAGACACATAGTAATGGTTCATATTTGTCTAGTTTAATAGAGATTCTTGGTCATTTTCCCAGATGTTTGCTGACATGTTGCTGTCATTTTAATTGTTTAATTTGTTGAGAGATGCTTTCTTTTGGAGAACAATGTTGGTCCCAGTGTATTTACATGGTAGTTACATATTGAATAGAATAGTTCATTGTGCATACTGTAGTTCAACAAGTGCTCAGGACCTGCTGGCATCACTGGTCATGGCTCACATCAATACCATCATCCCGAAAACACTAGACCAACTCCAATTCGCATACTGCACCAACAGATCCAAAGAAGACGCAATCTCAATCGCACTCCACACTGCCCTTTCCCACCTGGACAAAAGGCACACCTATGTGAGAATGCTGTTCATTGACTACAGTGCAGTATTCAACACTATAGTGCCCACAAAGCTCATCACTAAGCTAAGGACCCTGGGATTAAACACCCTCCCTCTGCAACTGGTTCCTGGACTTTCTGTTAGGCCGCCCCGAGATGGTAAGGGTAGGCAACAACACATCTGCCACACTGATCTTCAACACGGGGGCCCCTCAGGGGTGCGTGCTTAGTACCCTCCTGTACTCCCAGTTCACTCACGACTGCGTGGCCAAGCACCATCGTCAAGTTTGCTGACGATACAGTGGTGGTAGGCCTGATCACCAACAACGATGAGACAGCCTACAGAGGGTAGTGCGTACAGCCCAGTACGTCACTGGGGCCAAGCTTCCTGCCATCCAGAAGCTATATACTAGGCGGTGTCAGAGGAAGGATATCATACTTGAGTAAAAGTAAAGATACCAAAATAGAAAATGACTCAAGTAAAAGTGAAAGTCATCCAGTAAAATACTACTTGAATAAAAGTCTAGAAGCATTCCGAGCTTGCTGCTACGCCACCATGTCTGTGTCAATGACTGATTTCATCTGTATTCCTACACTTTGCACTTCAAAATAAATCTCAGCTCGGTGAAAAATACACACAAGATGTCTAATGTTGGTGGGGAATTTGATTCTGTTTTAATTGTAACATTAAAACGGAATCATATTCCCCACCAACATTAGACAACTATACAGAAAACCCTCAAAATACCGAAACAAGCACATGAAGTCAATGATGAGAGAATTTGATATTTGATATTAATATGAGATTGAGATTAACTAACTAAAATAGCAGTGCAGATGGTACTCTTTTGCTAAGTGTAGAGATGTATTATAGGTAATGATTATGTAGGGGACTTCTGAGAATGCTACAGACGTATTCGGTACTAGGTAATCATGTCAAATGTAATCATATTGTCATTGATTAAAGAGTTTTACATTATTTTAACTGAACAGCGTCCCACTTACCTTAAAACCCCCATACCAATTAATAACTTTACAAACTCTGGTTTGGGACACCTAGGAACACCACGTGACGTCCTGATGACTGGTGAAACAAATGTCTTGAGATCATCTTACAAACGTCCTAACATGGTCCTCAATGACATGGTTCTCAATGACCTACACAAAGGTCCCCCAAAGTTCCATTGGGATCATCATGCGACATCCTAATGACTAGTACAATTAAAGTCCTGAGAACTTCCTATAAAAATGTTGACATGGTCCTGAGTGACGTTCTGGTAACTTGCAGGGAACTACACAAAGGTCCCCCAGAGAACGTTACATTGGCTCAATCACACGACGTCCTGATGACAGATTTATTTTAATTTTATTGGGAACGTACTGAAAACGTCTTTAGGGTCATCGCCAGAACAAACTGGAAACAATACAAAAACCTCCAGGGGACCATGAAAGTACATTATAAGAGCATCCTAAAATCGTCCCTGGGGACGTCCCCAGAACAAACCGGTAACTAGACAAAATCTCCACAGGACCATGTCCATGACACAACTTCCTGAGAGTGTCCTATAAATGTCCCTGGGGACATCCCCGGAACAAACTGGGAACTAGCTCAACAGGGAAGGGGAAAAGGGAAGAAAAATGTCCCTACCATTTAAACCCACACACATTAAAACCTCACCACTATTCCACTACTTGGCCCTATCTGATCCTACACCAGGCCGACAGCCTGGGAGGACGGGACACTATCGTTCAACACCTTTAAACTCCTCTGCAGCAAAATCTCGTCCACCCAAGTACTTCTCTGGACCTGCCACCACAACATCTTTTTTTTCTGTGACTATGTCCCGAGGATAACGTCATGTTTAACCTTCCTAGAACGTTCTCAGAACTGGGAGGGTCAGCCACGGTCTCTTCCCTTTCCGCAACCTATGGTGGGACAAATCAATCCAATAATCAAATTCTATTTATATATCATTCTTACATCGACAATAACCTAGCCTAGATCCCAAAGACCAATCAGCAGCACCGTGGCAAGGAAAAACTCCCTAGATGGAAAAAATATTCAGAAGTTCATCTGATAGTGGGTATCATGATGTACTGAACAGTTGAAGACAGATGTTTGCTAGAGAGAGCATTGGGGGCTGTTTTTTTCCAGACCATGCGACCTGACTGGGGACAAATTGATAGGGAAATGTAAAAGCAGGAGATTTTCCTTCTCGAGTTGTGTAGTTACCGGTGGGAAATCATGGCCCTTGCAATGGCGAGTGTTAATTCTCTAGGGTGGAAGACAGTGTTGCAGTGTCCCTGTGGACCAGACATTGATGCTATTGGCTTTCCATAAGTCTTTGTTCTCAACTGCAGATGTGAGGGTACCAGGCAGTGTGTTATCATGAGGAATACACTCGATAAACAACTAACCCTTATTCTAACCCTTTCCCCCCCAAGTACGGTTTCCATCCAGGTCCATTTTTATAGAGACAGAATTGTGCTCAGTCTACATAATCAGGGTCCAACCTATGTTTTACCACTGTATGAGTAGGTTGTGGCCTGTCCCCCTTCCTGTATTCCCTACCAGCATATAAGGCTTAAATATACTTGTTCGTACCATCTCTCCACTCAGCAGCACTTCACTGATAGGACCCTGTGAATAATTTAAAATGTGTCAGTCTACACAGGCAGAGTGGGGAAGACTTACAGCCTACTTGCCCTTCCATTTCTGGTGGGGGTGGTGAGAGGAGAGATTATGGGCTTCACTGTGTGCGTGCGTGTGTGTCCGGATACTGAAGAGCGGGAGAAAGAGAGAGAGAGACAGCAGATGTCACCAGGCAGAGTCATTCACTACCGTTCCTCCTGTATAAAGTGTGGTTGAGGTGCAGCAGAGTGTCACTGTGCCCCCTTAGCGTGACTGCACACAGACCATCACTGAAACAACACAAAGCAGGGGCACGGGTCATAACACAATACTCCTACGATATCACTCTACACCAAGTCGCAAAAGTGTGTTATGATCATAATTGTGCAATTCTGTCAGACCATGTTAGGAGTATCATGATTAACCAATAGAGCTGTCACGACTGCATCCTGGCAACATTTTAAGTGACGGAGTGTACTGATGTGTATAGTGTATGTAGTTTACAGATTAATCATTGATCGCTCATGAACCTGTATTTATTGTCTGCATATGCCCATCTCTATGTTTGATTATGTATGCACAGAGCTAACATTTCCCCTTGGGGATAAAGTTATTATCTAATCTATTTAGAGAGATGTACAGGTGTAGACTCCATATATAACGCTAAGAACAGAGGGGAGAGAAGGCAACATTGTTGCAACCCTCTAGCGATAATGATGAATGTACATATGTGGCTAGAGAAACACATTTTTTTTTATCCTCGTTTTGACGTTGGTCAGTCATACACAGTTAATACTATTCTCTCACCACAATATTTCACAATGACAGTAACATGTGTCTTGCTGTCTTCGTTGCCCTGTTTTGCAGTTGTGATTTTTAACACCACATTAACTTGTTCATCTTGATTTCCCTGTAGAAATACTCATGGACTCTACGACGGCAACAGCAGAGCTGGGATGGACTATCTATCCAGCATTGGGGGTGAGTAGAACAAAGCATCTCATTATATGACACACCATTTTGTAAACTTTTTAAACTTTTTGTCATTTTGCAGAACCGTCTCTAGCTGCAACACCATGAGAAGCCCAATTTAGAGCAACAGCAAAAGCATATATCAGGAATAAGTATCCCTATTTGTTTACCATGTTCATACGGCATTGTTGTTCGGAATACAAATAGGGGCAGCAATATATCCGGTCATAGGTTGCAAAAGGCCCCAAAACAGCATGTGTGAACCTCCCCCCTGATGTAGTTGGTTAGAGTTAATAATTTATTTCATAAAATAAACTTCTAAGCAAAGTGAATTGGGGGAAATTTGCCTACGTGTGCCTTTCATCTAAAATGTAAAAGTGGGAGCTGTCTGAGGAATTGCGATGTTGTTTTGTTAACTCTGCTGAAGGAAGATTGCCCTGTCATACTGAAATCAATAATTCATGTGTGTGATGCCAGGAAGATAAACAGTGTGAAAGCTGTGAGCCAAGTGATACATCAACTGAATCTTATTGCACGTTTATTTTGACATTAATCACGATATGGGTTCTTTGGTTTTTTTTAAGACCAGTAATCAAAGTAATTCAAATAATATGTTGACTTTTCACTGGTCATGGATGTTAAACTGACCTCTTGCTCTGTCTGTCCCTGGCAGTGGGAGGAGGTGAGTGGCTACGATGAGAATATGAATACCATCCGCACCTACCAGGTGTGCAATGTCTTTGACAACAACCAGAACAACTGGGTACGCACCAAGTTCATTCGCCGGCGCGGCGCCCAGCGCATCCACGTGGAGATTAAGTTCTCGGTGCGCGACTGCAGCTCCATCCCCAGCGTCCCCGGCTCTTGTAAAGAGACTTTTAACCTGTACTACTACGAGACAGACTCGGACACCGCCAATAAGGTGTCCCCGGCCTGGATGGAGAACCCCTGGATTAAAGTGGACACCATCGCAGCTGACGAGAGCTTCTCCCAGGTGGACCTGGGCAGCCGGGTGATGAAAATCAACAGGGAGGTACGGAGCTTCGGCCCCGTGTCACGCCAGGGTTTCTACCTGGCATTCCAGGACTACGGCAGCTGCATGTCGCTCATCGCCGTGCGCGTCTTCTACAGGAAGTGCCCCCGCGTGGTCGAGAATGGCGCTGTGTTCCCTGAGACCCTGTCTGGGGCGGAGAGCACCTCCCTGGTGGCGGCGCGGGGTGTGTGTGTGCCCAATGGGGAGGAGGTGGATGTGCCCATCAAGCTCTACTGTAACGGGGACGGGGAGTGGATGGTGCCCATTGGGCGCTGTATGTGCAAGGCTGGGCACGAGGCGGTGGAGAACGGCACGGTGTGTCGAGGTGAGAGCTGCTGATATAATGTGTTTACTACTACTGTGGACTGTTTTGCCTTGGTCATTTACTTATTGAGATTAGTGATAAGCCAGAGGATAGAGACATGAACAGATGTTGGATCTTAATTTGGATTATAATTAATAGGCATTTTTGTAGCGGCTGATACTTTTTGCGGAAGGGAAAATCAAGTCTGAAATTTCTAAGTGGAAATTACAAACTTCAGAAGCTTTTTTACATGTCAAATGCACTACAAGTTTCAAATTTAGATCCTACATCTTTAATGCATATACCTTTGGTTTACTAACTACAGCAGAGTCACTAAGGGAACGCAATTAGTGCCCGGAAAGATGGGTCAAGAATGTGCTGTAGGGGAGAGTGTTGAGGGTAATTAGAGGTGTCTTTAAACCATAGACCTATGTCCCAGAGAGATATCAGAGAGATATCACTTTATGCCAAGAAAGCACTATCCTAGTGTCTTCCCTTACCCTAATGTATTTCTGTGATGAGTGAAGAAAGGAAGAGACAAGGAAAATATCTGACACACACACACACACACACACACACACACACACACAAATCCCTGGCTATTTGATTAGAAATATCAAGCACTGCTAATGAAGCCCTCAACGACCTGTTCTGCCGTGTTTCGCGGTGTGAAGGTTTCTTTGGGGAGGAGGGACACTTAAATAGCCAGAGGTAGTCAATGATATCACTGAGCCTTAGTCATACTGTCACACAGCAGTGACTCCCCTATGTTGTTAAATCTGGTTTAGTCATCCAGGAAATCATTACTCAAGAGTCCATTTTGATGGTAATTTGACCACTGAATGAGGACAGTGACTTCACATCACCAGGCACCTTCATACTCACCCAGCTTTTATACAGTATAAAGCCCATAGCCGACGGATCTATTAATGACCTATGTTTCGTGGTTTATGTTAGGGCATTTCTTGTCCTAACATGAAATGCCTATGTTCTGCGTAACACTTCTACTGGCTACTCAACATGCTCTAGGGTCAAGCTCTCTAACCTCACCCCGTCTTCCTCTCTCCCATGGAGAGCAGTGAATCGTGGGAGTGTAGCCCTTTGGATTCATTTCAAGCCTGCAGGGGAACGAGGGACCTTATTGCTGTAACAAGACATTCAATAGGTACATGCATTTGTCTAGTTGGATGAATGGACATGCAAGGTGGAGAAATGAGCAACGCTCATGCCCAGCCCACCTCGGACCTTCCCCTCTTTCCAGTCATAATTTTTGTATTTGTGAGGAGTAAATTCACTTGTCACATATTTGTTGCTGTATTGGTTTCTTTCATAAGATCGAAGCGAACACTCAAACTCTTGCTTGTACAAGCACCTTTTCCAAACTTCCAAAGTTATGACCCTATCAGAAAAATGCCAGTCCCTTTAAAAAAAAATGTACCAACATGCTTCAGATGGGTTTGGATTGTGCACATTGTTAACTGATTTGCTTCCTAGACAATCTTTTGTTGAGTAAATATACACTGCAGGCATTTACTCTGTCTAGTGGGGAAGCCAGAGTTATGTCCTGCAACAGTGGATGTTGTCCTCTGGGTTTCGGCTTCTACTGAGCATTCAATGGTCATTGAACATAATCAGAGAGCGAGAACTCACCTGCTGCCCCCAGTGTATTCAACACCAGATTTACAACTCTTACATTGTAATTTTATTCTGTATAAAAACATTTGTGAAGAGAGTACACTTAGTTTTATGTGAGAGATTAGATGTGCATGACTCTGTACATGTAACATAAGCAACCCCCTGTAGTATTTACCCCTCTCTCTCTCTCCACCTCCAACAGACACATGGTTCTATGTAATTCTGGGCCACACTCAGATTATTGGGACATCATGGTTCTTGCGTGTACAAGAGTCATTTGAATCAAGCCACTGCAAATGAAGTCTTCTGAGAATAGAATTCTGGGCTATGTTAGGGCAGACCCCCAAGCTCAAGCAATTACTAACGGGTCAGGAGTCCTGGAAATGCATGAGGGGAAAAGACTGTCCTCTCAATTTACCGCCAATCCTACAAACATGGCGCATTAAACTCCCTCAGAAACCGAGTCATCCACATCCACATCTCTCTCTCTCTCTCTCTCTCCCTTTCCCTCTTCCTCTCTCTCGCTCTCTCTCTCTCTCTGTCCTCCTCTCTCTCACACACAGTTGATATGTTATTTTTACTTAACCACAGTGTTAAAAGATTCACAGGGCGGTGCAGAGGAGACAGAGTGGTAATGTTGTGGGCAACCTCATGTTGGATAATATTGCTTTCAGTCTGACTGCTACTCCTGAACTCAGCCTCTCTTAGACAGGTGTCTCTTCTTCATTTCTGACAGAGCCTCTTCATGCAGACTGTGTGTGTATGCATGTGTGCACACGTCTATGCGTGTGCGGGGTCCTATTTATAGCCTATATGGTCGGGAAACACAAAGAGCTTCTGGCTCTAATTAGGAGAATGGCTCCGCAGAATGTTGGCGATGTTGTCAGTGTCAATACATGGCAGTGGGTTGTCTCTGCCTGCTACTGGATCAAAGTCAGGCACTGTTCACAAATTGACCTTTGCTACGTGTGTACAGTTTTGTTAAGCCTTTGATAAGGCCAAAGTTTAATTCTACTGCTCCACATCAGGCTGACTCATTCATTATTTTGTTTTGTCAAGAAGAATTGTCTCAAAGAACATGATTATTTAAGTGTTTTCAGTTTCATATACTACTTCTGTAGTATCACATAATGTGAGCCAACTCTTGAGAGTGTCAAAGTACAAACACTTTTAAATCTATAGATAGATATAGATATTTAATACACTTTTAAATCTATAGATATTTTATAGCGCCATGCTTGAATCTAGGGTTGGGCTGTATCCAGATGTTCATATCCTCATACCTTCCTTCTCTCACATCGGGATTTACGGTGTTACCGCCTTAGTACAGAAGGGGCTCTATTACCAGAATGGTAACAATATTAGCACTTTGTAATAGAGAATTTCCATGGAGGCTGCTAGCTAAATATGTTAACGAGCGGAAACGAAAATACACAAATTGCAAAGACAGACAATCAAGTTATAGTTATACATATATAGGTAGGAGCTACCGAATGTCATTTTTGGTGAGTTTGGACATTTTCAAGCAAATGTGAACGAAAGACATTGTGCAAATGAAATGAACAAGTTTGGACGCATGCTTGTCTGAAGGAAGGACAGTACTGTGCACAGACTGTGTCTCTGTGGAGTCTGGGAGTCGCTAAGGCAAGGAGCCTGCCTGCTCTGCTCGGAGAAGAAGACAGGGAGAAGCAGACGGCCCAGAACAGAGAGGAGAACAAACGCAAGGAAATCAAGCTGCAGTTGCAGCTGTACAGATAACTCATTCAAAGGGCTTTGACTTCTCAAACATGGCAGAAAGGGAACACATTATGATGCCCCATGCACCTTATTAATTCAGCCACTTACTTAGATAACTAGCAAGTTAAACTTAAGGGTCGCCTTAACTCAGAATTCTTTGTTTTTTTCACACAGATTATTTTTTTAAACGCAGATCTACAATACAGATATTCTTATTGTACATTTTTGCTCAGCATCAAACACATTTTGTGCTTCATTTGCACTTCTGCACTCGTTTGAGAATTCACAAATTGGCATTCTATCAAAAGACATCGCTTTGACTGATGTGTAGCCACCTTTCTCCAGTAACTTTTCTCGGTGTAGCCAGCCTACTTTTCCCTGGTAAAATGGCAGATTAACTTTAAGCGAAACATGAGGAAATGTAGCTGGTTACATTAGTTCTGTAATAAACATTAGAAATATAATGGCCTTGCATCTCCCCTCTCGGATCAGTTTCTCGGGCGTCGGAGAATGCCAAACACAGCTGAATAGATATAGACAAAAAATGTCAGTTTGGATCAACCAAAAAAACTGGTCACAAGTAAATTAGTTAGGTTTTCTCAATTGAAAAATGCTACATTTGTTGAAACCAAATATATACGATTCGTTGCCAACTGTTTTATTTGATTATTACCAAACCGATATTTCAAGTTGCAACCTATTTCTTTCAACACTCGTTTCCGTTTTGGTTAAACCTAATAAATAACAAACACAATACAATATATAATGTAAATACAACCCATTTGTTTCATCTTGTTCCAAGTTCACTTTTTAATTTGGATTTAACTATTCACATTTCTTCAATTGCGTTACAAGCTATTCAATAAATTAAAGTTGGTTCAACAAACAAATTCTTTACACAAGTCTTCCACATTTAGTAGCCACAATATCGTAAGCAAGCATTGGCTACCTTAATATAGAAACCTTATCTGGCTGTTTAGTATCACATGCCAGTTGTTTTGGTTTTTTACCAGTATTTCCAGCATTATCCACTACTGTAGGTCTGCTACAGGTAGAACATCCCAGGAAATATTATTTAATTGACACAAGCTGTCTCCAATCAGTCAATCAATGTCTGGTTGTGTGTGAATTTGTGGTTTGGGGGGATCGCCGAACAAGTCAGCCACACTACCTGTGTTGCCATCAGCATTGTGTCAATGTGACGTTCTACCTGATAGACAAGACCAATCGAAATCAACTCCCCCCCCCCCCCCCCTCATTATTTAAATTCACAGGATAGAAGATAGAATGCGTCAGCCGTCGAGAATTGAACATCTACGAATCTTGAGCTTGGATGCTGTCATTGGACGTGACACAACGCGGGCAGTATAGTAGCTTTCATTGATTTCAAAGGAAGTGTTCCCTCAATGGCTGATGGCTGATGGCATTGCTGGATGCCCGGTGGCTGTAGTGTAGCAGTGCCGTAAGCCAGGGGAGGCGTAGCTCTATGAATCTTAATTGCGCTATGCTTATTATTTGGCAGGGAATACTTTTTGTAGATCAGTGACTCTACATCTCACTTTGCTCAAGTGAAGTTGTAGCTAAAAATGTGTAAATTAGGGGCAGTTTAAGGGGAGTGCGCCCTCATTGGGGAAACCCATTCTAGTGATTATATTTCTGTTTGGTAGGATCCAGGGGCTGGGACGACTACACTGTGGCCTGAAATATTGACATCTGAGTATCACAGATTGTGGAACTATTTATTTATTGAATGACCCCTTATTAGCGAATTGTCAAATCCTCTCTCTCCCACTTCAAACCTCCTTCCTCTCAGTCTGGGTCTAGCCATGGGTGTTCCCTGGGTCCCTCTGTCAACAGACTCTTTCTTTTGTGTCGTCACACTGGCTGTCCTTTGACTGCCTGGGATTCCTACAGCTTCTCATTGTGGCAAGTAGAAGATAGGACAGTTAGTCAAAGATGGTTTCGGACCTCTTGGTAAATGAGACAAAAACTAAATGAATTCAATAACAACAAGAGACAAACACTGTTTCAATATAAGAGAACAATGTAAAGTTATCCTCCAAAAAGGGTAGAAAATATACTACTGTATATATATTTTTCTCCCACTGTCCTGACACAGACTGGCTAAATGCAGTGGTCGGGGATGGACTGCTACGTGTCTGCCAGTGTCAGACAGTCAGAGACCACATCCCAAGTAGCACCCCATTCCCTTTGCACCACTTTTGACCAAAACCCTATGGGCCCTGCCACCCTGGTCAAAAGTAGGGCACTATATAGGGAATAGGTTGCCATTTTGGACACATCCAGAGAGTTGAGGAAGTGGCAGACAGGCATTTAATTACTTTCACACCATCTTGATTGGATTAGCTTGCAAAGCTGGAGGCTGCAGGAACCTTCACACACATCATTTAGCCCTTTAGAAGACACCGTACATGGTGTTGGTAGGATATTGGTTAGCAGAATTTGTTGATCGGAACAAAGGTTTCTAGACATAGACATTCTCAATGTCGGCAATCATGGAGGAGAAAAAATGATGGAGCGCATTAGCCTTTGGTAGTGATATGAGGATTTGGTATAAATACTCCTCTTTCTCTTTAGCCCTATTTTAACACATACTCCACAGTTGTAGAATATGTGTAACCCCACATATTGTTCCCTACACTCTACCACCCCTCTCTCCCTATCACACAACCGTTGCCTTTTATGGTATAGCCATTCAATTCGAGACCTCCAGATTTCAAAGTCTCTTTGACTATGCCTCACTCTGTTCTCCCAGAGTTTCAAATGCCATGAGACAAAAAAAACTGAATAGCAACAAGCCTCTGATTCCTGGAAGTTGTATTAACCATATGTGGAAGGACATGCCAAAGGTAATGTGTCTGTGTATTTCAAGACCAATATTTTATGATATGTCTGGGAATTTGTCTTTCAATCGACTCTGTATCCTTTTTTCTCTCATGCCGTCATATTGTATAACGTCTGGTATTGAATTTATGTCCCTCTTAAGTATAACAACTTAGGTTATGAATTATCTCTCCCACTCCCTCTGTCTCTTCATGTCTCTATCGCCATGCTGTGGTGTTGTGTTGCCTTCTTGCTCTGTTGTTGTCTTAGGTCTCTCTTTCTGTAGTGTTGTATTGTCTCTCTTGTCGTGATGTGTGTTTTGTCCTATATTTATAATATATTTATTTTTAATCCCAATGCCTTTTGGTAGGCCGTCATTGTAAATGAGAATGTATTCTTAATAGACTTGCCTAGTTAAATAAAGATACACCTGTCTTTCTCCTCTGCAGCGTGTGGCTCAGGGTTCTTTAAGCCTTCCCAGGGCGACCACCAGTGTCTCCAGTGTCCCATCAACAGTCGCATCACCAATGAGGGGGCCACCAACTGTGTGTGCCGCAACGGTTACTACCGCACCGACTCAGATCCCCCACTGATGCCCTGCACCAGTAGGTTCCTGGTTCTTACAGTACCATTCACTCTCCATAGGGGGTGCTGTAGCCCAGTGTTAAGGAAAGACTGGAGATTCTCATACTACAGCTTATTTAGTAGGCTTTTTGTGTATTTAAGAATATAACGTTTTGCAGCATGCACATTTACATTTTGACTAATGAATTGACAAATGCTCTCAGGACATAATGGGCCATTATCAATTTGTGAACTGAGTTTTCATTTGTGATTTGAATTTACTAACAGAATCTATCACCTCACCTCTAATAATTTAGGCCTAATGTGCCATTCACTATAGATAAAAGCACCTGTTTAGCAAAGACAGAATTAATCTGATATATTTTGTGCATATTGCAATGAGCACAAACAAAACTGCTAACCTAATTCAACGACCGCTCTTTTAACAACACTCCAGCTCCGCCTGTATATTTTCACATAAGAAATACCAAAGTGATGCATACTTCTAGGTGCCCCGTACCCGAGGGAAAAACACGGGTTATGCTTCATCCTGGTATGTGGTAGCCCTCTTTTGTATACGCACTGAACTGGTGGAATGTCCCTTCCATTCTCTTGGTGGAATGTCCCTTCCATTCTCTTCCATTGGTGCAACAGTCCGAAAAGGACCTCCGAGAAAATAGAGAGATTTGCATAAGCCTGTCCCTTATGAGGGGGGCAGCTGTTTTAGAATGTGAAAACATGGCTTGCGTCCCAAATGGTACCCTATTGTCTTTATAGTGGACTACTTTTGACCCTGAGCCCTATGGGTACCCTATTATGGGCCCTGGTAAGAAGTAGTGTACTATCAAGGCAATATGGTTCTATATGGGACGCAACCAGGGCCACAATGGCGAGGTGGCCCTCAGCAGTCTCTTTCTGATTGAAGAGGCAGAAATGAGCGTGCATGGGCATTCTTTGTGTCTCTCAGATTCCGACAGGACGCTAACTAGCTAGCTCACTGCTCTTTTCACTGCTCTCTCTCCCTACTATTGAAAATGTTAATCTGACGCCTGATGGGGTTGAATAGAGCTCATGAAAATACTTTGGAGTCTTTGAATTTAGTGTCAGAATAATCAGCTACGGTGAATACTTTCTGTTCAGTTGAAGTGTAGAGACTGTAGTAACGTACTGTACACTACTCCAACCACATAGAGGTCATTTATTACAGAGTTAACCAGTAGTCAACAACTCTGATCCTGGAGAGCTATAGTACAGGGTGTGGGTTGGGTTGAAATCAAACACTGCACCCCCTGTTGCTCCTCAGGATCAAGGTTAATGATGACCCGTGTCTGGAGTATAGACCTTATTATCAGTGACCCTCCCTAAACTCTTCCTCGTATCCCACCTCTTCCCTGACAGCCATCCCCTCTGCGCCCCAGAGTGTCATCTCCATTGTGAACGAGACATCCCTGAGGTTGGAGTGGAGCGCACCGCGCGATGGCGGTGGCCGCGAGGACGTGGTCTACAACATCATTTGTAAGAGCTGTGGAGGGGGCCGGGGAGGCTGTACCCGCTGCGGGGACAACGTCCAGTTCGTCCCCCGCCAACTGGGACTGACAGAGACTAGGGTCCACATTAGTGACCTGCTGGCCCACACGCAGTACACCTTTGAGATCCAGGCAGTCAACGGGGTCTCCGACCAGAGCCCCTACTCACCACAGTACTCGTCGGTCAAAATCACCACCAACCAGGCCGGTAAAGGAACCAATAGACACAGTCCTCTACAGCATTTAATTCACTCTTCTCCAACAGTACTGTGTTCAAGTGTGAAGTTCAGTGGAGAGAAATGGTCAGCAGTGTCTCCAGTCTGGCAAGGAGTGCCAGAGGGAATATTACACCGAATAGGTTTAGATATTTTGATGGGCGAAACAATCAATCATCCGGGTGTTTTCCAAAGGCAAGATCTGCATAAGTACATATATACTTCAGTTGGTACAAACCATGTCTGTGTAAGGATGCTTAAGTAATATTTATGATGTCTACATGAGATAGAGGATATTCCAGAATAATTCAGTGACAGAATGATTTGGCACCTTTTATTAGTGTGAGTAAGTTGCACTGCATTTTGGGCGCTTGGTATACAGTATTCAGACATGGCATTCAATGGACTGGGTGTTAGGCAGTGTTGTTATTGGGGTCAGGCTATCAGTTGAAACTCTCTGCCCTTGACACTGTAGTCTTTTCTCCAGTGCAGTAGCTGTCAGTCCTAATTACTGTCTGGGCTGGGACTGTAAAAAGACCAAACTCAGGTTCCCATGAACCCCAGTGTCTCTGGGGCTGCTGGGACCTGCAATTACAGACTGTAAGGAGAAGCACTAATATTACATAAACAGGCCCTCATTAAGCCCTCATTAACGAAATGCGTGTGTGTGTGTATGTGTGTGGGTGTATGTGTGTGGGTGCGTGTGTGCGTGCGTGCGCACATGCCTGTGTGTCTTTGCCTACTGAGTGAATATTTCACCCCTTTGAAAACAAATACAATATTACTATTAGTATTTTCAGAGCATGGATGACTAGAATAGTACTTAATAAACCGCCTCCGATGTTCCTGGCTCTCAGTTCCTTCAGCACAGTACAGATATCAGCCTTAGAGACAGGGTGCAAGACCAGGTACAGGCTGCTGCCTCATTAGTCTAGTTCTTGATTGGCAGTTGGGATATTAAAGCTGTCTGCTCCCGAGTGTTGTGGTGTTGTCACTAACCTTAACCCTTCTATACCTGTCTATCTGAACCTGTATCTCTCTCTCTGTCTCTCTGTCTCTCGCTGTCTCTGTCTGTCAGCGCCATCGGCCGTGTCGATTATGCACCAGGTGAGCCGGACCCCCGACAGCATCACTCTCTCCTGGTCCCAACCTGACCAGCCCAACGGCCTCATACTAGACTATGAGCTGCAGTACTATGAAAAGGTAACGTCAGTTGACAGGTGTTACTACTGTATTACTGCTGCAATTGCTATTACTGTAAGCTTGGGGAGCATTCGGACAGTGAGCAGATCCAGTCTTACACTGTGTGTTCCAGAGCATGGCAGAATGGAACTCATCAGTGGTGCGCAGCCAGACCAACACAGCAGTCATCCGGGGCCTGAAGCCCGGCGCTATATACGTCTTCCAGGTGCGGGCTCGGACCGTGGCTGGATTCGGACGTTTCAGCGGAAAGATGTTCTTTCAGACCATGACCGAAGGTATACCGTTTGAACCAAACCTCGAACCAGCGAATAGTATTTTTTAAATGTTTCCCCCCCCAGACACTTTTGGTGCTCGCCCGCTAAACGGTATGGTCCCAAAAGTGCAACATTACAGAGTAGGCCAACCTAGTAGAAGGTAATAACCAGAATGGGGTTTATTTTGTTGTGTACTTGCAGAAGAGTACAAGTCCAGCTTTCAGGAGAAGCTCCCCCTCATCATTGGCTCCGCCGCTGCAGGCATGGTCTTCATCATCGCTGTCGTCGTATTCGTCATCGTCTGCAATCGAAGAAGCTCTGAGAGACCAGAATCTGAATTCACAGATAAGCTCCAGCACTACACCAGTGGCCACAGTGAGTAACATGTTTTTACAATTTTTGAATGATCTTTTTTTGAAATAGGATTAATTTAGATATACATTAGATATACATAATTTAGAAACATTTGCTTTGGAATTATACTGTCATCCCGGGGACAGTGGGGCTGTAACGGTTAGATGTGGAATACTGGGAGTTCAGAGTTACTACTGTACCTAACTACCTGTAGCAGGTCTTAGTCCAGGCAAGGTTTTAGCTACTGTTGTATGTAGTCCCAATGCGTATCCCCAGGATGTACAGTACCAGTCAAAGGTTTGGACACAGCTACTCATTCAAGGGTTTTTCTTCATTTTTGACTATTTTCTACATTGTAGAATAAATGTGAAGACATCAAAACTATGAAATAAAACATATGGAATCATGTATTAACCAAAAAAGTGTTAAACAAATCAAAATATATTTAATATTTGAGATTCTTCAAAGTAGCCACCCTTTGCCTTGATGACAGCTTTGCACACTCTTGGCATTCTAGTAAAATAGTAAAAAAAAATAAGAAAAACCCTTGAATGAGTAAGTGTGTCCAAACCTTTGACTGGTACTGGATATTATGCATAGCCTCTGTTTTCTTTGTTTCTCCTTCCAAGTGTCTCCAGGAATGAAGATCTATATCGACCCATTCACTTATGAGGACCCCAACGAGGCAGTGAGGGAGTTTGCCAAAGAGATTGACACCTCCTGTGTCAAGATCGAGCAAGTCATTGGCGCAGGTAAAAAATCAACCGGCGAAGGTGAAAACCCTATATACATTACAATATATACGTTATAACACATTTAAAGCTTAGTCCTGGACTAAAAACTGGCCCATAAAGTGTGATATTGATATACACGTGTGTATTAAACCCAATAATACATGTTGTAAGATTGTCTTACATTTAATATATCCAAGTTACAGACCCATATCATAGCACTTGGAAGTCTTATACAGATGTAGGATCTTAATTTGATCCAGTTTGCTACAGCAGGAAAATAATCCTGCAGTGACAAGAAATGTAAATTATTATGTGGATTATAATTAATGGACATTTTTGTAAAAAATAAATAAATGTTAGGGCAAATCAAGTCTAAAATGTTGAAGTGGAAATGACAAACTTTAGAAGCCTTGTTAAACCTTGAATACACTACAAGTTTGCAAATTTCTGCAACAGGATGATCAAATTAAGATACAGCATCTGTAGGGATGTATCAGAGCCCTTTGCTGATGCCCAGTAAACCTGAACATATTATTGTTCAGGAGAGTTTGGGGAGGTGTGCAGTGGGAACCTGCGTCTCCCCGGAAAGAGAGAGATCCTGGTGGCCATCAAGACCCTGAAGGTGGGCTACACAGAGCGTCAGAGGCGGGACTTCCTATCTGAGGCCTCCATCATGGGCCAGTTTGACCACCCCAACATCATCCACTTGGAGGGCGTGGTCACCAAGAGTGCCCCAGTCATGATCATCACTGAGTTCATGGAGAATGGATCACTGGACTCCTTCCTCAGGGTCAGTAGGTCAATGGGCCTCTCAATACTCTGGAGAGATCTTTTCTCCTTTCCTTCCTTCTTCCAGACACTTCAGGTTCAAACACAGTAGGTTGCTTTCCCCTGTTTGTCTTTTTCAAATAAAAGGAAAGGTGACTAAGTTAGAAGTGGAGAACCTAAGGGCTGGATCTCTGCCTATTCTCCTGAGTGAATTTCGGAGATAATAAATATGACAGCATTTAAATTATACAGTGACCTTCAGAAAGTATTCATACCCCTTGACTTATTCCACATTTTGTTGTTATAGCCTGAATGCAAAATGTATTGTTTTTGTTTTACTCATCTACAAAGAATACTCCAAAATGACAAAGTGAAAACATAATTTTAAGCAAATTTGTTGAAAATGAAATATATGTCATTCACATAAGTCTTCACACCTCTGAGTCAATACTTTGTAGATGCACCTTTGGCGGCGATTACAGCTTTGAGTCGTCTTGGGTATCTCTGTATCAGCTTTGCACATCTGGATTTGGGGATTTTCCTCCATTCTTCCCTGCAGATTCTCTCAAGCTCTGTTAGGTTGGATGGGAAGCGGCGGTGAACCACATTCTTCAAGTATTTTCAAAGATTTTCAATGGGTTTCAAGTCTGGACTCATTGACTTTCACATCCTTGTTCTGAAGCCTTTCCAGCATTGCTTTGGATGTATGCTTGGGGTCATTGTCCTGTTGGAACATAACTCTTCGCCCCAGTCTAAGGTCATTTACACTCTGAAGCAGGTTCTCATCAAGGATTTGCCTGTATTTGACTCCATTCATTGTTCCTTCTATCCTTACCAGTCTCCCAGACCCTGCCGCTAAAAAGCATCCCCGTTGCTTCACGGAAGGGATGGTGTTAAACGGGTGATGAGCTATGTCTGGTTTTCTCCAGACATAGTGCTTTGCATTCAGGCCAAAGAGTAAAATGTTTGTTTCATCAGACCACAAAATATTTTGCCTTATGCTCTCACGTGCCTTTTTGCAAACTCCAGGTGTGGTGTCATATGTCTTTTTCTCAGGAGTGGCTTCCATCTGGCTGCACTCCCATAAAGCCTAAATTGGTTCAGTGCTATAGAGACTGTTGTCCTTCTGGCAGGTTCTCCCATCTCAGCCAAGGAACTCTGTAGTTCTGTCAGAGTGGTCATTGGGACCAAGGTCCTTCTTGCCCATTTGCTCAGTTTGGTCGCACGGACAGCTCTAGGCAGAGTCTGGGTAGTTCCCTATTTTTTCCATTTCCCAACAATGGAGACCACTGCGCTCTTGGAAACTTTCAACACTCTGTAAATTGTTGTATACCCTTCCCCAGATATATGCCTCATCACAATTCTTTCTCTGAGAACTACGGACAGTTTCTTGGATTTCATGGTATAGTTTCTGCTCTGACCTGTGCTGTCAAATGTGGGACAATATATAGACAGATGTGTTTCTTTCTAAATCCTGTCCAAACAATTGAATTGGTCACAGGTGGAATCCAATCAAGTTGTAGTGACATCTCAAGGATGATTAGAGGGGTGTGAATACTTGTGTAAATGAGATATTTCTGCATTTAATTTTCTATAAATTTGCAAACATTTCTAAAAACACGTTTTCACTTTGTCGTTATGGAGCATTGTGTGTAGATGGTGAGATATTTGTTTTAAATGTGTTTTGATTCAGGCTGTAACACAACAAAATGTGGAATAAGTCAAGGGGTATGACTACTGTCTGAAGGCACTGTATCACAGTAACCAGACAGTGGATAAATATCTCTTATCAACTACAGATTTTTCAACTACAACTATGTTTCTACATCAAGAACACAATGAATTCAAGAACACAGTGGCTGTCTCTCCTCTGCATCAACACTTTATAGCTTTCTTGTTTTTGATTTGCTGTAGTGGGTCCCTCCGGGCTGGGCCCAGGTGTGAGGTGTGTAGAGTTGGCTTAGTTAGATCAGGTGATCTCACAGATCCAGATGAGGATTAAATTCTGTGCGGCTAATGGCGCCTGGAAACTAATATGAGAACCAGCCTTTTTGAGAACGTGTACCGTATGCCTGTGCACATTTCAGAGAACATAACAAACATAGCATAACATAGCACAGTAACATGTAGCAATATAACATGTCTGTATTTTTTTTAGCAAAATGACGGGCAGTTCACAGTGATCCAACTGGTGGGCATGCTGCGTGGCATAGCAGCGGGCATGAAGTACCTGAATGACATGAACTACGTGCACCGGGACCTGGCTGCCCGCAACATTCTGGTCAATAGCAACCTGGTGTGTAAGGTGTCGGACTTTGGGCTCTCGCGCTTTCTGGAGGATGACACATCAGATCCCACCTACACCAGCGCCCTGGTGAGTGTGGCTCTGTCCCAATATCCATACTTCCATACTGTGTAGTATGGAGCAATGTATTTTGGGCATGTTAGACCCCACAAACACCAGTGTCCTGGTGAGTATGGCTCTGTACCAATCATAGGAATATATTATATTTCTATGGTTCCAATATACAGACTAGAATACCACTTATTATGAGGCAATGTATTGGGCGTGCATTGTAAGTGGTATGCTAGTACGGAACTGTATCAGGTTTAAGATTATACATACAGGATGCATCCGAAGTCTAAAGTGGGTTCTTCTTCTCGTCTCCGTTCTTTCATCGCCAATGATTTCCAAGTATAGGACACAGGAAAGCAATATCACAGTTGCTTTAAGGGATACTTTGAGATTCTGGCAATGAAGGCCTTTCTCTACTTCTCCATAGTCAAATTAACTTGTGGATACCATTTTTATGTATCTGCATCCAGTATGAAGGAAGTTCACGCTAGTTAGCAACTTCCTTCAGACTGCAGAGACATCTGAGTTCATCTGACTGGGGAAGTAGATGAAGGTCAACATTGCCAAAATCCTGAAGTATCCCTTTAACAAAGGATTTGCTTTCACCTGTCCAGTGCTGTCAGATCAGTGCAGATGAAGTCAACGGAGATGAGGAAACAACTGTCACTTCTTGAGACGATTAAGATCCCACCCACAACCTAGGTTTTATTTGCAGCCTGCAGTCCATTTTTTTTTACCCTACTCCTGAAGTGTGCACTCAACGCCAAGGGAATTCAAAAGCCTTTATTTGTATGGCATGTTCAATGAAACAATAATTTTTTAAATACACGTTTCGGCAGCATGGCCTTCATCAGGGCATTCCCCCGAAATGTGTCAGTTTTAAAATATTTGTTATTTAACCCCTTTTAACTAAAGAGCACCTTTTATTTACAAATACCTACTGTACTGTGTTATCTAGCAGCACTTCCTTCCTCTTTTTTGTACCCCTTCTTATAGTTTTAAAAGAAATGGAAATATGGTGGAAACTGACATTAAGTCGCTCTGGAATTAGAGCTAAATTACTTGCACCAATCCAATACTTGTAAATGCATGAGGAGAGTGATCGAGTGCACAGTCCTGACAGAAGGGTAGAGAATTGGTACGCAACACTTGTCTGTCTTTCCAGGGAGGGAAGATCCCTATCCGATGGACTGCCCCGGAAGCCATCCAGTACAGGAAGTTCACCTCCTCCAGTGATGGGTGGAGCTACGGCATCGTCATGTGGGAGGTGATGTCATACGGAGAGAGGCCCTACTGGGACATGAGTAATCAAGATGTGAGTATCCAGGAGTCATCTCTCTCTCTCTCTCTCTCTCTCTCTCTCTCTCTCTCTCTCTCTCTCTCTCTGACAGGATAACTTTGATTCACACTATTTGAGGGGAAACAAATTCTAGACCACCTTTACTCCACACACATAGTACAAAGCTCGCCCTCCATTTGGCAAATCTGACCATATCTCTATCCTCCTGATTCCTGAGTACAAGCAAAAATTTAAACAGCACCAGTGACTCTCGGTCTATAAAAAAGTAGTCAGATGAAGCAGATGCTAAACTACAGGACTGTTTTGCTAGCACAGACTGGAATATGTTCTGGGATTCTTCCGATGGCATTGAGGAGTACACCACATCAGTCACTGGCTGCATCAATAAGTGCATCGAGTTCGTCATCCCCACAGTGACTGTACATACTTACCCCAACCAGAAGCCATGGATTACAGACAATATTCGCACTGAGCTAAATGGTAGAGCTGCCACTTTCAAGGAGCGGGACTCTAACCCGGAAGCTTATATGAAATCCTGCTATGCCCTCCATCAAACAGGCTAAGCGTCAATACAGGACTAAGTTTGAATCGTACTACACCGGCTCTGACACTCGGATGTGGCAGGGTTTGCTACCAACCAGTAGCGCTCACGCCTGTAGCCATGAAATGCTTTGAAAAACTGGTCATGGCTCACATCAACACCATTATCCTAGAAACCCTAGACCCACTCCAATTTGCATAACGCACCAACAGATCCACAGATGATGCAATCTCTATTGCACTCCACACTGCCCTTTCCCACCTGGACAAAAGGAACACTTACGTGAGAATGCTATTCCTTAACAACAGCTCAGCGTTCAACACCATAGTGCCCTCGAAACTCATCACTAAGCTAAGGACCCTGGGACTAAACACCTCGCTCTGCAACTGGATCCTGGACTTCCTGACAGGCCGCCCCAGGTGGTAAGGGTAGGTAACAACACATCTGCCACGCTAATCCTCACACGGGGGCCCCTTAGGGGTGCGTGCTCAGTCCCCTCCTGTACTCCCGGTTCACTCATAACTGCACTGCCAGGCACGACTCCAACACCATTATTAAGTTTGCTGATGACACAACAGTGGTAGGCCTGATCACCGACAACGATGAGAAAGTGTATAGGGAGGAGGTCAGAGACCTGACCTTGTGGTGCAAGGACAACAACCTCTCCCTCAGTGTGATCAAGACAATGGAGATGATTGTGGACTACAGGAAAGGGAGGACCAAGCATGCCCCCATTCTCATTGACGGGGCTGTAGTGGAGCAGGTTGAGAGTTCCTTGGCATCCACATCACCAACAAACTAACATGGTCCAAGCACACCAAGACAATCGTGACAAGGGCACAACAAAACCTATTCGCCCTCAGGAGCTTCCTGTCATCCAGGACCTCTATACCAGGCGGTGTCAGAGGAAGCCCCTAAAAATTGTCAAAGACTCCAGCCACCCTAGTCATAGACTGTTCTCTCTGCTACTGCATGGCAAGCGGTACCGGAGTGCCAAGTCTAAGTCCAAGAGGTTTCTAATAATATGTTTATTTATTATAAAATAAATTTAAAAAGACAGCAATACTAACAATGACAATCATTGTACTGTTGAATGGGATGGTCAATTTAGAGGACAAAACAAAACTTAACTCACACACACACATACACCATATGTATTACATTCCCTAAATCCCGTAACCACATTTCAAAGGTAGGTACAGTCTCCAGTTTCCAAAATTGCAATATGAGCCTTTTGGCTAATAGAGTACAAAGAAAGACAGCTTTCCCTTCGTGGTTATTCCCATCAACTGTACCAAACAGAGCGATTAATGGGTCTGGGGCTAGAACTCTATCAAAGGCTCTAGATAAGTAATCAAAAATGAGAGCCCAGTAAACATGTAACTTAGGACATGTCCAAAATAAGTGGGTCAACGTCCTCTCGTCCTGCTTGCACCTCTCACACAGTGGTGAGGTGTCCGGGAATACTTTATGCAGTTTTACTTTTGAGTAATGTAACCTGTGTATCACCTTAAACTGTACAAGGTTGTGTCTGGCATTCACTGAACTGTGAGCTTCTACCCAGTCCTCATCTGAGATTTCTGAACCAAGTTCTTGTTCCCAAGCCCTTTTAATGGTGTCTGTGGATACCTCTATGTGGGCCTGTAGCACATCATACAGTCTAGAGACTGACCCTTTTGAATGGGGTTTGACAAGGATCAAGCTATCTAATGTAGGACTATTTGGCTTCATGCCATACTGTGGGATATGTGTCCTTACGAAATTCCTGATTTGGAGGTATCTGAAAAAATGTGTTGTTGGCATGTTGAACTTTCCCTGTAAATGTTGAAATGAAGCTAACTGACCATCTATGTATAGATGACCAATTGTTGTGAGCCCCTTCTCCCTCCACTGTGAAAACACCACATCATCCAATGCAGGGTGGAAAGCATGATTCAGGCAAATCGGGCTGACAATGTATATAGTGGGTATGTTAAGAAAATACCTCATCTGTTTCCAGATCCTAAGCATATGACAAATGACTGGGTTAGAGTCATAAGTGGATTTTTCACATATGATGGGTTATTAACAAGTGCAGGGAGTGAGGAACGTTGACAGGAGGCCTGCTCAATCAAAAGCCATGAAGGCATATCCTTCTGTCTCATCGCAGGTAAACCTTCCCTCCAGAAAGACACAATGTTCAGATTAGCAGCCCAATAATACAGTTTAAAGTGAGGAAGGTCAAAGCCCCCCTCTATCTTGTACTTGCATAAATGCTCCAATAGGTTTCTAAACAGCTTCTACCCCCAAGCCATAAGACTCCTGAACAGCTAATCAAATGGCTACCCAGACTATTTGCATTGCACCACCCCCCTCCCCACACACACACACACACTGCTGCTGCTCTCTGTTATTATCTATGCATAGCCACTTTAATAACTCTATCTACATGTACATTACCTCAATTACTTATAGCCCCTCTATTGTTATTTACTGCTGCTCTTTAATTATTTATTATTCTTATCTCTTACTTTTTTAGGGATTTTCATGGTTAAAGGGCTTGTAAGTAAGCATTTCATTGTAAGGTCTACTACACCTGTTGCATTCAGCGCATGTGACAAATAACATTTGATTTGATTTGCAATGTGTGTATGGTAGACTAGCAGCAGAACAAAGACATAAAGTGACCTCCAAAAGTATTGGGACAGTAAAACATTTGTGTTGTTGTTTTGGCTCTGTACTCAAGCAGTTTATATTTGAAATGATACAAAGACAATGAAGTTAAACTTGCAGACAGTCAGCTTTAATTTGAGGGTATTTTCATCCATTATTCAGTGAACCGTTTAGAAACTACAATACTTTTTGGTACATTGTCTCGCCATTTTAGGGGACCAAAAGTATTTTGCTAAATTCACTGATATGTGTATTAAAGTAGTAGAAAGTGATGTATTTGGTCCTGTATTCATAGCACCGAGTGACTACATCCAGTTTGTGACTACAGCTTTGTTGGATGCAGTTTCTGTTTGTTTCGGTTGTGTTTTAGATTGTTTTCAGCACAATAGAAATGAATGCTGTCTTTTTGGAGTCACTTTTATTGTAAATAAGAATAGAATATGTTTATGAACACATCTATATTAATGGGGATGCTACCATGATTACGGATAGTCCTGAATAAATTGTGAATAATGATGACTGAGGAAGTTGTAGACGCACAAATATATCACCTCCCCAAAAAATGCAAACCTCCCCTGTTCTTGTAATGTCTTATGCCTGTATTTCCATCGTATTTATTTATTTAGGCAACAAGTTCTTATTTACAATGACGGCCATAGCAGGCCAAACCCTCCCTTAACCCAGAAGACGCTGAGCCAATTGTGCCCTATGGGACTCGCGATCACTGCCGGTTGTGGTACAGTACCGGGATCGAACCAGGTTCTGTAGTGACGCCTCTAGCACTGACACCTCTAGCCTTAGACCCCTGCACCACCCGGGAGTTATACATACTATATACATTTTATGGACACAGTCTATTTTACAATAGTTCTATTTTGTTTGCTTTTACTCCTGTCCTTCCTCTAACCTCAACTGCTCCTGTCTATCTCTCTTAACACCATCCATATTGGATTTCTATTTGCCATATCTTTTCCAACTGTTAGCATGTCTTGGAGGTATGATAGTTGTACGCCTGTTACTGTCTCACGCATCATTATTCACGATTAATTCAGGGCTATCCGTAATCTATTCTTATTTACAATAAATGTGTCTCCAAAATGACAAAGTATATTATTTACCATTCATTTCTACTGGGTACAAATGAATCTGAAACACAACCAAAACAAACAGCAAATGCATCCAACCAATTTGTAAAGTCACAAGCTTGATATACGCATTGCGTGCTATGAATATGGGACCAAATATTTAACTATTTACGATGTTAATACACACGTTATCTACCCGAAGGAGTTATTCGGCTGGCTCCTCCGTCGCGACGTTACCTGAACGCCCATCTGCGGCCTGCTAACCGTTAGCTGTCTTACCGGCTGCTATCTGAATAGACAATCGGACAATTTTTTTTATATATATTTTTTTTTATTTTTTATTATTATTATTATGTTTTCTTCTTGGGCCTCTATAACTATATCTATTGTTTTTATTTTTGTTGTTGTTGTGTGATTTGGATTAATCCCCTCTACCACACGGAACCCCACTAATCTACTGACGGAACGCAAGAGGTAGCTAACAACAGACCTCCATCCTATGCTAGCTTGCTACCGATGCCCTGGCTAGCTGTCTAAATCACCAACCAACCTCTCCACTCACCGGACCCTTTTGATCACTCGACTAAGCATGCCTCTCCTTAATGTCAATATGTCTTGTCCATTTCTGTTCTGGTTAGTGTTTATTGGCTTATTTCACTGTAGAGCCTCTAGTCCTGCTCACTATACCTTATCCAACCTATTAGTTCCACCACCCACACATGCAATGACATCTCCTGGTTTCAACGATGTTTCTAGAGACAATATCTCTCTCTTCATCACTCAATACCTAGGTTTACCTCCACTGTATTCACATCCTACCATACATTTGTCTGTACATTATACCTTGATGCTATTTTATCGCCCCCAGAAACCTCCTTTTACTCTATGTTCCAGACGTTCTAGACGACCAATTCTCATAGCTTTTAGCCGTACCCTTATTCTACTCCTCCTATGTTCCTCTGGCGATGTAGAGGTGAATCCAGGCCCTGCAGTGCCTAGCTCCACTCCTATTCCCCAGGCGCTCTCTTTTGACGACTTCTGTAACCGTAATAGCCTTGGTTTCATGCATGTTAACATTAGAAGCCTCCTCCCTAAGTTTGTTCTATTCACTGCTTTAGCACACTCTGCCAACCCGGATGTTCTAGCTGTGTCTGAATCCTGGCTTAGGAAGACCACCAAAAACTCAGACATTTTAATTCCAAACTACAACATTTTCAGACAAGATAGAACTGCCAAAGGGGGCGGTGTTGCAATCTACTGCAAAGATAGCCTGCAGAGTTCTGTCCTACTATCCAGGTCTGTACCCAAACAATTTGAACTTCTACTTTTAAAAATCCACCTCTCTAAAAACAAGTCTCTCACCGTTGCCGCCTGCTATAGACCACCCTCTGCCCCCAGCTGTGCTCTGGACACCATATGTGAACTGATTGCCCCCCATCTATCTTCAGAGTTCGTGCTGCTAGGCGACCTAAACTGGAACATGCTTAACACCCCAGCCATCCTACAATTTATTTTTATTTTTTTATTTTTATTTCACCTTTATTTAACCAGGTAGGCTAGTTGAGAACAAGTTCTCATTTGCAACTGCGACCTGGCCAAGATAAAGCATAGCAGTGTGAGCATACAACAAAGAGTTACACATGGAGTAAACAATTAACAAGTCAATAACACAGTAGAAAACGAAGGGGGGGTCTATATACAATGTGTGCAAAAGGCATGAGGAGGTAGGCAAATAATTACAATTTTGCAGATTAACACTGGAGTGATAAAAGATCAGATGGTCATGTACAGGTAGAGATATTGGTGTGCAGAAGAGCAGAAAAGTAAATAAATAAAAAACAGTACGGGGATGAGGTAGGTGAGAAGGGTGGGCTATTTACCAATAGACTATGTACAGCTGCAGCGATCGGTTAGCTGCTCAGATAGCTGATGTTTGAAGTTGGTGAGGGAGATGAAAGTCTCCAACTTCAGCGATTTTTGCAATTCGTTCCAGTCACAGGCAGCAGAGTACTGGAACGAAAGGCGGCCAAATGAGGTGTTGGCTTTAGGGATGATCAGTGAGATACACCTGCTGGAGCGCGTGCTACGGATGGGTGTTGCCATCGTGACCAGTGAGCTGAGATAAGGCGGAGCTTTACCTAGCATAGACTTGTAGATGACCTGGAGCCAGTGGGTCTGGCGACGAATATGTAGCGAGGGCCAGCCGACTAGAGCATACAAGTCGCAGTGGTGGGTAGTATAAGGTGCTTTAGTGACAAAACGGATGGCACTGTGATAGACTGCATCCAGTTTGCTGAGTAGAGTGTTGGAAGCCATTTTGTAGATGACATCGCCGAAGTCGAGGATCGGTAGGATAGTCAGTTTTACTAGGGTAAGCTTGGCGGCTTGAGTGAAGGAGGCTTTGTTGCGGAATAGAAAGCCGACTCTTGATTTGATTTTCGATTGGAGATGTTTGATATGAGTCTGGAAGGAGAGTTTGCAGTCTAGCCAGACACCTAGGTACTTGTAGACGTCCACATATTCTAGGTCGGAACCATCCAGGGTGGTGATGCTAGTCGGGCATGCAGGTGCAGGCAGCGACCGGTTGAAAAGCATGCATTTGGTTTTACTAGCGTTTAAGAGCAGTTGGAGGCCACGGGAGGAGTGTTGTATGGCATTGAAGCTTGTTTGGAGGTTAGATAGCACAGTGTCCAAAGACGGGCCGAAAGTATATAGAATGGTGTCGTCTGCGTAGAGGTGGATCAGGGAATCGCCCGCAGCAAGAGCAACATCATTGATATACACAGAGAAAAGAGTCGGCCCGAGAATTGAACCCTGTGGCACCCCCATAGAGACTGCCAGAGGACCGGACAGCATGCCCTCCGATTTGACACACTGAACTCTGTCTGCAAAGTAATTGGTGAACCAGGCAAGGCAGTCATCCGAAAAACCGAGGCTACTGAGTCTGCCGATAAGAATATGGTGATTGACAGAGTCGAAAGCCTTGGCGAGGTCGATGAAGACGGCTGCACAGTACTGTCTTTTATCGATGGCGGTTATGATGTCGTTTAGTACCTTGAGTGTGGCTGAGGTGCACCCATGACCGGCTCGGAAACCAGATTGCACAGCGGAGAAGGTACGGTGGGATTCGAGATGGTCAGTGACCTGTTTGTTGACTTGGCTTTCGAAGACCTTAGATAGGCAGGGCAGGATGGATATAGGTCTGTAACAGTTTGGGTCCAGGGTGTCTCCCCCTTTGAAGAGGGGGATGACTGCGGCAGCTTTCCAATCCTTGGGGATCTCAGACGAGATGAAAGAGAGGTTGAACAGGCTGGTAATAGGGGTTGCGACAATGGTGGCAGATAGTTTCAGAAATAGAGGGTCCAGATTGTCAAGCCCAGCTGATTTGTACGGGTCCAGGTTTTGCAGCTCTTTCAGAACATCTGCTATCTGGATTTGGGTAAAGGAGAACCTGGAGAGGCTTGGGCGAGGAGCTGCGGGGGGGGCGGAGCTGTTGGCCGAGGTTGAAGTAGCCAGGCGGAAGGCATGGCCAGCCGTTGAGAAATGCTTATTGAAGTTTTCGATAATCATGGATTTATCAGTGGTGACCGTGTTACCTAGCCTCAGTGCAGTGGGCAGCTGGGAGGAGGTGCTCTTGTTCTCCATGGACTTCACAGTGTCCCAGAACTTTTTGGAGTTGGAGCTACAGGATGCAAACTTCTGCCTGAAGAAGCTGGCCTTAGCTTTCCTGACTGACTGCGTGTATTGGTTCCGGACTTCCCTGAACAGTTGCATATCACGGGGACTATTCGATGCTATTGCAGTCCGCCACAGGATGTTTTTGTGCTGGTCGAGGGCAGTCAGGTCTGGGGTGAACCAAGGGCTGTATCTGTTCTTAGTTCTGCATTTTTTGAACGGAGCATGCTTATCTAAAATGGTGAGGAAGTTACTTTTAAAGAATGACCAGGCATCCTCAACTGACGGGATGAGGTCAATGTCCTTCCAGGATACCCGGGCCAGGTCGATTAGAAAGGCCTGCTCACAGAAGTGTTTTAGGGAGCGTTTGACAGTGATGAGGGGTGGTCGTTTGACTGCGGCTCCGTAGCGGATACAGGCAATGAGGCAGTGATCGCTGAGATCCTGGTTGAAGACAGCGGAGGTGTATTTGGAGGGCCAGTTGGTCAGGATGACGTCTATGAGGGTGCCCTTGTTTACAGAGTTAGGGTTGTACCTGGTGGGTTCCTTGATGATTTGTGTGAGATTGAGGGCATCTAGCTTAGATTGTAGGACTGGCGGGGTGTTAAGCATATCCCAGTTTAGGTCACCTAACAGAACAAACTCTGAAGCTAGATGGGGGGCGATCAATTCACAAATGGTGTCCAGGGCACAGCTGGGAGCTGAGGGGGGTCGGTAGCAGGCGGCAACCGTGAGAGACTTATTTCTGGAGAGAGTAATTTTCAAAATTAGTAGTTCGAACTGTTTGGGTATGGACCTGGAAAGTATGACATTACTTTGCAGGCCATCTCTGCAGTAAACTGCAACTCCTCCCCCTTTGGCAGTTCTGTCTTGACGGAAGATGTTATAGTTGGGTATGGAAATCTCTGAATTTTTGGTGGCCTTCCTGAGCCAGGATTCAGACACAGCAAGGACATCAGGGTTAGCAGAGTGTGCTAAAGCAGTGAGTAAGACAAACTTAGGGAGGAGGCTTCTGATGTTGACATGCATGAAACCAAGGCTTTTTCGAACACAGAAGTCAACAAATGAGGGTGCCTGGGGACATGCAGGGCCTGGGTTTACCTCCACATCACCCGCGGAACAGAGAAGGAGTAGTATGAGGGTGCGGCTAAAGGCTATCAAAACTGGTCGCCTAGAGCGTTGGGGACAGAGAATAAGAGGAGCAGGTTTCTGGGCATGGTAGAATATATTCAGGGCATAATGCGCAGACAGGGGTATGGTGGGGTGCGGGTACAGCGGAGGTAAGCCCAGGCACTGGGTGATGATGAGAGAGGTTGTATCTCTGGACATGCTGGTAGTAATGGGTGAGGTCACCGCATGTGTGGGAGGTGGGACAAAGGAGTTATCAGGGGTATGAAGAGTGGAACTAGGGGCTCCATTGTGAACTAAAACAATGATAACTAACCTGAACAACAGTATACAAGGCATATTGACATTTGAGAGAGACATACAGCGAGGCATACAGTAATCACAGGTGTTGAATTGGGAAAGCTAGCTAAAACAGTAGGTGAGACAACAGCTAATCAGCTAGCACAACAACAGCAGGTAAAATGGCGTAGACTAGGCAACGGGGCCAACAGATAAAACAAACAAGCAGAATGGAGTACCGTGATTTATGGACAGTCCAGCGTGCATCAGCTATGTAGCCAAGAGATCAGTGTCCAGGGGGCAGCGGTGGATGGGGAAGGGAAGCTGGACTGGCGAGTGTTATCCAGGTTAAAAAAACGAACAATGACTAAATAGCTTGTAGCTAGTTAGCTGGTTAGCTTCTGGAGGTTCTTGAGTGTGTTCTAAAAATAAATAAAAAAATAATAGCGATTCCGTATCACATTGGGTGAGGCAGGTTTCCGGAAGGTATAAACAAATTAAAAGTCAAAAGAGATAGAAAGTAAATATGGGTCCGGTGGGCGTTTGGGACGCGGCGATTCAGGCGGTTAGCAGGCCTGTGCTAACAAGCTAACAGTTTGTAGGCCCGGGCTAGACAAGGTAGCAGTTAGCGGACCGGAGCTGGACAAGCTAGCAGTTAGCAGGCCGAATTAGCAAGCAGGGAGATAGCGAGGGCTAGAGAGTTAGCCTTTGGGGGACGTCGCGATGGGGTGAGTCTGTTTATTCCTCTTCATGCGGTGACATCGATAGACCGGTCGTGGGCCCGGGTATTGTAGCTCAGGAGTATGCTACGGTGGTAGCGCAGGCCGGGCTAGCTTCAAGCTAAGTGGGTGGAAACGCTAGCCAGGGGTAATCATCCAGGGTTGCAGTTTAGCTAGATAGCTAGTTGTGAAGATCCAGCGTATTTGGAAGCTTAGGTTTAGCAAAATGTTTTTAAAGGGATAGCTATGTAAAAAACGAAAAATATGTAAAAAAACGAAAAATAAACAAAATATAAACAAAATATACAGGGACACGACACGACAGGACGACTTACTGCTACGCCATCTTGGATTCGAAGGTACAATCTAAACTTGATGCCCTCAATCTCACACAAATTATCAATGAACCTACCAGGTACCTCCCCAAAACCTTAAACACGGGCACCCTCATAGATATCATCCTAACCAACTTCCCCTCTAAATACACCTCTGCTGTCTTCAACCAAGATCTCAGCGATCACTGCCTCATTGCCTGCATCCGTAATGGGTCAGCGGACTGTAAAACGCTCCCTGAAACACTTCTGCGAGCAGGCCTTTCTAATCGACCTGGCCGGGGTATCCTGGAAGGATATTGATCTCATCCCGTCAGTAGAGGATGCCTGGATATTTTTTTTAAATGCCTTCCTAACCATCCTAAATAAACATGCCCCATTCAAGAAATTTAGAACCAGGAACAGATATAGCCCTTGGTTCTCCCCAGACCTGACTGCCCTTAACCAACACAAAAACATCCTATGGCGTTCTGCATTAGCATCGAACAGCCCCCGTGATATGCAGCTGTTCAGGGAAGCTAGAAATCATTATACACAGGCAGTTAGAAAAGCCAAGGCTAGCTTTTTCAAGCAGAAATTTGCTTCCTGCAACACTAACTCAAAAAAGTTCTGGGACACTGTAAAGTCCATGGAGAATAAGAACACCTCCTCCCAGCTGCCCACTGCACTGAAGATAGGAAACACTGTCACCACTGATAAATCCACCATAATTGAGAATTTCAATAAGCATTTTTCTACGGCTGGCCATGCTTTCCACCTGGCTACTCCTACCCCGGACAACAGCACTGCACCCCCAACAGCAACTCGCCCAAGCCTTCCCCATTTCTCCTTCTCCCAAATCCATTCAGCTGATGTTCTGAAAGAGCTGCAAAATCTGGACCCCTACAAATCAGCCGGGCTAGACAATCTGGACCCTTTCTTTCTAAAATTATCTGCCGAAATTGTTGCCACCCCTATTACTAGCCTGTTCAACCTCTCTTTCGTGTCGTCTGAGATTCCCAAAGATTGGAAAGCAGCTGCGGTCATCCCCCTCTTCAAAGGGGGGGACACTCTTGACCCAAACTGCTACAGACCTATATCTATCCTACCGTGCCTTTCTAAGGTCTTCGAAAGCCAAGTCAACAAACAGATTACCGACCATTTCGAATCTCACCATACCTTCTCTGCTATGCAATCTGGTTTCAGAGCTGGTCATGGGTGCACCTCAGCCACGCTCAAGGTCCTAAACGATATCTTAACCGCCATCGATAAGAAACATTACTGTGCAGCCGTATTCATTGATCTGGCCAAGGCTTTCGACTCTGTCAATCACCATATCCTCATCGGCAGACTCGACAGCCTTGGTTTCTCAAATGATTGCCTCGCCTGGTTCACCAACTACTTCTCTGATAGAGTTCAGTGTGTCAAATCGGAGGGTCTGCTGTCCGGACCTCTGGCAGTCTCTATGGGGGTGCCACAGGGTTCAATTCTTGGACCGACTCTCTTCTCTGTATACATCAATGAGGTCGCTCTTGCTGCTGGTGAGTCCCTGATCCACCTCTACGCAGACGATACCATTCTGTATACTTCCGGCCCTTCTCTGGACACTGTGTTAACAACCCTCCAGGCAAGCTTCAATGCCATACAACTCTCCTTCCGTGGCCTCCAATTGCTCTTGAATGCAAGTAAAACTAAATGCATGCTCTTCAACCGATCGCTGCCTGCACCTACCCGCCTGTCCAACATCACTACTCTGGACGGCTCTGACTTAGAATACGTGGACAACTACAAATACTTAGGTGTCTGGTTAGATTGTAAACTCTCCTTCCAGACCCATATCAAACATCTCCAATCCAAAGTTAAATCTAGAATTGGCTTCCTATTTCGCAACAAAGCATCCTTCACTCATGCTGCCAAACATACCCTTGTAAAACTGACCATCCTACCAATCCTCGACTTTGGCGATGTCATTTACAAAATAGCCTCCAATACCCTACTCAACAAATTGGATGCAGTCTATCACAGTGCAATCCGTTTTATCACCAAAGCCCCATATACTACCCACCATTGCGACCTGTACGCTCTCGTTGGCTGGCCCTCGCTTCATACTCGTCGCCAAACCCACTGGCTCCATGTCATCTACAAGACCCTGCTAGGTAAAGTCCCCCCTTATCTCAGCTCGCTGGTCACCATAGCATCTCCCACCTGTAGCACACGCTCCAGCAGGTATATCTCTCTAGTCACCCCCAAAACCAATTATTTCTTTGGCCGCCTCTCCTTCCAGTTCTCTGCTGCCAATGACTGGAACGAACTACAAAAATCTCTGAAACTGGAAACACTTATCTCCCTCACTAGCTTTAAGCACCAACTGTCAGAGCAGCTCACAGATTACTGCACCTGTACATAGCCCACCTATAATTTAGCCCAAACAACTACCTCTTTCCCAACTGTATTTAATTTTAATTAATTTATTTATTTTGCTCCTTTGCACCCCATTATTTTTTTTATTTCTACTTTGCACATTCTTCCATTGCAAAACTACCATTCCAGTATTTTACTTGCTATATTGTATTTACTTTGCCATCTTGGCCTTTTTTGCCTTTACCTCCCTTCTCACCTCATTTGCTCACATTGTATATAGACTTGTTTATACTGCATTATTGACTGTATGTTTGTTTTTACTCCATGTGTAACTCTGTGTCGTTTTATCTGTCGAACTGCTTTGCTTTATCTTGGCCAGGTCGCAATTGTAAATGAGAACTTGTTCTCAACTTGCCTACCTGGTTAAATAAAGGTAAAATAAATAAATAAAAAATATAAATGAATTTTACCCAATACTTTTGGTTCCCTAAAATAGTCCAAAATGTCCTGTTATTTCTAAACGTTTCCCCTGATATAGATGAACATACCCTCATGTTAAAGCTGACAGTCTGCACTTCAAACTCATAGTTATTGTATCACTTCAATTATGTCGCAGTCCCAATACTTTTAGAGGGAGCGATCGAGACAGATACAGATAGAGACAGTCTCACTATACTTACTATACATTTGATTCAGGCACTATAAACCACACGGGGAGACCAAAAACTTAGGTCAAGGCCTCTTTGATTTCTAAATCATCATTTTTATTCATTTTCATATCAATCTGTGCCAATGCCCTGTAGGTGATCAATGCCATAGAACAGGACTACCGGTTGCCCCCGCCCATGGACTGCCCTAGTGCCCTGCACCAGCTCATGCTGGACTGCTGGCAGAAGGACCGCAACAATCGGCCCAAGTTCAGCCAGATTGTCAATAACCTGGACAAGATGATCCGCAACCCCAACAGTCTGAAGGCCATGACGCCGCTGTCATCAAGGTAAGGCATGTCAGTCATCTTAATTGGCGTCCATCCTTTCCTCATCTCCTTTCCTCAATGATGACCATTCATCTCAGAGGCCTATCCATCACTGTTTATTTATTTTCTCCTTGTCTTTTGAGGTCTCTTTGGGGTTCTCACTGGGTAATCATTGTTTTTTTTGGGGGGGGGCTTCTCACTGGGTTGTCATTGGGTTTGTTTGAGTTCTCACTGGGTTGTCATTGGGTTTGTTTGAGTTCTCACTGGGTTGTCATTGGGTTTGTTTGTATTCTCATTGGGTTGTCATTGGGTTTGTTTGGGTTCTCACTGGGTTGTCATTGGGTTTGTTTGTATTCTCACTGGGTTGTCATTGGGTTTGTTTGAGTTCTCACTGGGTTGTCATTCGGTTTGTTTGGGTTCTCACTGGGTTGTCATTGGGTTTGTTTGGGTTCTCACTGGGTTGTTATTTGGCGTTCCTCTCCTGTTCCTAGTGTTCACCTACCTCTGCTGGACCGCAGCACACCTGACTTCTCCAGCTTCAGCACCGTGGATGAGTGGCTGGATGCCATCAAGATGGGCCAGTACAAGGAGAACTTTGCCAACGAGGAATTCACCAGCTTCGACGTGGTCTCCCAAATGACCATGGAGTAAGTGAACCTCCCCAGACTGCTAAATGTGTCCTATACTGTTCTAAATGTGTCCTGGACTGTGCTAAATGTGTCCAGGAATGTGCTAAATGTGTCCTGGACTCTACTAAATGTGTCCTGGACTCTACGAAATGTGTCCTGGACTCTACGAAATGTGTCCCGGACTGTGCTAAATGTGTCATAGACACACCTGGACTGTGCTAAATGTGTCTAGGACTGTGCTAAATGTGTCCTGGACTCTACTAAATGTGTCCTGGACTCTACTAAATGTGTCCTGGACTCTACTAAATGTGTCCTGGACTGTGCTAAATGTGTCCTAGACTGTGCTAAATGTGTCCTAGACTGTGCTAAATGTGTCCTGGTGGACTGTGCTAAATATGTCCTGGTGGACTGTGCTAAATGTGTCCTAGACTGTGCTAAATGTGTCCTAGTGGTCTGTGCTAAATGTGTCCTGGTGGACTGTGCTAAATGTGTCCTGGAGTGTACTAAATATGTCCTGGACTGTGCTAAATATGTCATAGACACAGTGTTGTGTCACTGACTGCTCTCTCTCTCCACAGGGACATCCTCCGAGTAGGGGTGACCCTAGTGGGCCACCAGAAGAAGATCCTTAACAGTGTCCAGTCTATGCGGGCCCAGATGAATCAGATCACCTCCGTTGAGGTCTGACCTCTGATGTCCAGACGGGGAGGGCACTGGACTGGACCGGACCTCCAGCCTGGTCTCCCTGTCAGACTGTGACCCCCATCCCCATCAGCCCCACTTCTCTAGACCGCACTCCCATGAGTTCAGTCAACAGTCGGCAGCCTGTACTTTATGGTCAGTCTGCAGCCGTGCTCAGCGTGTCCACAACCACTGCCCCTCCTAGGTTCAGTCTGTCTCTAGCTGTGCTGAGTCTACGACTGTCCAGACTCTGTCCAGATTTTGTCCAGTCTCCAACTGCAGTCTGTCTCTGTTGATTGCACGGCTGCAGCCCCTCCTTGTTTTTGTAGTATGACATTGTTTACAGTCTTTTGGTTGGATATGATTTCGACTGGTCCCCAGACTAAAACTCATCAACAGACAGCCCTTTAAAAGGGCTATTAAGAGAAGGTTGGGACAAGACTTCATATAACTTTACTCACATCTTTCACAGTGAGATTCTGAGGGTATCAGTGACTTTAACAGTAGGACCAGTACTCTGAACGGAGCGTTTGATGTACTGGATAGTGAATAGGACAAGGGTCAGACTCCCATGCAGTTCCATAGACTTAATGGATGTGAAATGAAATGACTCATCTTCGGGAAGAGTCTGTCCCGTGAGAACAAACTTAGCGTCCTTGTGCATAATGCTCTCATTTGGCCGTTTGAAAATTGTTGTGATTATATTACTGTTTGCTACCTACCTTCACTTCTGTTCTCTTGAGAAGAAAAAAGACTTTGAACACACATTACTTCCAACAGCCCAAATGAAGCATAATATAAAAGTACTGTACTGTGCATGTCATTGTCTCTTTCTCTTCTGGGAATCACAGGCTGCCATAGCCACTGAACCATGTCGGCCATTTTCACTGTTTTGGAGTTCCGCTCTGTGCAGTCTTTGTTTCGGTGACTCAGTTGGTATTTGTTTTTTAAATATATGTATGTGCACCTTAATAAAGAAGTAGGATGGGCACTTCCATAAATTCTTCCATTACAAAAGTGTTGTGTGCAAAGTTTAGATTTCACTTTCCCTTTGTCCTCCTCTATGTTTAAAGGATCTCGTGTGAATATATATTTTGGCTCTGTCATGAAAAAGCACTTGTCCTTCCATTTATGGTACATACAAAATGGCTGCAATAGGTTATGCAGCCAGGTGTACTATACTGTACTTGCACAAAATGACAGCCTCTGAAGCTCCAACCAGGTGGGAAAGGATTCCAAAGGGAGCCTGCTGGTATTTAAAAGACTTCACGGAACACTGTCGTTGTTTGGTTTGTTTTTAAATGGGTTTTATAATGATATTTTGTGATTTGTTTTTCTATTGCTACCTATGATCACCTTTGATGGAGCTGTGAATTGTCACGTGATCTGGGGTCGGTCATACACAGCGTTCATATTGACATATGTATATGCCGTTGCCATTCATTTATCAAAAGTTTTGGACACGCGTTTATCATTCGTCACAGAGAAAAGTGGGGACTTTTTAAAGAAATGGATGAAAGGTCTTTTTTTTCTTTTTTTTTGTACTGAGAAATAGGGTATACCTCATTTTCATATTGTGCCAGCACATATCACACGTTTACACATTTATACTCCTTCCATAACATACTGTACTTGAGGTTCAGGGATTAGAAACACATTCAAATAAATAGACACTAGTCAAACCAGGATGACGCAACCCTCTGTTCCTTGAGTGCGATTAGTGTTTGCATGCTTCCATTGTCTCCGCACTTCCTGGATAAATCACCATCAGTCATTCCATAGATCATCTCACATACGGTAGCATTTAATAGGTATGAATATGGTACTAATTAGGATACACCTCAATGAGAAACACTTGACCATTTACCGCTGGCAATGGAGTTATCAACGGTGTTATTAAAGTGTTATGCTGTTACTACCCAACCAACAAACTCTGCTGCCTCTGGGGAGGGGGGGGGGGGGGGAGTCATTTCCAATTTCGATAAATAGGGGTATGTTCTTCTGCAGTTCTTCCCAGATATATTGTCCTCATCGTATTATTCTCTATCAATAGCTTCTCAGCTGGGTATAGTGTGCATTATGTGGAATTATGTCCATGTGTGGAAAGCTATGTTAATTGATCATGCAGGATAGCCCCAGACACTATTATTTTACTTTGTTTTATAGGCCTGTCGCAACAAGGGGGGGGGGGGGGGGGGCAATGCACTATACAAGATCCGAATTTCTAAATTAAGGAAGACAAACCTACAAATATGATTTGTAACGACAACAAAAAATCATAGAAAAACGTTTTTGCTGCTGTCAACAAATACACTCAGAGCTTTCCATCTCTGAGTGCGTGCCATTTGCAAACAAAAGAAACCAAAATGGACGCTTCTACTGTAACTCAATATAGCTGTGACCTCTATATGAGCACATTTACTTTTTTTTGTTGTCATTTTAGTTGTTTAAAAATAACTCAAACACTGTACACTGTGCTAAGCTCATTCCCTCTGCTGGTCCCATGTTAAACCTGCACTATTACCGTACCTCTATACCTTTATAGTACCTTTTTCACCCTCTTTCACTTTTGTTCTCTGTCCTTTGGGTGTCCCTAAAGGCACATAGGGTCAGCCAACCCCCCCCCCCTTCCAGTCCTAACCACTGTGATTGCATTGGGATGTTTCATTTTCTGTACAAATGTACATTGACTGTAACCCTGTGAATGATGTAACAATTTTAATTATTTGTAATATTGTTATTTGTCTATTTTATAAAAAGAACAAAAAAGAACAAAAGAAAAGAAAAGAAAACAACAATTACGACAACAAACTGGAAGCCGGTAGCAACTGTCTTCTATAAATAAAAACTAAAAGCTACATTCAAAGAACTTGTATTTTCTTAAAGCACCTTTTCCCTTTTATCTTGCATTAAATATACATTTCCTCAACTGTAAACTAACTGTAAAATAACAGCTGCAATGTTGTGCAAACACTCTGTAAAGAACACATTGAACAGAAGGGGGAAGTAGAGACCACTCTAGGGTTTTGTCGAACAATGTTACTTGTTTGTTTGTTTTTGCAAAGCTATTTTTCTGAGGGAATTGGTGAGCATTTTCCTGAAGTCTGTTTAGTCTTTTATCAGAACACAATATTATTGTAATTACATTTCCAAATGCAAGGCTAAGAACGCTTGATTTCAAGTTGTCCATGAACCGTTTTCTTTCACCCACTAGATCATTCTGGGGAAATGCGTGCTTTCTGAGAGAGGACTTTCATTCTTTACTATTGAATGTAAACAAACTGCTTGGAAATCCAGAAATATACGTACATCTGGCAGTGTAACAGATGTATCTGCAATTTTTCTCTACTAGATTAGGGATTTCATCATCTGAGGACACTGAAATACTCCTTTATTTCTGCCACATAAACTGGGTAAGTGTGTCGCATTTCTCAGAAGGCACATTATACTACATCCTCGAAAGCGCAAATGCACTGGTTAGTGTCCTACTGTGCACCATTTAGTTTTTATCACACCACCAATCCTCAATATGCCCGGTGTCTGCCTGCCTGCCTGTCTAACTTTCCACAGTGGCACTCTCCCTATGGGCCCAAGCTTTCTGTCCTTGACAGTCACCCACTCCTGGCCAACAGCCAGTGGGCACAGTCACACCTGTCAACGTGCAACTACAGATGTCACAGCTGCTCCCTATGGTCTCGGATGGTTTGGATGCTTGGAGAACAGATCGTCGGAAAGTGGGATGACATTTGCGGGTGTGTGTCCTGTGTGCCTGCCAGGCTGTCTGCTTTTCCATGGCACCACCCTCCCTCCCAGCCCTGTATGTGCCAAACACCATGCTCTGACCCAGGGTGCCAAACACCACGCTACACTGACATTTATCATTTATTTACATGCTCAACCTAGACTGTATGGGGGAAACACATTAGCCGATTTTCACTTGATAGGGCTCCAGTGGTCCCTGCAGGGAAGCCACCTTGAAAGAACACTGGCTTATCAACTTGTCAATAACAATAATAAAATCTATGTTGGTGCTAATGAAATGAGCAATTTATGGTAATGTATGTAGCGTTTGAGAGTTGTTTTGATTGCTAAATATTTTGAGCTACGCTTCTTGGAATTGAAATGAGATGAGATCATACTTCATTGTCTGGTTGCATAGAAATTTGCTCTGCATCTAAATGATTTGCTTCAAATCTTAAAATAAATTATTGTATTTCATTTTCTAAGATACAACCAATGATCTATCATATATTCTTGACCAAGGGGACAGGCGAGCAAGACATTAACCAGACAGAAGATACTATGTTTGGGTATTGTGTCAATGTTAAGGCTGGTTGTCAAATATTGTAAAAGCTCTAATGAGCCAGTGTTCACAGAATGGATGATTATGTTGATAAAACATAATCTTCTAAAATGATTCTAGACAAAAGCCTATAAAAATAATACAGACTCAACAAATATTTGGGACAATTCTTCTTTTCCTTAAAGGGGCAATCTGTAGTTGCTGTAGATGTTGGATCTTAATTTGAGCCAGTTTGCTACAGCAAGAAAATAAGCCTGCAGCAACTTTTGAGTGGCACAGTGGTCTAAGGCACAGTATCTCAGTGCAAGAGGTGTCACTACAGTCCCTGGTTCGAATCCAGGCTGAATCACATCCAGCCGTGATTGGGAGTCTCATAAGGTGGCACCCAGTGTCATCCGGGTTTGGTTGGGGTAGGCCGTCATGTAAATAAGAAATTGTTCTTAACTGACTGTGAAAATCAAGTCTGAAATTTAGAAGTGGAAATTACAAACTTCAGAGGACTTTTTAAACCTCAAATACACTACAAGTTCTACATTTCCTGCATTTCAGGAAAGTTCTCATGCAACAGGTTGATCAAATTAGTATCCTACATCTGTACATCTATTTTTTACTTATAAATTAATGATATGTACCCATTGATTATTGAAGAATATAATTTATACATGCCTCATGAGCTTCGTTCAACATTTGTACCCCATCAGAACCCAAAATATAAGCTTGTTTTAATCCAATGTTTGTAAAATTAAATGTAAACAAACACTGTATAGCCTCAAAACATGGTTCAAATTATAATGTTGATATAATGGATGCTGCGTCCTTTCATCCATAACTGTGTTTATGGATTTCAGAGTGGTTACATTTCTCCAGTCCCCGGGGTTAGAGAGCAACTGCTTACCCTACTAGCAAAAATATTGTAATCAGATTACAGATACTTCTGAAAAACTACATGATTAGTTCTTGGATTACTTTTAAATTCAGAAAGAATGTTTGTGAAAAAATACATTACGACATCCTTTTGTTTTCTCAATGACATTCAATTCGGCATTGAAAGAAAGCACACGTTTAAGTTTGTTCCACGTGAGTGAGTCTGACCACATATCAGAGACCACTATGATGACACACCAAATGTGTTTGGTGAATGCCTTTTGTCCAATTCTAATGCCTCATAAAAGGAAAGTATTCCAAAATTAACTGAAAGCAATCAGATTACGTCACTGCGCCGGGGTAATCCAAAAATGATGTTACTGATTACAGTTTTGGACAGGTAACTAGTACATATTACAGATTAAACTTAGAAAGTAACATACCCAACCCTGCCAGGTCTGTCTCTCATCTTTTTACGGAAACAAGGTTAGGGAAAACGCTTTATCATTGTTTCAACTGCAAAATGCCTCTTTAACGGCGTGTCAAGGAGGACCATGGGAATGAAGTATCACTTATTAGAAGAAGAAAAACTATCTCCCTATGGACTTGGTTTTCATTTTTTGTTTGTTTGTTACAGTATGTTGTTGTTTTCTTTTGTTTTTTTATTGGTTGTAATTGTCTATAGTTTGATGTATTATGAGGTTGTTTTGTGTTAAATAGGAAACAATGAAATAAAAAAGGAACAACATTTTAGGTCTAGGCACATACAAAATCCTACTGAATCTGAAGTCCATTCCAGGGATTCATTGGAATTTAGCCCTCTTAGTATCCATTTTGATATGCGAGGCTTTTGAGAGGATTTGCCAACATCTCTGTCATGTTTAGCTCTTTTCCATAGGTCAAAGCTGCCGTGTAAACTGGTGGTAATTTCATTGGTCTGTGTTTCATGTACCAGGAAATGCTTTCGGAGGACATGCTAGCGTGCATTCTGTTTCTCTAACTGTGGTCTGGGGATATCATGTCTGACTGCTGTAGCACGCAGGTAAATAGCATGTAAACAATAACAGCTGGCAAATCAGCTGCTGTTGGTAACTGCAATTGGGAACATACTGCTTAGTGTAAGGTCAAGTATTTCTGAGGACCACTGGGCTTTTGCAGTGGATGTGTTAAACTGTAGTGGATGTATAGTGTATTTCTATTTATAGGATATAGTGCATTAAAGGTACTGTTGTGGATGTGTATGGTATGAGACGGCCATTCAGCTTGTTCAGTGAAGGCACGAGACAAATGCATAATGCCTCTGTGGCAAGCTGTCAAGTGATGGCATTCCTCAATATGACACTTTCAGTACATTCGTCTGTGCTGCCCAGGCGGCTTCACGCCACGGTGGATGTTTAGAGCATGTTGTTATGGCAACGGAGCTGGGATGGCTGGATCGTGCAGCACAGGGAGGCAGAGGACAGATGAGGAGGAGACGTATATGATGATGATTCCCGAAGTTCACGGTCAGGATGATTTTCCTCCAGGGATTCTGGGAGCCATTTTACATCATCAATTCAAATCAAATGTATTGGTCACATACACATGGTTAGTAGATGTTATTGCGAGTATAGCGAAATGCGAAATGCAACATGTGAGTTGGGAATGTGATGTCAATTGGACAGCGAGCCACTGACGGTAGCTTCTAAGCACAAGAAGAAAAGGCAAACGGTTGGATACAAACACCCATGTTTTAAGTGAGTCTAGCCTTCCAATGTTAAGATACTCACATGATATTCTTCTTTTGACTCACAGATGGCGTCACTCGTTTACTGTTCTGAGGGGCGACTGCAAGTTCACACCCCCTCCTGGCTTACCCCTCGACCCCCACACACCCCCTCCCCAGCGTGTCTCTGGTTCGCTAGTTGCTATTTACCTCTGTGTTAATCCACACCCCCTCCCTCCCTCTTTCTCACTCGATCCCGCTCTCTCACTCCTCCCCTTATTCCCTCAAAGCCAGCAGGCTGCTATTCGATACAGACGGCTTGCTACATGATCTCCTGGAAAACACTGTTCCGCATCTCTCTTGCCACTCGATGGCCAGGCCTTTGTAGATTATACACCAAGCGGAAGAGAGATGCCAGCGCCAGGACATTGACTCCTTTCCTCCTTCTGCTTCCCCCTCCCCTTCCTTAATCTCCCACCTCTTGATCTCTACCCACCCCCCGTGCCCTTTCCTGTCCTGTGCCCCCTTCCTCCCAACCTCCCCCTCCCCTACCCTACCTAAAGTCCTACTCTCCCTCTTACCCCCTTGACAATGTTACCATGCATTAACTGGCTTCAGCCTTTCCTTGCCTTGCTCTCTTCCACCTTGCTGACTCGGGGCCACAACTGTCCGTCCAGCTGCCTGTGTCCAGACCACCACACAGTGGACTGCCAGGGCCAAGGTCTCACCCGCCTCCCAAGCCCCATCCCCCTGGATGTCCGGCGCCTCCTGCTCTCTGACAACTGGATTCCCTTGATCCCCTCGGATTTCCTGGTTCTGTACAGCGACCTGGTCTACCTGGACCTGAGGAATAACTCCCTGTCTGGGCTGGAGCCTGGCACCCTCAGCACATCGTCCCGCCTGGTCTTCCTGGACCTGGGCAGCAACAACCTGACAGAGATCCAGTCAGAGACCTTTGGAGAGTCCAGGAGCCTGATTAAGTTGCGGCTGGGAAACAACCCCTATCTTAGCCAGGTGGAGGAGGACGCTTTCCTGGGTCTCACCTCGCTGCGGGTGTTGGAGTTGGAGAGAAACGGCCTGCAGGGGCTGGACGTGGGGGTGCTGGAGCCTTTAACCTCACTCCGGGTGCTGCGCCTGGAGGGCAACCCCTGGGTGTGCAACTGTCACTTTGCTAAACTCTTTGTGTGGCTGATGGAGAACCGCCACAAGCTTCCAACGGGTATGTAAGCTGCTTAACAGCACGTTAACATCTTTGCCTGTGCTAGGACATATAAAACCACTATTTTGTCAGCCCACTTGTTTTTGATTCAAACAACTCACTATAAGCCAATCATTTACAGAATTAGAATCCAAAACTGCACAGTACACTGAAAGACAGATAACGTAACGTGCATAACAGTGTTTAGTATGAAATATCTCTACACTGTGTGTCTACAAATATGGTTCCTCCTCTTTATTTTAAATTGTCTAATATCGAGTAAAGAGCTATTGGCGAACAACCTCATCGTCATTTATTTCATGTGCAGTTTGTTGCCCATACTACTGATAATTCTGTATGGATATGGACAGTTCAATGCTGTCACAAGATCACTCTGAAACATCTTGATAAGTATTAGAAAGAGAGAAGATAATTCTAGAAGACGAGTGGAGGGTCCCAGATTACAGATACCAGATTGTGTCTGAATAATGAATTAACCATATGCCTCATTAGAGTGTGTTCTCAGATATTATACTCAATATTTTGGTGGACACACTCTTACACAAAAAGGTGCTATCTAGAACCTAAAAGGTTTAATTGGCTGTCCCTGTAGGAGAACCCTTTGAAGAACCCTGCGTGTGTGTGTGTGTGTGTTTGTATGTGCATGTTCTAAAATCACAACAAGGAGACTGTTTATTGACACTATCCAGGTTTCATACTCAAAAACTGCACTCTTAAAAAAAACATTCTTACTCTCATGGAAGAACCCTTTTTGGGTTCCATGTAGAACTCTTTTGACTCCAGGTAAAACTATTTTGGGTTCCATGTAGAACCCTTTCCACTTTTTTTCTAAGAGTGTAGTGTTTGAGTATGAAACCTGCAACCTATAGTGTCAATAAACAGTCTCCTTGTTGTGATTTTAGAACATGCACACGCACACACACACAAGCAGGGTTCTTCAAAGGGTTCTCCTATGGGGACAGCCAATTAAACCTTTTAGGTTCTAGATAGCACCTTTTTTTGTAAGAGTGTGTCCACCAAAATATCGAGTGGGTAGATCACATGTAAGATCTTCGAGATGAAAAAGATATGAGGCCAGGGAATCAAATTCAATGGGATCTGAATCACTTGATTGATCATAATATACCCGCATTGTTTATGTAATTACAGACAATAAGCATTACATATAGCTTCAAATCCACACTCTGTAGTGTTGCCATATATATAGACAGTGAGGGTATTGTCTATATAAATCTTCCTTGTTTGCAGTGCTGATTATTGCACGCAGTATATGCTCACTCTCATTCTCCAGGAGCTCCAGTGCTATGGTGAGCTCTGACCTGAGCAAACGCTCTGTGAGTGGAAGTCCAACTCCATATTTACATATTAACTGCTTCCCAAGAGCGTTAGGCTAGTGCTTACTTCACCCTCTTACATCTTTATTAAGGGCCATACAAATGAGGTACACCAATGTCAGCTGGAATTAGGGCCTGTATTGAAGTAAGCTATGTGGGTACATCCCAAAAGGTACCCTTTCCCCTTTATAGCGAACTACTTTTGACCAGGGTTCATAAGGAATAGGGTGCCATTTGGGACACAGCCTATGTTATTACAGTACGCTATTCAAAGCAACAGGGTGTTCTATGGATCATATCAATTGATCAAATTGGCACATTGGCAATCTTCACAGAGGATTTCATTTCAAAAGCTGTGCCCTGGGCTCCAGGTTATAGTAACAAAATGATTTGGGGGCACATTAACACCTAGTTTTCAGTGAGCACAGATACATATACACACCAACACTATGGTGCTTCCTACATGCTCTTCTATAGGTCTTAGCAACTGTAGGCTCTGGCCTTATGCCTGGTTTAGCACCTTTAGTAGGGCTAACCATAGGAAACCTCTACTGTATGTTGACCTAAAGGACAAGTGGGTTGTACAGTGTATTTGACACACAGGCAGACTTACTCCTTCCCATTGTCTTTAGGAGAAACTTGTTGAATGCCATAATCATCTTTTCATCATTCTGACAAGGGGGCAGACTAGAAACATGGATCTGAATGTATACACTAGGAAGAAATGGAGCTCTGATGGATTAGGCTAAACGAAGCCTTTACTCACTGATTACTCAATTCCTGACTCTCTGAGGCAAATCACAATCAATGTTCTTGTGTGAGCTACAGCCGTGAACAAACTGGAGAATGAAGGGCACGGAATAATGGACCACTTGCTGAACTGGACACTTCCACAGAGCCATTCAATCAAGCCCAGTCACTGGGTTTGTGGGATAAGTCAAAAACGTAATTTTCTCTTGGACACTGTAATTTCACTGACCCAAACAGTTAAAACTTTCTTTTCCCCACTTTGCTGTCAGGGACATTGCTCTGTCAGATCCTGATTGAGATCATCTTGATCTGTTAAGTATCTGAGAACATGAATAGACACATTGAAGCCTAGTGTACTCCCAGGTACTGTATCAACAAGATGCAACAAAGCTCAGATAAAGGGGCAACTGCAATTGGCAGATACGTTTTTTTAACTTGTAAATTAATATACCCATTGATTCTTGAAGAAGATAACCACTCTGTTAATGTTTGAGCCTCAGATTGCCGTTTAAGACGCATTCACTGGGGATATATCACGAACGGTGCCTGTAGGTGAATGTGTGTAATCACACTACAACATAGGTCAAGGATGAACAATCAGCATCTATTATTCACAACTACACTTCATTTGATACTGATGACAGCATGCCATTGACACTGACATTATCTAGTCTAATGTTCCATCACTGTAAAGGATACTCCATCGCTCTGCGAGTGACACACAGTGCGTGGGTAAAATCACCAGGGAAGCCAAGCAACCCCCCCCCCCCCTTCACCCCCCAAAATAGCCATATTACAATCTACAGTGCCTTCGGGAAAGTATTCAGGCCCCTTGACTTCTTCCACATTTTGTTATGTTACAGCCTTATTCTAAAATCGATTAAATTGTTTCCCCCCCTCATCAATCTACACACAATACCCCACATTGAGAAATATTTTACATAAGTATTCAGACCCTTTATTTTGCCAACTTAGTTGTGGGTAGTTGTCTTTGTTAGTGGCCTGTACAGACTTAGTAAGTTTCACGTTCGGTTTTGTTGTTTTTTGTTTTGTGGTCGACATTTATAATAAAGTAAAATGTACGCTCACAACGCTGTGACAGTGCCACACCTGTATTTCGGTAGTTTCTCCCATTCTTCTATACAGATCCTCTCAAGCTCTGCCAGGTTGGATGGGGAGCGTTGCAGCACAGCTATTTTCAGGTCTCTCCAGAGATGTTTCAATCAGGTCCGGGCTCTGGCTGGACATTCAGAGACTTGTCCCGAAGCCACTCCTGCGTTCTCTTGGCACTGTGTAGATGGTTGTCCTTCTGGAAGGTTCTCCCACCTCCACAGAGGAACTCTGGAGCTCTTGCTTACCTCCCTGACCAAGGCCCTTCCCACCCAATTGTCCAGTTTGGTCAGGTGGACAGCTCTAAGAAGAGTCTTTATGGTTACAAACATCTTCCATTGAAGAATGATGGAGGCCACTGTGTTCTTCGGGAACTTCAATGCCGCAGACATGTTTTGGTACCTTTCCTCAGATCTGTTTTTAGTTTTAATAAATTTGCAAAACTTTCTAAAAGCTTGTTTTTGCTTTGTCATTGTGGGTTATTGTGTGTAGATCGCTGAAGATTGTTTTTATTTAATCAATTTGAGAACAAGGCTGTAACATAACAAATGTTGAAAAAAATCAAGTGGTCTGACTACTTTCCAAAGGCACTGTATGTGTTGTGATAATTGCATTGTTTGCTCTATAACCTGTTCATATGCCTTGGCACCGTGATATACAGTATAGGCTAAGGTCGAGACAACAAGAAGACACAGTAGCAGAATAAATTCAAACACACATTTGTTCCATTATAAAACCTTAGAGCAACATCTGCACCAGCTCCGACACTCGTCGGATGTGGCAGGGCTTGCAAACTATTACAGACTACAAAGGGAAGCACAGCCGCGAGCTGCCCAGTGACACGAGCCTACCAGACGAGCTAAATCACTTCTATGCTCGCTTCGAGGCAAGCAACACTGAGGCATGCATGAGAGCATCAGCTGTTCCGGACGACGTCTGCTCTCCGTAGCCGACGTGAGTAAGACCTTTAAACAGGTCAACATACACAAGGCTGCGGGGCCAGACGGATTACCAGGATGTGTGCTCCGGGCATGTGCTGACCAACTGGCAGGTGTTTTCACTGACATTTTCAACATGTCCCTGATTGAGTCTGTAATACCAACATGCTTCAAGCAGACCACCATAGTCCATGTGCCCAAGAACACAAAGGCAACCTGCCTAAATGACTACAGACCCGTAGCAATCACGTCCGTAGCAATAAAGTGCTTTGAAAGGCTGGTAATGGCTCAAATCAACACCATTATCCCAGAAACCCTAGACCCACTCCAATTTGCATACCGCCCAAACAGATCCACAAATGACACAATCTCTATTGCACTCCACACTGCCCTTTCCCACCTGGACAAAAGGAACACCTATGTGAGAATGCTGTTCATTGACTAGAGCTCAGCGTTCAACACCATAGTGCCCACCAAGCTAAGGATCCTGGGACTAAACACCTCTCTCTGCAACTGGATCCTGGACTTCCTGACAGGTCTCCCCCAGGTGGTGAGGGTAGGTAGCAAAACATCTGCCACGCTGATCCTCAACACTGGAGCTCAGTCCCCTCCTGTACTCCCTGTTCACCCACGACTGCATGACCAGGCACGACTCCAACACCATCATTAAGTTTGCTGACGACACAACAGTGGTAGGCCTGATCACCGACAGCGACGAGACAGCCAATAGGGAGGAGGTCAGAGGCCTGGCCGGGTGGTGCCAGAATAACAACCTATCCCTCAATGTAACCAAGACTAAGGAGATGATTGTGGACTACAGGAAAAGGAGCACCGAACACGTCCCCATTCTCATCGACGGGGCTGTAGTGGAGCAGGTTGAGAGTCTCAAATTCCTTGGTGTCCCCATCAACAACAAACTAGATTGGTCCAAACACACCAAGGCAGTCATGAAGAGGGCACGACAGAGCCTATTCCCCCTCAGGAAACTAAAAAGATTTGGCATGGGTCCTGAGATCCCTAAAAGGTTCTACAGCCGCAACATCGAGAGCATCCTGACCGGTTGCATCTCTGCATGGTACGGCAATTGCTCGGCCTCTGACCGCAAGGCACTTCAGAGGGTAGTGTGTACGGGCCAGTACATCACCGGGGCAAAGCTGCCTGCCATCCAGGACCTCTACACCAGGCGGTGTCAGAGGAAGGCCCTAAAAATTGTCAAAGACCCCAGCCACCCCAGTCATAGACTGTTCTCTCTACTACCGCATGGCAAGCGGTACCGGAGAGCCAAGTCTAGGACAAAAAGGCTTCTCAACAGTTTTTACCCCCAGTTTTTACTCCTATTTGCATTGTGTGCCCCCCCTCCCCAACCCCTCTTTTAAGCTGCTGCTACTCTCTGTTTATCATATATGCACAGTCACTTTAACGATACCTACATGTACATACTACCTAAATTGGCCCGACCAACCAGTGCTCCCGCACATTGGCTAACCGGGCTATCTGCATTGTGTCCCACCACCCGCCAACCCCTCTTTTTACGCTTCTGCTACTCTCTGTTTATCATATATGCACAGTCACTTTAACGATACCTACATGTACATACTACCTCAATAAGCCTGACTAACAGGTGTCTGTATCTAGCCTTGCTACTCTTTTTTCAAATGTCTTTCTACTGTTGTTTTATTTCTTTACTTACCTACCTACCTACCTACACACACACACACACACACACACACACACACACACACACACACACACACACACACACACACACACACACACACACACACACACACACACACACACACGTTAACCTAACATCCTTTCATGGGCAAGCTAGTTAACATTAGCATACATACTTCCATCCTCTCAGGCCAGGGGCACAATGTATGAAGTTATAGTTGGATCAGAATCGCTGTTATAATCATTGGCTAGTACGGAGAATTAAGTAAAACCACAAGTCCAAATCCCTATCTCCATTCATGATTAATTTAGGAAAGGAATGATTTTAGCTTGCTAGCCAGCTAGCCACTGGAGGACAACAACACAACAATATGTAACAATTCAAAGTTTTCTCCTGTTAATGACTATTGGCTTCTGATGTGATTGGTCTGAAGCCATATCCAAACTGGCTTCTCTTGACATTTTTATTTGGTGCTCCAACACTGATTGGATATTATCATTTATTTATTTTTATCAAGGGTGGCCAAATGCTCGCTGGCTTCCCTTGCATTCAATGATATGGGTGGCAACAACGTCGTACTCTTTTTGACCAGACAGCATGAGATAGATTCGCTACACATACTAGGACAGAGGGATGCTGTTTTGCTCGCTTGGATGCTTTCTCCGGTGATATACGGTACATTCAGCCTCTGCGAATTGAAGGAAATTTATGAAACACGGAGAGACGAAAGCAAAATTATTATTGTATGTTTTTTTTTTTTTTTTTTTGGGGGGGGATGTCTGGCTTTCTTTGGCTTCCATGAATACATGCCACTGCACACACACACAAACGTATACACAAACAAACATATAATGTCAACTCTATAGCAGCATGGCAACTGTAATCACATTGATGTAAGACACTATGCATACTCATGTCAGATATGATGCAGTGTTTTGGGTTTATATGAGAATGGCTCCGAAGGAGATGGCTGCCGTTTTATGATCCCGTAAACAATTGTGATAATATTTATGTTTTTTCTTGTTATTTGTAACTTATTTTGTACATAATGTTTCTGCCACTGTGTCCTATGACCGAAAAGAGCTTCTACATATCAGGACAGTGTTTACTCACCCCATTCAGGAGGAATAGTTTTTCTTCAACGAGTCAGACGGGAAGGATTTACTTCAGATGCCTGACAAGGCAATCATCCCCATCATTCACAGGAGAAAAATACACAGGTATCGAGGAAGAAGGTAATATACCTTTACCATGGGTCCTACTAGCCAGCGTACAATCGATCAATAATAAAATAGACTACGATCACCTAGAAGGCCAGCATCCTAGAGTCGCCTCTTACCAGTTGAGACTGGTGTTTTGTGGGTACTATTTAATGAAGCTGCCCGTTGAGGACATGTGAGGCGTCTTTTTTCTCAAACTAGACACTCTAATGTACTTGTCCTCTTGCTCAGTTGTGCACCAGGGCTTTCCACTCTTTCTATTCTGGTTAGAGACAGTTTGCGCTGTTCTGTGAAGGGATTGGCAATTTCTCGCATGGAATAGCCTTCATTCCTCAGAACAAGAATAGACTGCCGAGTTTCAGAAGAAAGTTCTTTGTTTCTGGCCATTTTGAGCCTGTAATCGAACCCACTAATGCTGATGCTCCAGATACTCAACTAGTCTAAAGAAGGCCAGTTTTACTGCTTCTTTAATCAGAACAACAGTTTTCAGCTGTGCTAACATAATTGCAAAAGGGTTTTCTAATGATTAATTAGCCTTTTAAAATGATCAACTTGGATTAGCTAACACAACGTGCCATTGGAACACAGAAGTGATGATTGCTGATAATGGGCCTATGTAGATATTCCAGAACAAATCTGCTGTTTCCAGTTACAATAGTAATTTACCACATTAACAATGTCTACACTGTATTCCTGATCAATTTGATGTTATTTTAATGGACAAAAATGTGCTTTTCTTTCAAAAACAAGGACATTTATAAGTGAACCCAAACTTTTGAACGGTAGTGTATATCCTACCAACAGGACATTAAAAACTGTAATATCTTATGCTTCACGGAGTCGTGGCTGAACGACGACATGAATAACATACAGCTGGCAGGTTTTAAGCTATTTTGGCAGGATAGAACAGCGACCTCTGTTAAGATAAGGGGTGGCGGTCTATGTATACTATGTATCTGTATATGTACAAGCAAACAGGAAAAAGCTCATTCAGAGGCGGCGCTCCTAGTGGCCGGGGACTTTAATGCATGCAAACTCAAATCTATTTTACTTAACTTCTACCAGCATGTTACATATGCAACCAAAGGAGAAAACACTCTAGACCACCTTTACTCCATACACAGAGATGTCTACAAAGCTCTCCGTCGCCCTTCATTTGGCAAATCTGACCATAATTCTGTCCTCCTGATTCCTGCTAACAAGCAAAAACTAAAGCAGGAAGCACCAATGACTCGGTCAATAAGAAAGAAAGTGGTCATATGAAGCAGATGCTAAGCTACAGGACTGTTTTGCTAGCACACACTGGAATATGTTCGGGGATTCCTCCGATGGCATTGAGGAGTACACCACATCAGTCACTGGCTTCATCAACAAGTGCATCGATGACGACAGGCAAAGCGTCAATACAGGACTAAGATCGTGTGGTACTACACCGGCTCCGACGCTCGTCAGATATAGCAGGGCTTGCAAACTATTACAGACTACAAAGGGAAGCACAGCCGAGAGCTGCTCAGTGACACAAGCCGACCAGACAAACTAAATTACTTCTATGCTCGCTTCGAGGCAAGTAACACTGAAGCATGCATGAGAGCATCAGCTGTTCAGGACGACTGTGTGATCACGCTCTCCGCAGCCGATGTGAGTAAGACCTTTGAACAGCTCAACATTCACAAGGCCGCAGGGTCAGACGAATTACCAGGACGTGTAATCCGAACATGCGCAGAGCAAGTGTCTTCACTGACATTTTCAACCTCAAACTAAGTCTGTAATTCCAACATGTTTCAAGCAGACCACCATAGTCCCTGTGCCCAAGAGCATGTAGAGATGAAGTGCTTTGAACGGTTGGTCATGGCTCACATCAACACCAATATCCCTCCTGTACTCACTGTTCACTCATGACTGCATGGCCAGGCATGACTCCAACACCATCATCAAGTTTGCCGATGACACAACAGTGGTAGGCCTGATCACCAACAATGATGAGACAGCCTATAGGGAGGAGGTCAGAGACTTGGCCATGTGGTGCCAGGACAACAACCTCTCCCTCAACGTGATCAAGACAAAGGAGATGATTGTGGACTACAGGAAAAGTAGGGCCGTGCAAGCCCCCATTCTCATCGATAGGGTTGCAGTGGAGCAGGTTGAGAGCTTCAAGTTCCTTGGTGTCCACATCACCAACAAACTATCATGATCCAAACACACTAAGACAGTTGTGAAGAGGGCACGACAAAGCCTATTCCCCTCAGGAGACTGAAAAGATTTGTCATGGGTCCTCAGATGGTCAAAAGGTTTGAGACTGGTTGCAGCACTGCCTGGTATGGCAATTGCTCGGCCTCCGACCGCAAGGCAGGGTAGTGCATACGGCCCAGTACATCAGTGGGGCCAAGCTTCCTGCCATCTAGGACCTCTTTACCAGGCGGTGTCAGAGGAAGGCCCGAAGACTCTCTGCTACTGCACAGAAAGCGATACCGGAGCGCCAAGTCTAGGTCCAAAAGGATTCTTAACAGATTCTAACCCCAAGACATAAGACTCCTGAACAGCTAATCAAAGGGCTACCCAGAGCCCTATTTTACGCTGCTGCTACTCTCTGTTTATAATCTATGAATAGTCACTTTAACTCTACCTACATGTATATTACCTCAATTACCTCAACTAACCGGTGCCCCCGCACATTGACTCTGTACCGGTACCCCCTGTATATAGCCTCCACATTGACTCTGTACCGGTACCCCCTGTATATAGCCTCCACATTGACTCTGTACCGGTACCCCCTGTATATAGCCTCCACATTGACTCTGTACCGGTACCCCCTGTATATAGCCTCGCTATTGTTATTTTACAGCTGCCGTTTCATTATTTGTTACTTTTATTTTCTTAAAACTTCTTAAAGCATGGTTGGTTAAGGGCTTGTAAGTAAGCATTTCGGCGTAAGGTCTACACCTGTTGTATTCGGTGCATGTGACACATACAAATTGATTTCATTTGATTTTATAGGCAGCGTCAGACAATGTAGGCATTATGTTACTCAACCCTTTCCCACCCCCTTTCTCAACACCACCAACACCGAAACCATACAGACTCTCTCCATCTATTTGCAATTTAGCATTCTGGTCCTCTCCAGACAGAGACAGAGACAGAGAAAGAGAGAGCAGGACAGCCAGTGTCTGGGCTGAGCTTGTTGTGCTGCATGGTGAGATGAGAGGAGAGCCACGTGACTGGAATATCACAGAGCGATGAGGTCACTGAATCTCTCCGCATGTGGAAAACCCCTTCTGGTCTGACTGTGACTCACCACACACACACACACACACACACACACACACACACACACACACACACACACACACACACACACACACACACACACACACACACACACACACACACACACACACACTTGATAATGATGTATTTTGACTGCTGACCACAGCAGCTACAAACACAGGCATGCCAAAATGGAAGCATCCGAAACTGCCTTTATTATCATGACTGAGGTACACCATATGTGATTTAGATTAATGTTTTATATTGAATACCTTTTCCAAAAACAGCTAATACCGATTAAATTTGAAATAATTCTGATTAGTGCATTAGTGGAATAGATTGGGTTATTTTACTAGGAAACCATAGCCCCATTGATGCCCCTTATCATTATAAGTCAAATAATCCACAGTATAATCTATTTATCCTCATAATTTAAATTTGATCAGATAATTTGGTACTGTTCCATTATTATCTGTTACAGTGTATGATTTTATTTTATTCTGGTATGATATGTAATCCCCAGAGTGCAAATATAAGTCTATTTCTTGTTCTGCACACTTCTGTTTTTATCATGCAATAATTGAAAGGTTTTATTAGTCATATGTACAGGATACACATGGCATACACCATCCAACTAAATGCTTTCTTTCTGGTTCCTTCTTGACAATACAACAACAATAAGAAATAGTAAAAGATAAGAACACAAACATAGTAAATGGCTGAGTAGAATATATATATATTTTTTTTTGCATAAGTATAATATAGGATGGCACAATTTATAGTCCAATATTTACATGTGTTTTGCGTAAGGGGGGATTGGGTGGAAGGTGTTTAATTGTGCATTATTTAGCAATAATAATAGGAGTCTGGTAGAAGCAGTTGTGATGTGGGTGTAGCATGAATGTGTGTGTGTGTGTGTGTGTGTGTGTGTGTGTGTGTGTGTGTGTGTGTGTGTGTGTGTGTGTGTGTGTGTGTGTGTGTGTGTGTGTGTGTGTGTGTGTGTGTGTGTGTGTGCATATGGATGAATGTGTGGGTGTGTGAGTGAGTGAGTGAGTGAGTGAGTGAGTGAGTGAGTGAGTGAGTGCATGAGTGCTAAGGTGCGGAGAGTCAGCGCAGGTGGTCAGTCCAGTTCAAGTGTTCAGCAGTCTGATGTCTTGTGGATAGAAACTGTCTGAGCCTGTTGGTATCAGACCCGATGCTCCGATACCGTCTTCCCGACAGTAAGGGAGTGAACAGCATGTGGCTGGGCTGTTTGGGGTGCTTGATGATGCTGTGGCCCTTCCTCGGGCACCGTTTCGAGTAGATGTCCTGGATGGGTGGGACCACGGTCCCAGTGATGTACTGGGCTGTCTTCATCACCCGCTAGAGGGCCTTGTGGTTGTGGATGGAGCAATTCCCTTAAAACAGGATGTGCTGCAACTAGTCGAGATGCTATCGATGGTGCAGCGGTAGTATTTGGAGAAGAGATTTCTTCAGCTTCCTTATGAAGTGGAGACGCTGTTACACCCTCTTGTCAAGAGTGGTGTTGTAGTTGGTCCATGTCAAGTCCTCGGTGCTGTGGACGCCGAGGAAATAAAAACTGCTGACTCTTTCTACTGCAGTCCTGTCGATATGGATTGGGCATGTTTCCTCCTCTGCTTCCTGAAGTTGACAATCAACTCTTTTGATTTGCTGACGTTGAGTGAGAGTTGGTGTCCTGGCACCACAATACCATTTCGCTTGCCTCCTCCCTAAAGAAGGACTCGTCATTGTTGGTTATTAGGCCTAAAATGGTGGTGCCATCAGCAAACTTGGTGATGTTTGCTTCGCAAAGAAGGGCACCTGTAGGTAGAGGAGTTAAAATAAAAAAGCAGATATTGAATATCCCTTTGAGCATGGTGATGTCAGAAGTTTACATACACCTTAGCCAAATACATTTAAACTCAGTTTTTCACAATTCCTGACATTTAATCCTCGTAAAAATTCCCTGTCTTAGGTCAGTTAGGATTACCACTTTATTTCAAGAATGTGAAATGTCAGAATAATAGTATAGATTTTTTTCATCATTGATTTATTTCACCACATTCCCAGTGGGTCAGACATTTACATACACTCAATTAGTATTTGGTAGAATTGCCTTTACATTTTTAAACTTGGGTCAAACATTTCGGGTAGACTTCCACAAGCTTCCCACAATAGGTTGGGTGAATTTTGGCCCATTCCTCCTGACAGAGCTGGTGTAACTGAGTCAGGTTTGTAGGCTTCCTTGCTCGCACACACTTTTTCAGTTCTGCCCACAATTTTCTATGGGATTGAGGTCAGGGCTTTGTGATGGCCACTCCAATACCATGGCTTTGTTGTCCTTAAGCCATTTTGCCACAACTTTGGAAGTATGCTTGGGGTCATTGTCCATTTGGAAGACCCATTTGTGACCAAGCTTTAACTTCCTGACTGATGTCTTGAGATGTTGCTTCAATATATCCACATAATTTTCTTGTCTCATGATGCCATCTACTTTGTGAAGTGCACCAGTCCCTCTTGCAGTAAAGCACCCCCACAACATGATGCTGCCACCCCTGTGCTTCACGGTTGGGATGGTGTAATTCAGCTAGCAAGCCTCCCCCTTTTTCCAAACAACATAACGATGGTCATTATGGCCAAACAGTTAGAATTTTGTTTCATCAGACCAGAGGACATTTCTCTAAAAAAGTACAATCTTTGTCCCCATGTGCAGTTGCAAACCGTAGTGAGCAGCCTTTCAGGTTATGTCGATATAGGACTCATTTTTCCGTGGATATAGATACTTTTGTACCTGTTTCCTCCAGCATCTTCACAACATCCTTTGCTGTTGTTCTGGGATTGATTTGCACTTTTCGCACCAAACTACATTCATCTCTAGGAGACAGAAAACATCTCTGACCTGAGCGGTATGACGGCTGTGTGGTCCCATGGTGTTTATACTTGCGTACTATTGTTTGTACAGATGAACGTGGTACCTTCAGGCGTTTGGAAATTGCTCCCAAGGATGAACCAGACTTGTGGCGGTCTACAATTTTTTTTCGGAGGTCTTGGCTGATTTCTTTAGATTTTCCCATGATGTCAAGCAAAGAGGCACTGCGTTTAAAGGTAGGCCTTGAAATACATCCACAGGTACACCTCCAATTGACTCAAATGATGTCAATTAGCCTATCAGAAGCCATGACATAATTTTCTGGAATTTTCCAAGCTGTTTAAAGGCACAGTCAACTTAGTGTATGTAAACTTCTGACCCACTGGAATTGTGATACAGTTAATTATAAGTGAAATAATCTCTTTGTAAACAATTGTTTTAAAAATGACTTGTGTCATGTACAAAGTAGATGTCCTAACTGCCTTGCCAAAACTATAGTTTGTAAACAAGAAATTTGTGGAGTGGTTGAAAAAGGAGTTTTCATGACTCCAACCTAAGTGTATGTAAACTTCCGACTTCAACTGTATATTAATTAGACTTTGGATGGTGTATGAAAACACCCAGTCACTGCAAAGATACAGTTATCCTTTCTAACTCAGTAGCTGGAGAGGAAGGAAACCGCTTAGGGATTTCACCGAGGCCAAACTGAGGATGGATCAATTGTAGTTACTCCACAATACTAACCTAAATGACAGAGTGAAAATAAGAAAACCTGTACAGAACACAAATATTCCAAAACATGCATCTTGTTTGCAATAAGGCACTAAAATAAAACAGCAAAACATTTGTAACTTCATGTAAGGAATAAAAGCATTATGTTTGATGCAAATCCAACACAACACATCACTGAGTACCACTCTTCATATTTTCAAGCATGGTAGTGGCTTCATTATGTTATGGGTATGCTTGTCATCGGCAAGGACTAGGGAGTTTTTTTTAGGACAAAAATAAACTGAAAATATAGCTAACCATAGGAAACTGGAGTTGCTTACCAAGATGACATTGAATGTTCCTGAGTGGCTTAGTTACAGTTTTGACTTAATAAGTCGGCTTGAAAACCTATGGCAAGACTTGAAAATGGTTGTCTAGCAATGATCAACAGCCAACTTGACAGAGCATGAAGAATTTTAAAAAGAATCATGTGCAAATATTGTACAGTGCAAAGCTCGTAGAAATTTTCCCAGAAAGACTCACAGCTGTAATCTCTGCCAAAGATGATTTTAACATATATTGACTCAGGGGTGTGAATACTTATGTAAATGAGATATTTATGTATTTCAGTTTCAATAAATCTGTCTCTGTTCTATTATTACCCAGAGGGTTGATCTGGTGTCTGCTAGTAATACACTGGTTGGAGCAGATTGCTACCAAAGCAGATAGATCTGATTGCAACATGGACATTTCACAAACGAATATTTGCCTTGGAGAGGTGAATAAAGAAAAGTTGGAGAAGATCCTAAGGAAAAACCTTATATGGGGATTATGTAACAGGAGTCACGTGTGTCTGTGACAGGTGTTCAGTGAAGCTCTTTAAATCACACCAAACGACGACACAGGGAACGCAGCCTGGCACGAAGCACATGTATTTATATGGCTATTAAAAGAAAATCATGAATTCCTGTGGAGTGTTAGGTGTTGATTTATGGCAATGTGGTTCTCTGTTGCAGTGAGTAAATTCAACACTTGATAGTTTACACTATTATAAGAGGGAAAACTAAACACAAACATCAAATTAATGGGGTTTTGGGACGTGATGGGATTCGACGGGTGTGGAAAATGATGAGACACGAACACACACACAATATAGTAGCTACTACTGTAGGCGTACTAGGCTATAGCTCCTGTAAGGCAAAACAATGGCACCCATCTGGTCTCGCAGTGTCCTCACTTACACTGTTACAGTAGGAGGATATCACAGACTAGCCATTCTTGGTGGATTTCAACCACGGTCAATGCATGCCATTCCAAATTGTATGGTCAGCATGCTATTCAACAGTACTTTGAACAGACAAGACAACAATAAAAAACCTGTGTAGGCTTTTTATTCAGTCATCAGAGAGAGGTCAGCTCCAACATGCATTTAGATCTGAAAGGAATTAATAGATGCAATATGATGAAAATGCCACTAAACATAGAGGGCAGAGTGTAGCTGTTACCTTCACTGTTAAGCTATTACCATACTGACAGTGCATTTAGAGAGTATCAGACCCCTTTACTTTTTCCACATTTTGTTACATTAAAGCCTTATTCTAAAATGGATTCAATAGTTGTTTCCCCTCATTAATCTACACACAATACCCCATAATGACAAAGCAAAAACAGGTTAGAAATGTTTGTGAAAGTATTAAACATAAAAAATGAAATATGACATTTACATAACTATTCTGACCCGCTACTCAGTACTTTGTTGAAGCACATTTGTCAGCGATTACAGCCTCGAGTCTAATTGGGTATGACGCTACAAGCTTGGTACACCTGTATTTGGGGAGTTTCTCCTATTCGTCTTTGCAGATCCTCTCAAGCTCTGTCAGGTTGGATGGGGAGCGTCGCTGCACAGCTATTTTCAGGTCTCTCCAGAGATGTTCAATCAGGTTCAAGTCTGGGCTCTGGCTGGGCCACTCAAGGACATTCAGAGACTTGTCCCGAAGCCATTCCTGCGTTGTCTTGGCTGTGCGCTTAGGGTCGTTGTCTTATTGAAAGGTGAACCTTCGCCCCAGTCTGAGGTCCTGAGCGCTCTTGAGCAGGTTTTCATCAAGGATCTCTCTGTACATTGCTCTGTTCATCATTCCCTCGATCCTGACTAGTCTCTTCATGGTCTGAGAGTCCTTTAGGTGCCTTTTGGCAAACTCCGAGTGGGCTTTCATGTGCCTTTTACTGAGGAGTGGCTTCCGTCTGGCCACTCTACCATAAAGGCCTGATTGGTGGAGTGCTGCAGAGATGGTTGTCCTTCTGGAAGGTTCTCCCATCTCCACAGAGGAACTCTGGAGCTCTGTCAGAGTGACCATCGGGTTCTTGGTCACGTCCCTGACCATGGCCCTTCTCCCCCGACTGCCCAGTTTGGCCGGGTGGCCAGCTCTAGGAAGAGTCTTGGTGGTTCCATTTAAGAATGATGGAGGCCACTGTGTTCTTGGGGACCTTCAATGCTGCAGATTTGTTTTTGGTAGCCTTCCCCAGATCTGTGCCTCGACACAATCCTGTCTCTGAGCTCTACAGACAATTCCTTCGACCTCATGGCTTGGTTTTTGCTCTGACATGCACTGTCAACTGTGGGACCTTATATAGACAGGTGTGTGCCTTTCCAAATCAAGTCCTATCAATTGGATTTACCACTGGTCTACTCCAATCAAATTGTAGAATCATCTCAAGGATGATCAATTTTAACAGGATGCAACTGAGCTCAATTTCGAGTGTCCTAGCAAATGGTCTGAATGCTTATGTAAACAAGGTATTTCATTTTCAAAAAATTATAAAAACCTGTTTTCACTTTGTCATTATGGGGTATTGTGTGTAGTTTATTTAATCCATTTAGAATAAAGCTGTAACGTAATAAAATGTGGAAAAAGGGAAGGGGTCTGAATACATTCCGAATACACTGTATATATTTACATTAATTTCAGATCTACACTGTGTACAGGCTGGGGTTTATTTGGGATTGGACCATAGAGGGACTGTGATCCAAACTGTTTTCTGTCTCTCTCTCTCCTCTCAGGTATGGAAGGGTTGGAGTGCTCTCTCCCCATGGACGGGAGTCTTATGTCCCTGAGTCTGCTCTCTGAGGCCAGTTTCCGGGAGTGCCGGGGCTACCTCTCCCTCACGGATATCCTCATAGTCATCTTCTCGGGGATCTCCGTCTCTGTGGTAGCCATCATAGCCAGTTTCTTTCTGGCCTCTATGGTCCACTGCTTCCAGCGCCTGGGCAAAGCCGGTCAGACAGACGAGGAGGAGGGCAACGACTGAGAGAGAGAAAGAGCGTGATCTGGGACCAGATTCAGTGTCACTGCAGGCATTGCAGACCCTGATTACATACCTTGTAAGAGGGCCAGGAAGAAGGGCAGGAAAATGGAAGAGTAAGTCAAGTACAACAAGGGAGTATTTGGCCCAGGAATTGGGCCAAAAGGCTCTTACCATGTGAATTCCTGCTCGCCGCATTGGTGGCAGTCAGAGGCACACCAGGAGGGGTGCTAGGGCAGTGGGTTAAACCGTACACTTGAATAATACAAATGTTTTCTTAGCACTGCCTTAGTGTACACAGCCTTACTACCTTACTTTGGAGAGATCCTCCAGCATTCCCTTGAAATCGTAGTACTATATTTGGGCTGTACTTTAAGTCTAACATGAGGTAAAATTACTTGCACCACCCTTTCAAAGAGGACTATTCCTCTGCTGCCAGGGGCAAACAGATTCTTTGAGATCTGGGTTGAGCTGAGAGGTAAAAGGGCATAGAGGAGGACAAGGGACAGGCACACTGGAGTCTAATACATAACTATGTCCATTGCAGTGATTTGAGTAGCAACCTACTTAACCTCTGTTTACCAAAGAGCAGGCTGAATGAGAAGATTCTATTGTTACAATATAGAACACAGAAATGGGATAGCGTGAGCAATCAACATGGATGTTAGACTAAACTGTGGCACGAACTCTCAAATGCAAAATCAAGTAAATATGGAGGATGTTGTTACAATATCTGTTTTTGGAGCACAAATGTAGCCTGACTATGTTTGGCGAGACAACGCCCTAAGGAGTTGGCAAGAGAGCACAAACAGTCTGGCACTTAGGCTAGCACAAATGTAATATTGGTTAAAAAACAATCACACATTAGGTACAGTATACTGTATAGAACAATATGCTAAAATAACCTGCCATTTATGACCCACAAATGTAACTATAGAAATAATTATATTATACAGCTTGTACTGTAAGTGGACCAATGTATGTTTCCTGTTTCAGGCATAATTATTTTATTTCTTTTTTACATTTGAACAAAAGGTTTATATTGATACTGAAGCTTTTGTTGATGTTTTGGTTGTTGTTGTTTTTTTTTGTACAAATTAAGTCTTCTCTTGTTTGTATGGGGATTTCACATGGTAACAGTATTGTCACATCGGCAAAGACTCTAATTCCAAGCTAAGAGGGCTAAGGTAAAAATGAATTCAGTGTTTCGTCGTCTTGATCATCCTTGATGTTTGGGCCTTCCAGCCATTTCCTGTGTCGGCCTTTATATCCTCAATAGACCAGCAGCTAGTAGCAGCCAGGTGAAATTGATGAATGAATGCTATAGGTCAATGATGTCACGTGTATTGTTTGGCTAAGAGAATAGTGAAACAACTGGTAGATCATAAATGAAAACCAGCATTGTCACAGATGCTTCAAGACCTGAGTTTTGAGCAGGTGTCCACCTGTCTCACATATGTTGCTTCAGTCAAACTGTATCTGTCTCTGGCGCTTGTAACCCACCAATGAGATTTGCTGGCGCTTGCAACCCACCAATGAGATTTGAGATCCCAAAAACAGATGAAAGGGCTTTTTTTCTGTCATGATGCACCATAACAAACACCTTGAACAGATAATCATGGGGTTGCAAAGTGCAATATAACAAAAATGTAAAGAGATAAAATAAAGTGGTAAAATACACACACTCTTTGCTTTAAAACTTTGATTTCACATACCTGTCTTGTTTCTTTGAATGAAGACATCGGTCAAATATATTTTTATTTGATTGATTTAACTCTTATATAACAAGGTGTCTTAATGGAGAACCAATTCTCATTTGCAATAATAACCTTTTGGAACAAGAAACACCCTGCTACGCATGTGTAATGTAATGTTATTTATCTCTGTCAAACAAAACTTTTACATGTCAACACGGAGCACTTCTTTCACATGCAACACAACCTATATATGGTTGAAAAATCCCACTTCCGTTATATTGTTTGAAATTGTGGCCTGTAGAAATGTCCTATTTCTCTAGTCCAGTCTCATGGATGTATACCCACATACAGTAGCATCTTACAGAGAAGAGCAGATGTCCCTGTCCAACCAAAGGATCCCATATGTGGCCAACAGGGTTGACCTTTACTCTCAATGAAATCTGTTTGTTTCGGTCCAATAATCACAGCTCCCATAATGCTACAGCTGGCATCCATATCCCACGCCATACAACAGAGAGGTGAGGATGGAAGGGCACCCTCATTGTTATTTGGCATGTGGTTATCAGATTTGTTTACCCTACGAATATAGAGTATATTCTTATTTGTGTTATAATACAGTAAAATTGGCAGACTATCTGAGATAATACGCAATAGAGATAACCACTGTCATACCAGCTACATCACTGTCTAGGTTCTGTTTGATAGGATAACACAACACTGTCCTGTTATTGTTCTGATGGTAATATTTTTCTTTAAAACTTGTATTTATATAATGTATTTGTATGTCCTTGTGGACCTTAATGATGTTATACACGCTGAAATAGTGCCTCATGCACTGGGAGTCATCATGCTGTTAGAAAGTGTCGACGAAGGGAGATGAACAATACTGTCTCGTGTGCTGTAAAACAACTGGATGGCATAGAGTTGAAGCCTGTGGGCACGGCACACACAAACAAAGGGAACGGATGATCAGCGGGGTGTTGAGTCAGAACAGAACTCCGACTCCAACACGCCACTGATGAAGATCAGAGTGGAGGGATGGTGAGCCATTCTGCCAGTGCCTCCCTCCTCATCCTTTATGCCGTGCAGTCAGCTGAGCCACCATACAGAGTGGACAGAAGTAGGATGAGAGCGGAGGAGGGGAAGGAGGATTTTCGGGAATGAGGATTTTCCCTCGTCCACTGAATTCCGGTTGTCGCCATGGTTACATGGCTGGAGGCCAGTTCGGGTTGGAAGCCGAAACTGCCACAGAGGAAGAGATTTCAAAATTGCTACGTCACTGCTCGCTCTTTCTCTCTCCCCCGTCTACTACATTGAGACGGAAATAACAAACAGCTGAATTATACAATAGCATTATAATTCTGATGCCACACACTTATGCAAGTGAGGACACAACTTCACTCAATCGAATGCCTCAATGTTACACCCTCTGAGGATGGATGCATGTAAAACAAATACCATCCCTGTTACGTGTCCAATGATCCACATCTACTTAATGTGGCTTACCCTGCAGAGATAACTGGCGGTGGCCTGCAGGGCAAAAAAATATGTAGAGAACATAGGAAGTAATACTACACCTTGCGTGAGTTGAACATTCTGAATAATTGAACAGCAGCTGAACAGTATGAATAATTTCTCTGTGGTCCACAAAAGGGATTAGAGTGACAGGGGTCCATGACCACGTTGACTGCCACAGCACCAATAAGGGACAAACGACTTGGAACCAGTTCAAATCTAAAAATCCAGCGATAAAGATAGTGGCATTATGGTGCCAATGACTGAAATCAGTGGTTAGAACTGGAAGAAACCAGAACACCGGAGTACCACACAACAATTGTATGTATGGGGCACAGAGACGAGGTAGTAATTTGAAAATCATGATAAGAACTACTATTGCACACAGAGTCCATACAACTTATTATGTGGGTTAACAAAGGGGTTTGACTACTTGTTGACTCGACATTTGAGCTTGACGTGTTTTATGAATATGTAAAAATCCTGAAAAACGTACAGTACCAGTAAAAGTTTGGACACACCTACTCATTCAAGGGTTTTTCTTTCTTTCTTTCTTTTTTACTATGTTCTACATTGTAGAATAATAGTGAAGACATTAGAACAAAGAAATAACACATATGGAATCATGTAGTAACCAAAAAAGTGTTAAACAAATCAAAATATATTTTATATTTGAGATTCTTCAATGTAGCTGCCCTTTGCCTTGATGACAGCTTTGCACACTCTTGGCATTCTCTCAACCAGCTTCATGAGGTAGTCACCTGGAATGCATTTCAATTAATAGGTGTACCTTGTTAAAAGTACATTTTTGGAATTTCATTCCTTCTTAGTGAGTTTGAGACAATCAGTTGTGTTGTGATAGCCCTATTTGGTAAAAGACCAAGTCCATATTATGGCAAGAACAGCTCAAATAAGCAAAGACAAATGACAGTCCACTTTAAGACATGAAGGTCAGTCAATGCGGAAAAGTTCTTTAACTTTTAAAGTTTCTTCAAGTGCAGGTGCAAAAAACATCAAGTGCTGTGATGAAACTGGCTCTCATGAGGACCACCACAGGAAAGGAAGACCCAGAGTTACCTCTGCTGCAGATAATAATTTCATTAGAGTTACCAGCCTCAGAATTCTGCAATTAACTGCACCTCAGATTGCAGCCCAAATAAATGCTTCACAGAGTTCAAGTAACAGACACATATCAACATTAACTATTCAGAGAAGACTGCGTGAATCAGGCCTTCATGGTCGAATTGCTGCAAAGAAACAACTACTAAAGGACACCAACAATAAGAACAAGATAAACACATGATAAAATAATGTAACCACACAATCATCTCAAATATCACATTAAGAAATCAGAGAGCTGCTCTGACAGGACTGGTGTGTGTGTGTGTGTGTGAGAGAGAGAGAGAGAGAGAGAGAGAGAGAGAGAGAGAGAGAGAGAGAGAGAGAGAGAGAGAACAATATTAATCCTTTCCCATTAGAGCCCGTGAGGGTGAGGGGCTTCCCATCTCCCCCTTGCCTCGCCCGTGCAGTGTCCAGATGTGGAGGGTTACAGATCTGTGAGCTGGAACAGATGGCCGTATTTGCCACTGTGGGCCTGCCTTGGATTATGTGGTGGCACAGGACCAGTCGGTGGAACGGATGGGGGTGGAGTTTCTGGGGGCAGTGTAGTGGGAAGATTAACATCTGCCAAGGCTTAATGCTGCTGGACGTGCTGGGTATTGTAGGTGTGAAAATATGGAGGGGTTATGCTTACAGCATAGGGGAGACCGAGTGTGGTTATTACCATAAGGATGTAATAATGAATGTGTTTTATGCAATTGTGTGGTTATTACACTGTTTAGTCTTATGTGTAATTTCTCAGCCCCTTAATAACGAATTTAACTCCGTTACACAATATTTGAAACAATACACCAATCCATTTTCAACCTAACATCATACAATCAAAATTCTAAAGTGGATTATAGTGCGATAAAGTGACTTTTCATATATTTAAAGGAGACAGGCTACAGCAGGCTATAGAAAAGGCATATGGAGGTAATAGGAATGGATTTGGCCAGTTTGTTAAGTGTTTAGATATACTTGCTGACTCAACAAAATAGAACTAAGAAGTACTTAAGTAAAGGAACTATCCTGTCCTGGTGAATCGACTACACCCAAGATAAGCTGTAAATGATTTAGATTTAGGTTTTGAGGTGTGTGTGTGTGTGTGTGTGTGTGTGTGTGTGTGTGTGTGTGTGTGTGTGTGTGTGTGTGTGTGTGTGTGTGTGTGTGTGTGTGTGTGTGTGTGTGTGTGTGTGTGTGTGTGTGTGTGTGTGTGTGTGTGTGTGTGTGTGTGTGTGTGTGTTTGTGCATGTGGGCGTACATGTCTCCGCGTGTGTGCGTGTTTATGCGTGCATGTCCGTGTGTGTAGCCTCCTGGTCTAGTGACCATAGCGATTAGATTTGTGGGTCTGGCTGGATTAGTGTTCTCAGTATGTTTAGCAGATCTGATGAAGTCTTGGGATCAGGCCAGCCCAGTAATTACAAAAGGGTTTTTGAACCACAATGGGGCCAGGAACGAGAGTCATTAGTAGATGTTGACAGTAGAGATGGATGGGTGGAGGAGGGGTAGTAAATCATGAGAATCTAATGGATGTGGTGTTACTCCAGATTTAAATACTGCCCTGGGATTAGATTTGGCACCTGGTCGCACGAGATTGCATTTCTGTAAACTAGTATAATTTCATAAATGTTTCCACTGACAACATTGCACAGGCCATTTTATGGCAGTATGTAGTAGTGGAATCAAATCAAACTTTTTTCCCAAGTGCATTTTCACTTCTAGATACAATCTACATTAAAATGGGGAATACATTTTATTTTTACATTTCAACCATAAAATTATAGTAAAAAGCTAAACTAAAATAATTAAATTATACCAGTTACATAGGCCATATAGTACAAGTGTGTCTTTAAAACCTTAATGGACGGCACTGAGCTATCTGCTCCCCTTGCTTGTGAGCAGCAGTGTTAAGGATATCTCATTTAAAAGTGCATCAAGCAAATTTGAGCAAAACTGTAATCTTGTCCTATAAATACCCCACCACCCGCCCATCATGGTCTGTTTTGCTGACTCACTAAGTTATAGCTCCTGGCAAACACACCACCCACTAAAAATGTCACCCCTCAGCCAAAGATGGGTTTTGTCAACATAGTTTCCTCATTATTTTAACTTGCTTCATCTACATGACTTTGTATCACTGTGGCAATTTGGTTGACTAAACCATTTGTACTGAACTTGGACCCATGGAATGTGCCATAACTAGGTCACAATGTATTGGCCTAATGTCTGGAGACAAAAGCTGACATGTTGAATGCTAGATGGTTGTTTGATATACAGGCTGAATGGTAGATCAATGAGTGTGCACAGCACCAAATTATACTGATGGCCAAATTGCACCCCCTTGTGATGAAAGCTAGATAGCAGGATCGCAGAAATTAATACATTTATATAGGCAAGCCATAGTATATATTTTGGTCAACTGTTGAGCATTAAATGACTACATTGTTATTTCTGAGGACATTGGAATTGTCTCAAATAAAAAATTCTTCATGAATTTAGTATCCCTTAAGCCTGCCAAAAAGTCAAAAAATAACAGATAGATTTCACGTCCAGGCATTGGGGTTCTCCTCGGGGCAATGTTTTATTTTAGTGGTTTCAGAGTCCCGCAATAATAACTAAGACGCTCATTTTTGTGTAAACTCTAACAGTTTTGTTCTGCGAGTGTCACTGAGTAGGCTGATACCCCATTTAATCGGTGTACAATCCATAGGTTAGGCTGAACAGTGAAATATGAATGTCCAATACACACAATAGACTGACTGGAAATGTGGTTTCTCACAATCAAAGTCCTCCAATAATAGCCAATATGCAAATATTTGTGTAAACTCTACATAGTTGTGTTCTGTGGATGTATCGGAGTAGGCTGATACCCCATTTCATGGGTGCACAATCCATAGGTTAGGCTGTACAGCGCATACAAGAATGCCCTCAATGCAGTTCTTTAGTTGAATTCATATGACAACATCCAACCTTGTTTAGCATTATTGAGTCAGTCCAATTGTGGCCTGATTCGACCATTTTTATCCGTTTGCATCCGTTTCAAATTGGGACCTTTATTTTGAAGGTGAACCGCCGATTCCACTATTGTTGCTCACTCTAACAGTTTTGTATTTATTTGTATTGCAGAAACACCAGTATACATAGAATAAGCTACTCAATACTGCCCCTGCAGCCATATTAATGTTTGGTTGTTTTTATATTTTTATCAAGTTATTCTGGAGATTTCCCGCCACACCTTCCCCTCTAAGCCCCTCCGCACTCCTCCTCCCTGACCTCCTCCCTGACCCCTCATAATGTTGGAAGGACTTGTTGCCTGGGTATTCACATACCTGAGGAAAATATGTCAGCAGCCTAAATACAGACTAGCTCTCAATCGCCCTCCTCAAAGGTTCCCTGTCTGTCTGTCTGTTTGGTGACTCAGGGTGTCCACTGTCTGTTTCTACGATGACATCATCATCGCTCTTACCCTCATTTAATTTGACAGCTCTTCAACATGCCAAACATGATATGCTACCAGAATCCCTGCAGTATACAATATAGCACGATAATTATAATAATGTATCATAAATTTGCTGTAGCACTGTAATTGAAGTCTAGGCCCACCCTTGACTCTTGTCTTCCCAGGAGCGGTGGAACTAGAGAACCTCTCCCCTCTTAAGGATCGGACCCTTTTTTTCAATTTTCACCTAAAATGTACCCAAATCTAACTGTATGTAGCTCAGGCCCCGAAGCAAGGATATGCATATTCTTGGTACCATTTGAAAGGAAACACTTTGACGTTTGTGGAAATGTAAAAGGAATGTAGCAGAATGTAACACATTAGATCTGGTAAAAGATAATGCAATTTTTATTTATTTTTTGTACCGTCATCTTTGAAACGCAAGAGAAAGGCCATAATGTATTATTCCAGCCCAGGTGCAATTTAGATTTTGGACACTAGATGGCAGCAGTGTATGTGCAAAGTTTTAGACTGATCCAATGAACCATTGCATTTCTGTTCAAAATATTGTATCAAGACTGACCAAATGTGCCTAATTTGTTTATGAATAACTTTTCATGTTCAAAGCTGTGCACTCTCCTCAAACAATAGCATGGTATTCTTTCACTGTAATATCTAATTTGGACAGTGCAGTTAGATTAACAAGAATTTAAGCTTTCTGCCAATATCAGATATGTCTATGTCCTGGGAAATGTTCTTGTTACTTACAACCCTTATGCTAATCGCATTAGCCTACGTCCTGCAGGGAACCCACCGATCCTGAAGAAGTTTTTAAAGAAAGATGCCCTCCAAGAGTTTGATCTGCCCTTTTAGGTCAAAGCAGGTAAGTGATCCATCAAGGTTACCATTGAAAATATTCACAAGAACTATACAAATAATAATATTCAAACTCAATATGCAAAATGAGTTGTTAGTAATTGAGCAGAAGATTGGCAGGAAATCTATAAAAGAAAAAGAAACTCGACTGCTGTTTTTTTTCACACCATCAGATTGTTGTTCATTTCTGGGCACTCACTACACTTATCTCGAGTTCTTGCTGATCAGTCCCGCTTGCGTGACCTTTTGTTTACTAAAAGAATGTAAACAAACGATCAGGATTTTCTTGTCTGGCAAAGGAAGTAAATTATTCAACATACTCATTAAGACAAGGCCAACTGGATGATAAGTCTATGTCTAGTCAGTGCAACACAGTATGAAAACAGTCTACAGTTCTTTGTGGAACTTGAGGTGTAACATTGAGTTTCAAATCACATACCATTAGACAAACAATAGACACACGGAAGCAGCACTATCCATTTCACACAGTACGTGACGTTATTTGATCTGAGGATAGTGTGTTTGATAAGAAGAGGAGGCACCATTATGTTACAGTAGCTTCAGGAACCTCTTTATGAAGATAAACCGGATACAATAGGGTGTTATGGGTACTCTAGTAGTGTTATGGGTACTCTAGTACTTCATTCTACTGTACACCATACTTGTGCTCTCCAGGCTTCATTGGAAAGATCACACCCCAGATCCTGTTCTACCGACCCCACAGTGACCACTGGGTCTTCTCCATGTCCCAGCTCAATCTCTGACGAGGAGACGGAGAGGTAGGCTGAAACAGCTGCTCAAGGCACTCAAGGACAAGTGGAAGGTCGGTGGGAACGGTGCCAAGAATCCTGGAATCAGATTGAGTTGTAATCAGATTGTTGTATCTGTAGACCATATATGTATGCATTATATGTAGGTAGACAGCTGCATTACTGTACTTAAACGACAGGTCACAACGCATTAGTCTAATCTTATAAATGTTATTATTGATTACATTTAATCAATGTTGTCTCACTTTTGGAATCATTGTATTAGGCTATTGTAGTGAATAGTGGCATGCTAATCAAATAAAATTGTATTTGTCACATGCGCCGAATACAATAGGTGAAATGCTTACTTACAAGCCCTTAACCATCAATGCAGTTTTAAGAAAATACAACAAGAAAAAAGTAAGAGAAAATAACAAATAATTAAAGAGCAGCAGTAAATAACAAAAGTGGGGCTATATACAGGGGGTACCGGTACAGAGTCAATGTGCGGGGGCACCAATGTCGAGGTAATATCTACATGTAGGTAGGGTTATTAAAGTGACTATGTGTCACGAACCACGCTTCCTGAGTCTGTGTTTGCCTGTGTTTCTGTCCTGGAGTGTGTTTCCGGTGTCCTGGAACGCACCCTGTCTGGTTGCCGGGCAGATTTGGTCATCGGAGGATTCCGCTTCCCCATTGGATCCACCTATTTACTCCCATCAACTCACCACCGCTGCCCGCTACGCCACCTGGATGTATCTACCCACTCACATTCACTTGTAAATAAATACTCACCTTCTTCCTACTCTCCTTGTCCTGGTCTGCTTCTGGGTTCGATTTTGAAGAAACGTGACAGAACGATCCGGCCAAGGATGAACCCAGCGGACCTGGATTCCGTTTGCCATGCCATTACCCAGCAGGGGAAGACACTGGGACAACACAAGACGACGCTACAGGAGATAGCGGGTGCAATCCAGAATTTATCTGCTAGCTTGACACAGATCCAGGATCAGCTCAGTTTGCCGGCGATTCATTCACCACCTGTTTCACCCATCTCACCTGCCGTGTCTGATGCGGTTTCCTTCCGTGAACCCAAGGTACCGACGCCTGATAAATATGAAGGGGATTTGGGAAGATGCCGTTCGTTTCTTATGCAGTGTGGGTTAGTGTTTGATCTGCAGCCCCATTCTTACGCCACTGACAAGGCTAGGATAGCCTTTGTTATTGAACTGCTGCGTGGAAGAGCTCTGGAATGGGCTTCAGCCGTTTGGGAACGACAGGAGACCTGCATGGCTTCATACCAGGAATTCACGGGAGAGATGAGAAGGCTTTTTGACCATCCAGTCCGAGGTAAGGACGCAGCTAAACGTTTGTTCACTCTTCGCCAAGGAGCTTGCAGTGTGGCAGACTTTGTGATAGAATTCAGGACATTGGCTGTGGAGAGTGGTTGGAATGAGGAATCACTACAAGCGGTTTTTTACCAGGGGTTGTCGGAGCAACTCAAGGACGAGCTGATCTCCTATCCAGAGCCTAGTGACCTGGATAGTTTGGTTACCTTAGCTATTCGGGTAGATAATAGAGTTCGAGAGAGAAGGAGGGAGAAGCAGTGGGGTCCATCTAATCAATCTGAGACTCGGTTACCATTCGGGTCAGGAAGTGGACCAGAACGGGTTGATCATTTTCCCTCACACGGGATTAGTGGATGAGTCCTGACGCCAGATCCTGAACCTATGCAAGTGGGGTGGTACGGGTTAACTAAGGACGAGCGCCAACGTAGACGTGAGACCAACAGCTGCCTCTACTGTGGTAGCTCGGGACATTACATCTCCGTTTGTCCTCAGCGCCCGTTAAACTGCTCGGCTCGTTAAGTTTGGGAGGTTTGTTAGCGAGCCAGTTTCAACCTCTCAAGAGCCCTGTCAGACCTCGTTTTCCTGCTACCCTCATAAATAAGAATCAGAGTTTAGCGATTAACGCTTTCATCGATTCAGGTGCCGATGACAGCTTCATTGATGCCGACTTAGTGGAACAGCTGGGGCTTTCCAAGGAGCAACTACCGGAAGCCATTGAAGCAACCACTCTGAACGGCAGTAGTCTGGCACGTATCACTATGAGGACCGAACCGGTTAAGATGTTGTTGTCGGGGAATCATTCAGAGGTTATTTCTTTTTTCATTTTGCCTCCCCCCCCCATGTTCCTCTGGTTCTTGGATACCCCTGGCTAAGAGAACACAATCCTTCGTTCGATTGGGTGACTGGTAAGGTGACTAGTTGGAGCATTGAGTGCCATGCTAACTGCCTCAGGACTGCCTGTTCTCATGCTGTCCCCAGTCGGGTCAGTGAGTCTGCTCCTCCTGATTTGTCCCTGGTTCCTGAAACATATCATGAGTTGGGTGAGGTGTTCAGTAAGCAGAAAGCTCAGTCACTTCCTCCCCACCGACCTTATGATTGTACAATTAAGCTGTTCCCTGGAGCCGCCTTTCCCAAGGGACGGTTATACAGTATTTCACGACCTGAGCGGGAAGCCCTGGAGACCTACATAAAGGAGTCTCTTGCTGCAGGTCTCATTCGTCCCTCATCATCACCCCTGGGAGCTGGATTATTTTTTTGTGAGTAAGAAGGATGGCTCTCTTCGACCGTGTATTGATTATCGGGGGTTGAATGATATTACGGTCAAAAACAAGTACCCCTTGCCCTTGATGAGCTCCGCTTTCGATTCTTTACAGGGTGCTACTGTGTTTACGAAGCTTGATCTACGCAATGCGTATCATCTGGTTCGGATCAAAGAGGGGGACGAGTGGTTAACTGGATTCAATACACCTATGGGACATTTCGAGTACCAGGTGATGCCGTTTGGACTTTCCAACGCTCCAGCAGTGTTCCAAGGTTTGGTGAATGACGTACTGAGGGATATGATCGGTCTGTTTGTGTTCGTTTACCTGGATGACACCCTGATTTTCTCCAATGAGCTTTCCAGCCACATCCAGCATGTTAAACAGGTTCTGCAGCGGTTATTGGAGAACCGTCTGTTTGTGAAGGCAGAGAAGTGTGATTTTCACGCCCACACTACATCCTTCCTCGGGTACATCATCTCCAGGGGTGAGATCAAGATGGACCAAGAGAAGGTTCGGGCGGTTCGGGATTGGGCCCGGCCCGGTACGAGATTGCAGCTCCAGAGATTCCTGGGATTTGCGAACTTCTATCGGAGGTTTATCCGTGATTACAGCCGGGTGGCCGCCCCTTTAACTGCTCTGACGTCTTGCACCAGAATATTCTGTTGGACTCCTGAGGCAGACCGAGCATTTCTGAACTTGAAGAGCCGATTCACCAACGCGCCGATTCTATCTCAACCTGACACTTCCCGTCAGTTTGTTGTTGAGGTGGACGCGTCTGATGTGGGGGTGGGCGCCATCCTGTCCCAGCGTAGCTCCACTGATGGTAAACTCCATCCCTGCGCCTTCTACTCTTGTCGTCTTTCACCAGCTGAGAGAAACTACGATGTGGGTAACCGGGAGCTTCTCGCTGTGAAGCTTGCCTTGGAGGAGTGGCGTCACTGGTTGGAGGGAGCGGAGCAACCGTTTGTGGTCTGGACTGACCACAAGAATCTGGCTTACGTGCAATCGGCTAAACGTCTCAACTCCCGTCAGGCCAGGTGGGCTTTGTTTTTTGGACGCTTCAATTTTTCCCTGACGTTCCGACCTGGGTCGAAGAACGGCAAAGCGGACGCCTTGTCCCGGATGTTCTCCAAGACGGATGAGAGTGGGGCCAAGACTGAGACGATTCTTCCCCAGAACCTTGTCGTGGGAGCCGTTACATGGAAGATTGAGGAGGATGTGATGGCAGCCCTTCGGACGCAGCCCGGCCCCGGTAACGGTCCACCCGGTCGGTTGTTCGTGCCTGAGTCGGTCCGTTCTGCTGTTCTTCAGTGGTCCCACGCCAGCAAGATAGCTTGTCACCCTGGCGTTGCTCGGACTATGGCGCTACTGCGCAGACGATTTTGGTGGCCTGCCATGGGAGAAGATACCCGGAGGTTTGTTGCCGCATGTCCTGTTTGTGCTCAGAACAAGAGTACCAATCGGCCCAGCTCTGGGCTTCTTCACCCCCTACCTATTCCTCGGCGACCTTGGTCGCATCTGGCCCTGGATTTTGTCACGGGATTGCCCCCTTCTGTTGGGAACACGGTCATTCTGACCATTGTGGACAGATTCAGCAAGTTTGCTCATTTTGTCCCTCTCTCCAAGCTTCCATCTGCCACGGAGACGTCCGAGATCCTTGTTAGGGAAGTTTTCAGGGTCCACGGATTGCCCAGTGACATTGTTTCTGACCGTGGTCCTCAATTTACCTCTGCTGTCTGGAAATCCTTCTGTTTGGCCATTGGAGCTACAGTCAGTCTCACTTCTGGATTTCACCCACAATCTAATGGTCAGGCGGAGAGAGCCAACCAGAAGATGGAGTCCACGCTGCGTTGTCTTGTCTCCTCTGATCCCACCTCTTGGTCATCTCAATTACCCTGGGTCGAGTATGCCCATAATACCCTTCCTTCATCTGCCACTGGGATGTCCCCCTTCCAATGCCTGTACGGATACCAACCTCCCTTGTTTCCTTCTCAGGAGAGGGATCTTTCGGTTCCTTCTGTCCAGGCCCACATTCGTCGTTGCCACCGGACCTGGCATCGGGCCCGGAAGGTTCTCCTTAGAGTTTCTGACCGGTATCAGATCCAGGCGAATCGTTGCCGTATTCCTGCTCCCGCTTACACCATCGGAGATAAGGTTTGGTTGGCTACACGGGATCTTCCTCTACGGACTGAGTCGAGGAAACTGTCACCGAAGTTCATTGGTCCGTTTGTGGTGGAGAGAATCATTAACCCTGTTGTGGTCCGACTCAAGTTGCCGGCAACGCTTCGAGTACACCCCACTTTTCATGTCTCCTGCCTCAAGCCGGTTCTCATCAGTCCTCTGTTGCCCCCTCCTCCTCGTCCTCCTCCTCCTCGGATGATCGGAGGTGGTCCTGCCTACACGGTGCGCCGCATAATGGATTCCAGACGGCGGGGTCGAGGTTTCCAATATCTCGTGGATTGGGAAGGATATGGTCCAGAGGAGAGGAGTTGGATTCCTCGGCGTCAGATCCTTGATGACGAACTGCTTCGTGACTTCTACCGCCTCCACCCTGGTGCTCTAGGTAGTCCGCCCGGTGGCGTTCGTCGGAGGGGGGGTACTGTCACGAACCCCGCTTCCTGAGTCTGTGTTTGCCTGTGTTTCTGTCCTGGAGTGTGTTTCCGGTGTCCTGGAACGCACCCTGTCTGGTTGCCGGGCAGATTAGCTTGTTGGGAGATCGATGTTCACCCGCACCTGTATCCCATCTGTAATCTGCACACCTGTCCTGATCATCACCTCTCCCCTTCAAAAGCTCTGACCTGACATCCATTCCCTGCCGGATCGTTAGCCATGAACATTACTCACCCGGATCATTTACCCCATTCCCGCCTGGTTATCGGAGGATTCCGCTTCCCCATTGGATCCACCTATTTACTCCCATCAACTCACCACCGCTGCCCGCTACGCCACCTGGATGTATCTACCCACTCACATTCACTTGTAAATAAATACTCACCTTCTTCCTACTCTCCTTGTCCTGGTCTGCTTCTGGGTTCGATTTTGAAGAAACGTGACACTATGCATAGATAATAACAAAGAGTAGCAGCAGCATAGAGGGGGAGGGAGGGGGGGAGCAATGCAAATAGTCTAGGTAGCCATTTGATTAGATGTTCAGCTTAGGGGTAGAAGCTGTTTAGAAGCCTATTGGACTATGAAATTATATGTATACAATAGTTCATCCAAGCCACAAGTATACATGTGATTGTGAAATGGGCAATTTTTCACTTAAAATGTGTCAAACAAAAAAACGTTTGATTTCAATGTTCAGCAAACCATACAACTCTATGCACAAGGACTACATCTAAAGGTGCAGCCGTTTTTATCTCAATATCAAATATATCTGGGTAACAGTTAAGTACCTTTACTGTCATTGTTATCAATTAAAAGTGTCAAAAAGACACTATAGCTCCCTAGCAAAGAGCAATTTCTAAAGCAAGAATTTAGCTAGGAGTGGTCTGAGTGGGAGGAAAAACTGAAAACTAGCTGTTATTGGCAGAAAGGTTTGGAACTCTCCAAACCTTTCTTCACCAGGCAGGCCAACACTCCATCCCACCAAAAAAGGCTGACATTTCAGGCCGTCTTTTCAAACAGGTCTTACGCTAAAAAGGCATTATTATCGTTTTCACAGTTTACTAGACTTTTTTACTAGACAGTTTACAGACTTTTTTTGTCAAATCTCCCTCAGTTTTTATGTGACCACCATCTCTGAATTAACATTCAAAGATGTCTGCAGAAAGAATGGGGTGTCAGCTGTGACATGATACTTTGAGTTCGAAAAATATATATTTCAGTTATTAAACTACAGTGGATTTACACCTAACTGCGGTAACAGAATGTCATCATGGGACCCTGATCTGTACTACATAAACATGCATAAATATGGATCTCAATGTCATTCTCTTCATGCTGATGTATCCTAAATAGTCACACAAAGGTAGAAAAATGTAATATCCTCCTTTGCACATTTGAGTATTCTACACACGGGCTATTATTTGAATGCTTTGAGATTTCTATTATGAAAAACGCTATAGAAGTTTAATACATTATTATTATTATTAATGAGCTCGGCCACCAAACAAGAGCAAATTTGGTCGGACCAGACCAAATTTAAAACAATCATAGACGTCTATGTTTCACAAGTTTGGACATCAAAGTACAGCACAGTATAGTTCAGTACAGTACAGGCCAGCACAGAACAATCGAGTAGAGTTCAGTACAGTACAGCATTATTTTCCATTAGCGCCGGCTGTTGGCAAATTATCCGGTTGCAGACTCATTTTCAGACAGCTACAATTTCCTCTACATATGAATGAGGCTAAAGTTTCAATTCGCCAGTCCGTCGAGCTCTCTCTCGCTAGAATGAATGATATGCATTTTCGAGCGATCTATTGATAGGATAGGCGCCTGTCCGTTACAAAGCAAGCGATGACAGGAAAACGCAGCAGAGGAAGAGACGAAACCTCTGTTTTACTCTCGCCGAAATCTGTCCAAAATTATCCCAATGCGTTTCTATCGTTTCAGTGTGGACCTAAACTTGTCACCTTGCCTTCCCGACCTTGGGGCAACAACTCAAATGGTTCGGGCGGAGACATGAGCATCTCGTCATTATATACAGTTCTCTGGTTATGTTCAAATTTCTTTACACAGAGGAGGGAGAGAGAGCACGATGCTCGTGAATATGCACGTCCCATGTAATGTAAGTGGTAACGATGAGTCGAAATACACGATTTCGCCTAATTATTGTTTTCTGACGCATTCATTTATTTTCTTTCGCGTGTTTCATATAGCCAGCCGTGCGGAGTTGTGGAGCATGTTAGGCTATTTACTGTGCGTTGATTGACAACTGAACAACAAGTGTTGACTAGTTTATAAAAGGCGTCGAACTGATTGAATAAAGTCGACATCCTATATCCCTTTGCCATTTATAAATCATGCAACGGGGTTATCCACACTGTATTTCTGATCAATCTGATTTTAATTTAATAGACAAAAAGTGTCCTTTTCTTTCAAAAACAAGGACATTTCTAAGTGACCCCAAACTTTTGAACGGTAGTGTACCTTCTTCCCCTCTCTGACAAGTCCTGATAGCGTGCCTACCGGTCGTCCATATCCCTGCTACTGGACTCATATGGTCGCATTTATGAAGCATTTTACATTACTGTCTAAAATGATAAGTATTCAACTTTGCCCATGCTGTCAATCCAACAGGACTTCTGCCACGCTTAAAACAACTTGAAACTCAGAACTGGGAAATCTGACTTCATTGAGTTCAAGACAACTGGGAACTCGAGGGAAAAAAATGGTCTCCCGTCTGGGAAAATACGCTTTATCAGTCATCCAACTCAGAATCGCAAGTCGGGAACTCTGGCCTCTTTCTAGAGCTCCGACCTGAAGATCACTGACGTCATGATTCAACCTAGTTTTTTTCCAGAGTTCCCAGTTGTCTTGAAACCACCATAACTCCAGAAAATGCTGTTGAAAAGACTATTATAGCTGGAAAAGGCAGATTATTTTTATGGAATATCTACATAGGTGTACAGATGCCCATTATCAGCAATCATCACTCCTGTATTCCAATGGCATGTTGTGTTAGCTAATCCAAGTTGATCATTTTAATAGGATAAATGATCATTAGAAAACCCTTTTGCAATTATGTTAGCACAGCTAAAAACTGTTGTGCTGATTTTAAAGAAGCAATACACAACTGGCCTTCTTTAGACTAGTTGAGTATCTGGAGCATCAGCATTTGTGGGTTTGATTACAGGCTGGCCAGAAACAAAGAACTTTCTTCTGAAACTTGTCAGTTTATTCTTGTTCTGAGAAATGAAGGCTATTCCATGCGAGAAATTGTTTTAAAAAACTGAAGATCTTGTACAACGCTGGGTACTACTCAATTCACAAAACAGCGCAAACTGGCGCTAACCAGAATAGAAAGGGGAGTGGGAGGCCCCGGTGCACAACTGAGCAAGAGGACAAGTACATTAGAGTGTCTAGTTTGAGAAACAGACACCTTACAAGTCCTCAACTGGCAGCTTCATTAAATAGTACCCGCAAAACACCAGTCTCAACGTCAACAGTGAAGAGGCAACTCCGGGATGCTGGCCTTCTAGGCAGAGTTGCAAAGAAAAAGCCATATCTCAGACTGGCCAATAAAAATAAAAGAATAAGATAGGCAAAAGAACACAGACACTGGACAGAGGAACTCTGCCTAGAAGGCCAGCATCCCGGAGTCGCCTCGTTACTGTTGACGTTGAGACTAGTGTTTTGCGGGTACTATTTAATGAAGCTGCCAGTTGCTAATGATTTACAGGCCTCCCTGAGTTTTAATTCAGCATGAGAATCTTCTTTTTTTACTGCTTAAGATGGGGTTTGACATGGTAGCAGACAGTGTTTCATCGCCATTTTGTTTGTGAAGAATTTCGTACCAGAACCCTTCTCACCCTTCTGCAAGGTACCAGGGCATGCTTTTGGCTTGCTGCTTGGTTTGGGGTGTGAACTGTCTGCACTATGCAGATGGTTGTTTTATGGACATTCATGGTTTACAGCCTTTATGTGTTTTCTATCCTGAACCTCTTGAATCAATTGCTTGGATGTTTATTTATATGTTTGTATGTTTATTCTGTGTTTCCCTGGCCATCTAGTCAATCTTAAAGTGATGGTTCAAATCCACTGTTTAGGCTGGGCATAGCAATTGCACCAGTTCCTTCCCATAGTATAATAGGGAAACACTAGCTAAGTTTCTGTGCTGCTTATTGTTTTGTCAGATGTGAAATAATAAGAGAAAGGTCATGTCACTTGGCTAACGTTTCATCTTGTTACCAAAGGATTGTGTAAGGGCGAGCCAGTCACGTACTGGACCAGCGACGATTAGTGAGGGGGAGGAGAAAAAGGAGCCGTCGGCTGAGAAGCCCAAAACTTCTTCCACCACCTCCTCATCTGGCTTCTCCCTGGGCAGGCCCCAGGCCCAGTCCACTGCTGGGAGAATCTCTGGTGTGGAATCTCTGGTGTTAATAATAGTCCTGTCTTCTGATGACTTGGGAATACCAAGTGAAAGAAAAAATATTATATTTATTGATTGACTAGTGCGCTGAGCCATACGGTACCAGACATGTCCATCCGCGGCGGCCTGTCCTCGGTGCACTGCTCACTGGACCTGGAGCGCTACCAGCTGATCCGAGGCCTGCTGGACAACAACCTGGGAGAGCCAATTGAGGAATTAATTTGCTCGTACAACCTACAGGACCCCAGTAACTATGTGAGGAAACACACACTCTACACTGTGGCCGACTGTCAATTAAAGACTATTAATTGACTAACAATGTTGAGAGGGATTCTTCCGAGTGACTCCATGTGTCCCCAGACAGTGTTGAGTGGTGACATGTACACCAGCCTGTCCATCCTGGCGGATATGATGAACGTCAGTCTGGAGTTGCTGGACAGCCCCAAGGCCACTGGATAGAAACCATGCTCACTAGCCAGGTTGGTATTAACACCTAATTTTGACCACGGAGATATCAAGTGTTTGCCCTGTAGTTACTTTAGCAAATTACCAGGGTAGGGGACAAATCCTATTTATATTCAGTCAATTCAGGAAGTAAATGGACAGTCCCAATTGCAATGTTCCTCACTGAAGTGCTCTTCTCCTTCTCTGCAGGTTTGATTTCATAAAGTCCAAGCTGCTGTTTGAGACTTTTTCTTAACGGTTCCAAGTCTGTGAATCTGGTGGCTCACTCCATCTTGGCATATGACACCCGTTACACCTGGCCTGGCATGGATGCGGGCAGCAGTGCCAGGGGCAAGCCCAATGTTTTCGACTGCATCCTGCAGCCAAGACAGGTGTCAATCGGGCCACCCTCCAGCTGGAGCTGCATTGCAGGTATGTGACATGTCTGCAGATAACATTTCTCTGTGGTAACATGTATAAAGAAAATAACAGCGGTCCAAGCAAAGAGCCTTGTGAAACGCCAAATTCAAAATATGTACCTGTATTGGCAAAAGGGTCTTTCTATAAATTAGGGTACCAGTGAGGATTTCCTATACTGGAGAACTTGTTACAATTATTGAAAAGTCATTGATAGTAATCTGCCACTTTTTTCATTTCATTATATTAAGATATAAGGGGGAACATAGCGATATTCAATACAATTCAAGAGTTGATTTAAAACTATGTTTAACCGTTTCTCATGGTTGGTGTTTTGACGGACTAGTCCACAATCGTGTGACATAAAAACATTACTTTTCTGTCCTTGCATGTATGGCAGTGTAAGTTGTCATTATGTCATATCAAATCAAATCAAATCAAACTTATTTATATAGCCCTTCGTACATCAGCTGATATCTCAAAGTGCTGTACAGAAACCCAGCCTAAAACCCCAAACAGCAAGCAATGCAGGTGTAGAAGCACGGTGGCTAGGAAAAACTCCCTAGAAAGGCCAATACCTAGGAAGAAACCTAGAGAGGAACCAGGCTATGTGGGGTGGCCAGTCCTCTTCTGGCTGTGCCGGGTGGAGATTATAACAGAACATGGCCAAGATGTTCAAATGTTCATAAATGACCAGCATGGTCGAATAATAATAAGGCAGAACAGTTGAAACTGGAGCAGCAGCACAGTCAGGTGGAAGTTGAAACTGGAGCAGCAGCATGGCCAGGTGGACTGGGGACAGCAAGGAGTCATCATGTCAGGTAGTCCTGGGGCATGGTCCTAGGGCTCAGGTCAGTTGAAACTGGAACAGCAGCATGGCCAGGTGGACTGGGGACAGCAAGGAGTCATCATGTCAGGTAGTCCTGGGGCATGGTCCTAGGGCTCAGGTCCTCCGAGAGAGAGAAAGAAAGAGAGAAGGAGAGAATTAGAGAACACACACTTAGATTCACACAGGACACCGAATAGGACAGGAGAAGTACTCCAGATATAACAAACTGACCCCAGCCCCCCGACACATAAACTACTGCAGCATAAATACTGGAGGCTGAGACAGGAGGGGTCAGGAGACACTGTGGCCCCATCCGAGGACACCCCCGGACAGGGCCAAACAGGAAGGATATAACCCCACCCACTTTGCCAAAGCACAGCCCCCACACCACATATACAGATTAAGTCAGAAGTTTAAATACACATTAGCCAAATACATTTAAACTCAGTCTTTCACAATTCCTGACATTTAATCCTAGTAAAAATTCACTGTTTTAGACCAGTTAGGATCACCACTTTATTTTAAGAATGTAAGAATGTAAGAATAATAGTAGAGAGGATGATTTAATTCAGCTTTTATTTATTTAATCACATTCCCAGTGGGTCAGAAGTTTACATACACTCCATTAGTATTTGGTAGCATTGCCTTTAAATTGTTTAACTTGGGTCAAACTTTTCGGGTAGAAGCTTCCACAAGCTTTTTGGCCCACAAGAATTTTGGCCCATTCCTCCTGACAGAGCTGGTGTAACTGAGTCAGGTTTTTAGGCCTCCTTGCTTGCACACGCTTTTTCAGTTCTGCCCACAAATGTTCTATGGGATTGAGGTCAGGGCTTTGTGATGGCCACTCCAATAGCTTGACTATGTTGTCCTTAAGCCATTTTGCCACAACTTTGGAAGTATGCTTGGGGTCATTGTCCATTTGGAAGACCCATTTGCGACCAAGCTTTAACTTCCTGACTGATGTCTTGAGATGTTGCTTCAATATAGCAACATAATTTTCATTCCTCCGTCACGCCCTGACCTTAGAGATCCTTTTTATGTCTCTATTTTGGTTTGGTCAGGGTGTGAGTTGGGGTGGGCATTCTATGTTTTGTGTTCTATGTTTTGTATTTCTTTGTGTTTGGCCAGGTATGGTTCTCAATCAGGGACAGCTGTCTATCGTTGTCTCTGATTGGGAACCATACTTAGGTGCCCTTTTTCCCAATTGTTTTTGTGGAAGGTTGACTTTGTTTAGGGCACTTAGCCTTTGAGATTCACGGTTTGGTAGTGTTTATTGTTTTTGTTCGGCGTCATTTTGATCATTAAAAGATCATGTACGCTCACCACGCTGCGCCTTGGTCCTCTCCTTTCATCAACCGTGACATCCTCATGAAGCCATTTATTTTGTAAAGTGCACCAGTCCCTCCTGCAGCAAAGCACCCCCACAACATGATGCTGCCACCCCCGTGCTTCACGGTTGGGAGGATGTTCTTCGGCTTGCAAGCCTCCCCCTTTTTCCTCCAAACAATGGTCATTATGGCCAAACAGGACATTTCTCCAAAAAGTATGGTCTTTGTCCACATGCGCAGTTGCAAACCGTAGTCTGGCTTTTTATGGCGGTTTTGGAGCAGTGGCTTCCTGAGGGGTATGATGGCTGCGTGGTACAGAGGTGTTTATACTTGCGTACTATTGTTTGTACAGATGAACGTGGTACCTTCAGGCGTTTGGAAATTTCTCCCAAGGATGAACCAGACTTGTGGAGGTCTACAATTTTTTTTCTGAAGCCTTGGTTGATTTTCTTTTGATTTTAGTGTAGTGTAACTACGTAACATTTCGAGTCTCCTTATGTTGCGTGGTGAAAACAGGTTTCATGGGCACACAAATCCCCCAAAATGTATGCCAGGTCACAAATAATAATAATAATCTATAATTTTACATATACAACTTTATCTGTTCATTTTAAAATTGTGAATAACTCACCACAGGTTAATGAGAAGGGTGTTTGAAAGGATGCACATAACTCTGCAATGTTGGGTTGTATTGGAGAGAGTCTCAGTCTTAAATCATTTTGTGTGTGGTTGCAAAGGGCATCAGTGTCTTCACAGCGCGATTTGCCAATGCAGGATACTCTGAGTCAGGATCCATAAGTCTGGATTGGTGTTAATTTCTTACACTGAGAAAGTGTAACAGCGTCAGCACTAAGCAAACTGAGTCTAGTTTTTTCTAAAGTGTTATATTTCCCATGTTGCATATTACTCTACAGTAGAACTATGTAAACACCATAATCATGTTCACTTTAAGAGTTGAATGGGGAAGACTGCGACAGAGTTAAATCTTTAACACTTTCAAGTGTTATTTTAACACTAGTTTAGAGGGGCTCATGTTAACTGAAAGTAATGTACATTTAACACTTTCAGAGTTAAATATACACCATTGATTTTGCTGTGTGCTTAAAGGATGTCTAGGCCTATGTTGTTTTCTGTAGGTGGAGTTGTGGGCCAATTTGCCCACAACTCTTCTTAAGTACACATGTGGAACTGCATAAAAATCTTGATTTTTGTTTCAAACCATTTAGAAATGTTGATCCCAATGTCACATATTGGCCATATTATTTATACAGTACCAGTCAAAAGTTTGGATACACCTACTCATTCAATTCTTTATTTTGACTATTTTCTACATTGTAGTATAATAGTGAAGACATCAAAACTATGAAATAACACATATGGTATCATGTAGTATCCAAAAAGGTGTTAGACAAATCAAAATATATGTTTTACTTGAGATTCTTCAAAGTAGCCACCCTTTGCCTTGATGACAGCTTTGCACTCTAAAATGGCACCCTTTTCCCTATTAGCCAGGGCCTAGGGCTGTAATGATGGGCTCCGACCAAAAGTAGTGAATAAGGAATAAGGTGCCATTTTAGATATTACTCTTTAGGCCTCATGTAGACACAGGCCCACGCTTACTAATCATTCACTTCTCCTCCCTCCTTCTTTCTCTCCTGTCAGGTCCACTAAGGACTCTTCCTGTTTCACGATTGTCCTCAACAACCTGTGTGTGTTACTCATCTTTGATTGGCTCCAGTTGGTTCGGGACTTCCTGCGCATGCCCTTGAGAAAGGGTGGGTGGTCCACCACGCCAGCTCTAGCCCAGCGGCAGCAGTAACCCAGGCACCACAGGTGCTGTCATGCACTAGACAGTCAAGGGTGGCGTGTTCACCAAGAGGTCTACTGTGCCTGTCATGCAGGATCGGTACCCGGAGGTCAAGATCAATGTGGCGGGTGATAAGGAGCTACAACAGAGACACACACACACACACACACACACACTTTCATATGTCTCTGTTTTTTCAAATTTCTAATTGAAAAGAACTGTAATTGGTCAAACTCTTAAACTCTCATTTTAATACATGTACAAAATTACCCTCTTTCCCTACACATGATGGTCATGACATTTTGTACATGAAAGGGGAGGTTAACTTGTCCCCGCAGACAATCAATCTGAGATCGACTTACGTCTTTTACTTTAATCCGTGTTGTACAACAGAGATGTCGATATTGTCAGGCACACATCAAGATACAAGTATCATTTGAATTGTCTCTCATAATCATGATTTTTCTAGTTGTATTTTATGCTACAATGTAACCACTAGTTAATAGCATTCATTGTAATAATAGCCATAATGATTATATAATGTATAATACATGTTTTGCTGTTCCCCAGGCACTGAGTTTGTGGTGATGAAGGATTCGTCTTGTCTGGACACCAATGCCATCATTCTGAAGGGCACCACTGTACTCCCCTACAAACCCTGTCTGCTTGACAGACCGTTCTCTGGCAGCCTGGCCGGCATCGATGCATCTGACCAATACTTTTCAGAACTGTCCTGAAACCGCTGGACTACTAACGCAATACAGAGCCCTTTGTCAATTTGAGTCCGTTTGTGTCACTATGGGTGTAAGTAACGTGCAGTTAGAGGGCACAGAAGCTGTCACAGAAGTGATAATGGAAAAGATGGGGTTGGGCCCTCTTTCCAACTCTATGGTATACACAAGGCTGTTTGAAGCTGTGTTATGTTTTGTGTCCTCCTTTCCATACCAAAGTGTTTTTCTGTCGGCTGGGCAGCGAGCAGCAGACTGCCTTGTCCATCATCGACCCGGTCAACGTGCAGGTGGAGCTGTGTGGCAGTCCCACCTACCAGAGCAGCTTTGGCCTCCTAGATGTCTTCAACATGGCGGACCTCCCACCACTACTGGAGGTCAGGGTTCTGTCAATGGTGGGGATTGCAGAAAGGCCATATAAAGCACCTGTTCATTTTCTGTTTCGACACATTTTGTCCCATTTCATGCCTACTGAACATCACAGGAAGGCCAAAAAGATCATCAAGGACAACAACCAACCCGAGCCACTGCCTGTTCATCCCGCTATCATCCAGAAGGCGAGGTCAGTACAGGTGCATCAAAGCTGGGGACCGAGAGACTGAAAGAAGCTGTTTATCTCAAGGCCATCAGACTGGTAAACAGCCATCACTAGCACAGAGTGTCACGATCGTCGTAAGGAGCGGACCAAAATGCAGCGTGGTATGTGTTTATGATGATTTTTTTATTAAAGAAAGCACTCAACACTGAATACAAACTATACAAAACAATAAACGAATAATGACCGTGAAGCTATAATGAGAACTGTGCTGACACAAGCAACTAACATAGACAATCACCCACAAACAAACAGTGAAACCCAGGCTACCTAAGTATGATTCTCAATCAGAGACAACTAATGACACCTGCCTATGATTGAGAACCATACTAGGCCGAAACATAGAAATCCCCAAAATCATAGAAAAACAAACATAGACTGCCCACCCCAACTCACGCCCTGACCATCCTAAATCATGACAAAAAAAAAATAAAGGTCAGAACGTGGCACAGAGAGGCGGCTGCCATCATACAGACTGAAATATCTGGCCACTTAAATTAATGGACTTAATAAAGGTATCACTAGTCACCTTAAATAACGCCACTTTAATAATGTTTACATATCCTACATTACTCATCTCATGTGAATATACTGTTCTACTGCATCTTGCCAATGCCTATCATTGGTCACTTTAATAATGTCGACATATCCTACATTACTCATCTCGTATGTATATACTGTATTCTATACCATCTACTGCATCTTGCCTATGCTGCACGGCCATCACTCATCCATATATTTATATGTACATATTCTTATTCATCCCTTTACATTTGTGTGTGTGTGTATAAGGTAGTTGTTGTGAATTTGTTAGATTACTTGTTAGATATTACTGCATTGTCGGAACTAGAAGCACAAGCATTTCGCTACACTCGCATTAACATCTGCTCACCATGTGTATGTGACCAATAAAATGTGATTTTGATTTGAAAACTATTTTGCGATTAAAACACTTTGTAACCACTCAATTTATGTAAAACATCAATGGGTTTCTGTTGCCCTCACAAATCCAGTTCCCTGCTTTGGACATATGGCTTTCTTACAACAACGTTCAGCTCTTCCTGTCTATCGCCAAATCCATCCCCACCACCGGCTCTCCCGGGCCCAGCGACACTGCCCATGGCACCCTGGTAGCATGATCCACGGCCAGCTCCGACCCCTCCACCTATGAGAAAGACACCTTCAGGCACAAGACAGAGGTCCTGCCAGGTATATCACCTCAGATGCCTACAGGGGTGTCGTAAAGTTATATGGTGAATAGTGTCCCATGATGCCCCCCCCCCCCCCACACACACACTTTCAAAAAAGTACAACAAATGGGCTTTTCCTACTAGCACTGACTTTGCTGATAACTACACTGAGAGCAAATATAAACACAACATGTAACGTGTTGGTCCCATGTTTCATGAACTGAAAAAAAAGTTACTAGAAATTGTCCATACACACAAAAAGCTTATTTCTATCGAATTGTGTACACATTTGTTTACATCCCTGTTAGTGAGCATTTATCCTTTGCCAAGATAATCTATCCACTTGAGAGGTGTAGCATATCAAAAAGCTGATTTAAAGAGCATGATCATTACACAGGTGCACCTTGTGTTGGGGACAATAAAAGGCCACTCTAAAAGGTGCAGTTTGGTCATACAACATTATTCCACAGATGTTTCAAGTTTTGAGGGAGAGTAAAATTGGCATGCTGACAGCAGGAATCTCCACCAGAGCTGTTGCCAGGGAATTGAATGTTAATTTCTCTACCATAATCCATCTCCAATGTTGTTTTAGAGAATTTGGCAGTACGTCCAACCGACCTCACAACCGCAGACCCCGTGTATGCTGATATCAACATTGTGAACAGAGTGCCCCATGGTGGCAGTGGGGTTATGGTATAGCATTTTATCGATGGCAATTTGAATGCACAGAGATACCGTGACGAGATCCTGAGGCCCATTGTCATGCCATTCATCCGCCGCCATCACCTCATGTTTCAGCATGATAATGCCACAGGCCACAGTCAACAGCCTGATTAACTCTATGCGGTGGAGATGTGTCGCACTGCATGTGGCAAATGGTGGTTACACCAGATACTGACTGGTTTTCTGATCCACGCCCCTACAGGTACACGTAAGTGACCAACAGATGCATATCTGTATTCCCAGTCATGTGAAATCCATAGATTAGGACCTAATGAATTTATTTCAATTGACTGATTTCCTTATATAAACTTATATGACATTTTTTATATGACATTTTTGTTCAATATACTTTAATGAGGGAAAATGTACTTGCTACGACTCTATGTCTTCTCACCTAGCTATCCTAAGATGAGTGCAGTAATTGTAAGTCGCTCTAGATAAGAGCATCTGCTATAGCTATTATGCAAAAATATTCATGTTAGCATTTCTATTTTCTTACCACTACCTCCCTAGAAGCCTCTTTCTGTTTTTGTTCCTCGCCACATCCTGACCCATGAGTGTTCAAATAACACTGTTATAACTCAACAAGCAGATACACATCACAGCTTGTTACCATAACCCTGGTATGATGTGATATGTTTTGTCTTCAGAGGGTCAGCTGACTCGGTTACAGGATCTAGGCTTCAGGAAGCAGGACTGCAAACGAGCCCTGATCCACTGCAACGGTGAGGAGGCTCTAGCTACCATCCTCTTAACAATCTCCTCTCAGTAGGAATCAACGTGTATCTGCTTCTGTTATATCCCACTGGCCGAGTTCACCTTCTCGTGTCAGTTTGAGTCCCTTGCCTTTTATATATGCGGAAGGAACTCACCTTTTCATGTCATTTTCAGTCTGTATTTTTGTTTTGGAGTTTGGATGAAAGCAACAGACAAACAATCTGAAAACTCTGTCTGTTTTTATAGCTACATTCAAATACCATATTGTGTAATATAATGTTAGTGGTATATACTGTATTATTAGTACTATAACAACAACTATATAATATCTTCGCATTCTCCGTTGACCTCCAATGGCAGGGCTCTATGTGCTGCAGTGGATCGGCTCGACCCATGAGGGCAACAACAGCTTCACTTTTTTCAGGGGGACTACGACAACAGAGAACTGTCAGGTGAGCATGCTGGTGATGAACACTAGGGGGCAGTCAGTCACAACATTTAGCTTTAACCCACAAGAGATCACGTAACGATCTTAACCACTGTTCCATTGTGTGTGTGTGTCCATATCTCTGTGTGTCCGTTTTCATTTGCGTCTTTGTGTGTGTCAGGTTGGGGGCCCTTCATCGAGCCCTGGCCCTGTTTCAGTCTGCAGGGTGCCTCCAGCCATCACACCTCAAGATGGGCATCCATGCCAAGCAGACTGGACGTCAACATCACCTCTGTCCTTTTGGGTATGACCTGCACTGCCCACTATTTGAACACAGCGGATGCTTCTGACACGGCAGCCTATTCCCTATGTCCTGCACTACTCTTGACCCCCTGGTCAAAAGTAGTGCACTATGTCGTGAATAGGGTGCCATTTTGGGCACATCAGTGTCTTTGCCTTCTTCACACCTTGTTTAACTACAGTGGGTTAGTCCCGGATATATGTAAGCAATGTATGTGTGATCTGTAGTGGTGGACTTTGAATGGATTTGAGCACAGATGAACCATTATATTGACTAGATATTCTAGTGGCCGCTCTAATAATTAAAATAAATATCTTACAAGATGGAAGGCAGTTAGGATGAGGCAAGATCAGGTGGTATCATTCTAGCCAATGAGAGGGCAGATATGTGTGTGAACAGCTGGCACAACAGTTTCGTCTAGTTACCACAGCCACAAAGTCAAAATTGGTTATATCCTAAAAATTAATTAAAACTAAAATGAGCTTTTTAGTTGTAATTTAAGGTTAGTCATAAGATTAGCAGTATGGTTGAAGTTAAAATTACAATCACATTTTAAGAAGACTAATTGTAGAAATAGTTAGGGTGTATGACTTTGGCTGTGATAACTAGTGACGACCAGTCACAACTCCGATATAAATCGTTTTTTTTTCTCAAAGTTGCCGGTATGTCACATGGCCTACTTATATCACTGGTGACAACCTACTCATTACGTAACTTCTATTCGATCAAATAAGCCACAAATAGCAAATAAGCCACTATCATGTTTTGTTAGCCAAAGTCGACACTCATTGACCTCCATGTAAAAACTCCTTGCTCACCAAAAAAACAAAAACGTTCCACTTGCTGGAGAAGACAGATTTTGGCCCAGTCATGGCTCTCACTGCTTCTTCCGCTCTGATTTGAGTTTCCTTGAGTTTCCTTCCTTGCTACTGCCCTCTTCTGGCTACACAGAGCAGTACAGCCTCACCAAGAGCATCTTGGCTGGCTGACGACTGCAAGAAAGAGGAGCAGCCTTCCCAACCCTCGGCAGCCCTATCCTGGATGGGCTCCTCAGTGGACCCCCCCCCCCCCCCCCCCCCCGTGCTTCGGACAGAGTGAGTACTGTTTACACACACACACACACGCATCACTTGTTATGAGCAGAAAATAGCCTCCGTAGAAAAAAGTAGAGCCCTCATACTCAATTGCTCCAGCACATTACTGTATTAGTTAGCGGGTAGTTACAAAAATCAAATTTAATATACGTTTGTTCTGGAGTATATGATTGCGTGGTTCCCACTTTATTCTATGCTAACGTTTCGATAGTGCCAGCATTTCTTTGTATTTCCATTTGTATCACGTCATCTTGTGTTGATTTTGGTTGATTTTTTTTGCTATGCAACAAAGCTTTACACAGATGCATTGGAAACCTGCCTGAATTATCGCCGCCTTCGCATGGTTATTGCACATTTGGATTGTTTGACGAAAATGAAAATGTTGATTCAAGTGTTGAGAAAGACTGTCTATTTACACAGCTCCTTTGCCTTGTCAAAATGGTGTATTAAGAGTTAAGACCGGCTCATGTTTTTGTTCAATCATTTTGGTAACTCTTTACTTTATGGTCCTAGGCCTATATAGGTCTATCATGTCTAAATTATGCTATCAGCTAACAGCTACGACATTTGTTATGGCCTTATTATGACAGTGTAGGCCTTATGGCAGAGTGCTTCAAGTCAAAGTAAGATTTGCTGTTAAGATGTTATTTAGCTTAGATCCAGGTATTTTGCTTGGTAGTATGACCACATAATATAAAATAAAACACACTTGTCATAGTTGGTATTAAAACATGTTTTTTTAGTACACCCTGACCTTTGCCCTCTTCTGACCCCTAGCACGTCTCTCCTCTCTGTGGTAACTGTCTCTCTATGCTGTCAGGTGTCCCTCTTGCCTACCACAGTCAGTTTGAGCAGCACATTGACTCCAGCGGTACAGTCCATAGATCACAGAGAGGGCAGCAGGTTGGCCTCCACCATAGAAATAGAATTGCAAGAATGGTAATCTCTAAGTAGAATGGGTGGACCGGTGGCCAGGAAGTAGTCGTATTATATTTCTATGGTATCCACACCATGGCTTTTCCCATCTCAATGCTTTTCCTTTATCATGTGTGTCATTGCTATCCTTACTTAACATTGCATTAACACTGTGCTTATCACAGAGTGTTTTGTGTAACACTAGTGTTTCACGATCTTGTGACAATATTGGCAAATTTGATCCACTGTTAAACTGAAGTCAGTGTAATCAGCATCCACAGAGACAGTATTTTATTTAGAACAGAGCTATTGTGTCTGGTGGTGCCGGAGTCGTGTTAGAAAGATAGATCTGTTTATTCTCAGACTTTCCTTCTCTTTTCTTTTACTCTCTCTGTTTGTGTCATGTTGTTTCACCTCCCCCCATTCAATGTCAATCTATATGAATCCAATCCATTGTGATTATCATTGTTTACTATCATTATTTACCTGGTTTATGTTTAGAGCAAGGGTGTGCCTCCATCTCTGATCTAGGCACTGCTCTATGCTAACTGGAGACCAAAACTGAACATGCAAGTTGAGATTGAGAGAACAAGAAATGTAGGGAGTTGGAAAGGTTTATCTTCTTGGTTGCAAAAATACCATGGACCAAAGAGTAGGATTTAAGTGTGAATATCCATGTGAACCGCTTGGTGGCAGGTATGGTCATGTTGGTTGGCTAAACAGCATGCCTCCAGCTGTACAACACATAATGGAAAACTAACATTCGGAAATACGGACATTTGGCCTTGATTAATTATGTTAGTTTAATAGGGATTGTTGTGCATTCCATAAATGACATGTTGATGTGGATATCTGCATAAAAACACAAAAACATAATGGCATTGTGTTATATCATTTGAAATGCAATAGAAGGAATTCAAGTGAACACTACATTAGTAGTTTTCCCTTTTTTTATATTTTGAATTTCAGAGAGTCCAATCTATTGTTTAACATATAGGAAAGTGAAGAATACCTCTCTTTCCTCGTCTGGTTCGTAGTCAATAACACAGGGTGTACTATGTGGTTCGCCACCCTCACCACCAACCCTACAAGATCATTCTGATCAGTGGAGCAGTCTTCCCACTAATAATGTCATATTGCTGAGTCTACCATTAAAAATGTGCAGCCCAGGCATCCTACATCTGATCGTTGCGCCTTCCTGAATCATTGCATGTTGGTAACCAGAGTCCTCAGTTTCCCCACAGGGTGGCGCTGTCTCACAGTGGCAGTGCAGACCCCATATCCCACGTGCAATGCTCTGTCAGATGACAACCACATCGTCAGCCAGTGGCAAGAGGTGCTGCCTGGAGAGTTTGAAGCTCGAGAAAAACTCAGGCATAGGTATGGTTTGTGACGCATCCCTGTTATTTTCATATAGGGAATAAAACCTAAAACAAAGAACAAAAAAGTAAAAGGACAAGAGAGCAAATAAGACTTTAAGCTGGTGATCGCACACAATTCAAAATACATAGCTATGAATGCCAATGCGAGAAACAAACTGCCTTAGACTGCACTTACTAAGTCACTCTGGATGTAAATGTAAAAATGAATGCGAACCTAGACTGGATATCTGTCTATATTTGGATTCTAAACTGTTGTTGGTTGTGTTTCTCTCTGCAGACATACTCACGAGCTGAAGCTGCTCCTGGTGCGGGTGGGGGGCTGGGAGCAAGTCAAACTCGTGTCCGTGGACAAAGTGGTCATGTTCTATCGCTACACCACCCCGACCGCAATAACCCTTCTTACACGGTGAGTCCTCAGGTCAAAGGTCAAGAGCTGTGGTCTTACTCAATTGTTTAAAAAAACAGTATAGTTTATTCCGTCAACATTGCTCTCACGTTTCCTATACCTGTACGGCAGTATCAGAATGCTGCTTTGTGCTTATGGTTTTTTTCTAAGTGGGCAGCCCTATCAGCAGGCCCAGCATCATACACCCACATGTCTATGTAAGTGTGCAAGCCAACAATTTTTTTCTCCCATGTGTTCCCTGCTCGGATATACAGTTGAAGTCGGAAGTTTACATACACCTTAGCCAAATACATTTAAAATCAGTTTTTCACAATTCCTGACATTTAATCCTAGTAAAAATTCCCTGTCTTTAGGTGCGTTAGGATCACCACTTTATTTTAAGAATGTGAAATATCAGAACAATAGTAGAGAGAATGATTTATTTCAGCTTTCATTTCTTTCATCACATTCCCAGTGGATCAGAAGTGTATAAACACTCAATTAGTATTTGGTAGCATTGCCTTTAAATTGTTTAATTTGGGTCAAAGATTTCGGGTAGCCTCCCACAAGCACCCCACAATAAATTGGGTGAATGTAGCCCATTCCTCCTGACAGAGCTGGTGTAACTGAGTCAGGTTTGTAGGCCTCCTTGCTCGCACACGCTTTTTCAGTTCCCATTTGCGACCAAGCTTTAACTTCCTGACTGATGTCTTGAGATGTTGCTTCAATATATCCGCATCATTTTCCCTCCTCATGATGCCATCTATTTTGTGAAGTGCACCAGGCCCTCCTGCAGCAAAGCACCCGTACAACATGATGCTGCCACCCCCGTGCTTCACGGTTGGGATGGTGTTCTTTGGTTTGCAAACATCCCCTTTTTTCCTCCAAACATAACAATGGTCATTATGGCCAAACAGTTCCATTTTTGTTTCATCAGACCAGAGGACATTTCTCCAAAAAGTACAATCTTTGTCCCCATGTGCAGTTGCAAACTGTAGTCTGGCTTTTTTATGGCGGTTTTGGAGCAGTGGCTTCTTCCTTGCTGAGTGGCCTTTTAGGTTATGTCGATATAGGACTCGTTTTACTGTGGATATAGATACTTTTGTACCTGTTTCCTCCAGCATCTTCACAGGGTACTTTGCTGTTGTTCTGGGATTGATTTGCACTTTTCGAACCAAGGTACGTTCATCTCTAGGAGACAGAACGCGTCTCCTTCCTGAGCGGTATGACGGCTGCGTGGTCCCATGGTGTTTATACTTGCGTACTATTGTTTGTACAGATGAACATGGTACCTTCAGGCGTTTGGAAAATTCTCCCAAGGATGAACCAGACTTGTGGAGGTCTACAATTTTTTTCTGAGGTCTTGGCTGATTTCTTTTGATTTTCCCTTGATGTCAAGCAAAAAGGCACTGAGTTTGAAGGTAAAGCCTTGAAATACATCCACAGGTACACCTCCAATTTACTGAAATTATGTCAATTATCCTATCAGAACCTTTTAAAGCCATGACATCATTTTCTGGAATTTTCTAAGCTGTTTAAAGGCACATTCAACTTAGTGTATATGTCACACCCTGACCATAGTTTGCTTTGTATGTTTCTATGTTTTGGTTGGTCAGGGTGTGATCTGAGTGGGCATTCTATGTTGGTTGTCTTGTTTGTCTATTTCTATGTCTGGCCTGATATGGTTCTCAATCAGAGGCAGGTGTTAGTCATTGTCTCTGATTGGGAACCATATTTAGGTAGCCTGGGTTTCACTGTGTGTTTGTGGGTGATTGTTCCTGTCTCCTGTTTTGCACCAGATAGGGCTGTTTTGAGTTTTCACATTTCATTGTTTTGTAGTTTATTCATGTATAGTTTTCCTTTATTAAACAAACATGAATCATCACGCCACATTTTGGTCCGCCTCTCCTTCAGCTAAAGAGAACCGTTACAGTATATGAACTTCTCACTCACTGGAATTGTGATACAGTGAATTATAAGTGAAGTAATCTGTCTGTAAACAATTGTTGGAAAAATGACTTGTGTCATGCACTATAGTTTGTTAACAAGAAATTTGTGAAGTGGTTTACAAACCTAAGTGTTTGTAAACTTCCGACTTCAACTGTATGTGTGGTTCTAGGCTCTAATATGCGTGTGATTCAAGGCCAGCATTTCCCAAACTAGTGGTCCTGATTTGAAAATGGGGTCGCAGGAGAAACTGAAATACAATTTGGTTCATAGAACCGGGGTTATGTCAGTAACCTCCGGTAGTTGCCAGATGCAGCTGTACTAAACAGAGCGGTTTCTGTTTTCTTCCGACAAGTGTGCCTCTAATCCTTTGAACGGTGTAAGCTACAAAATATTATGACCCCATCACTGAAAGATAAAGATAAGACTCTCGGGAACACATATGTGTCTGTTTCCCTCCGCCATGCCCACAAGCCTCATTAGAACAGAGTGGACAAGACTAGTCACTAAATCAGACTGGGGGGAAAAGATTATCAATAATGATGTTTTCTACTGAGATCATACAAAAGTATTGCCTGATGATCTTCTGAACTTCCTTTCTGATGCATTTCTGTCAATTCAAGCCATACTTCCTTCAGCTTGAAATACTTTCAAAATTACTGTCGGACTGATTTGTAATACACTGCCATAGACCTAATTAAAAAATAAATAAATAATGGCTGTTGATTACATCACTTCTTTTAGATGGTGGGGCTGCGAAACATTTGTGATATCAAAATGGGGTTGCGGGCCAAAAAAGTTTGGGGACTCCTGCTCTAGGCTCTATGTGTGTGTGGTTCTAGGTTCTGGTGTGTGTGGTTCTAGGTGCTGGTATGTGTGTGGTTCTAGGTGCTGGTATGTGTGTGGTTCTAGGTTCTGGTGTGTGTGTGTGTGGTTCTAGGTTCTGGTGTGTGTGTGTGTGTGTGTGTGTGGTTCTAGGTTCTGGTGTGTGTGTGTGTGTGGTTCTAGGTTCTGGTGTGTGTGTGGTTCTAGGTTCTGGTGTGTGTGTGTGTGTGGTTCTGGGCTCTGGTATGTGTGTGGTTGTAGTTCTCAGCACTGCCACCAGTGCGCGTGGTCTTCTCCATCACCATGGAGCAGGTATTCCCAAACTGGGGTACTGGGGGTACGCGCAATGGCATTGGGGTTACGCCAAATAAAAATGTGATTCACATGTTTTTTTTATACAAAAAATTCTTCACACTTTCAAACAGTCTATATTTTCCAACAGGGCTATACGTTTGGGTGAGGTTTTTGTCTCGCCTGAGTAGCCTCGTTTCACTGCCCCCAATTTTTTTTTACCATCTAGTGTTCAGTGAAATCACAACACAATGTCAAATACAGGTAGCCTAGTCAAATCATTTACATCCAATCACATTAACTGTTACTATCTCGCGGGAATTCCACTAATAGTTCTTATGTAGCCAAACGTAGCTGCTGCTCATTCTGTTTGTTCGAAAATGGATAAATGGTTAAAAAAAAGTAAGGCGTCCATAGAGACACATACCGCCTCTACTGGTAGTAGTACTGCTGGTAGTACTACACCTGCACCTGTCGACGACACAAGTGTTTCTGCTTCCACGAGCACATCCAATGCTAGCATCAGTAATTCTACATTTGTTATTAGCCCAGCTAGCATGGACACTGACAGTTGTGAATCTGATGCAGCCTAAGAGATACTGCCTCCTTACTCGGGAAAGCACCGAACAACAGACAGGGATGTTGGACCATCAAACAGGCGCAAATATGATAACTACATTGATTTGGGGTTCACTTATATTGGGAGTATTGCCTTTCCTCAGCCACAGTGTGTTATATGTGCAAAAGTACTATCTCACAACTCGATGAAACCTTCACTCTTGCGCAGACATTTAGAAACAAAACATGCAAATTTGAAAAATAAGCCACGGGAGTCTTTTGAGCGAGAATTAAGATGATTTTCAGGTAGTAAGACATGTATAAAAGCAACAGATACCATTAATAAGAAGGGGCCAGAAACGTCTTATATGGTGAGCTACCGAGTGGCTAGGACAGGCAAGCCCCATACCATTGTGGGGCACTTAATTCTTCCTGCTGCCGCAGATATGGCTGGGACAATGCTGGGGGAAAAGGCAAAAAAATATATACAGACAATGTCTTCATCAAACAACACGGTTTTACGACGCATCAGTGATATGGCAGGAGATGTTCTAAACCAATTCCTGCTTTGCATACAAGCAAACCACTGGAAACCAGGACAACAGGAGAGGATATTTTTAAAGTATTGGACATCTTTGTGACATCAAATGGACTTGTGGTCAAGATGTGTTGGTATCTGTACTGATGGCGCAAAAGCCATGACGGGGAGACATAGTGGAGTGGTAACGCGCGTGCAAGCATTTGCTCCCAATGGCACTTGGGTACACTGCAGCATCCACCAAGAGGCTCTTGCTGCCAAGGGAATGCCTGACAGCTTGAAAGACGTTTTGGACACTACAGTGAAAATGGTTAACTTTGTTAAAGCAAGGCCCATGAACTCTCGTGTACTTTCTGCATTATGCAATGATATCGGCAGCGACCATGTAACGCTTTTACATCATACAGAAGTGCGCTGATTATCAAGGGGCAAAGTATTGAGACGTTTTTTTAATTGAGAGACGAGCTTAAAGTTTTCTTTACTGACCATAATTTTCACTTGTCTGACCGCTTGCATCATGACGAGTTTCTCACACGACTGGCCTATCTGGGTGATGTTTTTCCTCGCCTGAATGATCTGAATCAAGGACGACAGGGACTCTCCGCAACTATATTCAATGTGCGGGACAACATTGAGGCTATGATTAAGAAGTTGGAGCTCTTCTCTATCTGCATTAACAAGGGCAACAGACTTGTGTCTTTCCATCATTGTATGATTTTTTTTGTGTGCAAATGAACTCAAGCTTACGGACAATGTCAAAAGGGATATAGTGAATCACCTGAGTGAGCTGGGTGCGCATTTACGCAGGTACTTTCCCGAAATGGACGACACAAACAACTGAATTTGTTATCCCTTTCATGCCCTGCCTCCAATCCATTTACCGATATCTGAATAAGAGAGCCTCATCGAAATTGCGACAAGCGGTTCTGTGAAAATTGAATATAATCAGAAGCCACAGACAGATTTCTGGATTGGGCTGTGCTCAGAGTATCCTGCCTTGGCAAATCGCACTGTTAACACACTGATGCCCTTTGCAACCATGTACAGTGCCTATGTGAGAGTGGATTCTCGGCCCTCGCTAGCATGAAAACTAAATACAGGCACAGTGTGTGGAAAATGATTTAAGACTGAGCTAGAAAAAAATGGCCACAAATTAATAAACATGGAGGAAGAGGATAGTTAGCTAGCAAACGAATGAACAATACACCCCTCCAAGAAAACATGGCTCCGGGGCATCTCCGAAATGTCACCCGATCTGCGATCAGATCCATGGCCAAAGCGTTGCATTTCAGTTTTGTCCGAACTCAGCTGACATAGAAATCTTCCCCAGAGCCACAGAACAACCAAATTACTTAACGCGCAGCCCCCACAAACACCTTGCTAATGACTTGTTCCCATAGGCTTGTACTATTTATGACAGCATCAGTAGTTAGCTACCAACAGCTGGTAGACATGTTTACATTTGATTACATCTATTGTTCTATACGGGCTACTCCAAATGTTTTCACCCTGACCATGTCTGTGCCCCCCTCCTTCTCCTACTAGGTGTGCTGCCGGAGAACTTCCCTGTGTGTAAGGAGCTGCTTATTCCCCCTGGTACCCAGAACTATGTGGTGCTATACAACGCCAACAAACGCTTGTTCTGTCTCACCATCCACATCATCACAGGAGGTGCTCAAGATCCTCATCTTAGCGCCTTATTGGCTCTTCCACAAGACTGGTACTTACTCTATCCCTCCTTGCAGGCAGAACACGCACACATACACCCCGAAAAAACATATACATGCATTCATCTGCACAGTCCCACACACACTCACAGTGAATGGAATTACAAATATACAGTACCAGTCAAAAGTTTGGACACACCTACTCATTCAAGGGTTTTTCTTTATTTTTACTATTTCCTACATTGTAGAATAATAGTGAAGACATCAAAACTTATTTGAGCTGTTCTTGTCATAATATGGACTTGGTCTTTTACCAAATAGGGCTATCTTCTTTTTTCTACCTTGTCACAACACAACTGATTGGCTCAAATGCAATAAGAAGGAAAGAAATTCCACAAATTAACTTTTAATTGAAATGTATTCCAGGTGACTTCCTCATGAAGCTGATTGAGAGAATGCCAAGAGTGTGCAAAGATGTCATCAAGACAAAGGGTGGCCACTTTGAAGAATCTAAAATATATTTGAATTTGTTTCACACTTTTTTGGTTGCTATATGAGTCCATATGTGTTATTTCATAGTTGTAAAAAATAAAGAAAAACCCTTGAATGAGTAGGTCTGTCCACACGTTTGACTGGTACTGTAGCTGCGATCAGCAATGAACAGGATGACAGAAAGGACACAAGATCAGTAGGATAACAAAGCAAGCACTCTGTCATGTAGGAACATTCATCCTTTATGTGCAATCAGTGAACGCATTACCATGTTTATCTCGCAATACCACAAGTGGAGGGAGAAGGAGAGCTTTGTAAACGTCTCTGTGTGTTTTTTTTCCTCTGGTTGCACATGTGATATGCTGGTAGAAATGAGGTCAAATGGATTTGTTTCCCTGCATTAAAGTCCCCAGCCACTAGAAGCGCCACCTGGATTAGCATTTTCTTGTTTGCTTATGGCCTTATACAGTTTGAGTGCGGTCTTAGTGCCAGCATCGGTTTATGGTGGTAAATAGACAGCTCTGAAAAATATAGATTAAAGCTCTCTTGGTACATAGTGTGGTCTACAGCTTATCATGAGATACTCTACCTCAGGTGAGCAAAACCTTGAGACATCCTTAATATTAGATTTTGCTCACCAGCTGTTATTGACAAATAGACACAGACCACCTCCCCTCGTCTTACTGGAGGCAGCTGTTCTGCCTGGCCGATGCACGGAAAACCCAGCCAACTGTATATTATTAATGTCGTCGTTCAGCCACGACTTGGTGAAACATAAGATATTACAGTTTTTAATGACCCGTTAGTACTGTAGGATAGTCTTAAACAGAGCTCATCCAGTTTATTCTCCAATGATTACACGTTGGCCCAAGGATGGATGGTAGAGGCAGGTTACCCGCTCGCCTACGAATTCTCACAAGGCACCCGGGCCTGCGTCTTCTGTATCGGGGTCTCTTCATGCGAATAACGGGGATTTGGGCCTGGTTCGGTATCAGCAGTAAATCCTTTGCATCCGACTGATTAAAGGAGGTGAGTAATCGCTGTTCTGATATCCAGACGCTATTTTCTGTCATAAGTGGTGGTGGCAGAGACATTATCTACAAAATAAGTTAAACAATGCGAGAAATAAACCCCACACAAAATAGCACAATTGGTAAAACGGAAGCCATCTCCTCCGGCACCATTACATGACGTAGGAGTCCTCCTTAATTACGTTGTGTCTCGCTGTTTCTCTCTGCATTCGATAGACTATGAGTATGACCTGAAGGCTACGCCTAATTGTTTTATGCATGGCTTTCTCCCGATCAAACAATGAGTTGAACAGTGTTCTATCTCAAAGAGTTATTTGAAGCCTAGAAACGTAAGGTCGCCAGAGGGCTAATAATGAGAGAGAACAAACCATATCGATAGCCTATAGAAAAATCTAGTTTAAGCTTATTAAGAAACAAATGATCCATTCGGGCCGGGAAAATCCCTCATTTCGAGGTTGAATACCAAATGGCCAATAACCTATCCTCCTAAAAGCTTTAAGATAAGTTCAAGTTATGAACAATAGCTTATTTCTCAAATATTATATATGAAGGTGTTATCCTAAAGTGTTTGTGACTTTCAAAAACAACAAGAATGTACGTTTTATAGGGGCTATATCATCGTATATCACAATGTTTTATGGGTACATAGTCACGATAGGACAAAGGTTGATATCGCCCAACCCTTGTTCCCTTTTTTTATGTTTGTATAATGTTTGCATTATAAAATGACAGTAGGTGTCGCAGTTTCAATACTACTAAGCTGAAATGAGGCAGGGCTAAGGTCTCCTCTCCATTGACGTGACACTCTCACACACACACACTCACGAGTTGTTCTGTGCGCTGAGGCTTTTCAATCACTTTTCATGAAAATTGGCCTCTGCTTGCTTTGATGGATCAGTGTGTATGTCTCGAAATGTTATGTGGTTTCCAGGAAAGAACAAGGAACAGCCCAAAGGTCAGGAGCATTACAGTTGTATAACGACCTGATACCTGATATAACTACTAGCTGATTCTAGGGCTGACCAACTCATTGATTGGCATTGAAAACATCTTAAGGGGGGGAATAAAGGAAAATAATGTACAGTTGGTATATTTAAAGGATACTACTGGGTATACAGAGTATAATGTCGATTTTTATAACAGCTCAGTAGATGTTTTATATGTATTACATTTAGATATAAGTAATTTAGCAGATGCTCTTATCCAGAACAACTTACAGTTAGTGCATTCATCTTAAGATAGCTAGGTGAGACAACCACATATCACAGTCGTAAGCAAGGACATTTTTCCTCAAAGTAGCAAATTAATTAGCAACGTCCGAGCTAGTAAGGGGGGAAAAGAGTCAAGTGTGAGTGCTAGTTTGCGAAAGGCTTTTAATTTTTTTTTATGTACCTTCCAAAGACCAGTGTAATGCCCCAACCCTGTGGGCATTCTGCCCCTGAACAGTAATTAGTTGGTCTGCATTACAATGAGACATGTCGTGGGGGGCACTGTTCCAAGCTAAAAGACTAATTCTCGTTTTGGAACAATGTATTGACCCACCCAGTCCAGAACCCAGGCATGCTGCCCCAGTCTTTTTCGCTCCCCTATGCTCAGCCAGCTCTCAGCAGGCCCCTGAAAGAGACAGACCCCCACACTCCACCCTGCCAAACTGTGTCAACCAGCTTAGTTTCAGTCAGCCCTCTCTCTCCTCCCTCCCCCTCTCTCTGTGCTCTGTGTCCACTCTCACTGCACGGCAATTTACTCGGATTTGTCCCGCGGTATTGATGTCATAAGTGTCAGACAGCCAGTAAACCCGGTCACACAGCCCCTTTCCTAGCCCATGACCAGCCCATGGCACCAGGCCCCAACACCACACACACACACCGCTCGCCTCCTGGACCAGATTTCAGCTCTGCTCTGCAACTAACTTGCTGTTGCGTATAGAAAATGGAATCACTGTGTCAGTCTATGCTTGGGAACACACACACATTGTGGCTGTGTGATCCTTACACTACCACGTTTCATATTAAGGCTTATCCACACTTCTATTTCAATTCTGTTGACTGGTTGTAAACTTTGTAACTACACTGATAAAGGTTTCATCACAGCTACTCTCTTGGCAGTGTCTTGCAATGTTTGCTTTCCTTAAAATCAAGGATGACTTTTTCTCCCCCACTGACTTGACATAGCCAAGTCTTTCTTCCAATCAAAATTGTTTCCCTTGTAACCACTCGCTCTGTTTGCTGAATACAAACAAAGTAGGAGCCCCTGTGCGTGCGCACACACACACACACACACACACACACACACACACACACACAGAGTGTCCAGCTTCGAATAAAATTAAATAAAAAGCTTGCCTCCTAAAAATTATGTTAAACCAGTCATCTAATTCTGAATCATTTCTCACTTGTGGCATTATCATCATATAGTTTATGTTGGGTGAGCAAGGCATCGACAGCCATGAACCATTGGCCTTACTGCTTCTTCATTTCCACTTGATGGTTTAACTCCTTTCATTATGGATATATATATATGCACTGCTCAAAAAAATAAAGGGAACACTAAAATAACACATCCTAGATCTGAATTAATCAAATATTCTTATTAAATACTTTTTTCTTTACATAGTTGAATGTGCTGACAACAAAATCACACAGAAATTATCAATGGAAATCAAATTTATCAACCCATGGATGTCTGGATTTAGAGTCACACTCAAAATTAAAGTGAAAAACCACACTACAGGCTGATCCAACTTTGATGTAATGTCCTTAAAACAAGTCCAAATGAGGCTCAGTAGTGTGTGTGGCCTCCACGTGCCTGTATGACCTCCCTACAACGCCTGGGCATGCTCCTGATGAGATGGCGGATGGTCTCCTGAGGGATCTCCTCCCAGACTTGGACTAAAGCATCTGCCAACTCCTGGGCAGTCTGTGGTGCAACGTGGAGTTGGTGGATGGAGCGAGACATGATGTCCCAGATGTGCGCAATTGGATTCAGGTCTGGGGAACGGGCGGGCCAGTCCATAGCATCAATGCCTTCCTCTTGCAGGGACTGCTGACACACTCCAGCCACATGAGGTCTAGCATTGTCTTGCATTAGGAGGAACCCAGGGCCAACCGCACCAGCATATGGTCTCACAAGGGGTCTGAGGATCTCATCTCGGTACCTAATGGCAGTCAGGCTACCTCTGGCGAGCACATGGAGGGTTGTGCGGCCCCCCAAAGAAATGCCACCCCACACCATGACTGACCCACCGCCAAACCGGTCATGCTGGAGGATGTTGCAGGCAGCAGAACGTTCTCCACGGCATCTCCAGACTCTGTCACGTCTGTCACATGTGCTCAGTGTGAACCTTCTTTCATCTGTGAAGAGCACAGGGTGCCAGTGGCGAATTTGCCAATCTTGGTGTTCTCTGGCAAATGCCAAACGTCCTGCACGGTGTTGGGCTGTAAGCACAATCTCCACCTGTGGACGTCGGGCCCTCATACCACCCTCATGGAGTCTGTTTCTGACCGTTTGAGCAGACACATGCACATTTGTGGCCTGCTGGAGGTCATTTTGCAGGGCTCTGGCAGTGCTCTTCCTGCTCGTCCTTGCACAAATGTGGAGGTAGCGGTCCTGCTGCTGGGTTGTTGCCTCCTACGGCCTCCTCCACGTCTCCTGATGTACTGGCCTGTCTCCTGGTAGCGCTTCCATGCTCTGGACACTACGCTGACAGACACAGCAAACCTTGCCACAGCTCGCATTGATGTTCCATCCTGGATGAGCTGCACTACCTGAGCCACTTGTGTGGGTTGTAGACTCCGTCTCATGCTACCACTAGAGTGAAAGCACCGCCAGCATTCAAAAGTGACCAAAACATCAGCCAGGAACCATAGGAACTGAGAAGTGGTCTGTGGTCACCACCTGCAGAACCACTCCTTTATTGGGGGTGTCTTGCTAATTGCCTATAATTTCCACCTGTTGTCTATTTCCACCTGTTGTCTACAGCATGTGAAATTAATTGTCAATCAGTGTTGCTTCCTAAGTTGACAGTTTGATTTCACAGAAGTGTGATTGACTTGGAGTTACATTGTGTTGTTTAAGTGTTCCCTTAATATATAGGTTGGTCTGCTCAACTCTTTCCCTAGCCCGGGTTGCAGACCTGCTACTGAGAACTATAGGTCTATTTGACCCGTTCCACATACATACCTAGTGTACATTGAGAACATTTATACCGTTTTTTTTTATTGAGAGCTGTTAAAATTATTATGACAGCAAAATGTTAGAAAGGTACGAATTGAACTCGGTCCAAGAAAATGTCGGTGTGCAAGTGTCCTGTTGCAGCAGGTCACCTACACCTCATGTAAACCACCACTGAATAGTTCCCCTGTTTCCTGCTGGTCTCGTTTCACCTGGTGAACCTTCACGCCTCGATCACACCAACGGCATCATTGCACAAAATGGTACGCAGCCTTATCTGGATATGTGTGCAACAAAAGTTCAACATTCACCTTCTGCCACCATTTCTGTCAAGTATACAGTTTGATAAATACGTTCGATAAATCCAACGTATGCACCACACAGAACACGGTCTCGTGTCCAATGGAACGCTGCGTTTGCCTCGCAGCATTGCGCTGCAAAAGCAGATGCAGCGTTCCATTGGACACGAATGTACTTCTGGTGTACTAAAATGCAATGACGCTGTCGGTGTGATCGAGGCGTCACACACGTAGTGACTGACACGCCATAGGCCTTTTCACACTGCATTGTTCTTAGCCCCGGGATATCCTTATCCCAGGGCCAGTCAAAGCCTGGGGCTATCTTAGCTTGTGTTCACACAAGCAGGTCTAACTGAAACCAACGGTCACTTTTCTGGAGTAGAATATTCAAATTAGGTAACGATGGAACTTTGTGATTGGCTAGCCCTGAAAAGTCGGTGCTAACCCAGAGCAGGGCTAGCTAGACCTGGGCTAAGGTTGGTGCTAACCCATTTTAGAATCTGCAAGTGTGAACACTCTCTAAGCCCTGTGCTAAAAGCTCCCTTAGGCCAGGACTAATGAGACTCTTAGCCCTGGGCTAAATGCAGTGTAAACGCGGTTCATGTAATCTCTGAAAGCCCCCAAAACGTTCCTTTATCAACCCTCACCAACAGCCCCAGTTTCACATTATGTGTGTGTGTGTGTGTACTGTGCTCCTTCAGCATAGTAAGGGGGGGGGGGGGGGGTGTAAACTTGAAAGCATCCTTCATCTTCTCACTCCCCTAGGACACAGGTCTGGTAAGTGTATTTGTTTAGTTTCACAAAGAGTGGGAAGATAAGAGAGGAGGAGGAGAAAGTTGGAGCTGGCCTTCCAATGAACTCGCCGGGGACTTTGCTCGGTGGGGTCATCCCAAGTTCAGGCCTGGCGCTGGCGCTGGCTGCAGAGCGCAATGCGGCACGGCGGAGGGCCCGGGTGTGTTTACACAGAACCCAGCCTCCTCTAGGGAGCTCCCTCACACTGCCTGTAACACAAACCCACTTCCATCAGGCACCTGCTGGGTGGAAGGGGGAATAGGGGAGGAGGGGAGCCTGGCTGGGCAGAGACAGGTCAGCGCTGGGGGAAGACGGGGGTGGGAAGGCACTTCATTCCACTCCACTCCAGCTGACAAATGACTCGCTGATGTATTGGCCAGATGGATGAGGCAGGCGCTGTGTAAAATCAGTTCTCTTCTCTCTCTATCTGTCTCCCCCATGTCTCTCTAATTAAGCTGTGGGGATGAGATCCCCACAGCTACTGTAGAAATGTTTCACTCTGTGAGCTTGGGCACTCATATGTGACACTCATTTTTACTGTCTTTTAATATTGCCACTCAGCAGCAGAACATCTCAGGAATCACTGGTAAACAGTGTCAAGTTTACTTTTGGTCATTATTTGACAAGGAAGGAAATAGGGCTTGGAATTTTCAGGGACCTCACAATACAATATTATCTCGATACTTAGGTGACAATACGATATTTATTGCGATTCTATATGTATCGCTATTCTAAACTGCGATTTTATTACGATTCGATGTTCCAAACAAATAGAAGATGGAAAACATGCTATGGAAAGAGAGAAAAAAACTAGTTTTGGCGCAGGTATGGCCGACTAACGCTAGCAAACGTTAACTAAATATCATTTTTTTATCGATACTTGAAGTCATATTATCAATATAATATTGTCAAAAATAATATTGCTATACTCTACTGTATCAATCCCTCCCCATCTTTAGAAATAAATTGTTGACATTTTCAGTATGAGTTAGATCAGAGATGGGCAACTGGATGCACACTCAGCCAGAGTGCCTTGTTTTAATAAAACATGTTTTTTAACTCAGTTGAGGTCTCAACTTACTATTGCAAGTTAGAATAGTAGAATATACCATGTACAATTTTGAAATTTGGTTGTGCATCAGCAGTTTTTCTCTTGTTATGTCAGTCACTGATAGTCACTCAATTATCCCATGTCAGCTACCATTTTTTAGATTGGTAAGTTAGTGGCGCGTCCAGCTATCTAAATTTAGTAATCATGGTCTAATTACCGGCCGGGGGCCACTATTGATTTTGTTAGTCCAGCTCACTCATGTATTTAAGAACTGCAAACATTTCTCTCCACCCTGTGGCATAATTTGTCAAATTGCAGGAAATTGGCTGTAAAACAGCAAATGTTCCTATTTGCCCCATGGCAAAATGTGTAGAATTGCAGCAAACTTGCTTTAAAACTGCAACATTTTCTCTACTCCCCATGGCGAAATGTGTAGAATTGCACAAAATGAAGTCTAAAACCAAAACAATTTACTCTGCTGTCAAGGGTGCTGCTAAAATCTTTTACTTACAACTGCGTTTTCTCGCAGAGAAACTGCAGCCCCTCATGATGAATTAAGATTTTTTTGTGGCTCCCCACCCCCATCAAAGTTGCACATCTGGTTTTGTTGGATGGCTTATTTGTCTTGTTGAGTTAGTATTTTTATAAGTTTGAAAGCGAGAGAGCCATCATGCCTGTGTGAATTGAAAGGTATTTGACTGAGATAAATGAGAGCCATTCATCATTCCACTGCAAGGCTGAGTCTGTGCAGACTGGAATGGCCAGCCAAAGTACACACTCAGCCAGAGTGCCCTGTGTGAGGGCTGCACTGGTCTAATGGCAGGCTACCTAGTGCATGGGCGCAAAGAGCTGTACTGTGTGGTCAACCTAAATCAGATTCGACTGCAGTGATAAAAGGTACATATTTTGAATACCTTTAAATCCTTTATGAATATAGAAAAAAAGAAGGGGGTCCCAAACTGAGCCCTGAGATACACCTTTTCTAAGAGGTGATACATAGACTTGATGCTGCATTTTCCAAGACTATTTCCATATACTGCAATATAATATTGCAATACAAGCTTGAAATGAAGTGTGCTGTTATGCTTGCTATATAGCCTACCCTGTGAGTTTGTTCCTTCTCCGTAGTGTTATATTGAAGGGCCACCATACTTTAGCTAAACAGTTGTTGTTATGCTAGCTAACAAACATGAGTATGTTAGAGTTGTAGCTAATAAACCCGAGCTGTTTATAAAGAAATATGTCTCATTCTTTCAACACAACATTGACAACGAGGATAGCTATTCCTGCACCCGTCATCACCACGTACTGTATCTCTCTGCCTCTTCCGGACCGCTTTCAACACAACAGGTGAGAAAGAGTCATTCTAGTAAGTCTATCTTCTTAGTTTGCAGGGACCTTGTCGGATGGGTGGAGCAAGACCATCAACAACCGACATCAGAGCAAACAAGAGTACATTCGTTACCAGGGAGCCACCAGCGGAGAGCATCTGGTGGCCGGGAATCATGGATTGGCTCATGGTATTTACTATTACAGTAATAATGTAGTGCTACTAATAATAATGTAGTAATTTAATACCAACACTGACTGTAGCTCGTATTTCACTTTCAATATGGGACTTGCATTTTATTAATCTAACATCAGATAGTCACAGTGGATCTATAATCTGTGCTGATCAGAGTCCCATTGTGCTGTTTGCGAGGAGTCACACCTGGTTCTTCTCTGGTGTTCCACAGGTATCATCTGCGTTTTGACCAGCGTCATCACGTCCGCAGTGGAGGGGGTGAAGACCGAGGGAAGGGTCAGTGGCTTCTTCTCAGGCTTGGGGAAAGGCCTGGTTGGTATGGTAACCAAGCCGGTGGCTGTAGCGCTGGACTTTGCCTCGGAGCCAGCACAGACGGTCCGAGACATGTCCAGCCTCAGTAACCACAGATAGGTGCTTAAACCCAGGGAGACGACATATGTCATTAAAACATCCTTATAATGCGGCAGATTCAGACGTCCCTTTGCTGCTATAACAGCATCCAGTCAGCTGGGAAGGGATTCCACTAGATGTTGCTGAGGGGAATTCCGTGGGACTTCCATTCAGCCGCAAGGGCATTAGTGAGGTCGGCCACTGATGTTGGGCGATTAGGCCTGGCTCACAGTCGGCGTTTCAATTCAACCCAAAGGTGTTCAATGGGGTTGAGGCCAGGGTTCTGTGCAGGCCAGTCAAGGTATTCCACAACAATCTCGACAAATACTTTCTGTATGGACCTCACTTTGTGCATTGGTGCATTGTCATGCTGAAACAGGAAAGAGCCTTCCCCAAACTGTTGCCACAAAGTTGGAAGCACAGAATCGTCTAGAATGTCAGTGTATGCTGTAGTGTTAAGATTTCCCTTCACTGGAACTAAGGGGCCTAGCCCGAACCATGAAAAACAGCCTCAGAATCACTATTCCCCCTCCACCAAACTTTACAGTTGGCAGTATGCATTCGGGCAGGTAGCGTTCTCCTGGCTACCTCTAAACCCAGATTTTTCCGTTGGATTGCCAGATGGTGAAGCGTAATTCATCACTCCAGAGAACGTGTTTCCACTGCTCCAGAGTCCCATTGCGGCGAGCTTTACACCACTCCACTTTACACTACACCACTCCACGCCGACGCTTGGCATTGCAAATGGTGATCTTAGGCTTCTGTGCGGCTGCTCAGCCATGGAAACCCATTTCATGAAGCTCTTGACGAACAGTTCTTGTGCTGAAGTTACTTCCAGAGGCACTTTTGAACTCGGTAGTGAGTATTGCAACCGCGGACATACAATTTTTTGCTAGCAGGACTGTTTTGCTAGCACAGACTGGAATATGTTCCGGGATTCATCCAATGGCATGGAGGAGTGTACCACCTCAGTCACCGGCTTCATCAACAACAATGTCGTCCCCACTTTGACCGTACGTACATATCCCAACCAGAAGCCATGGATTAAAGGCAACATCCTCACAGAGCTAAAGGCTAGAGCTGCTGCTTTCAAGGAGCGGGACACTAATCCGGATGCTTATAAGAAATCCCGCTGTGCCCTCAGATGAACCATCGAACAGGCAATAACACATGATTCCATATGTGTTATTTCATAGTTTTGACATCTTCACTATTATTCTACAATGTAGAAATTGTAAAAAAATTAAGAAAAACCCTGGAATGTGTAGGTGTGTCCAAACTTTCGACTGGTACTGTACATAATTTGAAGAAAAACATAATTGTGGCAATTCATATCTTGCAGTAAAACTGCTAATAAGATTTACATTTCAAGAGAAGGCAGGTTAAATGTTAAGGCTTTAATGTTCTTTCACTTCGAAAATAGTTTGGATCATATAGTCCTAGGCCTAGACGATAACCAAAATGACTAACAATGCACTGAATTCATATAACTTCACAAATGTAAATTGTAAAGTCAAATCCTTCTTGCTTATGATAGTCCATCGTATTTGATGATGACTTCCAATCCTGAGTTAACAGTGAATTCGTTGGTGACTGTAGAGTCCAATCCGAGATCCACTGACTTTATATGCAGTCTGTGGTGGCGGGGCAGGCATGGTTGCATGTCTCCTGAGCTGTTTTTGCTGTCTCTTTGTGCTCCTCTCCTCTTCCCACCTCTGTACACCGCTCTGGTAGAGCTGCTGCCAGGTGGAACAGTTGGCAGCAGCATCCTCCAGGTCTGTGGGTTCGATGTTGCACTTCTTCAGCAACATTTTTAGCTGGTCCTTGTAGTGCTTCATCTGCCCGCCTACAGACCGCCGGGCAAGATGTAGCTGGCCATACAGGATCTTCCACTGCAAGTGCTCCTGAGATATTCTAATGACATACCCAAGACAGCACAGTTGGTGTTGGGTGACCATGGCCTCCATACTCTTGCAGGTGGTCTTAGCAAGTATTGCACCAGGTGATTAGCACAGGGTTGCACCAGGTGATTCCCAGGATGCGCTGCAGGCATCTTATGTGGAATTGCTTCACAGCTGTAAAGTGTGGGGATGCAGACAGCTTGATAGACAGTGACTTTGGTGGGGAGGTTGAGATCCCTGTTTTGGAAGACCCTGCATCTGAGTTTCCCGAAGGCAGCTGATGCTTGCTTGATGCTATTTTGAATTTCGAGGTTGTTGCTGCCCAGGTATTTGAAGGACGGAACTATTGCCATTGATTTGTGTTCAATGGTGAAGACCGGCATGGTGGGTGGAGGACTACCACCTCTGTCTTGCTGGTGTTGATAGACAGGCCCATCTTGCTTATAGACCCTCACAGCCTCTACAAGGATGGACTGAAGGTCTTCCGGAGTGTGGGTAACAAGAGCATAGTCATCAGCATACTGCAACTCAAGAACCCGCTCCGTCAAAACCTTGGTGGTTGCTTGGAGCATCCTGATGTTGAATAGGTTTCCATCCAGCGTGAAGTCCACCGCAACACCACTGCTGTCCTCAAGATCCTTGTGGAGAAGCTGGGTGACACATAGGAGGAAGATCTTAGAGTACCAGTGCCTTCACTCACCCCTGCCTCTCACCGACGCTTACTCCAAAGGGCACTGACTCCTGCCCTCCTATAGCCACCCAAGCCATTATGGAACTGGCAAAGGATGTTGACAAATTTGTCTGGACAGGCAAATGTTAGTAGAATGACCCATAGTAGTTCCCTGCTCACAGTGTTGAAGGCCTTGGAGAGGTCGACAAAGGCCATGAAAAGTTCCTGATGTTGTTCACGGCACTTCACCTGGAGTTGCCTTACTCCTGTTCTTTCTGAAGCCGCATTGTGACTCTGGCACCAGTTTCTCTGTGATGTTGTTCACCAGCCTGTGTAGCATCATCTTGGCCAGGACCTTGCTGGAAAAAACAGAAGGGATATCTCCTGGCTGTTGCTGCAGATGGACTTATCACCCTTGTTCTTATAGATGGTGACAATGTTTGCTTCCTGCCACTGTTGGGGGACAATCTCCCAGTCCCAAATGTACTGGTGGAGCATTCTGGTGCACAAGTAACCTCCCTTCTTAAGTAGTTCTGCCGGACTGCTGTCAGCACCAGGAGTCTTGTTGTTATTGAGGGAACGGATAGCTGATAACACCTCTTGGAAGGTTGTGAATGGTTGAGGTTTCGAATGGGTGGACGGACAGGCAGTTCTTCCTGGATGGAGTGGTCTGTAGAAGAATGGTGATTGTTTAGTGCTTCAAAGTGGTCAGCCCACCTCATCAGGATCTGGTTTTGGTCCTTCAAGAAAGTCAGACCATCAGCGGGTTTCATGGGGGTGATGGAGAGACTTCTAGGGCCATAGATAGCTTTAGTTGAGTTGTAGAAATTGTGCATGTCATTTTGTCAGCATAAATTTGGATTTTACTGTGCCTTATTCATCCACTATTCGTTCTGCAGAGCATGCAAAGTTGTTTGTACTTCCGTGCGCGATGCATGCCATTGCTTGCGAAGGGTAGCAGATGTTGGGCTGTTGAGAGTAGTGCTTTGTTGCCTTTGTGCATATTGTCCAGTAAGGCTGTGATGGTTAAGGCTGTGATGGTGTCAGAGTTGTCATCGAAACAGTCCTGATGTTTCCTACCTCTGTAGCCAATGGAGTGGGCCACTGCCTGATAGAGCTCTGAGCTAATAGATCCATGGGGTCCTCTGCACTCAGAAGAGGCTCAGTCCCCTCAGCCTTTCAGCGACAGAGCGACGGAACTCGTCCCCTACTGCAGCTTTCTCAAGCGGGATACAGTGCAGACGCCTCTTACTGGACATCTGCAGGCATTGGGGGGGGGGGGGGGGGTGTATTCTCACCTGGAGTTTAGACGGTATCATACGGTGATCTGTCCAACATTCTGCGCCCCTAATGGCACATCGTATCAAATCAAATGTATTTATATAGCCCTTCGTACATCAGCTGATATCTCAAAGTGCTGTACAGAAACCCAGCCTAAAACCCCAAACAGCAAGCAATGCAGGTGTAGAAGCACGGTGGCTAGGAAGAACTCCCTAGAAAGGCCAAAACCTAGGAAGAAACCTAGAGAGGAACCAGGCTATGTGGGGTGGCCAGTCCTCTTCCGGCTGTGCCGGGTGGCACATGTCAGCAGGACGTCATTAGTGTCAGAACGTCTCACTATGATGTAGTCAATCAGGTGCCAGTGTTGGGAGCATGGGTGCATCCATGATGATTTACAGTGCCTTGCGAAAGTATTCGGCCCCCTTGAACTTTGCGACCTTTTGCCACATTTCAGGCTTCAAACATAAAGATATAAAACTGTATTTTTTTGTGAAGAATCAACAACAAGTGGGACACAATCATGAAGTGGAACGACATTTATTGGATATTTCAAACTTTTTTAACAAATCAAAAACTGAAAAATTGGGCGTGCAAAATTATTCAGCCCCTTTACTTTCAGTGCAGCAAACTCTCTCCAGAAGTTCACTGAGGATCTCTGAATGATCCAATGTTGACCTAAATGACTAATGATGATAAATACAATCCACCTGTGTGTAATCAAGTCTCCATATAAATGCACCTGCACTGTGATAGTCTCAGAGGTCCGTTAAAAGCGCAGAGAGCATCATGAAGAACAAGGAACACACCAGGCAGGTCCGAGATACTATTGTGAAGAAGTTTAAAGCCGGATTTGGATACAAAAAGATTTCCCAAGCTTTAAACATCCCAAGGAGCACTGTGCAAGCGATAATATTGAAATGGAAGGAGTATCAGACCACTGCAAATCTACCAAGACCTGGCCGTCCCTCTAAACTTTCAGCTCATACAAGGAGAAGACTGATCAGAGATGCAGCCAAGAGGCCCATGATCACTCTGGATGAACTGCAGAGATCTACAGCTGAGGTGGGAGACTCTGTCCATAGGACAACAATCAGTCGTATATTGCACAAATCTGGCCTTTATGGAAGAGTGGCAAGAAGAAAGCCATTTCTTAAAGATATCCATAAAAAGTGTTGTTTAAAGTTTGCCACAAGCCACCTGGGAGACACACCAAACATGTGGAAGAAGGTGCTCTGGTCAGATGAAACCAAAATTGAACTTTTTGGCAACAATGCAAAACGTTATGTTTGGCGTAAAAGCAACACAGCTCATCACCCTGAACACACCATCCCCACTGTCAAACATGGTGGTGGCAGCATCATGGTTTGGGCCTGCTTTTCTTCAGCAGGGACAGGGAAGATGGTTAAAATTGATGGGAAGATGGATGGAGCCAAATACAGGACCATTCTGGAAGAAAACCTGATGGAGTCTGCAAAAGACCTGAGACTGGGATGGAGATTTGTCTTCCAACAAGACAATGATCCAAAACATAAAGCAAAATCTACAATGGAATGGTTCAAAAATAAACATATCCAGGTGTTAGAATGGCCAAGTCAAAGTCCAGACCTGAATCCAATCGAGAATCTGTGGAAAGAACTGAAAACTGCTGTTCACAAATGCTCTCCATCCAACCTCACTGAGCTCGAGCTGTTTTGCAAGGAGGAATGGGAAAACATTTCAGTCTCTCGATGTGCAAAACTGATAGAGACATACCCCAAGCGACTTACAGCTGCAAAAGGTGGCGCTACAAAGTATTAACTTAAGGGGGCTGAATAATTTTGCACGCCCAATTTTTCAGTTTTTGATTTGTTAAAAAAGTTTGAAATATCCAATAAATGTCATTCCACTTCATGATTGTGTCCCACTTGTTGTTGATTCTTCACAAAAAAAAAATACAGTTTTATATCTTTATGTTTGAAGCCTGAAATGTGGCAAAAGGTCGCAAAGTTCAAGGGGGCCGAATGCTTTCGCAAGGCACTGTATATTTGTTCTTCTGTTGGAACAAGGTTTAGTGACAATGAGATTGCTAACTCTGTGATGCGCACAATCTCATTGACCTGGCCAACTCCATACCTACTCAGCACTCCACTCCATATCCTGTTGTTCTGTCCCACCCTAGTGTTGAAGTCCCCCAGCAGAAAGATCTTGTAATTCCTGGGGATGCGGTGAAGGGCCTCATCTAGTGACTGGTAGAAGCAGTCCTTTGCCTCATTTTCAGATGGTAACGTTGGTGTGTGCTTCTACACCTGCATTGCTTGCTGTTTGGGGTTTTAGGCTGGGTTTCTGTACAGCACTTTGTGACATCAGCTGATGTAAGAAGGGTGTTATAAATACATTTAATAGATTGAATTTGATTGATATGCACTGAGAAGAGTAGCATAACACATCTTGGCTAGGGGGATACGGAGAGATATGAGTCTTTCACATATGCCGACAGGTGTTTCAGTGAGGCTTGGTAGGAGTCTGTTCTTAATTGACATTCCCACACCGTGCCGATGTTGTCCACCAGGAGGGTAACCTTTCCAGAAGAAGGTGTAACCTTCTCCCACAATACCACAACGAATTTTCCAATCTGGGAGTTACATTTTTATAAGGTATTAATTCATTTTGCTGTGCATTTTCGATGGAATCAAGCCATTTAGAATGTACCAGAGGCCACCAAAATATAGGTAGTTTGGCAAAAATTATATAACCCAGGGGGCCAAAATCCTCTGGAATCCCCCATCAATCTAAACATCAATCTCAACCCCCCCCCCCTCCCGAGCACTACACAGCTGATTCAAATAATCAAAGCTGATGATGAGTTGTGTATTTGAATCAGCTGTGTAGTGCTAAGGCAAAAAACTAATCGTGCACCCAGGGGGGGCCCAGGACTGAGTTTGGGAAACCATGACCAAACGTAGCCGCCGTTTCTTTCTTTCTGGTCCTGACAAGAAAACAATACTGTCAGTAGAGGTTCTCTTCTCTACTGTTCAACCAGTCAAGCAAATGTGGAAGAGGAGTTACGATGGAGTGTCGCCTTGTTAACGTCCAAAAGCGGAAGTCGCGTCACAGGCTCTCTTTTCCTTTCCCCTGAAAACCAGATGCATCCGGTTGTAAGATGCCCCGCTAAGGGTCAAGCAATTGTTAAATTCGACATAGAAAGGGTTTGAATCTTGCGATTGGTGCAGGGTTTCATCTATTTCTTCAGGATTTTGTGTGACCTCTCCGAGACCCTCTTGTGCTGTGAGAGGCTGCATTATAAAGCTCTGCCTGGAGACCAAAATTCACACATACTGCTGTGTGTGCGCACCAACTAAACCCACCAGATGTGCTTGTAAATGCCACCTGCGGTTTTTAAAGGGGTCGGCTGGCTCGACGCTGGGTCAAGCCTCTCCCCCAATTAGACTCTATAGCGGCGCGGCAGGGCAGGTAACGGTCCTCACAGCCACTCTCTTTAACTCACACATACACACAGTGTGACATCTACTGAGTGGGCTCAGCACTGTTACAGTGGAGCCTTTCTCTGCCCTCAATTTCTAGCTCTCACTGGTTTTAAAGCCACAGGCAGGTCATATTACACAGGCGGTCTGGGAGTTCAAGCCTTTTGTTCAGCATTTGCGTACAGTGTGTGTATACATTAGGCAGGCCAGGCAGACGGTACTATTTGTGTACTTGGAATGGTAAAGATAACAGATGGCACTCATGCGTGTCTCTGTGGGAGGTGTGTGTGGAGGGGGGGACACGTGCATGTATAGGCTTGTTGACTATGAAAGGGTGTGTGTGTTTCTGTGTCTGCGTTTCTGTGTGTGTGGGAGGTGTGTGTGCTCGCATGTGAGGGGTTGATTAGTGATGCGGGTGTGTGTGTGTGTGTACAGGGAAAGCGAAGAGACCTGCAGATGAACTGTTTCTGTACTAGCGAGGCGCTATTCAGGAGAGGAGGGGGGGTATGGGAGAAGAGAGGGAAAGGACAGGAGTAGAGAGGAGAGAAAGGGGGGGATGAGGGAGGGGGAATCCGAAGCGTGCCTGCCACAGTGTGTCCACGAGTTCAGCCAGAGTTCACCCGAGAGAATGTGCTAGAATCATGGGTCACAAAGGACACTCTGACCACTCTATCACACCCACTCATAACACGCTCACACACAGGTAGAGACTAAACACACACACACTTATGTTTTCACACACACATTTTATACTTACACTCTCACTTGCACATACCAACAGACTTGCATAGTCTCACACACACATATGCTCCCCCCGACACTATCATGCCTATTAATCAAGCAGTGATATTGATGTGATACCATCGCGTACAGAACAAAAAGCTGTGAAATTATCTAAGGGAATGATGGGGAGTTTACAGACAGTTCTCCCTACTGTAGTTGAGTTTCTCATCACATAACCTTCTTCACTGTGGCCATTGGCGTGGGATTTTAGAGGCCCTCCTGTTGGCCGCAGTGAATTTTCTTTGCTGTTTGAAAGCAAATTTCCTGCAATTCTACAAATTTTTTCATGTGGCGGAGAGAAAAGTGTGCAGTTTTAAATCTAATTTCAATGGCTAATTTCCATGGCTTATGCTATGAGGGACTCAAACATTTTATAACAAAATCAACGAGGGCCCGGCGCATGCCATGACAAAAATACTCCTGAATGCATCATTTTTGAAATGATAGATTTTCCCTGACTGTCTAGCTTTTATTTCGTTGATTGTTAGTTCTAATAGATGGTCTTATTTAAAAAAAAATATATATATATATATACATATAGCTCAATTCTCTTTTCTACATACTTTATATCTGGTTTGTCATTTAAGTTTACACTGAAAACGTCCCCCCAAAAGTATATAGATTTGTACTTCATTTTCACCGGTTGGACATAGGCAGTCCGGAAAAACACTTAGACAGCCCGCAGTACATGAAGCTCTCTCCCTTTACCCTCTGTATGACTGCTCAGACCACGTCTCCAGGAACACACACACACCAGGAAACAAACAAGTCAATGAGAAGCAGAAGTTGTTGGATGATCTGCGCTCCCCTGCTCTCCTGCCCTGCTCATGAACCCCCCCCCCCCCCCCCACACACACACACACACACTCTCTCTCTCACTCTCTCACTCTCTCTCTCTCTCTCTCACTCACTCACTCACTCACACTCCCCTTCCCTCGGTCCTGGCAGCCCTCTAGAGCCAGCTCAATTACAATTCCCAAACAAAGGGGGAGAGAAGCACTCCTCACACCCCCTCAGCACACTGTCAACCCAGTCCCAGACATTCCTTCACTACAAATACACTACACTGCAATGAGGAGAAACAGAACATTAGACCCACATTTTCAAAACCCACAAATGGGAACTATATACAGTCATAATTGACCTAGGTAGCATTGTTGGTGATCTGTTAGAGATGTTATTCATTTATTATCCAATGTCCAGAGTCATGGCATCAGATTTAGACACTTATTCAATCTATTCAACTGAACCAGGGCAAAATCTACAGTATGCACAAAGCAAACACAAGTTCACCTATTCTCTTTCTATCCCAACATTGAAAATGAGCATGGCAATAGCAGAGATTTGACAGTGAAACCACAGGGATGGAAAGTGAGAGGAGAGGAATTGTTTTATTTTGTCAACCCTGCGTAAGAAATACCAGACAGACATGCTAATGAGGTGTCTCGCCACAAGCTATCTACACACTGGTACGGAATGTGTTTTAGCATGATCACCATTCCACATCTCTAAGAGGATGGGGGTTATTCCACCAGCATTGCAAGTTATAAACTTCTGTATCTTCTAGACCAGGTATTCCCCCAGGGGTAGGTGCAATTCTGTCGGGTACGCCAAATAAAAATGTGATTCACATTTTTTTAAAGTGAAGGGGCAACTCCGGGATGCTGGCCTTCTAGGCAGAGTTGCAGAGAAAAAGCCATATCTCAGACTGGCCAATAAAAATAAAAGATTAAGATGGGCAAAAGAACATCCCGGACTCGCCTCTTCACTGTTGACGTTGAGACTGGTGTTTTGCGGGTACTATATAATGAAGCTGCCAGTTGAGGACTTGAGGCGTCTGTTTCTCAAACTAGACACTCTAATGTACTTGTCCTATTGCTCAGTTGTGCACCGGGGCCTCCCACTCCTCTTTCTATTCTGTTTAGAGCCAGTTTGCGCTGTTCTGTGAAGGAAGTAGTACTCAGCATTGTACGAGATCTTCAGTTTCTTGGCAATTTCTCACATGGAATAGCGTTCATTTCTCAGAACAAGAATATACTGACGAGTTTCAGAAGAAAGTCTGTTCCTGGCCATTTTGAGCCTGTAATTGAACCCACAAATGCTGATGCTCCAGATACTTGACTAGTCTAAAGAAGGCCATTTTTATTGCTTCTTTATTTAAACAACAGTTTTCAGCTGTGCTAACATAATTGCAAAAGGGTTTTCTAATGAAAAGGCAATTAGCCTTTTAAAATCATAAACTTGGATTTGCTAACACAACGTGGCATTGGAACACAGGAGTGATGGTTGCTGATAATGGGCCTCTGTACGCCTATGTAGATATTACATAAAAAATCAGCTGTTTCCAGCTACAATAGTCATTTACAACATTTATAACTTCTTAGGGATAGCGGGCAGTATTCGTAAATTTGGATGACTGAGGTGCCCAACTGCCTGTTTGGATGACTGAGGTGTAAACTGCCTGTTACTCAGGCCCAGAAGCTAGGATATGCATATAATAGAAATAGAAAACACTCTAAAGTTTCCAAAACTGTTAAAATAATGTCTGAGTATAACAGAACTGATATGGCAGGCAAAAACCCGAGAAGAATCCACCCAGAATTTTTCTTTTTGAGCTCACTACTCACTGTAATGGCTGTCTATGGGAAAAGCAATGGAATACCTCCCAGATTGCAGATTGCAGGCTTCCATTAGATGTCTTTTGAAAGAGTTTCAGGCTTGTTTTTTGAAAAATGAGCTAGAATTTGAAGGTTTTCGAGGTGGCTCCCATTTTGGCTGTAGTATTGTGGCGCACGTGGATGAGGGCGTGCACTTCGTTATTTATCTCCGGGAATGAACATACTACTCTTAAATTTTATTGTTTATTTACGTATTAGGGTACCTGAGGATTGATTAGAAACGTTGTTTGACTTGTTTGGGCAAAGTTTATTGGTAACCTTTGGGATTCATTTGTATGCATTTTGAATGAGGGAAACCGGTGGATTAATGAATCAAGTGCGCCAACTAAACTGACTTTTTTGGGACTTTAAGAAGGACTTTATCGAACAAAACGACCATTTGTTATGTAGCTGGGACCTTGGGATTGCAAACAGAGGAAGATCTTCAAAGGTAAGTGATTTATTTTATCGCTATTTCTGACGCCTCTGCTTGTTAGGAAAAGCGGCTGGATTAACTTCTTGACGCTACCCATCCCTTTAGCGGGATAATTGTCATCAACAACCGCTGAATTGCATAGTGCCACTTTCAAATAATATTACAAAAAATATTTATATTCATGAAATCACAAGTGCAATATAGCAAACCACTGCTTAGCCTTTTGTTAATCCACCTGTTGTGTCAGATTTTGAAAATATGCTTTACAGCGAAAGCAATCCAAGCAATATATAATCGAGAATATATCAACCGCAACTGTCTTTCTCAGTAGGAGAGGGAAAGGCAATGGCTGCCCAAACTCTGTTGCTCCAAGCAAAACGCTGCTGGCACCCGGCCATACAATGACGCGATGTTGTCTTTCTCGCTAATTTTTCAAAATAAAAGCCTGAAACTATGTCTAAAGACTGACACCTTGAGGAAGCGATAGGAAAAGGAATCCGGTTGATATCCCTTTAAATGAAGCAAAGGCAGGCTATGAAACATGGAGTTTTCAAAATAGAAGCCACTTCCTGGTTTGATTTTCCTCAGGGTTTCGCCTGCAATATCAGTTCTGTTATACTCACAGACAATATTTTGACAGTTTTAGAAACTTTCAAGTGTTTTCTATCCTAATCTGTCAATTATATGCATATTCTAGCATCTGGTCCTGAGAAATAGGCTGTTTACTTTGGGAACATTATTTTTCCAAACATAAAAATAGTGCCCCCTAGCTTCGAGGTTAACAAGAAGTTAAGCTTTTAAACGATGTAAGACACTCGTATTTTCATGAATGTTTAATATTACGAATTTTGAATTTCGGGCTCTGCAATTTCACCGGATGTTGTCGAGGTGGAGCGCTAGCGGCACACCTAGCCCAATGTCTACACTGTATTTCTGATCAATTTGATGTTATTTTAATGGACAAAAAATGTGCTTTTCTTTCAAAAACGAGGACATTTCTAAGTGGCCCCAAACTTTTGAACGGTAGTGTATATTGTCTTTTAACCAACTATACCTCTCTACCATGCTGTTCAGTGTTAATCTTGCCCAGACCACACTTCTTTCTGCCCATTCCCACCAATACCCCTAGCCTCCTAGGCACTTGAGAGAATGGGAGAAGTGTGTAACTAATACAGCACAAATTCCACCCAGCCTTCTAGATGGCATAGTGGAGTTATTAGCATATTGCATATGCATGAATTATCCATCCGATCCTCTCTGAACTACATGAAGTGCCTATGGCCAGGGGCAATGTGGGAGACTGGGCAGTGCTGTCTCCTGGAGGAAAACGGCTGGAGTTGGTTAGTGTGTGTTTTTGTGCTGGGCTAGGGCCTGAACTCCTGACGGCAGGCTGGTCCTCCTCCAGGCCCCTGAGCCTGAACCAAAGCTACACTGCCATTCTAGTCGACCTGGCTTGTCCTAAGCTATTCACACTGATATGAAGCTGTTGAGCTGTGGTTTTTTCCCCCAATTTTTCACCTGTGGCTGACATCGGCCGGCGCCTCTCTCCGTCTCTTTGTCCACACACACCCACCTACCTACCCAGCCAGCCAGCCAGAGGAACCCTACAGCCCCCTGGTTCCCGGCGCCCAGCCTTCCCACAAGCTCCCATTCCACCTTAGCAGCGGCTCCAGCTGCAGACATCCTGGAACCTGTCTCGCCCCAAGAAAAGCAAACCCCCGCAGCCCAGCCCAGTAGAGCAGAGCAGCACAGTGCCGTCTTTGTAAATTCACTGAGCCCCATTGGTCCCTAATCAAAAGACTGCAGCCCGGGAAGATTCAAGCCAGATGTGGGAATTCCAGCCGGGCCTGGGCTGACTCTGGCAGCCAGGAAAAAGAGGGGGTGATGAAGGGGGGGGGGGGTCGTCTGAAGGGGAAGTGAGACCAGACCTGGGCCTGGCACCGGCCCGCTGGCACTAAGGCACTGTGTGACCTCTTCACCTCTCAACAGCCTCACAGGTCCTTTCCAGTCAGAATCAGTCTCAACTAGTGCTCTATATACCACCTTACGCACTGTGTTGAGCTGCCATGTTGACCTAACATATTGATACTCTGTATTTGACTGCTATGTAATGCTGCTGTGCTAAGCTGTTATGTTGATGCTGTGTATTTGGTTAAAGCTGCTATGCTGAGGTTTTCTTATATTGATCCTCTGTATTTAGCAGCTACACTGACTACTGCTGACGATACTCTGTGTTCCCATCCTGTGTTGAAGGTTGAGAGTGCTGCGGGTGAGGAAGCCGAGCTGCTGTAAGGGACCCCAGGGCCTGCAGGCCCGCTCCTCCTCCACCCAAGCCGACAGACAGGAGCAGCTCTTCCACCTCACTGACAACATCCACTCTGAGTTGTGAGTCACACTCCTGCTCTGAGCTCCCAGAGTTAAGCCACTATCTGGCCAGTCACAGTGGCCATGGTGTGTGCAGGATTTTGTCTCCAGCCCAGCTCTAACACACTTGATTCCACTCATCATAGTATTTCATTTAGACCACGATGAGTTGATGCGTCAGGTGGGTTAGTGATGGGCTGGAACAAAAGCCTGCTGAAGGTGTTTGAAAAAGCCATCTCTGATTAATATTGCGTCACATGGAAAAAAGTTGAGTTATATTTCGAATGAAATGTTCGTTTTAAGTTCATTAATACATATTTAGTATTTCTAGAGTGAGAAAGAGACATGAAATCCCTGGCACAGATGGGGCACTAGCCTGTATCCAGTATCTCTGCTGGGCCTGAGAGCATTTGTCACCTCACAGGCTAATAAATCCAGAGAGCCAGCAGAACCCTGTCTCTAGCCCGTTACCTCTGACCCTAGAGGTGTTAACCGGCCAAATACTCAGCTCAGCCTCTGGGCTTTCTGGCCCACACTTCACTCTTCCAATGGGACTGCTGCTCACACCATGTTTGTTTACGTTAGCGTGTGTGTGTGCATGTATTTTACACGGCTCATGCATGTGTGCTAGGGTATGTGGCAGGGTCTACAGACAGTCACGGACGACAAAGGCAAAACCAGACACGTCGCGGACACAGACGTCTTGCTTCCAGACAAGCTAAACACCTTTCTTTGCCCGCTTTGACGATAACACAGTGCCACCGACACTGCCCGCTACCAAGGACTGTGGGCTCTCCTTCTCTGTGGCCGACGTCAGTAAGACATTTACACGTGTTAACCTTCGCAAGGCTGCCGGCCCAGACGGCATCCCTAGCCGTGTCCTCAGAGCATGCGCAGACCAGCTGGCAGCAGTGTTTACGGACATATTCAATCTCTCCCTATCCCAGTCTGTTGTCCCTACTTGCTTCCAGAAGTCCACCATTGTTCCTGTACCCAAGAAAGCTAAGGTAACTGAACGAATTGACAATCGCCACGTAGCACTCCTGTCATAATGAAGTGCATTAGGGCTCCCGAGTGGGTCAGCGGTGTAAGGCACTGTATCTCAGTGCAAGTGGCGTCACTACAGTCCCTGCTTCGAATACAGGCTGTATCACATCCGGACGTAATTGGGAGTCCCATAGGGCGGCGCACAACTGGCCCAGCGTTGTCCAGGGTAGGCCGTCATTGTAAATAAGAATTTATTCTTCATTGACTTGGCTAGTTAAATGTTTTATTTTAGTTTTTATTGTCAAGGGTCATATCACCATATCACCCACTTCAATTTTCTTACCACCCAAATGGATCCACAGACGATGCAATCGCCATCGCACTACACACTGCCCTCTCTCATCTGAACAAGAGGAATTCCTATGTAAGAATGTTGTTCATTGACTATAGCTCAGCATTCAACACCATAGTACTCTCCAAGCTCATCATTAAGCTCGAGGCCCTGGGTCTGGACCCTGCCCTGTGCAACTGCGTCCTGGACTTCCTGACAGGCTGCTCCCAGGTGGTGAAGGTAGGAAAAAACACCTCTACTTCGCTGATCCTCAACACTGGGGCCCCACAAGGATGTGTGCTCAGCCTATGGTAAGGCTTCCACAACCCTATAAGAACTCTTCTGTAGTGTTAATACAATTATTAAGACCATAATTCATTATTATTTCATTTATTTATGCACATTCTAGCCTATAATGTCCAAGAATTATGTATTTGTTTTACTTTTTCCCTCAGAAACAAAAGTATTTACTTTGCTAATATTGCTAAGGATTTTCATAGGTTGCCACAATGCTAAATCAGTCTAATTTTACCTAATGTCCTCATAGGTTCATGTGAAGAGCGAGAATCTCGCTGCGAAAATCTCTCAAGAAATCAACTATGCCAAGAGACTTTACTATGAGCAGCAACTTATGAGACTGAAGACTGCATTCTATTGCACTCATAAATGACTCATGTAAAGAGTGGCACATACACATATTCTTCCTGTTTCTGCCCACTAAAGTATTGTCATCTTTAATTGGTTGCGATAACGTCTGAAGATATGATCCACTAGGGCAGTGGTTCCTAAACTTTTTATAGTCCCGTACCCCTTCGAACATTCAACCTTCAACTGTGTACCTTCTAGCACTAGGGTCAGTGCACTCTCAAATGTTTTTGCCATCATTTTAAGCCTGCCACACAGGTTATTAAACATAAGAATTCTTAAACATAAGAAGGAGTGTGAGTTTTGCCACAACCTGGCCCGTGGGAAGTGACAAAGAGCTCTTATAGGACCCTCTTTATGTAGCCATCTTACATACAAAACCTTATTTGTTCATCAGAAATGGTGAATAACTCACCACAGGTTAGTGAGAAGGGTGTGCTTGAATGGATGCACATAACTCTGTTGGGTTATATTGGAGAGAGTCTCAGTCTTAAACAATTTCCCACACAGACTGTGCCTGTATTTAGTTTTCATGCTAGTGAAGGCCGAGAATACACTCTCACATAGGTGGTTGCAAAGGGCATCAGTGTCTTAACAGCGAGATTTGCCAAGGCAAGAAACTCTGATCGAGTCCAGAAATCTGTCTGTGGGTTCTGATTTAAATAAAATTTTCACAGAACCGCTTGTCGTAATTTCAATGAGGTTCTCTTGTTCAGATATCAGTAAGTGGACTGGAGGCACGTCATCATGCAAGCGGTCAGACAAGTGAAAATTATGCTCAGTTAAAGAGAACTTTAAGCTCATCTCTCAATAAAAAAAAACGTGTCTATACTTTGCCCCTTGATAATCCGCGCACTTCTGTATGTTGTAAAAGCGTTACATGGTTGCTGCCCATATCATTGCAAAATGCATAAAATACACGAGAGTTCAGGGGCCTTGCTTTAACAAAGTTAACCATTTTCACTGTAGTGTCCAAAACGTCTTTCAAGCTGTCAGGTATTCCCTTTGGCAGTGAAATGAGGCTACTGAGGCGAGGAAATAATCGGGTCCGGATTGGCCACCGCTGCACCTCTTTCAGTAGCGCAACATAGTTTAGACTTAGAGGGTCCGACATCCCAAGAAGCACACAATTTTAACAGTACTTATTTTTTTTGCAAACGGGTGTTTTAATGACTTCTGTATATTTAGAGCACAATATGATGAATGTAAGATGGTGCTGGAGCAGAAGGCAGATGATTTACGTGCCACCAACCAATTGTGTTTTTTTTGTTCGTTTATCTGCATTGTTTGTAACTTTATTTTGTACATAATGTTGCCGCTACCGTCTCTTATGACCGAAAATAACTTCTAGACATCAGAACTGCGATTACTCACGACGGACTAGCAGAATCCTTTTTCTTCTTTCACGACTCTGAAGAGCCCGAAGCGGAGGATATACGGCTCCCTCGAGAACAGACCCCGACCCCCGTGATCTCTGTGAAGAGGAGGCAGAGAAAGAGGGACTGCCTTCTGAGAATTCGAAGGCGATCGAATAAACCCTGACTTCCCTCAATTCTGCTAGCAAATGTGCAATCTTTGGACAATAAAATTGAGTTACGTGGAAGATTACACTACCAACGGGACATTAAACACTGTAACATCTTATGCTTCACAGGGTCGTGGCTGAACGTTGACAATATCAACATACAGCTGATGTCTGGTTATACGATGTACCGACAGGATAGAACAGCGGTGTCTCGTAAGACAAGGGGCGGCGGACTATGTATTTTTGTAAATAACAGCTGGTGCACTATATCTAAAGAAGTCTCGAGCTATTGCTCGCCTGAGGTAGACTATATTATGATAAGCTGTAGACCACACTACCTACCGAGAGAGTTCTCATCTGTACTCTTCGTAGCTGTTTACATACCACCTCAGTCAGAGGTTGGCACTAAGACAGCATTGAACGAGCTGTATTCCGCCAAAAGCAAACAAGAAAACGCTCACCCAGAGGCGGCGCTCCTAGTAGCCTGGGACTTTAATGCAGGGAAACTTACATCAGTTTTACAAAATTTCTATCAACATTAAATGTGCAACCAGAGGAAAAATAACTCTGGACCACCTATACTGCAGACACAGAGACTCATACAAAGCTCTCCCTCGCCTTCCATTTGTCCAATCTGACCATTATTCTATCCTCCTGATTCCTGCTTACAAGCAAAAATTAATGCAGGAAGCACCAGTGACTAGATCAGTAAAAAAGTGGTCAGATGAAGCAGATGCTAAGCTACAGGACTGTTTTGCGATCAAGATTGTGTGATCACGCTCTCCGCAGCCGATGTGAGTAAGACCTTTAGACAGGTCAACATTCACAAGGCCGCAGGGCCAGACGGATTACAAGGATGTGTACTCCGAGCATGCGCAAACCAACTGGCAAGTGTCTTCACTGATATTTTCAACCTCTCCCTGTCTGAGTCTGTAATACCAACATGTTTTAAGCAGACCACCATAGTGCCTGTGCCCAAGAACACTAACGTAACCTGCCTAAATGACTACTGACCCGTAGCACTCACGTCTGTAGCCATGAAGTGCTTTGAAAGGCTGGTCATGGCTCACATCAACACCATCATCCCAGAAACCCTAGACCCACTCCAATTTGCATACCGCCCCAACATATCCACAGATGATGCAATCTCTTCCACTCCACACTGCCCTTTCCTACCTGGACAAAAGGAACACCTATGTGAGAATGCTATTCATTGACTACAGCTTAGCGTTCAACACCATAGTGCCCTCAAGCTCATCAATAAACTAAGGACCCTGGGACTAAACACCTCCCTCTGCAACTGGATACTGAACTTCCTGATGGGCCGCCCCCAGGTGGTAAGGGTAGGTAACAACACATCCGCCATGCTGATCCTCAACACAGGGGCCCCCCAGGGGTGCGTGCTCAACCCTCTCCTGTACTCCCTGTTCACTCCTGACTGCACGGCCAGGCACGACTCAAACACCATCATTACATTTTCCGATGACACAACAGTGGGCCTGATCACCGACAACAACAAGACCGCCTATAGGGAGGAGGTCAGAGACCTGGTCATGTGGTGCCAGGACAACAACCTCTCTCTCAACGTGATCAAGACAAAGGAGGTGATTGTGGACTACAGGAAAAAGAGGACCGAGCATGCCCACATTCTCATCGACGGGGCTGCAATGAAGCAGGTTGAGAGCTTCAAGTTCATTGGTTTCCACATTACCAACAAACTAACATGGTCCAAGCACACCAAGACAGTCGTGAATAGGACAAAACCTATTCCCCCTCAGGAGACTGAAAAGATTTGGTATGGATCCTCAGATGCTCAAAAGGTTCTACAGCTGCACCATCGAGAGCATGGTTGCATCACTGCCTGGTATGGCAACTGCACGACCGCAAGGCAATACAGGTGGTAGTGCGAACGGCCCAGTACATTACTGGGGCCAAGCTTCCTGCCGTCCAGGTCCTCTATACCAGGCGATGTCAGAGGAAAGCCCTAAAATTGTCAAAGACTCCAGCCAGCCTCATAGACTGTTCTCTCTGCTACCACAGGGCAAGTGCTACCGGAGCGCCAAGTATAGGTCCAAGAGGCTTCTAAACACCCCCAAGCCATAAGACTCCTGAACATCTGGTCAAATGGCTACCCAGACTATTTGCATTGCCCCTCCCCTCTCCAAACCACTGCCACTCTCAGTTGACATCTATGCATAGTCACTTTAATAACTCTACCTACATGTACATACTACCTCAACTAACCGGTGCCCCCGCACATTGACTCTGTACCGGCACACCCCCCCCACCCCTGTATGTATTGTTATTTTTTACTGCTGCTCTTTAATTACTTGTTACTTTTATCTCTTATTCTTATCCATATTTTTTTGAAACTGCACTGTTGGTTAGGGGCTCGTAAATAACCTGTTGTATTCGGTGCATGTGACTAATCAAATTTGATTTGAGATGTTTTATTTTACTAAGATGTTTCTACGATAATACTTCTACTATATTTCAGTAGCTGTACACATAATAGTGGTGTTATATATGTCTGTGAATAGACACCTATGTACATATTGCTACGTACCAAAATAACACTATAGCTATGTACATATCGAGGGTGGAGAAAAAATATAATAACAATTATGGAGATTTATATAAAGTGAAATGCTGTACAAAACTGCCATTAAAATGTTTTCTATTTTGTGTATAAAAGGATTTTCGAGTTGAATTAATTGCACTGACACTTAGTTGGGACACACTGGCTGCTCTCGCTCTCCACCTGGGCCACACCCACCACACAGGGAAGGCAGTCGGGGGAGCTGCCACTCAAGTCCCTAGACTTTTACAATCATGGGCATCTGTATGGTTTTGGTCACCCTTTTATTGAATAAATGACCTTGTACTTTTTAGCCTATTTCTTCTGAGAGCTCTAGGTGTTGGGAATGTGTTCCTAAAACATTGAGTTTCTATCTACTGTCATCAGACAAGGGGCCTTACACGTCAAAGCTTGTGAAAGGTGGAGGACTTGAACCTATGGAGGAGGAAGGAGAGTGAATGGATTACTTTGCTTATAATAAAGCACCACAACTGCAGTACTCAATACTATGGACCGTCTGTGCTTGTCACTGAACCAAATGTCACGATTTCCATATCTAGTGCACCCTTATTGTTTATTCACCCAAATTAAAGGCACAATCTAACTTTCATTTGTAGTCAAAAGTGCTGTCTCTGCACAAATGAAAGACCCACCCCAGCCTCTAGGACCTCATTTATCACCTGATTTACTTAACAAATGGCACATCTCAATAGGGGGTCCAGGTCCAGGTCATGACATGGCACAAGTGAGGGGATGGGCCTTCCCTTTTATGTCCTCTATTTTGTATTTTTCTTTAACTAGGCAAGTCAGTTAAAGAACAAATTCTTATTTAAAATGACGGCCTACCAAAAGGCCTCCTGCGGGGACGGGGTCCTGGGATAAAAAATAAATACGATATAAATATTGGACAAAACACACATCACAAGAGAGACAACACAACAGTACATAGTACAACAGTACACAACAGACCAAAGACAACAAAACATGATACAAGAATATTTGGGCACAGACAACATCACAAAGGGCAAGAAGGTAGCGACAACAATACATGGCGCCTCTATCGTTCCAGCCAATGACATCAGTGTGCACCCATCAGACCAACTTCTTGAATTGCAATCTCCTTGAATTTTGCAGTTGTATCTAAAAAACACTTGCTCACTAATAGCTGGAGTGTCAAAGTTTTTTTAGGGCTTTTAACAGCTCCTCCCCCAGTTTCGTAGTAGCAGTGATATGTTTGGGGGCTTTCAGCCCACCCAGAAGGGAGTACTTCATTATTCAATCATTTCAATACAATAATAACAAAATTCAAAAGGCACTCGTACATCTGAGCAATTTCTTTTGCAGGTGCATGGTAACAGTTGGACAAGATGAGGGATAAAGGAAACCTCACACGGCTCTTGATAGTATCACTGATCTATAATAAGCTTATGTATCGGCCTCACGTAAGCTTATTAAACATCAGTGATGCTATCAAGAGCAGTGTGTGGTTTCCTTTTTCCCTCATCTAATACAACAATAACACAAAGAGACAATTTGACCCTATTCAAATGATGACTATAGGTTGTGCTCTCCAACCTCAGTCTCCGTTAAGCTGTTACTGAAGTCGACTCCGCTGAAGTCCTTGGCCTGTGCTCCACCATCCCTCTTCTTGATTGACAAGTTGGTGGAGGCATGCCGTCTCCCCCTAGCTGGGGGCTAGTAGCTTGTTTGTCTCCTTGACTCCCTCCCAAGGGGACATGCTCTGCCTTTGTGATGGATCAGTCACCATGCCAACAAGGTGAATGGTTCTGAAGCTCTTTATGGTGGAGTTATCATAGAGATCCTATTATGTTACTGATATTCTAATTCCTAATTCTATGGGTGTTATTGTACATTGTTTATATTTGGGTCACAGAACAATAAGGGCCTATTCCCTGAAATTAAAAAGGAGATATGCCTTTTAGCAGATATACAGTTCCTTCAGAAAGTATTCATATATCTTGCCTTATTCCACATTTTATTCCACAGTAGATTTGGCCTTGTGTTTTGGGTCCTGCTGAAAGGTGAATTCATCTCCCAGTGTCTGGTGGGAAGCAGACGGAACCAGGTTTTCCTCTAGGATTTTGCCTGTACTTAGCTCCATTCCGTTTCTCCACAATGATGTTGATCCATCCTCAGTTTTCTCCTATCACAGCCATTAAACTATTTTAAATGTTTTACAGTCACCATTGGCCTCATTGAGAAATCTGAATTAGGAAGTTATCCTTTATCTTTGTAGGAACTGGGTGTATTGATACACCATCCAAAGTGTAAGGGATATTCAGTGTCAGCTTTTTTTTAATATAGGTAAGGACACCTATATTTGTGAGGCATCGGAAAACCTCCCTGGTCTTTGTGGTTGGATCTGTGTTTGAAATTCACTACTCAACTGAGGTAGTCATTCAAAAATCACATTAAACACTATTGTTGCACACAGAGTGAGTCCATGCAACTTATTATTTGACTTGTTAAGAAGATTTTTACTCATGAACTTAATTAGGCTTGTCTTAACAAAGGGGTTGAATACTTATTAACTCAAGACATTTCAGCCTTTAATTTTTAAATAACTCGTAAAAATGTATAAAAATGAAATTACACTGACATTGCGAGTTGAGAAAAAAATTCTAAATTGAATCCATTTTAAATCCAAGCTGGAACACAACAGAATGTGGGAAAAGTCAAGGGGTGTGAACAGTGGCGGTGTCATTCAACGCTAAAATTTAAAAAAAAATTGTGTTGTTGCCTGTTTTGCATGTTATTTTGGCATTAGTCACATCAGTTTGCAAACAACGTAAAATAATAAAATAATAATTAGTTAATAAAGCCGCATACAAACATGGTCTCTTTTTTTCTTTCTTTGAGCAAGGCAGCTCCAAAATGTAGGTGTTTCAGCCTAACTCAGTGCTTTCTGTGGTGGTGGGGCAGCCAGCTGAAAATATGGAGTGCAGGGGTTGGTAATCTTCTCTAGTTGTGCCGTGATTTGGCACAGTGTTCAGTCAGTCATGGGTCACTACTTCACCTCAAAATCTACGGGGAGAGCTCGAAAATTAGACTGTCAAATGTCAAATCACGTTATATGTACCATAGCTTTGAATGGACTGATCATGTCAACATCATACTTTCAGACTGATCATGTCAACATCATACTTTGAAAATCTTATCTAGCAAGCTAGCAGTCATCATGAATGAAGTTGACAATCTACTGGCAAATCCTTTTCAACCCTTGTCATGAAAATAAATTATAGATAAAACATGTTGGTGCTCATCGGCCATTGGACATAAACATTACACAACAAGTTGGAAATCGCAAATTCAACAATGAGTGGTTTGGAGGAATCAGTGACTAACTGCAAGCATTGCAAAGCAATCACTGGCCTGCTATTTAGTGGAGCGGGTGTGTGGTGCACGTCTGGGTTTAAGGGTCTCTTTTCCAAGCTTAAAAGGATAAACATTCAACATTGGCCATGCTGTCAATCCAGCATGACTTCTGCCACATTCGAAACAACTAGAAACTCTGAACTGGGAAATCTCAGACTTTAGTGAGTTCAAGACAACTGGGACACTGAAAATAGGTTTTGAAAGGTCATCCAACTCGGAATTCCAAGTTGGGAACTCGTGCCTCTTTCTAAAGCTCTGATCTGAAGATCACTGACATCATGGTGCAGCACAATTTTTTTCTGAGGTCCCAGTTGTCTTGAAAGCATAATAAATCAAGAGAATGACAGACTTTTATGATAACATTTCCCATGAAGGGCCTCCGTGCCACCTTCCTGTTCAAGTGAGCACAGCACAACAAAGTCCAAAAATGTATCGTATGCTGCTGCATAAATTATGTAATATTCCCGGGAGATATGTATATTGTAACTAAGAAAGTAATCCTAAGTGTATGTTGTGTAGTAAGCTGTTAGTAGCCCATGTGCCTCACCCTAATAATTTGGTCCCTTTCCCCTCATAACTTAGCCTACTGTTCTGACTTGGTGGTGCACATTTAGCCTATAGCCTGTTATAGAGAAATGTCATCATCGAACATTGTACGAGCTTTCATTGTCTTCTTATATTCCCCCTTTATTTATCCTACGGTTCTGACTTGGTGTACAGGGAGAATACTAGAAGAACGGCTCATGTTCTGAATTCTGTCGCTGTACATTTCAAAAGTGCTGAACAAAGGTGCTGAACAATAGTTATATTGACTACGTCTGTCCTAGCTCGCTTATTAATGTCTTAATCGAAATTATGGATTGCCTCTTATCCAGTCGTCGTCCCCTTATGCCATATTTTGTACATCTAAATTGTTGGTAGAAACAACACTTGTTTAGGCAAGTCAGCCATATCAGCTATGTTTTTTAAAGGGCAGTAAATGAGGCTGAATGAACTGTTTTGCTGCCAGACAAGGCTCTGCTGATAGCCAGGTGTAGCAGTGGTAAGGTGTTGGTACTGCTGTTGGGATAGCTTTCTGTAGGCCCTAACAGTTTGCAGGCACCATTTGTCACCGTTATAGTGCAATTTATGTATTGTTTAGTGTTGTGTTGTGTAATGGCTTTTCTGGCATGCATTGTGGATATATATATATATATATATATATATATATATATATATATATATATATATATATATATATATATATATATATATATATTCAAATAAATGCAATTTTTCTGGCTCGCAAATTGAATTGGACAGGAGGCTAAAGCACTGGTACACTTTTGTGTACCAAGCATTGATGGGACAAATCCTTTGTATACAGTCTTCGTTCACAGTCGCTGCTGTCCTTGTCTCTTCCTAAGGTTAGAACTGAGATGGGGAAACAATCTTTTTCCCATAATGCCCTTCATCCTGGTACATGCTTCAAAAGATATTAAAGTTAGGGGAGTTAGTGTCCTTGCCTGTTTTGATAGCTGCAGTTGTTTCTAATCTTCAATTGTATCTGTAACTTGTAACACATTGTCTTTTGTGTGTATTTTGTATTTTTTCTGTAATATTTTCTGTACACTCTGCTATTTCCCTGTTTTGCATTCTTGCCAGGTCGCCCTCGCAAAATAGGTTTTTAACCTCAAGGGGTCTTACCTGATTAAATAAAGGTAAAAAATATATACATAGAAATCTCTGCGGCCGTCCATTAAATTTCAAAATCCTGTTGTGGCCCTCCAGACAAAAAAGTTTGCCCACTCCTGGCCTCATTTTTAGCCTATTGTCTAAGAAGTCAAAGGTTAAGCTCGACTTGCTAGGGGGAGTGGCCCGTAGAGAAAATTGCGCAGCACAAGTTCCAGAAAAACAGTTGCTTTCAAACTATGGATTTTGTTGCTAATAGAGATAAGACAGTAATTCTGCTCATAAATTATGCATGTATGAACTACACGTGGACAACTCCAGCCCAAAGTGTGAGGTTTAAAAAATACTTAGTAGTCGCCAAAGTTCCGGAGCATGTCTTTAAGGAGGTTTAGAAAGAGTCTTTGCAACGGATCAGACCGCAAACCCCTATTGAGCCCCCATGAAGCTGCAGTGATCTAAAACAGACAGAAAATGTTGAATTAAAAGATTCCCGGAACTGTGAGACACGATCCTTGCTAGTTTGGACTTCCCTGCCTCTTTTGCTGGAGTTGCTGAAGTCTTTTAAAGCCAGCTCAATCAAATCCACGGCCAGGGTTTCAGTGTGTTTGAGCAATGATTGGATGCAGGCTCTGAAGTCTGTCTGATTCCAGAAGCCATGTGATTATGAAAATGTATACAAATAGATCTTGGACAATTACACGGACGAGTTTTCATTACATTTGAATATCAGATGAATGTTGTGTGAATGTTGTAAGAGAACCTGTGTTACAGAGAGAGAGAGAGAGAGAGAGGCCCTGAGTTCAGTGCTCACATGAAGGCTGCTAGGAGCCTTTGCATACCGAGGTAATTGGTAGTAATGGAGGGGTTTCACAAATCATTTGCATCAACAGAGAAATTGAGGTAGTGGCAAGCAATATCTCTCTCTCTTTACAGAGGGCAACAGCACCAACTTTAGAAGAACCCAAGTCAATGTATCTAAAGCCTAACTAGGAGGATGGACATTTTTTATTGGTGCATTGTCTGTCACGTGCCACGGTGTATGCTGTTTGCTCCCTTCCTTGCACACAGCAGCATCCCCCTTCTCTAGTTTCACAAGTTGGACAAGACTTTTGTGAATGTTAAAGACTGGTAATTGATGCACCTCTCGTCCACCTGAGTCTCCACTCAAGAGGGCTGCCTGCCTTCCAAGGCCTCAGGGTGAAGAGTTCAGGACAGGGGGAATCTTCGGTCTGTCCAACCACCTCCTCAAATCTGTCTGCTGTTTGGCTAACCTTGCTATGACCTCGCCCTCTGAGATTTGACCGGTCTTCTCCAACACACACTCAGAGGTTGGGCCATTACATTCTGAAACTTTTCTAGTCTAAAACAATCACTTTATCACTTTTGTATCTAATTGGCCAAAGTAGTATTATAGTAATGGATGAGCCTCCCCTACATTTGTGCACATAAATATAACCAAGTGAATTTGTTTTATCAAATAACTTTGACAGTTTTTTGCCCACAAGAATTCTTTGAACAAGATTTGGATACGTCATTGTGCGTAAATTTGAATGTTCAATATCTACACCTGAATGCTAACCACAATAACCTAGCTAGCAAAGGCAAGTTATTAACAGAGCGTAGAAAAACTGATATTATTGGTCTCTGTGTCCCAGATTGATAACCGCACTAAAGAAGATTAAAAGATGTAGCTGAGAGGGAAGTGTGTTCAGTAGGCACGGTATAGGATCAAATACATTTTCTCCTGTTTGTCAGATGAATGATGATTCTCAAAATGTTGATCGTATTGCCTGTGTCCCCCTTCAACCATGGGTCTTCCAATGGAAGGAGCTTCTCCGGTACGCTTTCCTATGGAGCTGAGAGAGTGTTATGACAACCCTAACAAAGCGAACAATGAGCTCACAATTGGCAGGGCTGCAGCACAGGAATGTTGACCATGAGATGGCTGGAGGCTTTGGCAGAACACGAACAAGCACACGGAGAAGACTGGATTTGTCTACACACACACACAAAAAGTATTTAATACAGCATTTTACACTATAGGGGAGAACCTGCATCCCACTGCTGGCTTGCCAAAGCAGTGAATGGGGACATCGTCCTGTGTAGGGTGCTGTCATTTGTTGGGATATTAAAACGGGTGTCCTGACTCTGAGGTCATTAAAGAGCCCGTGGCACTTATTGTAAGAATAGGGGTGTAAACCCCAGTGTCCTGGATAAATTCCCAATCTGTCTGTCATACCATCATGGCCACCCAGTCATCCCCTGCTTCCAATTGGCTCATTCATCCTCCTTCCTCTCCCCTGTCACTATTCCCAAGGTCATTGTTGTAAATGAATATGTTCTCAGTCAACTCACCTGGTAAAATAAGGTTTAAATATAAATGAAAGAACTGAGTGGAAAGTAACACTTTTGACTAATTACCCAGAGATCGATAGAAGTAGAGAGACCCTTTATGATAACCAGTACCTTTAGAAATGATTCATACCCTTGACTTATTCCCACACGTTGTGTTGCAGCCTGGATTTTAAATTGATTTAATTGAGATTTTGTGTCACTGGCCTACACACAATACCCCCTATTGTCAACATGGGAATTCTGTTTTTGTTAAGGCAAGCCTAAGTATGTTCAGGAGTAAAAATTTGCTTAACAAGTCACAAATTGCATGGACTAACTCTGTAGGCAATAATAGTGTTGAACATGATTTTTGAATGACTACTACTACCCCCCCCATCATGAGTGCAATGATGACGGTTTAATGGCTGTGATACGAGAAGCCAGGATGGATCAACAACATTGTAGTTACACCACAATACTAACCTAAATGGCAGAGTGAAAAGACGAAAGCCTGTACAGGATAAAAAAAATATGCATCCTGTTTACAATAAGGCACTAAAGTAAAACTGCAAAATATGTGGCAAATTAATGAACTTTATGTCCTGTATACAACGCATTATGTTTGGGGCAAATACAACACATCACTGATTACCACTCTTATTTTCAATCATGGCGGCGGCGGCTGCATCATGTTATGGGTATGCTAAATAGAGCTAAGCACAGGCAAAATCCTAGAGGAAAACCTGGTTCAGTCTGCCTTTCCACCAGACATTGGGAGACAAATTCACCTTTCAGCAGGACAATAACATAAAACAAAGCCAAATATACACATATTGACTCAGGGGTGTGAATACTTATATAAATTAGATATTTAATTTTCAATCCATTGTCAAACAGGTCTAAAAACAAGTTGTTTTCACTTTGCCATTATGGGGTATTGTGTAGATGCGTGAGCGAGAATATTTGAGATGGAATCCATTTTGAGTCAAGGGTGTGAATACTTTCTTGAAGGCCCCGTCTGTGCTCTACCATTAGCAACTGTAATTTCATGTTTAGACGGCACTAAGAGCTACACAACAGGTGCCCAAGCTGCGACGTTAATGTTTCTAATGTGCAGGTAATTCTTGAATTACAGTGGCATTTGGGCATGGCATTGGAGAAAATTAACTTCATTTTTCTAGTTTATGTATTTGGGTACATTTTCCCCATTCTAAATAAATATGGTGAATTTACAACTGTTTTACCATTATGTTAATAATCCACCTGGTGGCACAATGTTAACACCAAGGATGGTAAAACCAATGAGACATTTTAGGTAAATAAGGATTTTCTGACATGGAGGCCACATATGCTCAAATCTAAAGTGAATAATCCTTTAAAAGTAATATGATTAATTATTTTGCTCAATGTTTTTTCCCCCTTCATCTAAACACCAACGGACACTGGATTTAGACACACCAAGTTAATGGAATCTGTCAATTTATGACATACTAAAAGGGTGTGATTAGCTAAGAGTTCTCTTTAATATAGACCCTTCCCCGATAACAGTTTGCCACTGGAGTCCTTGTTAATCTTTGTAATGAGTGATTTTCAAGGCAGTAACACCAATGACATGAAACTGAGTGACACGTTATACTAGTAAAGAAAATAGGTATTTAAATAGCCTTTGTTTTAATTGATCTATACAATATATTAAATAGTTTAGTTCATTTTCTAGCATTCATAATAATAGATAGATACAGCATCTCTAAAACACTACAATTCTACACATCACTAGTGGGACAAGCCAATTTGCATACCCTAAGTACTTTAAACAATGCCTAAACCCACAGTTCTGCAGGATAAAGGACTTGCATTATGTTCTACCATTTATAAACAGTTCAATATATACAAAAACATTTATGATGTGTAACTATGTCATTTTAAATGTGTTTTTCATGGTTGCAAAGGCAAGCGACGCAAATGCCACCGCAATTCAAGAACGACCAGGGCAGTACTCGTGCCTGGCCTCCATTCCTATGTCCGTCCCTTGAAGGTGTCCATGCAGGTGTAGCACCCTGAGAAGCGATGGATCTCCTCCAGGGCCGCCTGAGGCAGGAGGCTGTTGGAGAAGAGAATGGAGCATGTTTATCTAACAGAGGTAGATCATTGAACCACACTTAGATGAAGGTGAACTTTGTCTGAGACCTGAAGACTTGTGTTAGCTCCCCAAGCTAATCCCTAGGGCTTTAGTTCAGAGGGCTAACACAGATGTTGGCACTCAGAAGACCCAGTGTCACCACCTCATCTAACTTAGTAGTAGGCTACTCTGGTGTCGTGCCTGGGATTCGGTTCCCCTACCTCTTGAGGATAACGAGAGCATGCATGGTCCATGGTAAGTAAACGAACGGCGTGTTGGTCCGGACGGCGTCCACCGTCCGCTGGGCCACCAGCTCAGGATTCAGCGGTGGGAAGAGCTGAGGGAATCTGGGGGATGAACACATTACAACACTTTACCTTCACTTCACTTTTATTTAACCCTGTAAGTAATGGTAGAACATCTGGTTAGCAGATGCACAAGCATTTCGCTACACTCGCATTAACATCTGCTAACCATGTGTATGTGACAAATAAAATTTGATTTAAGTCATATTGTCAAATGTGTCTTGGTGAATTTCTTTCACAATATCGATTCATTCTTCCTGTTACTGATGTGTGAATGGGATTGGTCCGTGTAGACATTCCATCCATTGCTTTCTATGGAACCTCTGAGTCCATGTGTCAATTCTGTGTGCTGACTGTGCTTACTGGCTGACCCACTGTAAAACAACTAGAGTGCCATATATGGTAGACTCAATATATGGTAGTTCCAATGTATGGTATCCCATGGTGGGCACACTCACCTGACTTTCATGCCCTGAAACATGTCTGTGTTGGTGTGGAAGGGGAGCACGGTGGTGCAGCCCACCCCTGGACAGTCCAGCAGGCCCAGGGTCAGGCTCTCCATGAAGGCCAGGGATGATGCCTTGGAGGTGCAATAATCTATGGCCCCCGGGATGGAGGACAGGGACAGTATGGAGTTGATGCACACCACGTGGCCATGGCAAAGTTCCAGAATGCGGGGTAGGAAAGCTTTGGTGGTCTGGAGAGAGACAGAGAAACATGATCGTCTGCATATTGTTCTGCTCCACTCACTACTATTCCCAAGCCGTTCATTCACGCTTCTCTCAAAATGAGTTCCCTTCCTACCTTCAGGAATTCACAAGAATAAGAGAGGAGTTGCAGCACTCAGAGGGAATTGGGGAACCAAACCTGTTCCACATCCCATCAGAGCAAATCAGAAGACAAACGCCAACATCATGAGATCCTTCTAAAAGTGTCAGCAAGCTTTCTCAGGTACCAGCATTTGATTTTAGATCTATTGATTCCTTAATTATTTTTTATTTAACCTTCATTTCAAACAAGGAGTCATATTGAGACCAGTAGTAGATAGAGTTCTAAAAACATAACTTCTCCCCTTCATATATTGTGGGGCAAAAAAATATTTAGTCAGCCACCAATTGTGCAAGTTAAGATGAGAGGCCTATAATTTTCATCATAGGTACACTTCAACTATGACAGACAAAATGAGAGAATTTTTTTTCTCCAGAAAATCACAATGTAGGATTTTTAATGTGACTGGTACTATATATATATATATATATATATATATATATATATATATAGCTCAAAAAAGGGAACACTAAAATAACACATCCTAGATCTGAATGAATATTATTAAATACTTTTTTCTTTACATAGTTCAATGTGCGGACAACAAAATCACACAAATATTAATCAATGGAAATCAAATGTATCAACCCATGGAGGTCTGGATTTGGAGTCACACAAAATTAAAGTGGAAACCCACACTACAGGCTGATCTAACTTTGATGTCATGTCCTTAAAACAAGTCAAAATGAGGCTCAGTAGTGTGTGTGGCCTCCACGTGCCTGTATGACCTCCCTACAACGCCTGGGCATGCTCCTGATGAGGTGGCGGATGGTCTCCTGAGGGATCTCCTCCCAGACCTGGACTAAAGCATCCGCCAACTCCTGGACAGTCTGTGGTGCAATGTGGCGTTGGTGGATGGAGCGAGACATGATGTCCCAGATGTGCTCAATTGGATTCAGGTCTGGGGAACGGGTGGGCCAGTCCATAGCATCAATGCCTTCCTCTTGCAGGAACTGCTGACACACTCCAGCCACATGAGGTCTAGCATTGTCTTGCATTAGGAGGAACCCAGGGCCAACCGCACCAGCATATGGTCTCACAAGGGGTCTGAGGATTTCATCTCGGTACCTAATGGCAGTCAGGCTACCTCTGGCGAGCACATGGAGGGCTGTGCGGCCCCCCAACGAAATGCCACCCCACACCATGACTGACCCACCGCCAAACCGGTCATGCTGGAGGATGTTGCAGGCAGCAGAACGTTCTCCATGGCGTCTCCAGACTGTCACGTGCTCAGTGTGAACCTGCTTTCATCTGTGAAGAGCACAGGGTGCCAGTGGCGAATTTGCCAATCTTGGTGTTCTTTAGCAAATGCCAAACGTCCTGCACGGTGTTGGGCTGTAAGCACAACCCACCTGTGGACGTCAGGCCCTCATAGAGTCTGTTTCTGACTGTTTGAGCAGACATGCACATTTGTGGCCTGCTGGAGGTCATTTTGCAGGGCTCTGGCAGTGCTCCTCCTGCTCCTCCTTGCACAAAGGCGGAGGTAGCGGTCCTGCTGCTGGGTTGTTGCCCTCCTACGGCCTCCTCCACATCTCCTGATGTACTGGCCTGTCTCCTGGTAGAGCCTCCATTCTCCGGACACTATGCTGACAGACACAGCAAACCTTCTTGCCACAGCTCGCATTGATGTCCCATCCTGGATGAGCTGCACTACCTGAGCCACTTGTGTGGGTTGTAGACTCCGTCTCATGCTACCACTAGAGTGAAAGCACCGCCAGCATTCAAAAGTGACCAAAACATCAGCCAGGAAGCATAGGAACTGAGAAGTTGTCACCACCTGCAGAACCACTCCTTTATTGGGGGTGTCTTGCTAATTGCCTATAATTTCCACCTGTTGTCTATTCCATTTGCACAACAGCATGTGAAATGTATTGTCAATCAGTGTTGCTTCTTAAGTGTGATTGACTTGGAGTTACATTGTGTTGTTTAAGTGTTCCCTTTTTTTGAGCAGTGTACTTTTTTGCCCCACTGTATGTGGAAAGATAACCCTTATATTTCAAATAACTGAAACAAATCCAAATTCATAAAATGCTTCAATACATAATACAAGCCATAACGAATTAGTACTTTCCTGTATCAACATACAGTACTTATCTAAAGGAAATATATTTTTCAACACTCACCCAGAACTGGCCCAGTGTGTTGATGTGTTGAGTCTTCATCAGGGCATCATCGTCACTGTCCATCAGACTCTTCCCATGAACCACTGCTGCATTATTCACCAGAATGGTGACGTCGCCTACCTAAGAGACAAAAATAAACATATTCTGTTAACTTCTTGGATATAGGGGGTGCCATTTTAAACAAGATATTTTGTCACGAAAAGATGCGACTATGCATATAATTGACAGCTTTGGAAAGAAAACACTGACGTTTCCAAAACTGCAAAAATATTGTCTGTGAGTGCCACAGAACTGATGTTACAGGCGAAACCCAGATAAAAATCCAATCAGGAAGTGCCGCATTTTTAAAACCGCCTCATGCCAATGACTCCTTATATGGCTGTGAATGTGCCACGAATGAGCTTAGGCTTTCTGTCGCTTCCCCAAGGTGTCGAGAGCATTGTGACGTATTTGTAGGCATGTCATTGGAATATTGACCATAAGAGACTACATCTACCAGGTGGTCGCTTGGTGTCCTCCGTTGCAATTATTGCGTAATCTCCAGCTGCAGTATTTTTCCTTTTGCTTCTGATGAGAAACCAACTGTCACGACTGATATATTATCGAATAGATATGTGAAAAATACCTTGAGGATTGATTCTAAACAACGTTTGCCATGTTTCTGTCGATATTATGGAGCTAATTTGGAAAAAAGTTGTAGTGACTGCATTTTCTGGTCTTTTTCTTAGCCAAACGTGATGAACAAAACGAAGCTATTTCGCCAACACAAATAATATTTTTGGAAAAAAATTAACATTTGCTATCTAACTGAGAGTCTCGTCATTGAAATCATCCAAAGTTCTTCAAAAAGGTAAATTATTTTATTTGAATGCTTTTCTTGTTTTTGTGAAAACGTTGCCTGCTGAATGCTAGGCTTAATGCTATGCTAGGCTATCAATACTCTTACACAAATGATTGTGTAGCTTTGGTTGAAAAGCATATTTTTTATAATCTGAGATGACAGTGTTGTTAACAAAAGGCTAAGCTTGTGTTTGAATATATTTATTTCATTTCATTTGCGATTTTCATGAATAGGAAACGTTGCGTTATGATTACGCTCCCGGATACGGGATTGCTCGTCGCTAGAGGTTAAAAGGCTTACCTCAGTTTTATTACTTTGTTTCCCTTTGTATTAAATTGCAAGACTGATAAGTGAGCGATAATTATGTCTTATTTGAATCCTTGTTAAGTTAAGCCTATGGAACAAGTGGGACGGTAGCGTCCCACCTCGACAACAGCCAGTGAAATTGCAGGGCGCCAAATTCAAAACAGAAATCCCATAATTAAAATTCCTCAAACATACAAGTATTATACACCATTTTAAAGTTAATCTTCTCCTTAATGCAACTATCAGATTTCAAAAAGACTTTGCGGCAAAAGCACACCATGAGACTATGTTAGGTCAGCACCTAGCCACAGAAAACCATTTTCCAGCAAAGGAGAGGTGTCACAAAAGTCAGAACTAGCGTTAAAATGAATCACTTAGCTTTGATGATCTTCATCTGATGGCACTCCCATTTCTCCATGTTAGACAACAAATGTTTGTTTTGTTCGATAAATGTAATCTTTATGTCCAAATACCTCCTTTTTTTTGCACGTTTAGTCCTGTAATCCAAATGCACAGGCACTTAATCCAGACAAAAAGTCAAAATAGTTCCATTACAGTTCGTAGAAATATGTCAAACGATGTATAGAATCAATCTTTAGGCTGTTTTAATCATAAATCTTCAATAATATTCCAACCGGACAATTCCTTTGTCTTTAGAAATGAAAGGGAACTCGCTCACGGCCTCGCACGTGACTAAACTAAAGGCTTTACAACCAGACCACTGGTTCAAACAGCTCTTATTCGCTCCCCCTTCACAGTAGAAGCCTGAAACAACGTTCTAAAGACAGTTGACATCTAGTGGACGCTTTAGGAAGTGCAATCTGACACCATAGACAAGGTATATTGAATAGGAAATCACTTGAAAAACTCCAACCCATCAGATTTCCCTCTTCCTGGATGGATTTGTCAGGCAGTTTAAATTGGGCACGCTTTTCATCCAAAATGCCAAATGCTGCCCCCTACCCTAGTGAAGTTAGACATGCTCTGGAACTTTGGTGACTAAGTGTTTTTTTTAAACTCCAGCTTTGGGCCGAATGTGTCACTGTGTAGTTCATACATGCATAATCTGTGTGCAGAATTGCTGTCTTTTGGAAGCTGTGACATTTTTTTGTTTTTTTAACAAAATGTTAATTTCCCTCACGTGGGCCAGCCCCCCAGAAAATTGAGTTCTAGCCCTCGCCATTTGAGTGACAGGTAGGAAGATGCACACATAGAGAGAGCCATGACGAGGTGCATATATCTGCACACGCAATTTTCAGGGACTACTTTGGTCGTGAGCTCTACTTTCAGAACTACTGGCTAAAAAGTATACAAAGTACCAGAAAATCTAGTGACTCCCCATCCCGCATGCAGGAGCGTAATCGTCCCCTGACACTAATTAGCATAACGTAACGGACATAAATATCCCTGGAAAATACTTCTATTCATGAAAATCACAAATGAAATATATTGAGACACAGCGTAGCCTTTTGTTAATCACCCTGTCATCTCAGATTTTCAAAATATGCTTTACAGCCAAAGCTAGACAAGCATTTGTGTAAGTTTATCGATAGCCTAGCATAGCATTTTGTCCAGCTAGCAGCAGGTAACTTGGTCACGGAAATCAGAAAAGCAATCAAATTAAATCGTTTATCTTTGATGAGCTTCGGATGTTTTCACTCACGAGACTCCCAGTTAAATAGCAAATGTTCCTTTTTTCCAAAAATAATATTTTTGTAGGTGAAATAGCTCCGTTTGTCATGAAAACAGCGAAAAATATTCCAAATTAGCTCAATAGCAACAGAAACATGGCAAACGTTGTTTATAATCAATCCTCAAGGTGTTTTTCAAATATCTATTCGATAATATATCCATCAGGACAATTAGTTTTTCAGTAGGACCGATTGGAGTAATGGCTACCTCTGTATTTTACGCGAGAATCTCTCTGGCAGCATCAGGTGACCACTTGCGCAATGTAGCCGCTTACGGGTATTCTTCAACATAAATGCGTAAAACTACGTCACAATGCTGTAGACACCTTCGGGAATACGGAGAAAGAGTAATCTGGTTGATAGCCCATTCACAGCTCAATAGGGACTCATTGGAACCCAGAGCTTTCAAAACATGGGGCACTTCCGGATTGGATTTTTCTCAGGCTCTCACCTGCAACATCAGTTCTGTAATACTCAGACAATATTTTCACAGTTTTGGAAACTTGTGTTTTCTATCCTAAGCTGTCAATTATATGCATATTCTAGCATCTTGTCCTGACAAAATATCATGTTTACTACGGGAACGTTTTTTTTCTCCAAAAATGAAAATACTGCCCCCGAGTCACAACAGGTTTTAAAGCTGATACATCATATATCCCTGTAAAACACTGTACAGTGGAAGATCCCAAAGGCAACCTTCAAAAGACTGGTTGGACTAAATGATATAGGAACTGGGTTGTTCATTTGGCTGGGGCTACAGTATATCGGAGGTTCTCTACAGTACCTTCTCTCGGACCACCTTGGCCTGCTTGTACACCTCCTCGCGATTGGCCACGTCACACAGGAAGTAGTGGCACTCAACTCCGGTGGTGAGAGAGATCTCCTCGCAGGTCTCCTTCAGGCACCTCTCAGTGCGGCCCCACAGGATCACCTGACAACAGGCAGACAGGGGCGAAAGGTCAAAAAGAACAGTCTATTGGCCTGAGACTGGGAATGCATATTTGGACTTCTTTTTTCCCCCCTTTTTCTCCCCAACTATCATGGTATCCAATTGTAACACCCATGCGTCCTCCGAAACACAACCCAACCAAGCCACACTGCTTCTTAGTACAGCACGCATCCAACCCGGACGCCAGCCTCACCAATGTGTCGGAGGAAACACTGTGCACCTGGCGACCTGGTTAGCGTGCACTGCACCCGGCCCGCCACGAGTCACTAGTGTGCGATGAGACGAGGATATCCCTACCAGCCAAACCCTCCCTAACTCGGACGACGCTTGGCCAATTGTGCATCGCCCCATGGACCTCCCGATCGCGGTTGGCTGCGACAGAGCCTGGCCGCAAACCCAGAGTCTCTGGTGGCACAGCCCTAGACCACTGCACCACCCGGGAGGCCAGGACTTGTGTCATCTTGTAGGAATCACAAATAAAACACAGGCTCTCTAGGCGGCAAGAATAATGTTTTTTTTTTGTAGATTAATGATCATTGCATGCATTTCTTAAACCAGTGCTCAGGTAGTTCAAGGTATGAAATTATATTCTAGTACGTTAACATCTTTCCCATCTGAGAATGCTGTGCATTGTAAAGTGCTATATCTTGAATGGCTCATGGAGGAGGCATTGGCTAGAGATTTTGAGCAGACACAAGTTCTTTGATTTGCAGTTTTGGAGTGAAAACCAGAGACAAAGATCTAATATCCGTCCCCAGAGGGACCCCGTACACTGATAACCTTGGATGTCTAGCTACTGGCCCCACTACACACACACAAGACACGCATGCAGACACATTCACCAGACTCTCACACAGACAGAGATAACCATCAGATCATTTTACAACAATGACAAATGCGTCGGTGATAAAAAGGAATATTTTCACTGAACCGAACTGTGCCTTCCACTACCCTGTCAGTGAACTTTCTTGTACAGTCCCTGGGGACCCGGAGAGGCTAGAGTTGAGGTTAAAAAGTCAAATATCATTGTAGCACTACAGAGCCAACCGCCCAACCTGTCATCAACCCATTGTAAAGCACAGGGACTGAGGAAACACCTGTGTTTGTGTGCCTTTACAATCAGGGACTGAGGAAACACCTGTGTTTGTGTGCCTTTACAATTAAATGAATGGGGAAGGGAACACACTACACATCATACATCCACCAGGTCAACTAGGGGGCGAGAGGAGTTCAGGCTCCGTTCCACTAGCCTACTTTAGTGAGTACTTATGCTTTCCCAATTACATTTCACATGGAAAACAAACACACCGAGAGTGACTGATAGACACGTTTTTAATAGAACTGAAGCTATACAACAGGTTTTGAAGTTGTGCTTGAATCAAATAGAGTATAAATTATAAAACATCTCCAAACAGCTCTTTCTTCTCCCCAACTTTCACATGAGGTAAAATGTTAATGGATTCTTGTTCATATTCTATTTTTTTTTAAACAAGATTACATAAACTGTACAAAGTGATGTGAGCACGCTACAGTGGTGGATGACTGTTTTGCAATAGATTGCTTTTCCATTGTGCGTTTATCATATTGATGATATGCGCAATGACGCACAAAGGCATAATAGCGCACAGTGATTGTTTACCTTTTTTGCCCCATGTTTTGCGAACTCTTTCCCCAAATGCCGACCGATGCCCCGTCCACCGCCGGTGATCAGCACCACCTCTCCACGTAGGTCCTTCCGTCTGCTCGGGAGCAACAACCCAAAGCATGCTTTTAATATGCAGAAGAGGATGTTGAACGGGAAAATCAAAGCGTGTCCCAAGTTATTTAGTTCCATTACGACTTTGAGGTATAAAGATGCCTTTTTCTGAGAATACAATTGGACTATCCACATAGGCAATGCACACCTTCCCAAAGTGCGTGGATGCCAGATGTTGGAATTTTAAGTCTTCTCCATAACACTACCCCTCTACGACAGAATTATCATCACTCCAGTTTGAGGTTGACACATAAGTCTCTGTTATAATAGGCACAGTACGAACATGCAGTGACAATAGCTGACATTGAGTGCCAATGCCAACAGTGCGTGCGCCAACCAACCAACAATATTTGGATTTTACGTCTTCGACTATGTTTAGCCTTTTCAATCCCAGCACTGTCTGACTACGGGTATGACGACAATATGGCTTTATATAGCCCATTAATGTTGATTGACAGTTGTTGGAGATTAAAGTCCCTCCGATTTAACTGTGAGTTAACGGCTGTTGCTCATTTTCCTTCTCTCCACCCCCAAGAGAGCTGCGAGAGGAGAAAGTCGCATGGGGAAAAAGTATGAATTGCAGAGGACAGGGGTTACATGATCAAGTTTACAACCACCACTGTCTTTATGTTGTGAATTGCCAATAGGCTGTCATAACTATATAGAAGTTGCCTATGTGTTATCTGTAGCCTAATTTTCAAGTTTTCTACTCCGCTAGCCAGCACCTCGCCTAAATAGGTGTGCGTTTCTTTTTCTTCTAGATATCAGTAATGCCATAAAGATCGTGTTTTAAGGTGACAATATTCAACATGAGATAATTTTGAACGCTCATCTGATTGTAGGCTCAAGTTCCATCATATATCTCTATTCCCAGGACAGCACATTTTCAAACAATACCTGTTTGGTCACATTGGCACCTTAACTCAGATTTGGTGTCGGTAAAATAAACTGGGCTGTGTATTCAAGTAGGGACCATTACCGCAGACTGTACATTTCTCTTAAAAGAATTGCAAGCATTTCAGCAAATCGAGAAAAAAAACATATCGCTCCTTATCTATGACACTGAACAAAAATACATTTCAAGGACATTTCTTCCAACCAAACATTTATTTTATCCAAGGACTTGCTGACCAAGATATGTCAAAAACATGTCATATTGTATGTGTTCTGACCTTCAAATAACAGGAAGATGGGGAAAAAGCATCTAATGTGGGCCAGCCCACATAAACTTGATTAAAATTACCTCTAACACAGGTTGGGGTCTACTATAAAACATAACCACTGTGATAGTTGGTCATTGGATGTTGAAAAAACCAAAAGGGAAGAAGCAGTTAGGCAGGCAGAATGACAACATAAAAGCCTAGAGAGTTAGAATGTATGTAGTTCTCATCTTCTTTCTGACAATGTTTTTCTTTTCCTAAGCAGCTTTTATGAAAAGTGAACAGTGCCTCAGCTCCAGTAGCTGGAACTGCAGATGGGGAAGTGAGCGACAGAGGAGAAACTCAAGAGACTAGTGAGACTGGAGAAGGGCAGGGCTCCATTTAGCTGTTCACGTCATCTCCCATGTCACGGCTAACATTAACAGCATGGTGGTCAGCTCCAGTGCCTCATTGCAATAGGCAGCATCTGCTAATGGAAATAAATAAGCGTTAGTTCATCTTTAGTAGAAGGACTTATGTTGACCTTGCAAAGAATTGAGTTTCCTTTTGTCCATTCTCTCTATGCATACCAACAAAATGTTGTCTCCCCTTCTTAAGTCTTGGGTTTTCTGTAAAAACAGAGAAAATAAAGTAAGTCACATGGATGAGGAGAGGGGGTAACTTGACATAGAGAACCCTTGACATAGAGAACACACACACCAAACACGATGAGCCGCGTGTGTGTGTCAGTGGATCCCAGAGGGTTCTGGGCAGTGCATCGGAACATGGAGCCGTTGAGCTCGGCTGGTACTCTCTCAAGCACCAGCTCCCTCCCATTATGGTCCTCTCTCCCGTCCAGCAAATTACCTCCCACCCTGGTCCAGGTGAACAGTGGCTCGGGGAACACCATATTCTGAAGAGTGCATGGGGAAAAGCATCCTTTGTAAATAATGTGTGTATGAGATTGGCTACACTACAGAAGGACTGCACATAATCACTGATGCACAAATCACCTTGCATCCCAAATAATTACTCTGTGATCAAGATTATCGATTATGTGCCTTGCCAGCTCATTTTACTCAAACTGATCCCATCAAACACGCTGAATGACTTTCACCAGTTAGCTGTATTCTATAGTCATAGAGCGCCACCTGTTGGTGAAATGTTATATTTTTGAAGAAGATTCGCTTTCAATGATTGTGATATGTGGTGGTCTTTCCTACTACAGTTGAATGCACTTATTGGTGCAAATAGCACTTCTCATGTACTCACCCCTGTGGAAGAGATCTGGAGGCCCTGAACTGTAATGCGGACAGTGTCTCCTACTTTAGCCTTACCAGGCGACATGGAGAGTTTGGGGCCCCTGGGAGCAGCTAAAGGGAAATAAAATATAAACAATCAATGTTTTATCTGTTCTAATCTTTAATATTTTAACAAAATTTTCACATTTACGTTTTGGTCATTTAGCAGACGCTCTTATCCGGAGCGACTTACAGTCGTTGTAGTCAGTAACAAATTACTTCTACTATTTTCTCCTTATTTGTCACAAACTATTTATAAAGAAATAAATGCAACACGTCATCTATACTGAACAAAAATATAAATGCATGATGCAACAATTTCAATGAGTTACAGTTCATATAAGGAAATAAATAAATTAGGCCCTAATCTATGGATTTCATGACTGGGCAAGGGCACAGCCATGGGTGGGCCTGGGAAGACATAGGCCCACCTACTTGGGAGACAGGCCCAGCAAATCTTTTTCCACACAAAAGGGCTTTTTTACAGACAGAAATACTCCTCAGTTTTATCAGCTGTCGGGGTGGCTGGTCTCAGACAATTCCGTAGGTGAAGAAGCCGGATGTCCTGGGCTGGCGTGGTTACACATGGTCTGTGGTTTTGAGGCTGGTTGGACGTACTGCCAAATTCTCTAAAATGACGTTGGAGGTGGCTTATGGTGGAGAAATTAACATTAAATTCTCTGACAACAGCTCTGGTGGACATTCTTGAAGTCAGCATGCCAATTGCGAGCACCCTCAAAACGTGAGACCTCTGTGGCATTATGTTGTGTGACAAAACTGCACATGTGGCCTTTCAAGGCCCCCAGCACAAGGTGCACCTGTGTAATGATCATGCTGTTTAATCAGCTTCTTTATATGCCACACCTTTCAGGTGGATGAATTATCTTGGCCAAGGAGAAATCCTCACTAACAGAGATGTAGACAAATTTGTGCACAACATTTGAGAGTTTTTAACATGTGCACATGGAAAATTGAGGATATTTTATCAGCTTATGATACATGTGACACTTTACATGTTGCGTTCATATTTTTGTTCAGTATATATTCTCTGTATAACGTGCACAAAGCTTTCAGCCTATGAGTCCATTTTGTGTATGAGCATGGCAGTCTTGGAATAGCTGTTTTTGATGATGAAAAATCTCCACTATATCTAGTAATCCACTCATACTTACTGATATGAGGTTTGCCATGAATTCATCATAAACTGATGCCCGTGGCTGTCCTGCATACAGAAAATAGTGTGTGCAGGTGTGTGTGTGTGTGTGTGCTTATGTGATTACATATGTAACGGTGTAAAAAAAATAGCTGATCTGCAGTGAGATTTCTAATGCGTTTCTAAGGAGAACTAATGGATGCTCTGAACAAATACTCCATTAAGGATCATCCTCATTACGTGAGTCACCACCTCAAAATAGTCGCTCGCTGCTGCTGGATCCTAAGCTAAAGCATATGAGTACTGTATACTCCTGTAGTTAGCTGATGCTTTGGGCTGGGAAGTGATTGTTTTCTGTCATTACTGAATGCATTACCTCTGAGTATGGTTGTGTGTGTGTATATATATATACATACATACAGTGGGGAGAACAAGTATTTGATACACTGCCGATTTTAGAGGTTTTCCTACTTACAAAGCATGTAGAGGTCTGTAATTTGTATCATAGGTACACTTCAACTGTGAGAGACTGAATCTAAAACAAAAATCCAGAAAATCATATTGTATGATTTTTTTTGTAATTCATTTGCATTTTATTGCATGACATAAGTATTTGATACATCAGAAAAGCAGAACTTACAATTTGGTACAGAAACCTTTGTTTGCAATTACAGAGATCATACGTTTCCTCTAGTTCTTGACCAGGTTTGCACACACTGCAGCAGCGATTTTGGCCCACTCCTCCATACAGACCTTCTCCAGATCCTTCAGGTTTCGGGGCTGTCGCTGGGCAATACGGACTTTCAGCTCCCTCCAAAGATGTTCTATTGGGTTCAGGTCTGGAGACTGGCTAGGCCACTCCAGGACCTTGAGATGCTTCTTACGGAGCCACTCCTTAGTTGCCCTGGCTGTGTGTTTCGGGTCATTGTCATGCTGGAAGACCCAGCCACGACCCATCTTCAATGGTCTTACTGAGGGAAGGAGGTTGTTGGCAAAGATCTCGCGATACATGGCCCCATCCATCCTCCCCTCAATACGGTGTAGTCGTCCTGTCCCCTTTGCAGAAAAGCATCCCCCAAAGAATGATGTTTCCACCTCCATGCTTCACTGTTGGGATGGTGTTCTTGGGGTTGTACTTTAGACCAAAAAGCTATTTTTATGTCTCATCAGACCACATGACCTTCTCCCATTCCTCCTCTGGATCATCCAGATGGTCATTGGCAAACTTCAGACGGGCCTAGACATGCGCTGGCTTGAGCAGGGGGACCTTGCGTACACTGCAAGATTTTAATCCATGACAGCGTAGTGTGTTACTAATGGTTTTCAATGAGACTGTGGTCCCAGCTCTCTTCAGGTCATTGACCAGGTCCTGCCGTGTAGTTCTGGGCTGATCCCTCACCTTCCTCATGATCATTGATGCCCCACAAGGTGAGATCTTGCATGGAGCCCCAGACCGAGGGTGATTGACCGTCATCTTGAACTTCTTCCATTTTCTAATAATTGCACCAACAGTTGTTGCCTTCTCACCAAGCTGCTTGTCTATTGTCCTGTAGGCCATCCCAGCCTTGTGCAGGTCTACAATTTTATCCCTGATGTCCTTACACCCTCTCTGGTCTTAGCCATTGTGGAGAGGTTGGAGTCTGTTTGATTGAGTGTGTGGACAGTTGTCTTTTATACAGGTAACGAGTTCGAACAGGTGTAGTTAATACAGGTAATGAGTGGAGAACAGGTCTGTGAGAGCCAGAATTCTTACTGGTTGGTAGGTGATCAAATATTTATGTCATGCAATAAAATGCAAATTAATTACTTAATCATACAATGTGATTTTCTGGACTTTTGTTTTAGATTCCGTCTCTCACAGTTGAAGTGTACCTATGATAAAAATTACAGACCTCTACATGCTTTGTAAGTAGGAAAACCTGCAAAATCGGCAGTGTATCAATACTTGTTCTCCCCACTGTGTGTGTGTGTGTGTGTGTGTGTGTGTATATATATTATTTATTTAACCTTTATTTATCTAGGCAAGTCAGTTTAAGAACAAATTCTTATTTACAATGACGGCCTACTGTCACGCCCTGACCTTAGTTATCTTTGTTTTCTTTATTATTTTGGTTAGGTCAGGGTGTGACAAGGATGGTATATGTGTTTTTTTCTTGTCTAGGGTTTTTGTACATTTATGGGGTTTTGGTATGTTTAGGTAAATGTAGGTCTATGGTGGCCTGAATTGGTTCCTAATCAGAGGCAGCTGTTTATCGCTGTCTCTGATTGGGGATCCTATTTAGGTTGCCATTTCCCATTTTGGTTTTGTGGGTTATTGTCTGTGTAGTTGCATGTCAGCACTTGTTATAATTAGCGTCACGTTCATTTTGTTTAGTGTTCTTCGTTTATTAAAGAATAATGTATTCATATCACGCTGCGCCTTGGTCTCCTCTATATGACTTGTCTGGGGTTTTGGTATGTTTAGGTAAATGTAGGTCTATGGTGGCCTGAATTGGTTCCTAATCAGAGGCAGCTGTTTATCGCTGTCTCTGATTGGGGATCCTATTTAGGTTGCCATTTCCCATTTTGGTTTTGTGGGTTATTGTCTGTGTAGTTGCATGTCAGCACTTGTTATAATTAGCGTCACGTTCATTTTGTTATTTTGTTTAGTGTTCTTCGTTTATTAAAGAAGAATGTATTCATATCACGCTGCGCCTTGGTCTCCTCTATATGACGAACGTGACACCTACCCCGGCCAAACCCTAACCCGGAAGGCGCTGGGCCAATTGTGCGCCGCCCTATGGGACTCCCAATCACTGCCGTTGTGATATAGCCTGGAATCGAATTGCGCCACTCGGGAGCCATAATCCCTCAATTCAGAGTTTTCAGACACCATGGACATTTTCCATGAATTCAGGAAATAATGTAATCCTATAGTGAATTTGGACTTTAACTAATATTTTGGAAATGTATTATTATGGAATATAAACCGGGTGGTTCGAGCCTGAATACTGAAAGCCATGGTATGCTACGGGTATGATTTAAACAAATATATACTTTTTACTGTTTCAATTATGTTGGTAACCAGTTTATAATAGCAATAGGGCGGGGGTTTGTGCTATATAGCCAATGTACCACTGCTAAGTGCTGTTCTTACGCGCAACGCGGAGTGCCTGGATACAGACCCTCGGGCCTTATTGCTTAAATATACCATGGCGTTGTTGAATATTTATTTCTGATTGGTTTGAAGGGCATTCAAGAGTGTGCATTATTTTCCTATTATGCACACTATATTTGCACGATAATTCAATGGCTATAGTTCATTCTTACATGTTCTATGTTTGAGCTGCTTTTGAAAGCAAAGTCATATTGAAAACATTGGTTTTGTTGAATTAGATTTTCATAATGGCAAGCTAGGACTGATGGTTTGATTTGTTAAACTCTCAAGTCTGTTTGGTTACCACGGCAACTACTGTAGCTGTCTAGTAAACGTGTAACGCTAGCTACTTCAGTGGATGTTGAACACATTTCTACCGGAAAATGAACACATTCTAGCTGCAAATTTATTCAATTATAGCCATGGTATATAAGGGATAATCAACTCTGGGCTCTATGTGTTCTCTGTAAAATAATGCAACTCCGTGCAAGGTCAGTCTACAGTCTTGGCCAAAAGTTTTGAGAATGACACAAATATTAATTTTCACAGTCTACTGCCTCAGTTTGTATGATGGCAATTTGCATATACTCCAGAATGTTATGAAGAGCGATCAGATGAATTGCAATTAATTGCAAAGTCTCTCTTTGCCATGCAAATGAACTGAATCCCCCCAAAACATTTCCACTGCATTTCAGCTCTGCCACAAAAGGACCAGCTGACATGTCTGTGATTCTCTCGTTAACACAGGTGTGAGTGTTGACGAGAACAAGGCTGGAGATCACTCTCATGCGGATTGAGTTTGATAACAGACTGGAAGCTTCAAATGGAGGGTGGTGCTTGGTATCATTGTTCTTCCTCTGTTAACCATGGTTACCTGCAAGGAAACACGTGCCGTCATCATTGCTTTGCACAGAAAGGGCTTCACAGGCAAGGATATTGCTGCCAGTAAGATTGCACCTAAATCAACCATTTATCAGTTCATCAAGAACTTCAAGGAGAGCGGTTCAATTATTGTGAAGAAGGCTTCAGGGTGCCAAAGAAAGTCCAGCAAGCGCCAGGATCATCTCCTAAAGTTGATTCAGCTGCGGGATTGGGGCACCACCAGTACAGAGCTTGCTCAGGAATGGCAGCAGGCAGGTGTGAGTGCATCTGCACGCACAGTGAGGCGAAGACTTTTGGAGGATGGCCTGGCGTCACGAATGGCAGCAAAGAAGCCACTTCTCTCCAGGAAAAACATCAGGGACAGACTGATATTCTGCAAAAGGTACAGGGAATGGACTGCTGAGGACTGGGGTAAAGTCATTTTCTCTGATGAATCGCTTTTCCGATTGTTTGGGGCATCTGGGGAAAAAAGCTTGTCCGGAGAAGACAAGGTGAGCGCTACCATCAGTCATGTGTCATGCCAACAGTAAAGCATCCTGAGGCCATTCATGTGTGGGGTTGTTTCTCAGCTCACTCACAATTTTGCCTAAGAACACAGTCATGAATAAAGAATGGTACCAACACATCCTCCGAAAGCAACTTCTCCCAACCATCCAGGAATAGTTTGGTGACGAACAATGCCTTTTCCAGAATGATGGAGCACCTTGCCATAAGGCAAGTGTGATAACTAAGTGGCTCGGGGAACAAAACATCAATATTTTGGGTCCATGGCCAGGAAACTCCCCAGACCTTAATCCCATTGAGAACTTGTGGTCAATCCTCAAGAGGCGGGTGGACAAACAAAACCCCACAAATTCGGACAAACTCCAAGCATTGATTATGCAAGAAAGGGCTGCCATCAGTCAGGATGCGGCCCAGAAGTTAATTGACAGCATGCCAGGGCGGATTGCAGAGGTCTTGAAAAAGAAGGGTCAACACTGCAAATATGGACTCTTTTCATCAACTTCATGTAATTGTCAATAAAAGCCTTTGACACTTATGAAATGCTTGTAATTATACTTCAGTATTCCATAGTAGCATCTGACAAAAATATCTAAAGACACTGAAGCAGCAAACTTTGGAAAATTAATATTTGTGTCATTCTCAAAACTTTTGGCCACGACTGTACATAATGTTTCTGTTTTCAAGGAGACATTAGTATTTGGTATCCAGCTGATTTTCATGGTCAAACCAGTTTGGGAGCCTGGTATCTGAGGAAGGTGGAAGGGCATGCTCTGGTCTGGTACCCACACAGAGTGACCTCAGCCTGCATGGGCATGGACAGAGCTGGATGCTTGACCTCGCAGCTGAACAGGGCGTCGTTGTCCAGTTGGGGGTTGAGGCTCCAGGTGAGCATGGCTCTGACCTCCATGGTGCCATCGCTGGAGACCTGCCGCCTGTGCTGGAAGTAGTAGAGTGGGTCTGTGCTCTGTACCCAGCGGGGGAACTCCCGGCTTACCACCGTCTCTGGGATCACCTCCGTGGTGGTGGGGCTGGGCTCAGACCCCTCCACACCGCCAGGCTCTCCCAGGGCCCCTGGTCCCTCCCCGGCCCCTCCTGTCTTCCCTGTCCCTCTGGTCCCAGGGGTGTCATGGTCCAGATGGGGGGGCTTCCCCTGGTCCTGGTCCAGCAGGGAGAGGGACTTCTTCAGCTTGGTGTCATCCAGATCTCTGCTGATCAGGGGCCTAGAGCCCCGTAGACCTGCCAGGCCCCTTCCCTGGGACTGGCCCCCACCACCCTCCATAATAGAGGGGAACACGTCGATCAGCTCGCTGTCACGCTTGAAGTACACCTGAGAGGGGAACAACATCGTAAGAGCCCGTAACAACCAAGAACACTAATAATTTCAACAGTGCAGTGAGTGTTCTTACTGCAAAATATATTCTAGTGGGACTACTTTTGAGTAGTTTGCATGTGGGTAACCGAGGAACTCAACTTTTCTTTTATATCGAGGCCATCAGTTGATTCTTGTAAAAATGTCAATTCTGAAAAAGCTTACCTGTACCTATGTTCGTCCTTTAAAACTGCAATCCTTTCGCGGGGTCCTGAAATTCATACTTTTAATAAAAACATTTAGCAAATACAACCATCAACTTTTTCCTCATTGCTCGTACTACATAAACTGAGATTCAATTAGACTTGTGCTATCCAGTATCCTTGGGAAGTCCCTACCCCATTGAAGTTGACATTTATGTGGTTAAGGTAAGAGTTTAGGTTATGGTTAGGTAAGGTTATGGTTATTGATAACTACTTAGGGAAGACATTCCAAATACTGTTCTGGTTCTTAATATACTTCAATTCTATTTATTTTGAAAGTGCTACAGTTGAAGTCGGAAGTTTACATACACCTTAGCCAAATACATTTAAACTCCGTTTTTCAGAATTATTTATTTCAGCTTTTATTTCTTTCATCACATTCCCAGTGGGTCAGAAGTGTACATACACTCAATTAGTATTTGGTAGCATTGCCTTTCAATTATTTAACTTGGGTCAAATGTTTCAGGTAGTCTTCCACAAGCTTCCCACAATAAGTTGGGTGAATTTTGGTTCATTCCTCCTGACAGAGCTGGTGTAACTGAGTCAGGTTTGTAGGCCTCCTTGCTCGCACACACTTTTTCAGTTCTGCCCACACATTTTCTATAGGATTAAGGTCAGGATTTGTGATGGCCACTCCAATACCTTGACTTTGTTGTCCTTAAGCCATTTTGCCACAACTTTGGAAGTATGCTTGGGATCATTGTCCATTTGGAAGACCCATTTCAAATAAAATCAAAGTTTATTTGTCACGTGCGCTGAATGCAACCTTACAGTGAAATGCTTACTTACAAGCTTTAACCAATAGTGCAAAAAAAAGTATTAGGTGAACAATAGGTAGGTAAAGAAATAAAACAACAGTAAAAAGACAGGCTATATACAGTAGCGAGGCTACATACATTGACACCGGTTAGGCCGGCTGATTTGCAACCAAGCTTTAACTTCCTGACTGATGTCTTGAGATGTTGCTTCAATATATCCACAATTTTCCTACCTAATGATGGCATCTATTTTGTGAAGTGCACCAGTCCCTCCTGCAGCAAAGCACCCCCACAACATGATGCTGCCACGCCTGTGCTTCACGGTTGGGATGTTGTTCTTCGGCTTGCAAGCCTCCCCCTTTTTCCTCCAAACATAACAATGGTCATTATGGCCAAACAATTCTATTTTTGTTTCATCAGACCAGGGGACATTTCTCCAAAAAGTACGGTCTTTGTCCCCATGTGCAGTTGCAAACCGTAGTCTGGCTTTTTTATGGCGGTTTTGGAGCAGTGGCTTCTTCCTTGCTGAGCGGCCTTTCAGGTCGATATAGGACTCAAATTATTTCAATAAGCCTATCGGAAGCTTCTAAAGCCATGACATCATTTTCTGGAATTTTCCAAGCTGTTTAAAGGCACAGTCAACTTAGTGTATGTAAACTTCTGACCCACTGGAATTGTGATGCAGTGAATAATAAGTGAAATAATCTGTCTGTAAACAATTGTTGGAAAAATGACTTGTGTCATGCACACAGTATTTGTCCTAACCGACTAGGCAAAACTTAGTTGGAAATCTGTGGAGTGGTAGAAAAACAAGTTTTAATGACTCCAACCTAAGTGTATGTAAACGTCCGAATTCAACTGTAGTTAGAATATTGAAATCAGTCCTCCTTGTTCTTGGGTATTACTGAGAATATCTTTCCGTAGGCTTGTTCCTCCAAATAAGATGATAAAGAATCTTATCTAAGTCCTTTACAATTTTAGGGGGTAAGTCAAGTGATAGAGACATAAACCAACCTGGATAAACCGACCTGGATAACCATCAGCTTTGGGCAATAAAACCTGACCATATTATGAAATATCTCTCAGTAACCAGAGTTTCAATTTCTTTTGTTTACTCAATAATTGGGTTCAAGTTTAAATTACTCCTTTACTCCTTTAAATAACTCCTTTGTTTTTCATCATTGCATATAACAATTCCAAGATAAGGTAACTTATCTTTAACTGGGATACCATATACTTCCTGTAAAACACAGTCTTTGAGTGGAAATAAGACTGACTAATTGATATATGTTTTCAAGTCTGAAACCAATAACAACTCTTCAATACAGGAAACTGCTTTAGAAAACTAATTCCGGTCTCTCAAAAATATGGTGATTAATCATCCACTTGACAGTTTAAATTCCTGCTGAAATACCTTAAACTCCTTTTCTTGATATGAAGAGCCATAATTTGAGTAACCAATAAAAATACAAATTGACTAATTGGCCAGCCCTGCCTAATGCCACGCCCAATATCAAATCTTTGGGATGGTCCAGTGAGCTAATTTCACAGATCTAGTACAACTACTGTATAAAGTTTGGACTACTTATTTTTTTTAAAGTCACTAAACCAAACCCAATAAAAAGATTGCTTTGAACATAAACTCATATGCTACAGTGTCAAAAGCTTTATAAAAATCAACAAACATGCGAAAACTGTCAAGAATGAGGTCATAAGTCAATCATGTCTAAGATCAAACTGAGGTTATTTCTAATGTGTCAGCCATTCATAAAACCATATTGTTCTTCATCAATTGTATGATGTAAGCCTTGTTTCAACCTCTTAGCAAATACATTGGCAAATAACTTTCCATTATTCAACAGGCTAATACTTATTAGGTTTGGGAATCAAACTAATTACACTGTGCTTTAAGGAAGCCGGTCACTCCCCTTTTTCTTGGAACATAGCACGAATGAAATCAATCAATCAATCATTGAATGTTTTATAGAACTTGCTTGTTAAACCATACTTTCCAGGGGATCTATAGTCCTTAAGGCTTTAAAATTCAATATTATCTAAATTTTTATAACTCATCACAAATATCCCTGAAATCATGATCTATCTTCTGAGCAGTGTTTTGCTACATTGTCTAAGAAAGAATCCATATTGGAAGTTGACTGGGCTGATGTATAAATATTCTGATCAAACTTGGCAACAAACTGAGAGATTTCTTTTGGATTTTCATTGGGAGAATTATTGATCATTCATTTACATATGGAAGACATTTCACCTGCCATTTTTCAAAATTAATTCAATATTTTGCATTTCTCTCCCTCTTCCATCCATTTTTGTCTTGATCTTACAAACCCCCACCTGGTCCTTTTCCTTGTAGATACAGTAACTGCATTTGCAGTGATGATAGCTCCAGTAATTCCTGATTAGTTAGATCATTTTTGTTGTATAATCCATTATTCCCTTGATGTTATATTCTTTCTCTCTCTTGTCACAAGTAATTTCTTTCCCCATTGAAAAAGCCAAAACCCTTATCAAATTTCATCAGTTCCCAGTAACTTCCAAACGTATTCATAACACACGCACGGTTCTAATATTTATCAAATACAATTGTATTAGTCACATTCGCCCAATACAACAGGTGTAGTAGAAATGCTTACTTACGAGCCCCCAACAAACAATGCAGTTTCAAAAAAATACAGATAAGAATAAGAGATAAAAGTAACAAGCAATTAAAGAGCAGCAGTAAAATAGCAATAGTGAGACTATATACAGGGGAGTACCGATACCGAGTCAGTGTGCGGGGGTACAGGTTAGTTGAGGTAGAGTTATTAAAGTGACTACGCATAGATGACAACAGAAAGTAGCAGTGGTGTAAAGACTGGGTGAGAGTGGGTGGAGCACTGCAAATAGTCTGGGTAGCCATTTGACTAGATGTTCAGGAGTCTTATGGCTTGGGGGTAGAAGCTGTTTAGAAGCTTCTTGGACCTACACTTAGCGCTCCGGTACCGCTTGCCGTGCGGTAGCAGAGAGAACAGTCTATGACTAGGATTGCTGGAGTCTTTGACAATTATAGGGCCTTCCTCTGACACCGCCTGGTATAGAGGTCCTGGCTGGCAGGAAGCTTGGCCCCAGTGATGTACTGGGCTGTTCGCACTACCCTCTGTAGTGCCTTGCGGTCGGAGGCCGAGAAGTTGCCATACCAAGCAGTGATCTGAGGACCCATGACAAATATTTTCAGTCTCCTGAGGGGGAATCGGTATTGTACTGCCCTCTTCATGACTGTCTTGGTGTGCTTGGACCATGTTAGTTTGTTGGTGATGTGGACACCAAGGAATATTAAGCTCTCAACCTGCTTCACTGCAGCCCCGTCAAGGAGAATGGGGGAGTGCTCGGTCCTCATTTTCCTGTAGTCCACAATCATCTCCTTTGTCTTGATCACATTGAAGGTGAGGTTGTTGTCCTGGCACCACACGGGCCAGGTCTCTGACCTCCTCCCTATAGGCTGTCTCATCATTGTCGGTGATCAGGCCTAACACTGTTGTGTCATCTGCAAATTTAATGATGGCGTTGGAGTCGTGCCTGGCCATGCAGTCATGAGTGAACAGGGAGTACAGGATGGTGGTCTGCTTGAAACATGTTGGTATTACAGACTCGGACAGGGAGTACACGTCCTGGTAATCCGTCTGGCCCCGCGGCCTTGTGAATATTGACCTGTTTAAACTTCTTATGGCTGCAATCTCGTTACGGGAGCGATTTGACAATAGCCAGTCAAAGTGTATTTTCAAAACATTTAACATTCCTCAAACATACATGTATCTCATACCATTTTAAAGCTATTCCCGTTGTTAATCCCACCAGTGTCTCATTTCAAATATGCTTTACAGCAAAAGCACCACAAACGATTATGTTAGGTCACCACATAGCCACAGAAAAACACAGCCATTTTTTTCAGTGAAAGAGAGGAGTTTCAAAAAGCAGAAAATATCAAATTAATCACTAACTTTTGATGATCTTCATCAGATGACACTAATAGGACTTCATGTTACACAATACATGTATGTTTTGTTTGATAAAGTTCATATTTATCAAAATGAGTTTACATTGGCACGTTACATTCACTAGTTCCAAAAACATCCAGTGATTTTGCATAGCCACATCATTCAACAGAAATACTCGTCATAAATGTAGATGATAATACAAGTTATACACATGGAATTATAGCTATACCTCTCCTTAATGCAACCGCTGTGTCTGATTTCAAAAAACTTTACGGAATAAGCCAGCCATGCAATAATCTGAGATGGCGCCCAGAAACATTTGTCGCAATAGCCGCCATTTTGACGTCAACATAAATAAGAAATTACATGATAAATATTCCCTTACCTTGATGATCTACATCAGAAAGCACTCCAGGAATCCACAGGTTCACAATGTTTGTTTTGTTCGAAAATGTCTGTTATTTATGTCCAAATACCTTCTTTTGTTAGCGTGTTTGGTATACATATCCAAACGCTCATACTGGTCAGCGATCTATTAGTCAAAAACTTCAAAAAGTTATATTACCGGTCGAAGAAACATTTCAAACTAAGTACAGAATCAATCATTAGGGTGTTTTTAACATATAGCTTCAATAAAGTTCCAACCGGAGTACTCCTTCGTGAACAATGGAACGCAAGTGACTACCATGAGGAATAAGCATGATCAGAAAATGGCTGACTACCAGACACCTGACTGATTCTGCTATCATTCACTCCCACAACACCATAGAAGTCTCATTATAATTTCTATTGATGGTTGACATCTAGTGGAACCCCTAGGCGGTGCAACATCATTAATATCTCAAGGGGATTTCATTGGGGACTCTGGTGAATACATACAAAGCTCAGATTTTTCATTTCCTGTTTTGATTTCAACTCAGGGTTTTGCCTGCCATATGAGTTCTGTTATACTCACAGACATCATTCAAACAGTTTTAGAAACTTTAGAGTGTTTTCTATCCAATACTACTAATGATATGCATATCATATATTAGCAACTGAGACTGAGGAGCAGGCCATTTACTTTAGGCACCTTATTCATCCAAGCTACTCAATACTACTCCCCAGCCATAAGAAGTTTTAAAGGTCTTACTCACATTGGCTGCGGAGAGGGTGATCACACAGTCTTCTGGAACAGCTGGTGTTCTCATTCATGTTTCAGTGGTATTTGTCGCGAAGTGAGCATATAAGTAGTTTAGCTCGCCTGGTAGGCTCGTGTCACTGGGCAGCTCTCGGCTGTGCTTCCCTTTGTACTGGGTAATGGTTTGCAAACTCTGCCACATCCAACGAGCGTCAGAGCCGGTGTAGTACGACTTGATCTTAATCCTGTATTGACGCTTTGCCTGTTTAATGGTTCATTGGAGGGCATAGCGGGATTCCCTATAAGCTTCCGGGTTAGAGTCGCGTTCCTTGAAAGCAGCAGCTCTAGCCTTTAGCTCAGTGCGGATGCTGCCTGTAATCAATGGCTTCTGGTTGGGGTATGTACCTACAGTCACTGTGGGGACAACGTCATTGATACACTTGTTGATGAAGCAAATGACTGATGTTGCGTACTTCTCAATGCCATCGGAGGAATCCCGGAACATATTCTAGTCTGTGCTAGCAAAACAGTCCTGTAGCTCAGCATCTGCTTCTGACCACTTTTTATTGATCGGGTCACTGGTGCTTCCTGCTTTAATTTTTGCTTGTAAGCAGGAGTCAGGCAGATAGAATAATTGTCAGATTTGCCAAATGGAGGGCGAGGGAGGGCTTGTATGCGTCTCTGTGTGCGGAGTATAGGTGGGCCAGAGTTATTTTTCCTCTGGTTGCACATTTAACATGTTGATAGAAATTTGGTAAAACAGAATTAAGTTTCCCTGCAATAAAAGTCCCCGGCTACTAGGAGTGCTGCATCTGGGTGAGTGTTTTCTTGTTTGCTTATAAGGAATACAGCTCATTCAACGTTGTCTTAGTGCCAGCCTCTGACTGTGGTGGTATTTAAACAGCTATGAAGAATACAGAAAAACTCTCTTGGTAGGTAGTGTGGTCTACAGCTTATCATGAGATACTCTACCCCAGGCGAGCAATAGCTCTAGACCTCCTTAGATATCATGCACCAGCTGTTGTTTACAAAAGTACATAGACTGATGCCCCTTGTCTTACCAGACGCCGCTGTTCTATCCTGCCGGTACATTGTATAACCACCCAGCTGTATTTTGATATTGTTGTCGTTCAGCCACGACTCCGTGAAGCATAAGATGTCATTTGGTTTAATGTCCCGTTGGTAGTTTAATCTTCTGAGTAACTCGTCAATTTTATTCTCCAAAGATTGCACGTTTGCTAGCATAATGGAGGGAAGTGGGGTTTTATTCAATCACCTACGAATAGTCAGAAGACAGCCCGACCATTGATCTCTCGTTCTCCACCTTCTCTTCACGCAGATCACAGGGATCGGGGCCTGTTCCAGAGGAAGCAGTATATCCTTTGCGTCGGGCTCGTCAGAGTCATGAAAGGAAAAAAAGGTCCTTGGTGAGTAATCGCAGTCCTGATGTCTAGAGTTATTTTCGGTCATAAGAGACGGTAGCGGCAACATTCTGAACAAAATCAGTTTGAAGAAATGTTACAAACTAACAAAAAAACACAATTTGCCGGGGGCAAGTAAAACGTCGGCCTTATTCTCCGGCGCCATCTGGGGAAGTAAATACTCTGAAGCAGCAGTTACACAACACTGAAAACGCAAGTTGCAAAGCTGCAACAACCTTCCGCTCGGCCTCCGGGACTGTTGGTCTGCAAATGTCCTTCACCTTTGCTTTGATGTTCTCTTTTTGCGATTCCATAAATTTGAAGATTCCATCTCTGACTGTACCGGTCAGTCTCGTTAACCTTTGACTCTATTTCTGTGAATTTCTTCTCCTGCTTTGCAACCTGTTTTCAGTGTTGCGTACTGCTGCTTTAGAGTATTTACTTCCTCAGCATGGTAATCAATCGCTTTCTTCAGGTTAACGATGATGACAGCGTTCTTTTTCAAAGTCCATGATGTCATCTGCATTCTATTTGATGTTAGCCGTGAGGATGCAGACGATAATGTCCTGTAGCTGGCTCATTGATGGTTCACTTCTCTGCCTCTTTGGAAGTTGCTCCTTGTTTGTTGTATTCGGGTATGAATCACATTCACCCCCCTTTTCTACACTACAACCATATGAATGAGTTTTAGCAATGCCTTTTTCTCCTTGAAAGTCGCAGCATCCATTATCTCAGCGACAGTTTGGTTATGTCCTGACTCCATGCTGCTAGCTGAAACTTTTCGATAACTATAGTAGCTAACTTGTTCGTTGGAAATCATCAAAATATTTAAATGACTTGATTAATTCAATTTTTCGAAATAGCTACACTGTATGGCTATATATATTTATTGAGTTTAGCAACTGCAGCCTACATTTATAAACTTTGTGTGAGAACCCTAAAATTGTTCCTTGGCTAGACATTTTGTAAGGGACAAACATAGTGTAACGACCCTGGATTTATAAGAGCGCATATCGACTCTGCCACTTGAGCATGTTTTTGTGGCACAGTCGAGAGCGCGCTGGACTTCGGGCTAGAAGGTGCTCCCAGCTGTTTCATTACAATAGGTACAGGTAACTGTTTTCAGAATTTACATTTTTACAAGAATTGACTGATGGTGGCTCAATGTTGTTGCTAGCAAATCGCGGTACCAGTTATCAAAACTCAACACCGCCTCGATATAAGAAGAGAACGTAGTTGAGCGTTCCTCAGCTAGCATGTGGCCAAACTCACCATAGGGTCTGGCTTTCCTCCCATGACGATGCAGATTAGAGTGAAGTTCTGGGCCTCGTAGCGATTGAAGGGGGCCGGGCAGTCTGCTGCCACTACAGAGATGGATTTAGGAGGCACTATGGAGGAAAAGAAGGAGCCTGGGACTAAAACGACAAAAACCATCCACAAATAGGCAAAGTTTGTCTAGTATTTTCAGATACCACCCCCCAGTTTTTCCCGAAGGGCAACTTTTAAAAAAACTAAACCAAAACATGTTTTTCATGTCTGTACTTGATGACAGAAAGTCGTCTTCTGTGCATTTCCTATATCTCAACAGTAGAGGGAGGCAGGTGATAAAAATGCTGCTAGTGGTGGTAATGAAAACGGCTAAAACACAAAATAATCGTGGATGCAGGAGAAAGGCTACAAAACCTTCCATCCACAAAATCCTATCCAATACCACATGATCATATCTATATAACACAAATTCTCTTGAATTGTACCCATGACAGTGAGCACAATGGTGCCTGAGGCTAAGACCACCCTGTCTCTAGAGGCCTTGTCGTAGATCCCCACATGGCACTCATATGGTCCATCATCTTCCATCTGCACCTCAGGAAGCCTGGCAACACAACAGCAAACGCAGGAAGATAGGGGTTTTACAGCACTTTTCCATACACTCAAAGACTTTATAAGATCAAATAAAAAAGGCAAGATAAGCCTACACTTGCAAGTGAAAACACTGACCAATGCTCTTTTTCTTGAGGCTGCAGACTACTGGTCAAGCTTACCGGACAGTTGATTGGTAGACCAGGTCTTCTCGTCTGCGGAAGTCCTCCATATGGGAGAAGTTGCTGTTGTACATGGCATCGTAGGTGAAGATCTTCTGCTTGGCACTGCCACCCTCTGTCACCTAGAAAGTGAAAGAATACATCACACACCCTGGGCATGTCAATAATAAACAAGCTTTCTATACAAAACGATCAATATGCACACAGTTATTATTTTCCCATTCATGAAGCCCAGAGAGCTTTGAAGCATCTTCTTTTATCAGTTTAGTTAGTTGTTACAAGATGTGAATTTCACAGTGTGGAGTTAATGGGAATTTGAAGTGAATTTTCACAAGGAGCTTATTATAATAATGTAACAAACCTTATCAAACCTAGTAGCTCTTCAGAAGTCAGATAGCTTGCTATGTACTGTATCTAATGCTCTGTCTCTTCTGAACAAAGCTTTGACGCATGTGTCAGCGTTTTTAATTGAATTGTCAATGGAAAACGGTAGATAACAATGTCGGTCTAGTCAAAAGCGTCTCATGTAAGTAAACACACGATATGTGCTGTTGCAAACAACCATACGGTTCATTCGGGGACATCGAGGCAACCCTACTCACCCGAAACCACACAATCTCTCGCAGGTTGCCATCTGTCCTGAAATTGCACTTGAGTGTCACCGTGTCTCCAATGACAATGGGAGGGAGGGACTCAAGAGTGACGGTTAAATAGCCTGTGGTTCAAAGACGACAAGTAAAATATCTGTTACACACATTTCCACACACATTTCTCCCCACAATGTGTAGTCCACTCCCTTCTATGAAACCCATAGCATAGACCAGCGCAAAACATGCTATAGGCATTCATTAGACATAGAATAGAACAACTTTATGATTCCTGATGGCAAAATCAAAGATTGTTACAATACTTCTGAAATGACCATAGCTCCCTCTCTCTGTAACATTGGGAATCAAACCTTACCGGCTAGCTGTAATGGATTATTAATTGTGCATTATCAAGGTTATGTGGCCAAAGCATAATCTGTTTTGTCTCATGAGGGCAATTACAGGTTGGGATAGCAATATAATGTGCACACTTTTTTCCCCCTTTACTTTAATGATTCATTATTGGCTTGTTCATTCATTAATTGCAGTGCTGATTTTACACACATTTTCAGAAATGTGTATTCACATGGTATTAAAATGTTTATCTTATCCGTCCACTGTGTCTGCATTGTGACCACATTTCATGGTCCCTCCCTGTATGCAAATGATTTCACAGCTATTCTTTCAAAATATGATTTATTTGAAGACATATTGGCATAAATCAATGGTAACACCTGTCAATGATTTTATAGGACGGGATAATGATGAGTTAAATGGTTTCACTGTCCGATCTGTCTACACTTGTAAGATATCCAGAGGTGGTCAGGAAGATCTAATCACAATAAGATCATAATGCGTCTCTTAATCATCTACACCTGTCTAAAAATGTTGGCACAATCAGAATGTGGACAAGAGCAGGACAAAGGATGCATGTTAAAACCAGTGGCACCACTAGTGCATGTTGATGGTACTCTTTTTTTCTCCCATTGGTGTGGTCTTAGTGTGTGCTAAGTGCTGTGGCTCTGTCGGGGTAAAAAGGTCAGAATGATGAATTAAAAGCCAACCTGTCTCCTAAACAAGTCAAGAGAGGATATAGTGCTTAGAAGCACTAATCTCTATCTCTACCCTGCACAGGCATCTGAGGCCACAGAAACCTAGTAGCAACCTCATTCTCTGAGAATATATACACTGTAATGAATGATATGTTTTCATTTGCACTTTCATAAGCGCATTCTGTGGCAGAAAGAATCACAACTAGCTTTACATTAAGTAAATATTGTGAGCGTTGTAGGTTGCGTTTAGACAGGCAGCACAATTCTGATACTTTTTTTCACTAATTGGTCTTTTGACCAATCAGATAATCTCTGAAAAAAGAGCTGATGTGAAAAGATCTGATGTGATTGGTCAAAAGACCAAATAGGCTGCTTTTATACAGGGAGCCAAATTCAGATTTTTTTTTTAATCCCACTAATTGGTCCTTTTCACATCAGATATTTTTCAAAATTGATCTGGTTGGTCAAAAGACTAATTAGTGAAAATAATATCACAATTGGTGCTGCCTGTGTAAACGTAGCCACGGTGTTATATAATAATGCCAGTGTAGCATTCCAGCCCCTCCCTCCCACCTTGGCCTCTACACCCTGACATCATGGTGGATTATTTTTCACCATGTTTTTCCCGCTAATCCCCCAGCTTTTCATCTACAGACCCAGCCATTCGGCACATCGCTCTGCCGTCCTGCTCCAGATACTACATGGATGGGAGGAGAGGGCTGGAGGGTCTTGTGCTACATACTCACATTAAAAACATAAAAAATAAACAGCTGCTCCTTGGAGCAAAGAGAGCTGACACTCAACTCTGTAAGCGTGAGTCCTGTAGGTGAAGGCAAATATTTTTTTCATGATGTCCGTCGACATTTCCTAAAGCGGCCATTCCACTAAGAATCTACAATCCAAATCAGGGTCATGTTTGATTATATGGTGATCGGAGAATTAGAGCTTGGCATTGTTGTGAGTCTTGATTCTTCTGAAAATGGGCTCACTCAAGGCATAATGTGGTTGAACCCAACAAGCATTAACTCAGCTACTGGCAATGGGAAGGGAGGGGTGAATAAAGAACAGACAGAAAGGCAGCAAGGAGATGACTATCTCTCTCTTTCTCTCTCCCACTCACAGACCAAGTTGATCTCACGAGCCACTGGAGGTGGAGTGCCATTCGTCTGGCAAGCAAGACTAAAGACCCAGTGCCAGACACACACACACACACAAAGATGCTTGAAATAGTACATATCCTCAGTGGTGTTTTTGTTGCTGGCATTGTGTTAGGGCCTAGAGCCTTGGGGCAGTGGAATTTAATCATTTTAGAGGACAGATTACCTGTAAAATGGGTCAGCCAAACAAACAGCCTTTATCCCTCAGATAATCAATCAAAAAAATCTAGATTGAGTAACTAGGATTGTGACATCATAGCCTCACTGGCAGCAGGCAATGTTTGTTTACATCAAACATGTATTAATATGAGCACTCAATGTACAGACACTGAAGCAAATCTCCTCAAAAACAAAGATCTTCAACTAATCCTTTTGGATGGCTGTCAATGCCTTGACACTGTTTGCAGTCAATCTAGGCTACTGTGTAATGAGTTTCAAACATGTAATCAAAGAACATCTACACCCTATAATCATTGGAAAGTTAATTCTGCAGGGTTGAGAGCTATAGCCTATCACATAAGTATGTGTCTGTCCTGCATGTGTGTGTGTGTGTGTGTGTGTATGTATATATATATATATATATATATATATATACTGAACAAAAATATAAATGCAACATGCAACAATTTCAAAGATTTCACATGACTGGGCAGGGGTCCAGCCATGGGTGGGTTTTGGAGGGTATAGGCTCACCCACCTGGCAGCCAGGCCCAGCCAATCAACAACAAAAAATTGACAACAGAGGGGCTTTATTACAGAAAGAAATACTCCTCAGCACCCCCGCCAGACGCCCCCCCCCCCCTTCAGATAGGAAACCGGATGTGGAGACCTGAGCTGGCGTGGTTACATGTGGTCTGCGGTTGTGAGGCTGGTTGGAAGTAATGCCAAATTCTCTAAAACAGAGGCAGCTTATGATACAGAAAATTAACATTACATTATCTGGCAACAGCTCTGGTGGACATTCCTGCAGTCACCACGCTCCCTCAACTTAAGACATCTGTGGCATTGTGTTGTGTGACAAAACTGACCAATTTAAAGTGGCCTTTTATTGTCGACAGCACAATTGTAATGAGCTTGCTGTTTAATCAGCTTCTTGATATGCCACATCTGTCAGGTGGATGGATTATCTTGACAAAGGGAGAAATGCTCACTAACAGGGGGATGTAAACAAATTTGTGCATAACATTTGAGAGAAATAAAGCTTTTTCTGTGTATGGAACATTTCTGGGATTTTTTATTTCAGTTAATGAAACATGGCACCAGCACATTACATGTTGCGTTTTATATTTTTGTTCAGAGTATATATATGTATGTGTATCTACATATGTACTGTATGTGAGTATATATATTTAGGTTAAATATTCTACCGCATTGAGCTTTAAATAAAAACGTTTTAGCTAATAAGAACAAAATGCTCCTTATAGTATAAAAAACAGACTTACCAACTGCTAAATCCAAAATATATACGATGAGACATTGAGAAAATGCACAACTCATCTTCCCCGTTAGTGTGTGAGGTCAAGTTTACATTCCATCTACTTTTAGGCGAAAAATCACCGATAATGTGTCATCCACCGTGTCTGCGGCACGGGGTCGGGTGCCCTTTCGGAACGCTTCATTCTGCACCGGAACGCAGACCTACTTTTCTGTTTCTATCAAGCGAGCAGTGAGAAAAATATGTCCTCTTCCCGTTATTAACTCCTGAATAGTCAGAGGATTAAAAAAAAAGGAACAGATTTGAATGAACTCTCTCAACACACGCCACACGCTTAATAAGAGCGCGCACACAAGAACAGATAGGATTTGGCGCGCCTATCAGGACACAGACAGTTGCCTCATGTTAGTGCTATGAAATATATAGGCAAAATAGCTCATTATTCGTTTAGATTATTTATTTGCATGCAATTAAATAAAACGTTGGCTACAGTATAAAATAGGGACATACGATGAGGGGGAAAAAGCATGTAGCACGCACTGTGTCCAAGATAACAGTATCTTAGCTTGTACCTCAACTGCCTCCCCAAAGTCATTCACTGAGTTTGCAAAAATCCCAAATTAGCAAAAATGAAGAGCTTGAAGACCATTAACTATTTATTCCAATAACATGACACTGTAAAACGAACTGTCCAATAAGTATCTTCAAATAAGTTCCTTCAATAAACAGTGTGTTTATTGAAATGGAAACCAGGACATTTAAAACAATTCTCGCAGAATAAAAGGACAGGACATTATTACACAGAGTATGTTGATCATCAAGTTGATTTATGACAAATTGAATATGTAGAATTCCCTTTCTCCCAAAAGTGGGATACATATCAGTGGTGTGCTGTACCTATATTTTACATTAAGTTCACTGGTAACACTTTCCATTAATGTACACTGTAGCCCTGTCCTGCAGTCAATCCCCAAAAGTGCCGTCTTTGGCCTCATGGGTGGAATTGTATTAATATTTCTCATAATTTCATAATTAATAAAGCTTATTGTAAAAAAAAACTGACAAATCCAATCTTTCTATGTCAAACAGTTTTGTTATATTTCAGTCTTCTGTGATGTATACAAAGTGTAATATTAGGATGCAAACTCAAAATTTGTAATGAGTCCTGTGTGTAGCTGGTGAGGGAGTCAGGCGCAGGACAGCAGATACGAGTAAATAAACGTGCTTTACTCAAAAAAGACAAACATACAAAGTAACATCTTGAGCACACACAGACGGACCGAAATTACAAATAAACAATCACTCACAAAAACCATGTGGGGAACAGAGGGTTAAATTATGAACAAGTGATTGTGGGATTGACAACAGGTGTGTGAAACAAAGACAAAACAAATGGAAAATGAAAAGTGGATCGGCAGTAGCTAGAAAGCCGGTGACGTCGATCGCCGAACGCTGCCCGAACATGTCAACTCTATATCTGACATGGTACAGGTGTCTTCTTTTTTTAAGCCCATAAATGTGTGTGTGAGGTATATACTTTTTTTCAAAATAGATTTGTTTAAGACTAGCAAGAATCACAATGATTTAGTTAAGGGGTTGTAAATGTTTTATAAGTAATTTATACACATGCCTCCATACACCCTGCCTATACAATACTAGCTGTCATGTTCTGTGTTAGCAAAACACATGATCCACTGGCAAAATGAGTGAAATAGAAAGGCAACAAGCAAATCCAATCTTATGTTCATAACTGTCACTTTTCAATTAATTGTCAATTACCCTTTTTCTAAGAACACGCTTAAAATGTATGCAAAGTCATATTGGGTGAGCCTACTCAAATCACATTTGACAAGATCCCCGGGTCTAGATCTGCCAGACTGAAGCAGCATCTGGTTGGAAGAGTGCATGTTAAGAGTTTAGAGTTCCCTCAGATGGGACTATAACGTTGCCCCAGGGCCTGAAACATGTCAGAGAGTTTGAAGCAGCAGCACACCACTAGACTCCACCCAGAGATCCAACCACCAAGGTAGTAGAGGAATGTACCATAGTGTATAGCCCTTCCTGAAACAGTCTAGTCTACCATCCTGAAATATTTAGCTTAATAGTGTCTCTTCTTACTAGATAACACAATACATCAGGTGAGTGAGAGGGGCCAGCTCTCACAACATCCAATCAGACTTTTTCTCCTCATGGGCTCACTGCTAGTGGGAGTTGCCAAACCATGAGCGTACTTTCATCTGGGACCCCATTGGCTGCTGCAGTCCACTCCCTAAGCCTACGGGACCCCCTGTGGCAGCCGAGGTCACCTTGACTTTCCCGCTCTCCTCCCTGGCTGGGGGCTGCCCCCGCACCCACACGTCAGGGTCTTAGATGGTCGTAGTTGGAGCTGTCCTGAGGGGAGGAGCAGTCCGGTTGAGCATGTCTGGGGACGGGGTGCTGGAGGTGGCCACAGTGAGTGTTTAGAGACGTGATCCCTTTACCTGTGGGACAAACAGCACACAAGGCCTCGGTTAGAAAACACAGGTTGATTGGTTGATTGGTGGGTGGGTTGGTTGGTTGGACACAGTCAAGATGGCGCCGACAGAGAGGGCTGCCTCGCTTATAGTTCTTAGGAAACTTTGCAGATGTTTTTTTTAATGTATTATTTCTTTCATTGTTAGCCCAGAAAATGTTATGTCTTATTACATACAGCTGGGAAGAACTATTGGATATCAGAGTGGCAGTAACTCACCAGCACTACCAGCATTAGGACCAGGAATACGACTTTCCCAAAGCGGATCCTTTGTTCGCACCACCCAGGGCAATTGAACTGATTCCAGAGGCCGACCCAAAACAACGCCGACTTAGGAGGTGCGCACACCACCCACCGCTTCCGAGTATATTACTCGCTAATGTTCAGTCCCTGGATAACAAAGTTGATGAGATCAGGGCAAGGGTTTCTTTCCAGAGACATCAGGGATTGTAACATACTCTGTTTCACGGAAACATGTCTCTCTGGATATACTGTTGGAGTCAGTCCAGCCATCTGGATTCTCTGTTCATCGAGACAACAGGAATAAACATCTCTCCGGGAAGAAGAAGGGCGGGGGTGTATGTTTCATGATTAATGACTCATGGTGTAATTGTGATAACATACAGAAACTCAAGTCCATTTGTTCACCCGACCTAGAACACCTCACAATCAAATGCAGACCATATTATCTCCCAAGGGAATTTACTTTGATTATAGTCACGGCCGTGTACATCCCCCCTCAAGCCGATACCACGACGGCCCTCAAGGAACATTACTGGACTTTATTCCAACATGGAAACCATTTATCCTGAGGCTTCAGTTATTGTAGCTGGGGATTTTAACGAATCAAATTTGAGGAAAAGACTGCCTAAATTCTATCAGCATATCGACTGTAGTACTCTGCTAAAACACTAGACCACTGTTACTCCAACTTTATCCGGGATAAATACAAGGCCCTCCACCGCCCTCCTTTCGGCAAATCTGCCCACGACTCTATTTTGCTCCTCCCTTCCTATAGGCAGAAACTCAAACAGGAAGTACCCGTGCTAAGAACTACTCAACGCTGGTCTGAGCAATCGGAATCCACGCTTCAAAATTGTTTTAATCACGCGGACTGGGATATGTTCCTGGTAGCTTCAGAGAATAATATTGACAAATTCACTGAAACAGTAACTTAGTTTATCAGGAAGTGTATAGGAAATTGTACCCACTGTTGTACCCACTGTGACTAATAAAACCTACCCTAACCAGAAACCGTGGATAGATGGCAGCATTCGTGCAAAACTGAAAGCGCGAACCACCGCATTTAAACATGGATAGGTGACTGGGAATATGGAAGAGTACAGAGTAGTCATTCCCTCTGTAAGTCAATCAAACAGGCAAAACATCAGTATAGAGACAAAATGTCACACTGCAATGGCTCAGACATGAGACATATGTGGCAGGGTCTACAGACAATCATGGACTGCAAAAGGAAAACCAGCCACGTTGCGGACACTGACGCATTGCTTCCGGACAAGCTTAATACGTTCTTTGCCCGCTTTGAGGATAACACAGTGCCATCGCAGCCCGCTCTCCTTCTCCGTGGCCGATGTGAGTAAGACATTTAAACATGTTAACCCTCGCAAGGCTACCGGCTCAGACGGCATCCCTAGCCATGTCCTCAGAGCATGCGCAGACCAGCTGGCAGGAGTGTTTACGGACATATTCTATCTCTCCCTCTCCCAGTCTGTTGTCCCCACATGCTTCAAGATGGCCACCATTGTTCATGTACATAAGAATGCAAAGGTAACTGAACTAAATGACTATTGTCCCGTTGCACTCACCTCTGTCATTATGAAGTGCTTTGAGAGACTAGTCAAGGATCAAGGATCATATCACCTCCATCTTACCTGTCACCCACAATTGAGAGCATCCGGTCGGGCTGATCACCACTGCACCGCCCACAACCGCAAGGTTCTCCAGAGGATGGTGCAACCGCGCAATGCATCACCGGGGGAAAACTATCTGCCCTCCAGGACACCTACAGCACCCGATGTCACAGGAAGGGCTAAAAGATCATCAAAGGCAACAACCACACGAGGCACTGCCTGTTCAACACGCTATCATCCAGAAGGCGAAGTCATTACAGGTGCATCAAAGCTGGAACCGGGAGACTGAAAAACAGCTTCTATCTCAAAGCCACCAGACTGCTAAATAGCCATCACTAGCACAGAGAGGCTGCTGCCTAAATACACAGACTTGAAATCATTGGCCACTTTAACAAATGGAACACTTGTCACTTTAATAATGCCACTTTAATAATGTTTACCATTTGTTGCATTGCTCATCTCATATGTATATGCTGTATTCTATACTATTTTACTGTATCTTAGTCTATGCCGCTCTGACATTGCTCGTTCCTATATTTATATATTCTTAATTCCATTCCTTTACTTGGATTTGTGTGTATTTGGTATATGTTGTGAAATGGTTAGATATTACTTGTTGCTGCACTGTCGGAACTAGAAGCACAAGCATTTCGCTACACCCACAATAACATCTGCTAAACATGTGTATGTGACCAATAAAATTTGATTTTTTAAAATTTGATTTGGTTGATTGATTGGTTTTATTAGAACGTTATAACTCAATACAGCCAGTCACACCAACGCAACGGGAGGACCTCGATGCCACCGGATGCCAGATTTAATTTGACTTTTGGGGATGTCCTCCAGTTTGGGCACAGTCAGGGTGACAATGATGCTCTGGGCGGTGCCCACCCACAGCAGCCCCTGGCAGATGAGTAGGCTAGTGACCCGGACGCTGCACTGCTGACCTGGAAGAGAGACACAACCACCATTCTGTCACTTCCTTCTGTTCATGTCAACATTGCAGCTTCCCACTCCCACATCCAACCTTAGCCTCTATGAATACATATGATTAATAGGGGGGAAAAAATACACGTAGCCTTACATAGGGCAATGTGAACCTATTACCAGATTGTTCATACCTGTATACAATTATTTTAGACCTACACAAGTGTCTAGGGGGTTGATTTGAATAATGTAAGTGAATAATGTGAGTGAAAAAAGCAGTCGGTGACCTGTGACCTTCTATACTGTACTTGCATGGGCTGAGGAATATGGAGCGTGTTGATCTCGTGCTGGTGATCTCATGTAGGTGCTCTAGGTACGCCTCGAACCTCAGAGAGAGGGGGGGGGGGGTGAATGAGTAAGACAGAGTGAGTGCTTGAGAAAGAGAGGTGTTCTGATTGAGAGACGGAGAGGAGCGGTTGTGTGAGGTTGTCAATGCATGTGTCCTCTTCATACTAGCTACAGTATCATACAGTATTAAAACCTATCCTTTCCAGGGTCATATAGACCTTTTCACATTTGGGCAAAAGTCTGTCCTCCATCCTCTCTTCTCCGTCCTCTGTGATCCGGAAACCGATAAGTGGTCGAGGAGTGTGTCAATTCGTTAGTAGGCAAACGAAAGATGGTCCTCCACAAAAAAATCATATATATTACTTGTCCTTTTATTTATGAAATGTCTTGCACAACTAACCTAATTCGTTTTCATCACTTTACACATTTATTTTGGGATCCACCCCTGTAAACGTAATATGCCTGATGACGCGAGTGGAGAAGAAGCTTCTCATTTCATACAAGCGCATTTTCGTCCACGTTCACTCTCCTTGCCGCCTCTGCTTGATTACCTTTGACCTTCTTCAAAAGGAATTTAGGAAATCTAATTTAGAAAAGGCCATAGTCTCTATTCTTTTCCTATCCTTCCCTCCCTCTCCCTCCCTTTCCTTCAGCCCTGTGTAAATGAGGATGTATAGAAGGATGTGTTTTGCCCACCTGGAGGTGGAAGCTGGAGCCCTGGATGACGGTGACGAAGTTGGCACAACTCACAAAGTGTTCTCCAGGATTAGGAGGGTGCGGATGGGGCCACTGCCCACAGTCACATCTGCTTTAGGGAGCGCTAAATCGTGGAAATTGATGGTTACAATTGAGATCACCTTTAGCGCTCCTTTTTTCAGTTCGCCGCAGCTAGCGACTGGAACGAGCTGCAAAAAACACTCAAACTGTTAGATATTTATCTCCATCTCTTCATTCAAAGACTCAATCATGGACACTCTTACTGACAGTTGGGGCTGCTTCACGTGATGTATTGTTGTCTCTACCTTCTTGCCCTTTGTACTGTTGTCTGTGCCCATTAATATTTGTACCATGTTTTGTGCTGTTACCATGTTGTTGTCATGTTGTGTTGCTACATTGATATGTTGTTGTCTTAGGTCTCTCTTTATTCTCTATGTAGTGTTGTGCTGTCTGTCTTGTCGTGATGTGTGTTTTGTCTGCTAGGGCGTCATTGTAAATAAGAATTTATTATATAACGAGAGATTACCTTGTGTTAGTACGCTGGCCAATGCTCATTGCAATAGACCCATCCTGTTCATTTTTATTAACTTGATTATACGAGAAAATAGCTGTGATGTAAGATATGACTGTATGATTATACAGTTGGTTCGCCGTCTCACCTCCACTCTTCCGAGCGTAAACTGCAACTTTTCCATTCCCCAGCCCAGCGAACAGGAAAGAGGCAGAGTGTTTCAGGCACAGAACTGGACAACTGTCTGGGTGGGAGAAGGTCAGAAGGCACTGGGTGGCCGTTTCCACACTAAAATACATGGATCCTGGGAAATGGAGTTCATGAGGAATAGGGTGACCTCAAGGGCATTTAAATATTAGGTACATGACAATAACATGAGCAAACATGAATTCTACTGATAGAGTTGTGTGTGACAATACATGCCACAATGAGCTGAATGCTTAATGTTAAGTTTGACACTTTTTTTTCTGATTTGTTGGTTCCTTGATGGGGAATAGTGGATAAACAAATGCATAAGGTGCAGCATAAGAAATACTGCCATTTTTGTTTGTACTACAGTGTACATGATGACTCACTTACCATCCTGTAGGCCTACACAGATGGTGTTGCCAGAGCTGGCTGTGTTCTTTGCAGGAGTGTCTGAATCCTCTTCCTCTTGGGTGGGACAGGGGCTCCATCATGTGGTCCAGAAACAGGACTGGCAACCCCAGCTGGATGGGCTTGACCGTGTGTGGCGTGGACAGGTTCAGAGAGAAGATTTCCACTTGACCTCCACTGGCCACCTGGTCATTACAGATAGAGACTGTTAATGGGCCGACCAGCGATTGATCACAGGTCTTATTCATGACGCTAGACCCTCTGAGCTAAAGAGCTAAAGCTAAGGCCTAGGTTACTTTATCACATGAACCAACATAGCTCATTGAACCACCTTCATTACACTTCCTACCACTAACCTAACCTCCTCCTCTCCGCAGCTCAGTTCAGTCCTGGAATCTATTTACAGTTTGCAGTGTTTACCCAGAGATAGCCCTGCGGTAGAGATGTGCTGGCTGCAGAGAAGCCCAGCAGGGCACAACGGACCGGGTGGTGAAGGGCCGTCTTCAGCTGCAGACAACACAACAAATGCTCAGTTTTACCCACAGACCTACTGTAATCACTACTCAGTTATAGCAAAGAGGATTGGAAATGCGTAGTAAGTGTCTCTGGTTATATGGATAAAGGCGGTATTCTACATTATAGGCAATATATTGCATATTACAGCTACATTTTCATTTTTTATTTTGTTGGTTACCAGAATGTTCCTTTGCCTCAATACGGATGTTGAATAATGACCTGAGGAAATGGTTTTCCTTTGACATTATTAGAACGTCTGCAACATCCCACTTGACTTCATGTTCAGAGGACATAGAGTATTTGAGAGTATTTTGAGTGTGCATCCAATGCTCTACTCAATCCAAAATGGTTACCAATTCCATATTCCAGGACAAGTAAAAAATAATACTCATCTCACACAGGAACGGTGCTTTCGTGAAAACTAGGAACTTTGGAAAAAAACGAGGTCATATAATGACATCAGTGATCTTCAGGTTGGAAAGTCAGAGTTCTAGAAAAATTCCCAAGATTCCGACATGGAATTTTCCAGTTGGATGTCCGTTCAAAACTATTTTATTTTTCTAGTTTTTTGTGAGTTCCCAGTTGTCTTGAACGCACTGAAGTTGGAAGTCGAGTTCCCAGTTCAGAGTTCCAAATTGTTTTGAACGGGGCATCCTTAAAGACCCAGTATAGTCAAAAACATGATTTCCCTATGTTTTATATATATTTCCACACTATGAGTTTGGCATAATACTGTGCAATTGTTTAAGTTATGATACTGCCCGTTTAGTGTAAGAGTTGTTTGAAAAGACTGCCTGAAATTTCTGCCTGTTTTGATGGGATGGAGTTTTGGCCTGCCTGGTGAATGAGTTAATAGACCAATAGGAAAGAGAGTTCCAAACATCTCTGCCAATAACAGCTAGTTTTCCGTTTTCCCCTCCCCACTCAGACCAGAGAAATTGCTATTTGCTAAGAAGACAATTTTAGTAAAAAACAATCTCAGCAAGGTACTTAATTGTTACCCAGAAATTATTTGATATTGAGATAAAAAATGACTGCATTGGACCTTTACCATTAGAATTCAAATGAGATTTGGTTCTGGGTGCTGAGATTACAGGGTCGATTCAAAAAATAAGTAGTGTAACTTGTAACTTAGTGTAATTTTAACATTCTGTCAGGACGAGCACATGTTCAACATAATAAATAAAAAATGGTTTCCCATCTCAGGAGGTAAAATAAAAAATACTATATTAAGTGCCTATTAAGTGCCAAATAAAATAACAGGGTTAACGATTTAATCTTAAATCAGCCATCAATCCCCGTGTGACAGGGGGAATGGAAGCTTGTCGTATGCAACAGGGAGGGGCAATTGAATGCAAGCTTCACAAAACTTTTGAATTGTTAAAACATTTCTAGCCTGTCCATCTATGGCAGGTCTGCCCAATTCCAGTCCTGGAGGGCCAAAACACTTCTAGTTTTCATCCTTTCCTTCTAATCAGGGACTAATTCAGACCTGTCACACCAGGTGAATGCAATTAACTACCACGTAGATACAAAAACCAGAAGCACGTTATGCTCGACCCACTCAGTTTTCCACAAAACAGAAAATGGCCAAAAAGAGTAGAACCAACTCACCTGCTTTTACACTATGATTTGACTATTAGATGTTCAATGTTTCTTTTGTAAAAATGATTTTATATTTTACTTTCACCATTATAAAACGAGAGTTCAGTTCATGTTACAGGGTTGACCTTAAAACAAGGGATAGTTGTTGTTTTTTTTACCTTAAAATGAATCACTAATCACTTGAAATAAATAATGATCTTCTGAAATGACTTTGTCAGACCAACAAAATAACTAGGGCTTTACAATAATGGTGAAAACCTAATGTTGCGGTTAACCGTCTACTGCAGTAGGCTAAATCAGGGTCACACAGAGTGTTTCTTGGTAGTCTTGGATGAATCTACTTTGAAACAAAATGATCTACACATGGTTATGGGCTTAAAAAAAAGAAGACACCTGTACCATGTCAGATATGGATGTTGAGTTTGCATCCCAATATTACATCACAGAAGACTGAAATATAACAAAACTGTTTGACGTAGAAACACTAGACTTACGGGGTAAAAAAATAAATAATACTAATCGTGAAAAATATTAATAACATTCCACCCATGAGGCCAGTAGGTCAGTTGACTGCAGGAAAGGGCTACGTGGGTTAAAGTCTTCCGAAAGGTCATAGAGAGCACACAGAGGGACATGTCAAAATGTTGGATTTTTAGCACTTTAGCAGATTTATTGACTTTTTCCATGTGGTCTATATTAAAAGCGCACTTTATTTAATATAACAGGCTTTAAAAAAATCTAATATTGCTGCACAATTTCTATCAAAGGGATGCAAAAGGGACTCATTTCGTGGAACCCACCTACACTCTGGGTGGCAGATTGTTTTGTTGAATACTAGTATTCAAACATGCATTTATATTTGCAGATAAAGACAAATGAGATTCCCGATGAGGTTTGATGGGACGAGGCCGATGGTATTAGACGAACAGGGATAACAAAACAGACATAGTGGGGTTGAGCTGCAATATGATTACACACACTCACACACTCTGGGTATCAGTCAGAATGAAGACATATAAAAGAGTTTGGTCACATTACTAAGCTACATATGGATGAAAATTGGAACATTGTAGATCAAACACAGGGACAAGTTCATCATCTCCAAGCACCCTGCAGTGGTTCGCAGTCTCCAGGTAACTGGCCTCTGTCACTGCTTCTGCATTTCCATACAAATTGTGTAAATGTATTTTCCTTTGAGTTTGCCATCCATCGCACACAATTTCTCCTTTCAGAGACGGAGGCATCTGAATTTCAAATAGTTAAGATGAAGGGAATAGTGGTGTCCAGTATGTAAGAGGTCGGAGGAGCGGAGGGAGATGGAAAGAACACTGGGCTGCATCCAAAATAGCATCCTATTCCCAATATAGTGCACTACATTTGACCAGAGCCAGCGCACCTATACGGGAATACGGTGACATTTTGGACGCAGGCTGGTCTGTGATTTACTGTTTACTTGTAATGTATGCAGGAATATGTATGCAGGAATATTTGTGGGACATGGGCCATCAGTCTTTCAATCTCAATTTGGAAAGATTAATTTGAATACCATCCAGCATTTGCCTCGCTTTATGGATTATCGTCAGGACTCAATGGCCTCAGCCGAGTCACCAGAAATAAGGTGCTTACCCTTTGATCTCTCCTCTATCCCTAGACACAGAGGCTGTGAAAGAGGGGAAACTGAGAGAGAGTGTGTTGATACGGTATCGGCAGTATATGTGTTGAAAGGGGGGGACACAGATTATCACTACATCTGACAAATGACATGACTCCAGATTGAAACAAGCCATGTCATTCATTTTGTGGGACTTCCGAGGCTGTGGGGGATTTCACTTTGCTCAAACAATGAGAGAGAATAATGATAGCATCCCATCTCCTCTACAGGACACACGTAAGCATGCATGAATGCATGAGGGCACACACACAGGCTTACTTTCACTTTACAGAAGGTTTCCTTTCATCTTAACTGCATTATTCTATTATAATGAGTTAGTTTTGCACATTCACAGAGCCAACAGTGCATATTTGATATCCTCTTCAACATCCTTTGTTACTTTAACCCTGCCAGGCAAACTATGTGTTAGCGCGGCATAATAACTGGAAGAGCACATAATATCTTTCATCTTAACATACCTGCCTTTTACTCGGTAAAGAGCTATTTTGTAACAGCTTGAAATACTGCTTTAGGTTATAGTGCTATTTTTTGCCTCTCGGGGATATATGTAGGTAAGACCAAGGTCGCATATCATTATACCAATGATGTTATAAATGAACTCAACTCAACAAATGTTGAATTATAATAAACCCACTGGGCAAAAACTGGTTGACACAATGTTGTTTCCAACATGGGAAACTGATTGGATTTGTAAAAAGTCCTCAACATAAGGGATTTTTTTATATACAAATATATATATATATATACATATATTCATATACAGTGCATTTGGAAAGTATTCAGACCCCTTGACTTTTTCCACAATGTGTTACTTTACAGCCCTATTCTGAAAAATAAAAAAAATAAAAAATCATCAATCAACACACAATACACCATTGTGACAAAGCAAAAGCAAGTTTTTAGATTTTTTTGTTGGTGCAAATTTCTTAAAAATAAAAACAGAAATACCTTATTTACATAAGTAGACAGAGCCTTTGCTATGAGACTCGAAATTCAGCTCAGGTGCATCCTGTTTCCATTGATAATCCTTGAGATGTTTCTACAACTTGATTGCAGTCCACCTGTTGTCAATTCAGTTGATTGGACATGATTTTGAAAAGGTACACACCTGTCTATATGAGGTCCCACAGTTGACAGTACAGGTCAGAGCAAAAACCAAGCCATGAGGTCGAAGGAATTGTCCCTAGAGCTCCGAGACAGGATTGTGTCGGGGCACAGATCTGGGGATGTGTACCATAACATTTCTGGAGCAGTGAAGAATACAGTGGCCTCCATCATTCTTAAATGGAAGAAGACTCTTCCTAGAGCTGGACACCTGGTCAAACTAAGCAATAAGTGGAGAAGGGCCTTATCCATGGCGGTGACCAACAACCCTATGGTCACTCTGACAGAGCTCCAGAGTTCCTCTGTGGAGATGGGAGAACCTTCCAGAAGTACAACCATCTCTGCAGCACTCTACCAATCAGGTCTTTATGGTAGTGGCCAGACGGAAGCCACTCCTCAGTAAAAGGCACATCAGTAAAAGGCACAACAGTTCGCTTGGAGTTTGACAAAAAGGCACCTAAAGGACTCTCAGGCCATGATAAACAAGATTCTCTGGTCTGATGAAACCAAGATTGAACCCTTTGGCCTGAATGTCAAGCGTCACTTCTGGAGGAAACCTGGCACCATCCCTACAGTGAAGCATGGAATGGCAGACTGGGAGACTAGTCAGATTGACGGAAAGATGAACGTAGCAAAATAGAGTTCCTTGATGAAATCCTGCTCTAAAGCGCTCAGGACCTCAGACTTGGGTGAAGGTTCACCTTCCAACAGGACAATGACCCTAAGCACACAGTCAAGACAATGCAGGAGTGGCTTTGGGACACGTTTCTGCATGTCCTTGAGTGGCCCAGCCAGAGCCCGGACTTGAACACAATCTAAAATCTTTGAGACCTAAAAATAGCTGTGCAGCGACGCTCCCCATCCAACCTGACAGAGCTTGAGAAGATCTGCAGAGAAGAATGGGAGAAACTCCCCAAATACAGGTGTGCCAAGCGTGCAATGTCATACCCAATAATAATTGAGTCTGTAATGTTGCCAAAGGTGCTTAAACAAAGTACTCAGTATAGGGTCTGAATACTTATGTAAATGTGAGTTTTTTAAATTTGTAATACATTTGCAAAAATTTCAAAAAACTCTTTTTGCTTTGTATTGTGTGTAGATTGATGAGGGAAAAATACAATTTAAGTAATTTTAGAATAAGGCTGTAACGTAACAAAATGTGGAAAAAGTCAAGGGGTTTGAATACTTTCCGAATGCAGTGTTATATATATATATATATATACTGTATCAAGAAATAACAAAGGGTGTTGTTTTTATATATATATATATATATATATATATATATATATATATACTGTATCTCAGGAGGTTGGTGGCACCTTAATTGGGAAGAATGTGCTCGTGGTAATGACTGGAGTGGAATTAGTGGAATGGTATCAAATACATCATACACATGGTTTCCAGGTGTTTAATGCCATTCCATTTGCGGCTGCAAGTTGCTCTGAATAAGAGCGTTTGCTAAATTACAGGAAATGTCCATGTAAAAAATGTTCCTCTGGTAATTTAGTGGTCTCTTAGATGAGCAAGGACTGCTATTCTCCTCATGTGAGTGAAGGATTCCATTTTCTTTATCAAACAGCTTCCACAATCTTATCAGTCAATTTGGCTGGCTTGTCCAGCTCAGCTGCCAGGAAGTGTTACAGATATCGACACTGACTGAACGAGATGTAACCTGCTAATCATAGCCTGCGACACACAAAGGAATCCCAGTCACACTACTCTAATTGCCAATTATTCAATTTTTTCTGCTCTCTGTTCAAGCGCAAATCCACCAATGTACCAGATACCTTCAGAGGAACTCAAACTTCATTTCTCACTTTACTTTATTACGGTGTCATCGGACCCTAATTCTTTTCTTCATAAAACATATCTTTCTGTTGTCTACGATCGCTTTCCTACTCTCTTAAATGGCATAATTTTGCTGTCCACTCCACCACTGAGCTTCCTCACAGCTATAGCTGCTTACCTCTAGGTCTTGAGTTTTGGGGGAAAAGATGGGGAGTAGTCAGGCTAGAAAGGGACACCAGAATGGAGGTCTAGTCTTCACATCATCCTCCACACATACCCAGCCCGGCGTGTTCTCTTCCCCTTGGTCAAAAGAGATACGTTTAGCTGTACAACATCCATCAGTGGGCCAAACATATACGATGACCAATATGCGACAAAGCTTAAATATGTATTAGGTCTGTATTAGGAGTGGGCTAGCTAAGCTCGTAGGCTAGCTATACTGTTAAAGATTCACCCAGGAGATCTTGCTGAGGGGACTGGCGCTGTTGGAAAACCATTAAACTGACCGGCCGTCCAGATCCGAGGGACAATAAAATAAATGCATTGACATATAGGCATACAGGCTCACACGTGTCTGCAAACAGACATAAACAGACAATCACAAGCAAGAATGGTGCAGATGGGAATGGAGAGGGGCTTTGTGAACATCCAGACTACACTCCAGGTCTCCCTGACCTAGCCCTGACCCTGCATTCTAGGGCTATGAGCTAGTGGATCATGTTGCTAATGCTGGACCTTGGATTGCTTTAGTAGAGAATGAGTTTCCATCAGAAACATGAAAAAGAGCACTAACTGCCTATTTGGCATTTAAATGACTGGCTGTAGTTGTAAAGGGCACCAATATTCCAATAACAAACCACACAGGAAGACTAGCCACAGCTTGGCAGTAGACTAAGAATGTGCCAGTCCATGCCACCCACTCCAAGCTGCCCTGCCATCTGCTACCCACCTAACCAAGGGAGGTCCCAAAGACCAACCACCCACGCACACACACATAGTAACACAAGAAATAAATACACAATGAGTAACGCTAGCTTGGCTACATACATGGGGTAACAGTACGATGTTCAGGGATACAAGGAAATTGAGGTACATATGTACATATAGGTAGGGGTAAAGTGACTAGGCAACAGGATAGATAATAGACAGTAGCAGCAGCGTATATGATGAGTGTGAAAGTGTGTGTGCGTGTGTGGCGAATGTGTGCCTGTGTGTACGTGTTATGTGTGAGTGAGTGAGTGTGTGTGTGTGTGTATGTATGTGTTGGTGTGTCAGTGTAAGTATGTGTGAGTGTGTAGTGTGGGTAGAGTCCAGTGGGTGTGCATAGAGTCAAAAAGAGTTAGTGCAAAAAGGGTCAATGCAGATAGTCCTGATAGCTATTTAGTTAGCTATTTAGCAGTCTTATGGTTTGGGAGTAGAAGCCTTTTGATCGCAGACTTGGCGCTCTGGCACCACTTGCTTTGCAGTAGTAGAGAGAACAGTACATTTTTTACTTCCTCTGACACCGGCTGGTATAGAGGTCCTGGATGGCAGGGAGTTCGGCCCCAGTGATGTACTGGGTTATATGCACTAACCTCTGCAGCGTCTTGCATTTCGCTTGTCTAGGAGGCTCGCGTCAGTGGGAAGCTCTCATCTGGGTTTCCCTTTGTAATCCGTGATAGTTTGCAAGCCCTGCCACATCCGACGAGCGTCAGAGCCGGCGTAGTAGGATTCGATCTTTGTCCTTTATTGACATTTTGCCTGTTTGATGGTTTGTCTGAGGGCGTAGCTGGATTTCTCCTAAGCGTCCGGATTAGTGTCTCGCTCCTTGAAAGTGGCATATCTAGCCTTTAGCTCAAATCAAATCAAAGTTTATTTGTCACGTGCGCCGAATACAACAGGTGCCGACCTTACAGTGAAATACTTACTTACAGGCCCTAACCAACTGCAATTTTTAAGTAAAAAATAGCTATTAGGTGATCAATAGATAAGTAAAGAAATAAATACAACAGTAAAAAGACAGAAAAATAACAGTAGCGAGGCTATATACAGTAGCGAGGCTATATACAGGCACCAGTTAGTCGGGCTAATTGAGGTAGTATGTTCATGTAGGTATGGTTAAAGTGACTATGCATATATGATAAACAGAGAGCAGCAGTAGCGTAAAATATGGGTTGGGGGGGGGGCAATGTAAATAATCTGGGTAGCCATTTGATCTTGTTCAGGAGTCTTATGGCTTGGGGGTAAAAACTGATGAGAAGCCTTTTGGTCCTAGACTTGGTGCTCCGGAACCGCTTGCCATGCGGTAGTAGAGAGAACATTCTATGACTGGGGTGGCTCGGGTCTTTGACAATATTTAGGGCCTTCCTCTCACACAACCTGGTGTAGAGGCCCTGGATGGCAGGTAGCTTAGCCTGCCCTCTGTAGTGCCTTGCGGTCGGAAGCCGAGCAGTTGCTGTACCAGGCAGTGAGGCAACCAGGATGCTCTGGATGTTGCCGCTGTAGAACCTTTCGAGGATCTGAGGACCCATGCCAAATCTTTTTAGTTTCAGGATGCTCTGGATGTTGCCGCTGTAGAACCTTTCGAGGATCTGAGGACCCATGCCAAATCTTTTTAGTTTCAGGATGCTCTGGATGTTGCCGCTGTAGAACCTTTCGAGGATCTGAGGACCCATGCCAAATCTTTTTAGTTTCAGGATGCTCTGGATGTTGCCGCTGTAGAACCTTTCGAGGATCTGAGGACCCATGACAAATCTTTTTAGTTTCCTAATATATAGGCTTTGTCGTGTGCTCTTCACGACTGTCCTGGTGTGATTGGACCATTCTAGTTTGTTGGTGATGTGGACACCAAGGAACTTGAAGCTCTCAGCCTGTTCCACTACAGCCCCGTCGATGAGAATGGGGGTGTGCTTGATCCTCCTTTTCCTGAGGTACACAATCATCTCCTTTGTCTTGATTATTTTGAGGGATAGGTTGTTATTCTGACACCACCCGGCCAGGTCTCTGACCTCCTCCCTATAGGCTGTCTCGTCGTTGTCGGTGATCTGGCCTACCACTGTTGTGTTGTCTGCAAACGTAATGATGGTGTTGGAGTCGTGCCTGGCTACACAGTCGTGGGTGAACAGGGAGTACAGGCTGGGACTGATCACACACCCCTGAGGGGCTCCAGTGTTGAGGATCAGCGTGGCGGATATGTTGCTACCTACCTTCACCACCTAGGGGCAGCCCATCAGGAAGTCCAGGATCCAGTTGCAGAGGGAGGTGTATAGTCCCAGGATCCTTAGCTTAGTGATAAGCTTTGAGGGTACTATGGTGTTGAACGCTGAGCTGTAGTCAATGAATAGCATTCTCACGTAGGTGTTCCTTTTGTCCAGGTGGGAAAGGGCAGTGTGGAGTGCAATAGAGATTGCATTATCTGTGGATCTGTTTGGGCAGTATGCAAATTGGAGTGGGTCTAGGGTATCTGGGATAATTGTGTTGATATCAAATCAAATCAAATTTTATTTGTCACATACACATGGTTAGCAGATGTTAATGCGAGTGTAGCGTAATGCTTGTGCTTCTAGTTCCGACAATGCAGTAATAACCAACAAGTAATCTAACTAACAATTCCAAAACTACTGTCTTATACACAGTGTAAGGGGATAAAGAATATGTACATAAGGATATATGAATGAGTGATGGTACAGAGCAGCATAGGCAAGATACAGTAGATGGTATCGAGTACAGTATATACATATGAGATGAGTATGTAAACAAAGTGGCATAGTTATAGTGGCTAGTGATACATGTATTACATAAGGATGCAGTCGATGATATAGAGTACAGTATATACGTATGCATATGAGATTAATAATGTAGGGTAAGTAACATTATATAAGGTAGCATTGTTTAAAGTGGCTAGTGATATATTTACATCATTTCCCATAAATGTCCTTTATTAAAGTGGCTGGAGTTGAGTCAGTGTCAGTGCCAGTGTGTTGGCAGCAGCCACCTAATGTTAGTGGTGGCTGTTTAACAGTCTGATGGCCTTGAGATAGAAGCTGTTTTTCAGTCTCTCGGTCCCAGCTTTGATGCACCTGTACTGACCTCGACTTCTGGATGATAGCGGGGTGAACAGGAAGTGGCTCGGGTGGTTGTTGTCCTTGATGATCTTTATGGCCTTCCTGTAACATCGGGTGGTGTAGGTGTCAAGCACTTCATGGCTACGGACGTGAGTGCTACGGGTCTGTAGTCATTTAGGCAGGTTGCCTTAGTGTTCTTGGGCACAGGGACTATGGTGGTCTGCTTGAAACGTTGGTATTACAGACTCAATCAGGGACATGTTGAAAATGTGGACACCAAGGAACTTGAAGCTCTGCCAGTTGGTCAGCAGATGCCCGGAGCACATGTCCTGTTAATCCATCTGCTTACGGAGAGCTTGATCACACAGTCGTCCGGAACAGCTGATGCTCTCATGCATGCCTCAGTGTTGCTTGCCTCGAAGCGAGCATAGAAGTGATTTAGCTCGTTTGGTAGGCTTGTGTCACTGGGCAGCTCGCGGCTGTGCTTCCCTTTGTAGTCTGTAATAGTTTGCAAGCCCTGCCACATAAGACAAGCATCAGAGCCGGTGTAGTACGATTCAATCTTAGCCCTGTATTGACATGTTGCCTGTTTGATGTTGCCTGTTTGATGGTTTGTCGGAGGGCATTGCAGGATTTCTTATAAACTTCCGGGTTAGAGTCCCAGCCATGACTCCAAAAAGCATAGTATATTAAAGTTCTTAATGTCCTGTTGATAGAATAGTCTCGAATGGAGCTCGTTCCGTTTGTTCTCCAACAATTGCACATTCGCCAATAGAAAAGAGGGTAGGGGCGGTTGATTCACTCTTCGCCATAGTGTCATCAATGTGCAGTCGTTTTTTCCTCTTCCGATTGTCAGGATTAGAGCCTGATCTAAGGTGAGCAATATGTTCTGTGCCGAAGACTCATTGAAGTAGAAGTCTTCGTCCAGATTGAGGTGAGTGATTGAGGTGAGTGTATTCTGATGTCCAGAAACTTTTTGGTCATAGGAAACGATGGCATAAACATTATGTAGAAAAAAGTTAAGATCAGAGCAACAAAAAAACACACAAAATAGCAGAATTGGTCAGGAGTCCATAAAATGGTGGCTATGCATCCTAGCGTCATCTCTGTGTACCCCTTTTAACTTCCAGCCGCAGGTGGTACTTGTTGGCACACTGGATCTCATCCTCTTTGGTGCGGATGAGCCTTTATTTAACCAGGCAAGTCAGTTAAGAACATATTCTTATTTTCAATGACAGCCTAGGAACAGTGGGTTAACTGCCTGTTCAGGGGCAGAACGACAGATTTTTACCTTGTCAGCTCGGGGGTTTGAACTGGCAACCTTCCGGTTACTAGTCCAATGCTCTAACCACTAGGCTACCCTGGCGCCCCGGGAGGAAATGGTGGTAGAGGAATGGTATCACATAATAAACATAATAACTGTCAAGGTGACACTGTCTGTCCAGGAAGCAGTGTTGAAAAGTAAACATGAATGTGTGTCCATGTGTGTCTAACCTGGTAGGTGCCTTGTAATGTCCTGACTAGCAGGGTGACCTGTTCAACAACAGACAGGTCGTATTAAAGCTACTCCAGCTCCTGGTACAGTCAGGGAGGGACCAGGAACACTTTACCTGGCACACACAGTCATATCTTTATCATCGGTGTCATCATCATTATCATCATCACCACCACCTTCATTGTCATCATCACTATCATCCATCTCCTCTTACTCCTCCTAAAGAAAGTACAGTGAAATGCCTTTCTCGCAAGCTCCAAAACCAACAATGCAGTAATCAATATCAAAATGCACAAAGGGCTGTTGTGGGTGAAGGCTTTCTCAAGCCAAAGAGGTACAGTAATACATCTGATTCAACTAGTTTTAAGTCTTTCTTGAGGAGTGGACTGTGATTAGTTGATCAGCGGAATCGGGCGGCTGGAGCAAAAGACTACACCTACACCTGCTCTTTGCGGATAAGATAGACAAAACATCAGTGTAACTGTCCCTGTCACCATCATTCTCTGGCATTTCAAGAATTAGTAAATATCCTGCTGGGTTTCTCCACCAAAACATTTCCACACATCAACAGTAAGTTAACTCCAAATGAGACTGAACCTCAAAATAATACAGGGATGTTTATCTCAGACATGTGAGACTCTACGGAGAACATCTGACATACTCCCAGAGGGTTACATGTAGCCTCTAATATCACTCAATTAGGGCAATAAAGCCTTTAGAGATTTAAAAACGAGTCAGTTCTCCCCAAGCAGGTAGCGGAAGAGACACACTTGCTGAGCTCATACCCAGATAACTGACAGGCTAGTATTAGTTGGAACAAGTGCTTGGAGATGAGAAGGCTTGCTTTTTCATAGCTTACAATGGGTATTTTGTCTTGAATGTGAAGGTGAAGGTGTACAATGCATTTAATTTGAATTGGACGAATTGAATGTGTTTTTACCTGGAACATAAGCAACGTTTGCCCGTTTCCCTGTATCTTTGCGCTGAAAGCTCTCCTGTCCCACCTCTACTACCTGTGTCTGCAGCAAGGGGGCGCTCCACTTCACTGTGTATTTAGGACCAATAGGAACTAGGCTGCTGATATCAGTGTTACCCTTAGTTGAAGAAACAGCAACACATTTCAATGGCCTGAAGATAGAGACGGATAGAGGTGCACATGCCCCAGAGCCTATTTTTAATAGTATTTCCCATGCTGTCCTAGAAGCCATCATTGCAAAGATAATGCCCTCTCTTTTCCATCTCTATGGGCCTGAACAAGATGCTGGACAAACATTGAGGGCTCTATTTTAACAAACCTAACACAATGGCAAATCTTAGCGCTTGAATTAACACTATATGTCTTGGGGTGTGTCAGAAATATCTTTGCTATTTTCACTGCGGAAATCATGAGCACAATAGCTGGCGGTTGAGCTGGCGTTTTGATTAATAAATAAATTGTGTAATGAGCAATTGCCTCTGACCCTATTACGGGGGCTTAGTCACTTGCTTACTAGTGCTCTTCCATGCCGTCCCTTGGAGGAGTGTGTCACTTGAGTAGGTTGAGTCACAGACTTGATCTTCCTGTCCGGTTTTCCACCACCTCGGGCTTGTGCGGTGGAGGAGATATTAGTGGGCTATACTCAGCCTTGTCTCAGGGTAGTAAGTTGGTGGTTTGAAGATATTCCTCTAGTGGTGTGGGGGCTGTGCTTTGGCAAAGTGGGTGGGGTTATATCCTGCCTGGTTGGCCTTGTCCGGGGGTATCGTCGGACGGGGCCACAGTGTCTCCTGACCCCTCCTGTCTCAGCCTCCAGTATCTATGCTGCAATAGTTTATGTGTCGGGGGGCTAAGGTCAGTCTGTTATATCTGGAGTATTTCTCCTGTCTTATCTGGTGTCCTGTGTGAATTTAAGTATGCGCCCTCTAATTCTCTCTCTCTCCCTCCCCTCCCGGAGGACCTGGGCCCTGGGGCCATGCCTCAGGACTACCTGGTCTGATGACCTGGCCTGATGACTCCTTGCTCCTAACCCTAACCCTAAGGACACACTTCAGATATTGCCACCCTCCCTTCTCAGCGCAAGCAAGCTCATATAAGACAGGTAAATTACCAACCCGTGCGCAAGTATTTGAAAATAGCCCAGCGCAGGTTGATATTGCCAACGAGCGTGCGTGTTACAATTGTGCTGGCATAACGCCAGCCAAAAATAGAGCCCTCTATGTAAAATAATGCATTCAGCAATTGAAAAATCATCCAAATGTGTCAGGGCTCTTTGAATCAACAATATGAAAGGGGGTCAGGAATACATTGTAATTACAGTCCTTCTGATCAGTTGAATATCTCTCCAAACAGCGGACCCCCTACTGATTTTTGGGTCACATTATTATTCATATATTCCCCATAATCATGCATGGGAAGCATTGTGAAACATTGCGATCCCTTTCACAAGTTAAGGGCAAAGTTGGCATAAGGCATGAGCTGAATCAAGTTGGGTGCAATGAATAATTTGTGAGGTTCACTGATCAAAACGGAAGATTTTAAGATGTGATGTTGGGTGAAACTTGGGGAAAACTTGACCTTTTTTCGTTAATGACATTATCCAAATATTTATATATTCTTAATTCCGTCCCTTTACTTTAGATCTGTGTGTATTGTTGTAAAATTGTTAGGCATTACTTGTTACATATTACTGCACTGTTGGAGCTAGAAACACAAGCATTTCGCTACATTTGCAATTACATCTGCATACATGTGTATGTGACCAATAACATTTGATTTTATTTTATTTGGCGGTCACCAACTCTGCGTGCTAGTTGCTGGATTTCAGCGACCTGGTCTGCTACTCGTTTCTGCTCGTTTAGCCTCTCGGCTAACGTCTCCAGCTCAGTGAGGGCCAACTGCAGGGGCATACAGTCAGGGTGGGCCCAGGGAGTGTTCTTCAACATGTCCTTGATGTCCTGGGGGGGTAGGGGGAGAGGAGGGGATAGAGAGAGGAACAAAAAGAGTAAGTGAGAGAGAGAAAAGGGGGGGGGGCGTCAGGGAACATTAAACCTGTTATTAACACAAAGGATTCCCCCAAGAGATATGGGTTTCCACCTGACATGCTTAACAAAGCAAGCTACTCTATACTATGGCCGTTATATGCAGTGGTGGAAAGTACTTAAGTAAAATACTTTAAAGTACTACTTAAGTAGTTTTTGGGGGTATCTGTACTTTACTTCACTATTTATATAACTTTTTATATAACTTTTACTATATAACTTTTTACTTAACTTTACTTAACTTTACTTAACTTTACTTAACTTTACTTAACTTTACTTAACTTTTATAACTTTTACTTCACTACATTCGTAATGAAAATAATGTACTTTTTACTCCATACATTTCCCTGACCCCTAAAAGCACTCATATTTTGAATGCTTAGCAGGAAAGGAAAATGGTCCAATTCACACATCAAGAGAACATCTCTGGTCATCCCTACTGCCTCTGATCTGGTGGACTCACTAAACACAAATACTTTGTTTGTAAATGTCTGCATGTTGGAGTGTGCCACTGGCTATCCGTACATTAAAATAACAAGAAAATGGTGCCGTCTGGTTTGCTTAATATAAGCAATTTGAAATGATTTATACTTTTACTTTTGATAGTTAAGTATATTTAAAACCAAATACTTTTAGTCTTTTACTCAAGTAGTATTTTACTGCGTGACTTGCACTTTTACGTGAGTCATTTTCTATTAAGAATTCTTTACTTTTACTCAAGTATGACAATTGGGTTTCCAAATACATGTTTTGAGAAGCTCTATAGCGTTTTTATTTATGTGTTCCTCTTCTCTCACATGATATGTTTATTGTTGCTTATTACTGAATATTTTGCATGTAAAAACAATCTAGATGTATACAGTATATAAATCATGAACAGCAGGCATTATACATGTATTATCTTTAAGTTGGTAACACTTTATTTAAAGCCTGCAGGCGGTATGCATTATTATGCTGTTACAATGCATTGTAAAACTTATCATGAGCATCTTGGAACTAACCTTTAGCAGCAGGATAAACTGAGGGAAGTGCTGGATTGGTTTAACCATAAAGCCATAAAGCATGATTCTCTCAGGACTGAACGCTTGCGTCTTATGTAGGGTAACAACCACAGGGCCTGGCTCAACAGAGTCCATTACATCAGATCGCAGTCAATAGAGCATGCTATATATGGCAGTCTGGCGTTGCCGAACACAAATGAAAATGCAGGATGAACCTTGTATGGCTGGCGACAATCTGACTGACTGTTTCACCAAAAGCTACTAGAAAACGAGGAATGCAAATAGATAATGAGCTATGAATGCGAATAGATATACTGTATCAGCAAACATGTCTGCAGCCTTGGGAGAGGAAAGAAGACTAATTCATTGTAAACAGACTGATCAAATAGGAAAGCGTAGCCCACCTACAGAAACTCCAGGAAAGCTGTCTTGGAAATGCAGGCTTTCTTCATGAGAGCGTTAAGTGAAGTTGTTGACACAATTGCTGTACACGTCTTGTACTATTGACCTGGAAAACTGTGGAGAAAAATGGATTCAAAATCCAGTCATGTACTATAAAATCAGTGGAAGGATACATGGAAGGAAGGGGTGGAGGGGGTTGCATTTTCAAAGTAACCCAAAATGAGTGCCTCTTGCGTGTCCCTTTGAAATTTTAAGTAGAAATTGTGCACCAATATTGAAAGCCTATTATATTAAATAAATAGTCCGTTAATATAGACCACATAAATCAATCAAAATGTTTCTGAAGTGTCAACATTCTCCGTCAACCCTGTGTCACTTCTAAGAAGATTTTAACCCACTTATTACCGTCATTTCTCCAAGTTTCACCATCATTGTAAAGCCTAGTTATTTTGTTGCTTTGTCAAAGTCATTTCTGAAGAATATTATTTACTTCATTACGTCTATCCCTAATTGTAAGGTCAATCCTGTTATGTGAACTGAACTCTCGTTTTAATATGGTGAAACTAAAATATTTTTCAAAATGAACATTGTACAGCTAATAGTTAAATGATAGAGTAAATGCAGGTGAACTGGTTCTACTCTTTTTGGACATTTTCTGGTGGAAAACTGAGCGGGTCAAGCATAACATGTCAACCTTGTTACCCATAGATAGACAGGCTAGAAATGTTTTATAATTTTTTGTATTCAATTGCCACTGCCTGTTGCACACAACAAGCTTCCATAACAGCTCAAACTGGCTCTAACCATAATAGAAAGAGGAGTGGGAGGCCCCGGTGCACAACTGAGCAAGAGGACAAGTACATTAGAGTGTCTAGTTTGAGAAACAGAAGCCTCGCAAGTCCTCAACTGGCAGCTTCATTAAATAGTACCTGCAAAACACCAGTCTCAACGTCAACAGTGAAGAGGCGATCCGGGATGCTGGCCTTCTAGGCAGCATCCCTCTTGCTCAGTTGTGCACCATGGCCTCCCACTCCTCTTTCTATTCTGGTTAGGGCCAGTTTGTGTTGTTATGTGAAGGGAGTAGTACACAGCATTGTACAAGATCTTCAGTTTCTTGGCAATTTCTTGCATGGAATAGCCTTCATTTCTCAGAACAAGAATAGATGAGTTTCAGAAGAAAGTACTTTGTTTCTGGCCATTTGGAGCCTGTAATCGAACCCACAAATGCTGATGCTCCAGATACTCAACTAGTCTAAAGAAGGCCAGTTTTATTGCCTCTTTATCAGAACAACAATCAATTAATCTTTTAAAATGATAAACTTGGATTAGCTAACAACGTGCCATTGGAACACAGGAGTGATGGTTGCTGATAATGAACATCTGCCTATGTAGAGATTCCATTTTAAAAAATCTTCCGTTTCTAGCTACAATAGTCATTTACAACATTAACAATGTCTACACAGTATTTCTGATCAATTTGATGTTATTTTAATGGACTTTTTTTTATTCTTTCAAAAACAAAGACATTTCTAAGTGACCGCAACCTTTTGACCAATAGTGTATATTATTTTTTATTTATTTTTGCTAAAAATGTGGAGCTCAAAACAGGCCTACCAATGATGGGTTGCCAGTGTATAAACAGCATACTAGTCTTTTCACATATCAGTGGTCAAGGCAGGTAAGATACGGTGAAGGAACCCATTTGGAAAAATGGGACACAGCTGCTGTCTTTCTGTACTCTACGATGATGCGGTGCCTTGAAGTCACAGCTGCACATGGACAGATCCTGCTTGGTCTTGGCACAGCGCTCCTCAGTCACCGCAAGTTCTGTGAAAGCTAAAGTCATAGCCATAACAATGACTCACGATCCCACATGCAAGTTGGAAGAACAGGTGAGCGGGCAGAATAGCTTGAAGGAAAGAGAGAGGAAAGAGTAGGATAGAGTCAGGGCAGAAGCAAGAAATGCAAACAGGGTTGACGAAATTATGTCAATTGGAGGTTGATTTGTTTTAGAAAGTGCAGAGCAGCTTAAATGTACACCTTCCTATCGTTCTCCTTAGATAGTCATTATATAAAGACATTGGTCCTACTTTGGTTCCATGGTATTCAGGAAAATATATATTTTGAATTGAATCCTTCAGCAAGCAAAGACAAGTCATTTGTGTTGCCCTCCTTTACAATAGACAATTTCCCCTTGCTCCTAAGCCTAACACACAAAAAATAAATATACAGTATATATATATAGTTTCAAAACTCAAATTTAAAAAAAAAACAGTTTAAAAACATGCATATCATCGATACCTCATATTATAGAAACCATACTCCTAACCAACACAGACTCAGAGGAGAAATAAACTTTAGCAGCAGCAGTAGGAGGAGCAGCAATGTGTAGATAAAGTCCCAGAAAAGAAGAGGAACCAAGAGAGACTGCTATAAAGTCCCAGAGAAGAAGAAGTGGAACCAAGAGAGACTGCTATAAAGTCCCAGAGAAGAAGAAGTGGAACCAAGAGAGACTGCTATAAAGTCCCAGAGAAGAAGAGGAACCAAGAGAGACTGCTATAAAGTCCCAGAGAAGAAGAGGAACCAAGAGAGACTGCTATAAAGTCCCAGAGAAGAAGAGGAACCATGAGAGACTGCTATAAAGTCCCAGAGAAGAAGAAGAGGAACCAAGAGAGACTGCTATAAAGTCCCAGAGAAGAAGAGGAACCATGAGAGACTGCTATAAAGTCCCAGAGAAGAAGAAGAGGAACCAAGAGAGACTGCTATAAAGTCCCAGAGAAGAAGTGGAACCAAGAGAGACTGCTATAAAGTCCCAGAGAAGAAGAAGAGGAACCAAGAGAGACTGCTATAAAGTCCCAGAGAAGAAGGAGAGGAACCAAGAGAGACTGCTATGAAGTCCCAGAGAAGAAGAGGAACCAAGGAGAGACTGCTATAAAGTCCCAGAGAAGAAGAAGAGGAACCATGAGAGACTGCTATAAAGTCCCAGAGAAGAAGAAGAGGAACCATGAGGGACTGCTATAAAGTCCCAGAGAAGAAGAAGAAGAACCAAGAGAGACTGCTGACAAAACCACTAACTACTAAACACACAGCAAGGCAGTGCATTTAAACTAGCTGTGTACATATGCTCCTCAGTATAGGATGAGTGTGTGTTTATTAACCCAACTGTAGTTGAATTAAACACTCATACCTTTTCAGTGGAGGCTGCTGAAGGGAGGACGCCTCATAATAATGGCTGGAAGGGAAACCATGTGTTTGATGTTGTTGATAGCTTTCCACCTATTCCGCTCCAGCCATTACCACGTGCCAGTCCTCCCCAGTTAAGGTGCCACCAACCTCCTGTGGTTTGTAGAGTCAAGTGTTAGCATATTACACCATAGGACTACTAGTAAAGTTGGACATGCATACTAAAATGCTACTACAACCAAAACCTTTATTGGTTACAATTTGGGATTGAAAAGTGATGTGCGTTTGACTTCATAATATGCTTTTCATATGATATTTGAGCCTACATAGTACTGCTATATTTTGAAAAAGACATAGCAACATACCATAGAGACCAGTGGAGGCTGCTGAGAGGGAGGACGACTCATAATATTGTCCGGAATGGAGAGAATGGAACGGTATCAAACACTCCATTCCAGCCATTACACTCCATTCCAGCCATTATTATGAGCCGTCCTCCCCTCAGCAGCCTCCACTGATAGAAATGTACAGAGATTGCAATATTGTAACTGTCCCATTATGTTGTGTTAGCTGAAAGGGTACATACTGCCACCTGTAGTGTGTTGTTTGAACAGGTATAAAGCCAAGATTGGCGATTTACTGCCACCTGCAGTTATGGAATGTTTGCTCACGAGTATAACTAATTGGTTGATGTGATCCTTCCTTAACCCATAGGAAGTTATACCCAGTTGACTACTTCAAAATGGTGAAAGTCCTCAATGGCGCTGCCCATGCTAAAACAGGCTTTTGGGCACTAGAGTCCTCAATACATCTCCATTCAACAAACAACAATGCTTACATTGATGCAACAGACATCCTCGGGTGTCATTAAATAATTGTAGCACCAAGTTATGTATAGTATCAAGGTCTGAATAACACATACAAAAAAATATAGAGATTGCAAAAGCAGCTGAATATACAAAATAAGAGCCCTCCCTATCTTACTACTGCTGTGGGCCATGCAGGGTCTTGACTTTGGTCCCGCTGTCTGACTGCTCATCATAGCTCTCAAACTCACTGCCGCTCCAGCTGTTGTTGGTGCCATGATGGTCCACTTGCCTCTGAACGTTCTCATAGATGCAATCTGACACACAACTGGGGAGACATTAATCACATACATTATTTTCTCGCACACATGCAGATGCACACACACACACACACATGTATGCACACATGTGTGCACTTACACACACACATATGCACAAGCACGCACCACTGTATGAGTCCCCACCTTCCACAGGAGAGAGGAGGCTCTCACAGTTGACCTCTGGACGACTGGTCCTGAAAATGACGTCTGGACTGGTCATGTAGGGCAGGTCGGGCTATTCAGGATGTCATAGCGGCTGGTCGGATTGGTTGTGATGACGTCATCGGGGACAGTGGGGCCAGGTGGGCTGTCTGTGCAGGCCATACCATCTGGACTTTGCAGGCCCTGCGGACTAGACACATTTTCATTTTCAGAACTTGCTGCATCACCTGAACCTCCTTACATCAAGCGTGGGGGAGGTTTCCCTGCAAGAGAGCAGTGCATCATTCCAACCTTAGTTAATTGGTTTGAAGGCATTCAGATCAGGGGTCTGCAACAGGCGTTCTTTTGGGCGCCATTGTCAAAAAGTTGTTACATTTTGGTGATTTTAGTTTTTGGTAAAGCAAAGACTACAATTATCAGAAATTCAGGTAAAACGTAGTTTAATTTAAGAATTCTGTTCACCATTCCCACAAATAAAAGAGACGAAGGTATGACATTATTGTTATTTTCAATACAATCAATCTCCTTTCGGGCTCAGTTGTTTTCAATTTGCAGTGTATAAATGATCAGAATTATCTTCCAGCCTCCAGACCATCTGCTCCGACAGAAATCGTCCCCCGGCTGAATCTAGTTGCCTACCCCTGAGTTAGAGCATGCTACATTGGACACTACTACCACTCCCCAGGGTTTTTAGCTATGGGTGATTAGCTAAGTAAAAATAGTGACTAGCTAAGTAAACAGATACAAATTGTGGGTTACAGGTCAAGAGAGGACTTTCAAGGTTACTACAAGATTACCAATGCAAGGTCAATCTGGTGTACAATCCCACTGGATTTTCCGCTGCAATGGGTATCGTGGGAATTTCTACCCAGCATCAAGAGCACTTACAGACAGGAGACTGAAAATCAAAACTATCCCTACAGCCCTGAATAGTGTGGAGCGAATTAGCTTTGGGCCCCTCAGGTTTGAGAGGAAGCCTATTTCCATGTGGAAAAGTCTGCCCTATCGCTGAAGAATAGGGTTCATGTCCTGGTCAATATAGCATGGTCAATAAATGCACTCCTATTACAAAGGTGAAGGTGACAGCTGTCTCTTGCTCCTATAGGAAATCAAATTGTATCTCTCCATATGTAGGAACATAATTTGATCACTCTTTTGTTGCTGAGAATGATCCTGTACTGCAGGAAATGCAAACTTGTAGTGCATTTGAGTTTTAAAAAGGCTTCTAAAGTTTGTAATTTCCACTGAAAATTCAGACTTGATTTGCCCTAACGAAAAATGTATCACCCCAACAAAAATATCCATCAATTATAATCCACTGAATAATTAGCATTTCCTGTTGCTGCTGAATTATTTTTCCTATTGTAGCACACTGGCTCAAATTAAGATCCTACATCTGTAGCTCTATAGTACTTGCATGTTTTGTATCTATATCAGGGAGTATTCCGTTTGCAAAGGGGTGTAATATGTCAAATATCCAATAATTGTCACACCCTGATCTGTTTCACCTGTCTTTGTGCTTGTCTCCACCCCCCTCCAGGTGTTGCCCATCTTCCCATTATCCCCTGTGTATTTATACCCGTGTTCTCTGTTTGTCTGTTGCCAGTTTGTTTTGTATTGTCAGGTCTTACCAGGGGGCTTTCCCGTCTTCCTTTTTGTCAAGTTCTGTTTCCTCGGTTCTGACTATTCTGCCTGCCCTGACCCCGAGCCTGCCTGCCGTCCTGTACCTGTTTGACTCTGACCTAATCACAATCCCCTGCCTGTCCTCAACCTGCCCTTTGCCTGTCCTGTGTTTACAATAAATAATCTGAGAACTGTACTATCCGCCTCCTGTGTCTGCATCTGGGTTATATCCTGAGGCGTGATAATAATGAGGTTGGCTACTTTACCCACCAAGAAAGACTATTGTTAATTCCCAATTTCACAAAGTTACTTAACAATAACAATGGTCAATTATTTTCTAAATGAATTTGGCAAGGCTGACATTGGGTATGATTTTGCTACACTGTGTAGGATTGAGGTTGAGATGATAGTGACAGAGACAGGTGGCCTATACTAGAGGAGCTCAGGACTGTGGATCATGTAGGGCGGCTAGACTAGTCTGGGGTTTAGTAAACGTTTATGCAGTCGCAGAGTGAGCTCTGACACCACACTGAACCACTCCTTGGCTGAGGTGGCTCTGTACGGTGCTTGAACTGAACAAATAATGCACACGCTGCTGTGAGGAAACACACCACTGAGCTCACACACGCACGCAACTGGGATATCTCATACACTTCGCTCGCATGCATGCACGCACACACTCCCACATGACTGAGATCACACGTGTAACTGAGATTCTCATTGACATGCACACCAGTGGAGGCTGCTGAGGGGAGGACGGCTCATAATAATATCTGGAATGGAGTCAATGGAGTGGTATCAACAACATCAAAGACGTGGTTTACATGTGTTTGATACCATTCCATTGACTCCATTCCAGACATTATGAGCCATCCTCCCCTCAGTAGCTTCCACTGATGCACACGCACGGCTGAGAGAGAGACCCCGCTGTGTTCTAAATGGGACTTGTAGCCTGTCATGTACTATTATATTTAAATAGATGTTTCCTGTTTTAGAGCAATGATTTGTCTGTACTTAATTGATACAGCTTTGATTTGTCTGCATTTGATTGATAAGGCATCCATTTCCATTCGTTTGATGAGGATCTGATTAGTCCTGATTTGTTCAGTGTGATTCTGGGCTGGTGTCCCAGGCAGTGCTGATGTCATGCTATATTCGTGATTGTGCTGCTTGTAAATCTGTATGATTGTAAAAGTAGGGGAGTGCCCAATGTGTGACACCACAGCCCTGCTGGAAGATGGTCGCGAACCTGTCTGAGTGTCTATGCGGTCAGCCTTTTTTAAGACAGAGGTGTACTAGCACTCATTCACAGAACCTACAGGATATGGCATTGACAGACACAAGGCTAGATATTGGGTAAACATAACAATGTGATCAAACAAAGCTTTGGACGTCATTGATGACACACTGCTTCAAAGTTAGCTGCTTAGCGATTGCGACGCATTCCTCGGAGCTCCAGTATCAAATGTAATATCACTTGTAGTCTCCTTTATCAATGTTTATAACCCTGACAGTCATTCTGAATGCAGCTTGCGGGTGACTGAAAATTCCAACTGTTGGCTATCCTAACTCAACAGGAATTACACATCACTTTGTAAACCAGCATAATGTGTCTTGCAGGCCTGATGTGGCATGTAAACAAAGAGTTTCAGGCCACTGTATTAGCGTAAAACTAGGCCTCAAAATAAGGCCTCATGATATACACTACCGTTCAAAAGTTTGGGGTCACTTAGAAATGTCCTTGTTTTCCATGAAAACATACGTAAAATGAGTTGCAAAATGAATAGGAAATATAGTCAAGATGTTGACAAGGTTATAAATAATCATTTTTTATTTAAATAATAATTGTGTCCTTCAAACTTTGCTTTCGTCAAAGAATCCTCAATTTGCAGCAATTACAGCTTGGCAGACCTTTGGCATTCTAGTAGGTAATCTGAAGAGATTTCACCCGAAGCTTCCTGAAGCACCTCCCACAAGTTGGATTGGCTTGATGGGCACTTCTTACGTACCATACGGTCAAGCTGCTCCCACAACAGCTCAATAGGGTTGAGATCCGGTGACTGTGCTGGCCACTCCATTATAGACAGAATACCAGCTGACTGCTTCTTCCCTAAATAGTTCTTGCATAGTTAGGAGCTGAGCTTTGTGTCATTGTCCTGTTGTAGGAGGAAATTGGCTCCAATTAAGCATCGTCCACAGGATATGGCATGGCATTGCAAAATGGAGTGATAGCCTTCCTTCTTCAAGATCCCTTTTATCCTGTACAAATCTTCCACTTTACCACCACCAAATCACCCTAAAACCATCACATTGCCTCCACCATGCTTGACAGATGGCGTCAAGCACTCCTCCAGCATCTTTTCATTTTTTCTGTGTCTCACGAATGCTCTTCTTTGTGATCCAAACACTTTGTCTGTCTATACACTTTTTTTCCAATCTTCCTCTGTCCAGTGCCTGTGTTCTTTTGCCCATCTTAATCTTTTATTTGTATTGGCCAGACTGAGATATGGCTTTTTCTTTGCAACTCTGCCTAGAAAGCCAGCATCCCTGAGTCGCCTCTTCACTGTTGACGTTGAGACTGGTGTTTTGCGGGTACAATTTAATGAAGCTGCCAGTTGAGGACTTGTGAGGCATCTGTTTCTCAAACTAGACACTCTAATGTACTTGTCCTCTTGCTCAGTTGTGCACCGGGGCCTCCCACTCCTCTTTCTATTCTGGTTAGAGCCAGTTTGTGCTGTTCTGTGAAGGGAGTAGTACACAGCAATTGTAAATGAGAACTTGTTCTCAACTTGCCTACCTGGTTAAATAAAAAGGTTAAATAAAAAAAATAAAACAGCGTTGTACAAGATCTTCAGTTTCTTGGCAATTTCTTTCATGGCATAGCCTTCATTTCTCAGAATAAGAATAGACTGACGAGTTTCAGAAGAAAGTACTTTGTTTCTGGCCATTATTATCCTGTAATCGAACCCACAAATGCTGATTCTCCAGATACTCAACTAATGTTAATTTCTCTACCATAAGCCGCTTCTCATTTTAGAGAATTTGGCAGTACGTCCAACTGGCCTCACAACCGCAGACCACGTGTATGGCATTGTGTGGGCGAGCGGTTTGCTGATGCCCCATGGTGGCAGTGGGGTTATGGTATGGGCAGGCCTAAGCTATGGACCTACGTGTACGACAGTGTGTTCCAGTTCCTGCCAATATCCAACAACTTTGCACAGCCATTGAAGAGGAGTGGGACAATATTCCACAGGCCACAATCAACAGCCAACTCAATGCGAAGGAGATGTGTCATGCTGCAAAGGCAAATGGTGGTCACACCAGATACTAACTGGCTTTTGGATCCACGTACCTTTTGTTAAGGTATCTGTGACCAGGCCTCCCGGGTGGCGCAGTGGTTAAGGGCCACCAGAGACTCTGAATTCGCGCCCAGGCTCTGTGGTAACCAGCCGCGACCGGGAGGTCCGTGGGGAGAGGCACAATTGGCATAGCGTTGTCCGGGTTAGGGAGGGATTGGCCGGTAGGGATATCCTTGTCTCATCGCACACCAGTGACTCCTGTGGCGGGCCGGGCGCAGTGCACGCTAACCAAGGTTGCCAGGTGCACGTGTTTCCTCCGACACATTGGTGCGGATGGCTTCCAGGTTGGATGCGCGCTGTGTTAAAAAGCAGTGCGGCTTGGTTGGGTTGTGAATCGGAGGACGCATGACTTTCAACCTTCGTCTCTCCCGAGCCTGTACGAGAGTTGTAGCGATGAGACAAGATAGTAGCTACTAACAATTGGATACCACGAAATTGGGGAGAAAAAAGGGGGTAAAAAAAAAAAAAAAAATTAAAATAAAGGTATCTGTGACCAACAGATTCATATCTGTCTTCCCAGTCATATGAAATCAATAGATTAGGGCATAATGAATGTATTTCAATTTGACTTCCATATGTGATCTGTAACTAAGTAAAATCTTTGAAATTGTTGCATTTGTATTTTTGTTCAGTATAGTTAGTTTAGTTTCACCTGACCGGTAACTTAGCAAGTAGAGTAGGGAACTATGGAACATTCAGCGATGTGAGGTTATGAGGTCAAATAACGTAATTTCATTTTTTTTTTATGTGAAACCAAACTTTCTCCACTGTTGTTAAATTGTTTTATTTTATTTAGTATAGTATAAGCTTATATGTTAAGCATCATAAATAATGCCATAGATTCCTTTTTTTTAAATACACTGCTCAAAAAATTAAAGGAACACTAAAATAACACATCCTAGATCTGAATGAATGAAATATTCTTATTAAATACGTTTTTCTTTACATAGTTGAATGTGCTGACAACAAAATCACACAAAAATTATCAATGGAAATCAAATTTATCAACCCATGGCGGTCTGGATTTGGAGTCACACTCAAAATTAAGGTGGAAAACCACACTACAGGCTGTGTGTAATGTCCTTAAAACAAGTCAAAATGAGGCTCAGTAGTGTGTGTGGCCTCCACGTGCCTGTATGACCTCCCTACAATGCCTGGGCATGCTCCTGATGAGGTGGGGGATGGTCTCCTGAGGGATCTCCTCCCAGACCTGGACTAAAGCATCCGCCAACTCCTGGACAGTCTGTGGTGCATGGAGCGAGACATGATGTCCCAGATGTGCTCAATTGGATTCAGGTCTGGGGAACGGGCGGGCCAGTCCACAGCATCAATGCCTTCCTCTTGCAGGAACTGCTGACACACTCCAGCCACATGAGGTCTAGCATTGTCTTGCATAAGGAGGAACCCAGGGCCAACCGCAACAGCATATGGTCTCACAAGGGATCTGAGGATCTCATCTCGGTACCTAATGGCAGTCAGGCTACGTCTGGCGAGCACGCCACCCCACACCATGACTGACCCACCGCCAAACCGGTCATGCTGGAGGATGTTGCAGGCAGCAGAGCGTTCTCCACGGCGTCTCCAGACTCTGTCACGTCTGTCACATGTGCTCAGTGTGAATCTGCTTTCATCTGTGAAGAGCACAGGGCGCCAGTGGCGAATTTGCCAATCGTGTTCTCTGGCAAATGCCAAACGTCCTGCACGGTGTTGGGCTGTAAGCACAACCCCCACCTGTGGACGTCGGGCCCTCATACCACCCTCATGGAGTATGTTTCTGACCGTTTGAGCAGACACATGCACATTTGTGGCCTGCTGGAGGTCATTTTGCAGGGCTCTGGCAGTGCTCCTCCTGCTCCTCCTTGCACAAAGGCGGAGGTAGCGGTCCTGCTGCTGGGTTGTTGCCCTCCTACGGCCTCCTCCACGTTTCCTGATGTACATGCTCTGGACACTACGCTGACAGACACAGCAAACCTTCTTGCCACAGCTCGCATTGATGTTCCATCCTGGATGAGCTGCACTACCTGAGCCCCTTGTGTGGGGTGAAAGCCCCGAAGCCTTCAGAAATCCTCAGGTGCACATCACTAGTGGAAACACACCAATGGTGGGAAAATGCACATATTTTCTTTATGCATATTTTAGAATATGGGTATGAAAATATGTCGCCAATTGGATGGAAACCTAGATATTGCCAGTCATGGATGGTAACTCTACAATTCACTCAAAAATGCAATGAACACTAGGAAACTATATTGGAGGTGTGGCTTAGTCGGGGCATAGCCTTCAGTTAGTTATTTTTGGCCACCCGTGAGTGGAAGTGTTGTATCAGTTTAAGTGGTCTATCATTATGTTAATAAGCACCGTGTTAATTTAACACTGAAAAGTGTGGACCCATATACAGTGCCTTGCGAAAGTATTCGGCCCCCTTGAACTTTGCGACCTTTTGCCACATTTCAGGCTTCAAACATAAAGATATAAAACTTTATATTTTTGTGAAGAATCAACAACAAGTGGGACACAATCATGAAGTGGAACGACATTTCTTGGATATTTCAAACTTTTTTAACAAATCAAAAACTGAAAAATTGGGTGTGCAAAATTATTCAGCCCCTTTACTTTCAGTGCAGCAAACTCTCTCCAGAAGTTCAGTGAGGATCTCTGAATGATCCAATGTTGACCTAAATGACTAATGATGATAAATACAATCCACCTGTGTGTAATCAAGTCTCCGTATAAATGCACCTGCACTGTGATAGTCTCAGAGGTCCGTTAAAAGCGCAGAGAGCATCATGAAGAACAAGGAACACACCAGGCAGGTCCGAGATACTGTTGTGAAGAAGTTTAAAGCCGGATTTGGATACAAAAAGATTTCCCAAGCTTTAAACATCCCAAGGAGCACTGTGCAAGCGATAATATTGAAATGGAAGGAGTATCAGACCACTGCAAATCTACCAAGACCTGGCCGTCCCTCTAAACTTTCAGCTCATACAAGGAGAAGACTGATCAGAGATGCAGCCAAGAGGCCCATGATCACTCTGGATGAACTGCAGAGATCTACAGCTGAGGTGGGAGACTCTGTCCATAGGACAACAATCAGTCGTATATTGCACAAATCTGGCCTTTATGGAAGAGTGGCAAGAAGAAAGCCATTTCTTAAAAATATCCATAAAAAGTGTCGTTTAAAGTTTGCCCAAGCCACCTGGGAGACACACCAAACATGTGGAAGAAGGTGCTCTGGTCAGATGAAACCAAAATTGAACTTTTTGGCAACAATGCAAAACGTTATGTTTGGCGTAAAAGCAACACAGCTCATCACCCTGAACACACCATCCCCACCGTCAAACATGGTGGTGGCAGCATCGTGGTTTGGGCCTGCTTTTCTTCAGCAGGGACAGGGAAGATGGTTAAAATTGATGGGAAGATGGATGGAGCCAAATACAGGACCATTCTGGAAGAAAACCTGATGGAGTCTGCAAAAGACCTGAGACTGGGACGGAGATTTGTCTTCCAACAAGACAATGATCCAAAACATAAAGCAAAATCTACAATGGAATGGTTCAAAAATAAACATATCCAGGTGTTAGAATGGCCAAGTCAAAGTCCAGACCTGAATCCAATCGAGAATCTGTGGAAAGAACTGAAAACTGCTGTTCACAAATGCTCTCCATCCAACCTCACTGAGCTCGAGCTGTTTTGCAAGGAGGAATGGGAAAAAATGTCAGTCTCTCGATGTGCAAAACTGATAGAGACATACCCCAAGCGACTTACAGCTGTAATCGCAGCAAAAGGTGGCGCTACAAAGTATTAACTTAAGGGGGCTGAATAATTTTGCACGCCCAATTTTTCCGTTTTTGATTTGTTAAAAAAGTTTGAAATATCTAATAAATGTCGTTCCACTTCATGATTGTGTCTCACTTGTTGTTGATTCTTCACAAAAAAAATACAGTTTTATATCTTTATGTTTGAAGCCTGAAATGTGGCAAAGGTCGCAAAGTTCAAGGGGGCCGAATACTTTCGCAAGGCACTGTACACACTGGCTCAGTCTTAAATTGAACACTTTCAGTGTTGATTCAACACTGTAGAATTTTCTGTGTGAACAATTCCCTCACATGCTCTGTAATAGTTTTATAATAGTTTTGACACTCTCTCAACCTCAAAACTACTCTGTTTTAATCTGAGGCTGTAGAGGCTACATGTACAGTACAAACACAAACACAAATAATAATAACTTTATTTGTATGGTGATTTTTAATACAAGTAACAAAGTGCTTCCCATCTTAAAATAATAAAAAGTACAAACAAATAAACAAAAACAAGAGGAAAGAGAAATTAAGAAAAAAATATATGATTAATTAAAATCACACGTTGAATCTGCAAGAAAGTGACATTTGCTGACCATTCCAAAGTCTAACCCAAATGGCAAATTCCCAGTCTCCTTTAGGTCTCAACCTAGACTTTGGAATGGTCAACAGTGCCCTGCCAGAGGATCTCAGGCTGCGTCTTGGCTCGTGGGGATATAAACGATCTGAGATATAGGATGGTGCTAAACCAAGCCTAGTCTTAAACGTGATTAATACCATTTTAAAATCTATTCTAAAAGTGACTGGTAGCCAGTGTAGAGAAGCTAAAATAGGTGTGATATGGTTACATTTCCTGGTGCCTTGGGGTTCTATGTATACCGAGCTGTAGCGTTCTGAACTTACTTTGGACGATGGAGTGATTTCTGACTGAGACAGCAAATAAAAACATTGTATACGTTTCTCTAGATCAATGACTGAGATAAAAATACTTGACTTTAGATATATTTCTTAGATGATAAAAGCAGGACTGGACAACCGTCTTTACATGCAGCTCACGGTTTAGGTCAGGGTCAAAGAAGACACCAAGGATTTACATTTGTGGACAATTGACAAAGGTTATCTACAATCTGAGTTATAGCATGGTGGGGGCCAATTACAACAACCTCAGATCTTTTTTTAAATCATTGGCCTGGAGAAAATTGTCAGACCACATTTGATGTCATCAAGACACTTGTGATGGATAGCTACGCTAGCTTGGTCACTGGGTCTGATTGGTTAATAGAGCTGTGTGTCATCCGTATAGCAGTGAACCTGAATGTTATGATTGCAGATGATACAGTATCACCAAGGGGAAGCATATACAGTTGAAGTTGGAAGTTTACATACACCTTAGCCAAATACATTTCAACTCAGTTTTTCACAAATTATGACATTTAATCCCAGTAACAATTCCCTGTCTTAGGTCAGTTAGGATCACCACTTTATTTTAAGAATGTGAAATGTCAGAATAATAGAGAGTGAAAGAGTGAAAGATTTATTTCAGATTTTGTTTCTTTCATCACATTCACAGTGGGTCAGAAGTGTACATACACTTAATTAGTATTTGGTAGCATTGCCTTTAAATTGTTTAACTTGGGTCAAACGTTTCGGGTAGCCTTCCACAAGCTTCCCACAGTTACTACTGACAGAGCTGGAGTAACTGAGTCAAATTCTCTATGGGATTGATGTCAGGGCTTTGCAATGGCCACTCCCAATACCTTGACTTTGTTGTCCTTAAGCCATTTTGCCACAATTTTTGAAGTGTGCTTGGGGTCATTGTCCAAATGGAAGACCCATTTGTAACCAATCTTTAACTTCCTGACTGATATCTTGAGATGTTGCTTCAATATATCCACATAATTTTCCGTCCTCATGCTGCCATCTATTTTGTGAAGTGCACCAGTCCCTCCTGCAGTAAAGCATCCCCACAACATGTTGCTGCCACCCCCATGCTTCATGGTTGGGATGGTGTTCTTCGGCTTGCATGCCTCCACCTTTATCCTTCAAACATAACGATGGTCATTATGGCCAAACAGTTCTATTTTTGTTTCATCAGACCAGGGGACATTTCTCCAAAAAGTATGATCTTTGTCCCCATGTGCAGTTGCAAACCGTAGTCTGGCTTTTTTTATGGTTTTGGAGCAGTGGCTTCTTCCTTGATGAGCGGCATTTCAGGTTATGTCGATATAGGACTCGTTTTACTGTGGTTTCCTCCAGCATCTTCACAGGGTCCTTTGCTGTTGTTCTGGGACTGATTTGCACTTTTCGCATCAAAGTACGTTAATCTCTAGGAGACAGAACGCATCTCCTTCCTGAGCGGTATGATGGCTGCGTGGTCCCATGGTGTTTATACTTGCGTACTATTGTTTGTACAGATGAACGTGGTACCTTCAGGCATTTGGAAATTGCTCCCAAGGATGAACCAGACATGTGGAGGTATACAATTTCTTTTCTGAGGTCTAGGCTGATTTTTTAAAATGTTCCCATGATGTCAAGCAAAGAGGCACTGAGTTTGAAGGTAGACCTTGAAATACATCCATACATACATCCAATTGACTCAAATTATGTCAATTATCCTATCAGAAGCTTCTAAAGCCAAGACATCATTTTCTGGAATTTTCCAAGCTGTTTAAAGGCACAGTCAACTTAGTGTATGTAAACTACCCATGAAATTGTGATACAGTGAATTATAAGTGAAAAAATCTGTCTGTAAACAATTGTTGGAAAAATTACTTGTGTCGTGCAGAATGTAGATGTCCTAACCGACTTGCCAAAACTATAGTTTGTTAACAAGAAATTTGTGGAGTGGTTGAAAAAGTAGTTTTAATGACTCCAACCTAAGTGTATGTAAACTTCTGACTTCAACTGTACAGGGGAAAAAAGATGGGACCCAGAATTTACCACTGAGGGACACGATAGTGAATAGGTGCTGGTGACGATACTGAACCACCCACGCTCACTGAAAAACGTCTGGCACATATACATGACCTGAACCAGTCGAGAGAAACGCTGGAGATTCCCAACCACCTCTCCAGCTGGTCAACAAGGATGTTATGATCAATTGTGACAAACGCGGCAACTAAAATAGAAAATGAATCGGTAGCCAACAGAAGGTCATTAATGACTTTCAAGAAAGCAGTTCCCGTGCTGTGAAGTGTGGGGAAGCCCGACTGGAATTTTTCAACTACGTTTTTCATACTCAAATTAGCCACCAATTGCTTGAAAACAACAGTTCATTGCATCCTTGCAGTTGACTGTTCTGCCATAAGATACCTGAGTGTGTTACATTCCTCAGAAGTATATGGCAGATCCAGACATGCAGTACAGACTGAGTCAACACCATCGTGAGATGAGCAAGGCAGGCAGAGACCTTAAACACAAATAACACAGGATGACTAGCTGCTCAGGCATAAAATATCATATATACAATCAAAATGGCTCCCAACACGGTGGACCTTTTCATTCTAAAGACACACCTACAGTTTGACTTACTAACTAGGGCCTTGAGCTAGCCTACAGCACCAGGTTCGGTCTAGTAGGGCTTTCTCACTGACAACAGACAATTGACTTGTGAACCCTCTCAATCACGTGTGAATGTCAAAAACAAGACTACATGGTGAGGCAGCAGCAATGATTCCACCGGTGGAATTAGGGTGACCACATCTAAAATGCCCAAATGCAGGACAAAGGGAAAGATTCTGTGGGACATTCGCGGAACAGGGGACAGAATACATTTTTGGGGCAGGTTAATGGATCACGTTCAAATGGTGACATAGTTCTGCTGTATGAAGGTCACTGCCTGTTAAAAGGGCAACCCTGAGTTGCTACATCAATTTTTGGACTTATGTACCCATTGATTCTTGAAGAATGTACCGTGTAAATGCCTCATGAGCATAGTTCAGCTGTCGTACCCCATCAAAACCCAAAATATAACTTGTTTTATTGACTCCAATGTTTGTAAACATACTAAATGTAATCAACCTAAAAAAACATGATTAAAACTATTGATATCATGGATGGTCAGCCCTTGCACTTATAGCGTGGTGGATGGATTCGAGAGTGGTTGCATTTCTCAAGCCCCATCCCTCAGCTTTTTACTGAAACTGTGGCGGGGAGGACACTTTGTTAATGTTTCAGTTAAGGATTGCTGCTTTAAACACCTTTAATAGAGTCATAGTGTTATTATGTGGTGCAATCCTCTAGTGAGTGAGTTACTTTTGTGCTGTTAATATCAAGCAAAGTTGAGAAAGAAATTCTTAGTATTGCAAACAAAAATTATGATATTGAAGGCAAAACATAAACCCAAAGGTATTGATAGCAAAACGAAATATTGCAAGGAGTTTCTTTCAAAATGTGAGAACAAATGAACTTATATGGATGCCCCAAATATAGTTTCCAGTGATTTCTTTTGTATGATAACGCAATGAAATAAAACGTCTTTGGTTATGTTACCCTGGCCTTTGGTTATGTTACCCTGGCCTTTGGTTATGTTACCCTGGCCTTTGGTTATGTTACCCTGGCCTTTGGTTATGTTACCCTGGCCTTTGGTTATGTTACCCTGGCCTTTGCTTTTGCTGCCTTTTCTTTCCAGTTGCAAGTTTTGGCACATTCCAACAACATAGTACCCTGTATCCCACTGCTGGTTTGCCTCTGAAGCTAAACAGGGTAGGTCCTGGTTGGTCCCTAGATGGGACACCAGATGTAGGTGAAATGTACATATGAAACTTCACACACGTCCGACAACCATGTGTCTGATTCGTGAAGATTCCCCCCCACCACCCCCTTCTTTCTCTCTGAACAGTCAAAGGGAGTTAACTTCAGGCATTTGAAGACCCTCTGAAGTATTGCAGAATTATATTTTTCCTCTTTGTTATCTACATCCATTTAAGAATGCACATCTCCTCGCAATTGGTTGCTCTGTAAGCCTATCAAATGCATCAGGTCATTCTCCTGAAATCTGGAGGTCACCCCCCACCACACCACAGGAGGTTGGTGGCACTTTAATTGGGCAGAACAGGCTCATGGGAATGGTTTCCATGTGTTTGATGCCATTCCATTCACACCATTCCAGCCATTATTATGAGCCGTTCTCCCCTCCACTCACTAGTGGGGTCCAGGCTCTATTGCAATGTGATGATGCAGAGTGTAATGGACAGACACAGACAATGAGGTCTCACCACCTTGTTCTCGGTAAAGACAGTTTTAGCTTCATGAACTTAGTGCAACTCAGCTTACCCTATCATACAAATCTAAGGCTGTTTTGCCCCCCATTTAGTTTTTACATTGTCTACAATGTATAGCTCCAAATGTGTTTCCAACGATCATGTCAGTCTATTTGACCTTCAGGCATTCTGAATTTCAGAGTGGTTACCTAAGCCCCATCCCTAAGCGTACCAGCTTAGCAAACAAAGTGGAAGGGTCAGGCTGTTGAAATGAACACTTTCAAGTATGTAATTCACTGACATTTATAGCAATGAGCTCCAGTCAAAGATTTCCTCTTTCATCTGTAGCTCTAGCCTAGATAATACAAAAATGTGCTTTTGGATGGTATGCACATCCCCGTCACAAGAGGGCGACATGATACTTTGGTCGCTTCATGGGTTGTAGTTATCTTGACATTTTCCATGTCCCATGTATTTCTATTTTGTAGTACCCGCCAGGCCGGCATGTCACGTCTCGGCACATATTCACATTTTAACAAAAAAGACAGACGACAAAGGGGGAGGGCTCATAGCGATAAAGCAGGCCATCAAACAAAAGACTTATAGGCCAGACATCCACAGCAAACGAATCACAGGTAAACATTGAAACATATACTGAACAAAAATATAAACGCAACATGCAACAATTTCAAATATTTGATTGAGTTACAGTTCATAAATTCATTAGGCCCTAATCTATGGATTTCACATGACTGGGAATACAGATATGCATCTGTTGGTCACAGATACCTTTAAAAAAAGTTAGCGGTGTGGATCAGAAAACCAGTCAGTATCTGGTGTGACCACCATTTGCCTCATGCATGCAGTGCATGCTACACATCTCCTTCGCATAGAGTTGATAAGGCTGTTGATTGTGGGCTGTGAAATGTTGTCCCAGTCCTCTTCAATGTCTGTGCCAAGTTGCTGGATATTGGCGGGAACTGGAACACGCTGTCGTACACCTCGATCCAGAGCATCCCGGCACTCTGTTCACAACGTTGACACCAGCAAACCGCTCGCCCACACGACGCCATACACATGATCTGTGGTTGTGATTTTGGAGGCGGCTTATGGTAGAGAAATAAACATTACATTTTCTGGAAACAGCTCTGGTGGACATTCTTGCTGTCAGCATGTTTTTGCATGCTCACACAAAACTTGAGACATCTGTGGCATTGTATTGTGTGACAAAACGGCACATTTTAGAGTGGCCTATTATTGTCCCCAGTACAAGGTGCACCTATGTAATGAACATGCTGTTTAACCAGCTTCTTGATATGCCACGCCTGTCAGGTGGATGTATTATTTTGGCAAAAGAGAAATGTTCACTAACAGGGATGTAAACAAGTTTGTGCCATGTCTGGGGTATTTAATTTCAGCTCATGAAACATGGAACCAACACTTTACATGTTGCGTTTATATTTTCGCTCAGTGTATATGTTACAACTTTTATCACAAGCTGTAACGTATACATAAGGGAGAGTTATGGCTTTTTGCATTATCCAACTGTAGTTAATTATAAATGTAGGCAGTACTCACGTGGTTTCATCGAGCCGGAGACTGCAGATTCTTTTGTTCAAAAAAATCCATCAAAAAAACGAGGAAGACGGATAGACACTAGAGAATCAGGAAATCATTCTGCAGTCGTTAATTAGTCACCGAATTAGAAGTCAAATAATCGGAACTCAAGAGGTTTAGCAACTTTTAGTTGGAGAAAGCGAAAGTTTTTCATCGGTGTATTAGCTAGCTAACGTTAGTTAACGTTACCCAAGGTTTGTGTCTTTGTTGAGATATCGATAGCTCACACTAGCTGGCCTTAGTTAGTGACGTTAGCTGGCTAGCTAAATTAGCTAGCTAACTAATTCATTTTTTTATCCAGTGAAACCGTGCACTGTGTGGCTATTTTCGTATTTTCCCGTAGTTTAATAGTTGTCTGTTGTTCAGTAGGTAGTAGCCTCAGATTATGTTAGCACAAAGACAAAGAAATGCGGACAACTGGGTGCTAGAATTCATTACTAGCGCGAGTTGCTATGTTAATCGTGCCTAAGATAGGTGGCTTTCTAACTTGTGTGTACTTGGACTTGAATTTAACGTGTAAATGACAAGCCATTTACGCATAGGTTTCCTTTGACTGTTGACATGTCTTTCCTCTCAAGAGCATTGCGTTGTCAGCATTTCAGCAATAATAGTTTGGTTTCGGTTGTATTGATATCTAAATGCATGTCTGTGTTTTCACCCCCACTTTAATACAGATATTTTGACAAACATGCCACGCAAGAAGGTAACAGAAGTCTCAGGGAATGGTGGGATCAAGAGGAAGAGGGCAGGAGGCAAAAAGAAGGAACGGGAGTTCAGCAGTGATGATGAGTTTGACGATTATGAAGAGCAGGAGAACACAAAGAAACCTGGCAAGCCTGCTACAAAGTCAGGCCTTCAACCAGTCACTGTCGCGGACGATATCAAGGAAAAAATAGTAAGTCCTCCTGACCTGCATGAGGTTGTCGAACATTGTTCAGATAATCAAGGGAGGGGGTTTGTGATGTGACTATATAGAATTGTGGTTAATGTGAATGGAGAATGTAACAACCTGCTATTAGTCACTTGTAAATCAAGGGTGCTTATGCAGTGCTAGAACAAAACATCAAGAGAAACGTTAAGATAAAGCTGATCCCTGTATTGTCATTTCTACAGAAACTTGACTTACCTAAAGTCAAAGGTCAACTGCTCATTTTCGGTGCCACCAACTGGGATCTCATCGGAAGGAAAGAGGTGCCAAAAGCACAAGGTATAACCCTTCCCAGTCCTGTACATTGCTGTATGCAATACTCCATTCGGTTGTCCCTCAATAGCACTCGTGCTACCAACTTTGAAAGTAGTTTTTCCTGTCTTTCTACTGACAATCTTGAAGCAATCCTCATAATTGACTGCAGTATTGAACTGTTCCTGTTTCTTATCAAATCAAACTTTAAAGTGCATTTACAATCGCAGCAGAATTTACATTAAAATTGTGGTGTGTGGGGTCTCGCAGCGGCCTTCAGGAACCTAGGCCAGAACTTGTGGGGTCCTCACCGCTACGGCAGCATGAGTGACGTGCAGGTCAGCAGTGTGGTGTCTGGTCCCTGTGCTGCCCACAGCCTCCTAATCACCACTGAGGGCAAGCTCTGGAGCTGGGGTAGGAATGCTATACTGTAATAGCTCATAGTTTATACTGGTATGTATATGTTTCATAGATGTAATCATTCTAGCTTGTTTGAGTCCAGGAGAAAGGATCAATATTGACTTCTTTCTCCCTTTGTCAGGTCGAAATGAAAAGGGTCAGCTGGGTCACGGGGACACCAAGCGCCTGGAGGCCCCAAAGCTGATTGAGGCCCTCGCAGATGAAGTGGTGGTGGCTGCAGCCTGTGGACGCAACCACACCCTGGCATTGACAGAGGGTGGCACCGCCTACTCGTTTGGAGAGAACAAACTGGGCCAGCTGGGCCAGGGCAACCAAACAGATGCAGTCCTCAGTCCAGCCCTGGTAAGCAACATCAACCTCATTATTCATCAGCCTAATTATTGTGGCTGATTTATTATAGGTTTAATATGGCCACATGCTGAGCCTGTGCTTATGAAAGCTTCTCCTTTCCCCTCTCAGATCCAGTACAATGGGCAGCCCTTGGTCAAGGTGGCATGTGGGGCAGAGTTCAGCATGGTGGTGGACTGCAAAGGAAACCTCTACTCTTTCGGGTGCCCAGAGTATGGCCAGCTAGGTATGTACGCAACTAACGAGCAGGACTGGACAGATTTAAAATGTAAAAATGTTTTTCTAATGACACATTTTTAAGATTCATAATGACCCCTTCAAAAATCTTTCTAGATCAAACACTGGCATTGCACTTATTTTTGTTTTGGGTCACAGGACACAACTCTGACGGCAAGTTCATTGCCCGTGCCCAGCGCATCGAGTTTGACTGTGAGACCATTGCACGCCGCGTGGCCATCTTCATCGAGAAGAGTAAGGACGGCCAGGTGACGCCTGTACCTAACGTGGTGGTCCGAGACGTCGCCTGCGGAGGCAATCACACAGTGAGGAGGGAAGACCAGGACGCGTATTCAGTCTTGGAGAACGATCAGTTTGGCCTTTTTTAGATCATAATGAATAAAATTACATGTACATGGTGGACCTGATTCTAGATCAGCACTCCTACTCTGAGACACTTTATAAATACAGGCTCTGATCCCTATTGTCACAAATACCCCTTGAGACAGAAATGTGCATTTTAGAAATAGAAATCAAGCAATGATATAGAGCTTTTTGTCTCGCAATAGTGTTTGTGTATATTAGTGATGTTAGCGCGAGGTGTGTGTGTTTCCAGCTGATATTGGACTCCCAGAAGCGGGTGTTTTCCTGGGGCTTTGGTGGTTATGGACGGCTGGGTCACACGGAGCAGAAGGACGAGATGGTGCCCAGACTGGTGAAGCTCTTCGACTTCCCCGGGCGCGGGGCATCCCAAATCTACACTGGCTATCAGTGCTCCTTCGCTATAAATGAGATGGGTATGGGACACAATGCTTAACCCCTTGAATGTCGCACTGATGAGTAAATCTTTTTAGAATTATTTTATTTATTTCCCCTATTATCAATTTATACCACATTAACCAAGAATACTACCGTTACTTCCCCACGTCTGTTGCTCTACCTGATATACACTCGGTACAAAACATGTCTCTTTCCATGAGAGACTGACCAGGTGAAAGCGGCTATCTCTTATTGATGTCACCTGTTAAATCCACTTTAACCAGTGTAGATGATGGGGAGGTCTGGTTAAATAAGGATTTTTAAGCCTTGAGAAAATAGAGATGCGGATTGTGTATGTGTGCCATGCAGAGGGTGAATGGGCAAGAAAAAAGTGCAGTTGGAACGGTATGGTACGGGTATGGTAGTAGGTACCAGGCGTACCGGTTTGAGTGTGTCAAGAACTGCAATGCTGCTGGGTTTTTCACGCTCAACTGTTTCTCGTGTGTGTCAAGAATGGTCCACTACCCAAAGGACATCTAGCCAACTTGACACAACTGTGGGAAGCATTGGAGTCAACATGGGCCAGCAGCCCTGTGGAACGCTTTCAATACCTTTTAGAGTCCATGCCCCAACGAACTGAGGCTGTTCTGAGGGCAAAAGGTGGTGCAGGTCAATATTAGGAAGGTGTTCTTAATGTTTTGTACACTGAGTGTATATTGTAGTGATTTTTCAAGGGGTGTGCCAACTGATTTTGAACCTTACATCTGTCAGTCTAAACAATATAGCCATTACGCCATAGAGTTGGACAAATTTTGCTGGTGTTTTTTGATAAGGAAGCTACAATATTAACATTTTGTGTGCAGGAGGGCTGTTTTTCTGGGGGGTCACCAATACCTCGCGGGAGTCTACCATGTACCCCAAGGCTGTGCAGGACCTGTGTGGCTGGAAGGTCCGAAGTCTGGCGTGCGGGAAAAGCAGTATAGTTATTGCTGCAGACGACAGCACCATCAGCTGGGGACCCTCCCCCACCTTTGGAGAACTGGTAAGTTTTCATTGGTGTATTTATAAAGCAGACTTCTCACACCCAAAGTGCTGTAGCATTATAGAAATGTACTTGTGCTCAAGAGACTGCTGAATTGGCACACCTGTTCCGGCTTCACCTCTTATGACATGGGTTTTGTTACAGGGATACGGAGACAACAAGGCCAAGTCCTCCACTACTGCTCAGGAGGTGAAGACCCTGGATGGAGTTTACACTGAACAGGTGTGGAGCAGCAACCGAGAATGAAAACAGTGATGAATTTGAATTCCCACTTATGTATTCTGAAGATGGGAACTGCATTTAGGTACATGTTCACTCTGAAACTTTTTGTTGTTTGTGGTTGCAGGTGGTGATGGGATACGCACACTGCCTGGTCATCGCCAGACAGGATACTCCACAGGAAGAAGACAAGCTCAAGAAGCTGCCAGAGTACAACCCACGCACGCTCTGATAGGGCACCATCCAGCTGCCTCACTTTTTATTTAATTTTTTATTTTTACTCCAGAGACACCTGATTCTCTCCAGAATGCACCTGCCCTTTAGGTCACCTTTGTAAGTCATGATGGATGGCTGGGGAGGGTGGGCTCCCATGAATATGTATGCATACACTTTGAAAAACAAGTCTGGTCTAGGCCATAGATTCAGAGGTTAAATGAACAAAAATGTGCCACAACTAAGACTGAAAGAAATCTACTCTGGACAGAATACATCCTGCTCACAACGCCTGTCAGATTTCTACAGCTGGATAGAGGAACTCTACCACTCAACTCTCCCAAGCACATTATTCCTCTCTGGGTTCTACTCCTACCCCGAAATCCATGCAACTCCACTGAAGCGTTCACTATATTTTCATGAAGTCTTTTTTTGCTGTTGTTATTATCCTTCTGTTGAACTGATCAATGTCCTCTCCCTCACCATAACAGGTGCTACATCAGTCCTTCATTGGGCAGAGGTGAGGGATCACTTCAAGACCAACACTTCATGCCTTTTGAAATTGTCGTTTGGGGGTATGGAGTAAATGTGTTTGTTCCCAAAGATCAATTGCGGAATTTAGTTTTAATTTGTTCATGAAGTCCGTGGCAGTATTACTCTTTGTCAGGTCGATCTGTATGCATTGTCAAAACACAATGGGCATCTGAGACATTTGTGCCACAAAGTTGATGCTCTCCGGCCATTGACTTGTTTCATTCCTTGGTTTCTCTTCACTTGTATGATTAAATGTTGGCGTTGAGGATGCGCAACTGTCCCTCAAAGGCCAGTGTCTGCTTGTTGTCATTCCTGATGTTTTTTTTCCCTTTTTTCTCAGTGACTCCTTTTTAGCCTGGGAAACCAGCTGTGGACACTGCAGTCTTGGGAATGAAAACCATCATGAATGTGATTTTGGGAGGACTTGAGTTGTGTGCCTCTGTTTTAGTGTGAAACTACACTTTCTGCACTGCTGTTAATTCTTTTTCATAAACTTCTGTGTTGAGCATCCTAAATAATCCCATAGATTGTTATATTTGAAGGGGGGGGGGCATGATGTATGACGCTAACCTGGTATTCCAAATGATGTATTGGCTACTAAAGCCAACAACTTACTGCTGTGCCATGGAGTTTTGATGAAAACAGTGGAGGGGAAAAAATCTGAATCAAATGCTACTATTTATGCTGCCCTAATTTGAATTGTGTACAGAAAATGAAGCTCTGAGTAATAGTCTGTTTTTCTGGCACAATTTGGTGATAGCGCAGATGCCTTCAGAAAGCCTTGGTTTCCCCATTTACTAGTGGAAACACCACTGGTAGGAAAATGCCGATTTTTTTTTTTATTGAATTTGTCTGTAGATCTCTCAATTACAGTAATCTAGCCGTGAGAAGAAGAAAAAAAGCATTGTTGTACAGTGCATTCGGAAAGTATTCAGACCCCTTTTTCCACATTTTGGTACATTTGTATTCAAATGAATTCAAATTATCCCCCCCCCCTGCAATCTACACGCACATAATGACAAGGCAAATGCAGGTTGACATTATTGCACATTTTATTATAAAAAAAAAAAATCGCAAGTATTCAGATCCTTTACCGAGTACTTTATTGAAGCACCTTTGGCAGCAATTACAGCCTCGAGTCTTCTTGGGAATGACGCCACAAGCTTGGCACACCTGTATTTTGGGAGTTTCTCCCATTCTTCTCTGCAGATCCTCATGCTCTTTCAGGTTGGATGGGGAGTGTCGCTGCACAGCGATTTTCAGGTATCCAGAGATGTTCAATCGGGTTCAAGTCTGGGCTCTGGCTGGGCCACTCAAGGACATTCAGAGACTTGTCCCAAAGCCACTCCTGTGTTCTCTTGGCTGTGTGCTTAGGGTCGTTCTTCTGTTGGAAGGAAACTTTCACCCCAGTCGGAGGTCCTGAGCGCTTTAGAGCAGGTTTTCATCAAGGATCTCTACTTTGCTACATTCATCTTTCCCTTGATCTGACTAGTCTGCCACCACCATTCTTCACTGTAGGGATGGTGCGAGGTTTCCTCTTAACGTGACGCTTGGCATTCAGGCCAAAGAGTTCAATCTTGGTTCCATCAGACCAGAGAATCTTGTTTTCATGGTCTGAGAGTCCTTTAGGTGCCTTTTGGCAAACTCCCGAGTGGGCTTTCATGTGCCTTTTACTGAGGAGTGGCTTCAGTCTGGCCGCTCTACCATAAAGGCCTGATTGGTAGAGTGCTTCAGAGATGGTTGTCCTTCTGGAAGGTTCTCCCATCTCCACAGAGCAACTCTGGAGCTCTGTCAGAGTGGCCATCGGGTTCTTGGTCACCAAGGCCCTTTTCCCGATTGCTCAGTTTGGCCGGGCCATCAGCTCTAGGAAGAGACTTGGTGGTTCCAAACTTCTTCCATTTAAGAATGGAGGCCACAGAGTTCTTGGGGACCTTCAATGCTGCAGACTTTTTTTGGTACCTTTCTCCAGATCTGTGCCTCGACACAATCCTGTCTCAGAGCTCTACAGACAATTCCTTCGACCTCATGGCTTGGTTTTTGCTCTGACGTGCATGGTCGACCTTAAACATGTGTGTGCCTTTCCAAATCATGTCCAATCAATTGAATTTACCACAGGTGGACCAAGTTGTTGAATCATCTCAATGACGATCAATGGAAACAGGATGCACCTGAGTTCAATTTTGAGTCTCATTGCAAATGGTGAATATTTATGTAAATATCAGGTATTTCTAAAAAAAAATATATACATTTGCTAAACTTTCTGAACCTGTTTTTGCTTTGGAAGCTTAGAGATCTATAATTATTCTGTGAGGCGGGATCTGGATTGGGATTTTTAATGAGGTTGGACCAGAGCAGTGTTAAAGTAGGCTGGAACAGAGCCAGAGGTCAGACAGAATGTTGGGGCCAACAGTATGCATAAACCTCTTTTAGTAGTCTAGTAGGGACCATGTCACAGGGGTAGGAAGAAGTCGCCACACTACATACACTAGGGGACAGTTCCTTGCATTCTCGCCATTGACTCTTCTGCCATATGCTACCTGAGTGTGTTACATTCTTCAGGGGTGTGTGGCAGATCCAGATATGCAGTACAGACTGATTCCACAGGCAGGCAGGGACCTCAAACACACAACACAGGATTCCTATCCTCTCACGCATGAAAAATCATGACAACTAATACTCTTAAGCAAAATGGCTCCCAACAAGGTGGACTTTTTATTTCTTAAAGACATGCCCAGAGTATACTGTGGTCAGGTCTTTATCTCAAGAACGCTTAGCAACAAAACGGCTGTAGCAGAATGCAAACGTTCTGATAAGTGAACGTGGTACCAGTGTGCTGTTTGAGGGGTCATATTACACGTTTAGCTCTCAAAACTCAATCCAGTGCATGGATTGTTTGGCCGAAGGGAATCCCAGTCAGTGGCTGGCTCTATACTCCCATACCAAGGACGTTACTCAATCAAAACCTCTATCCTGGTTTCTGGGATGTAGGTTGTAAACAACATTGCCCCACTGCAGCAAGAAAGTAAAAACAATATATACCATTTCGGTTTTTTTTTATTCACCCAAAGGTTGTGTTGATAACGAACCCAAATGTGCATTCTTGCAGCACACAAAGAATGTTGTTTTGAACCTGGGGACCAAGTTTGACTTACTAAGGCTTGCTCTGTAAGCCTATGCAGTCACTTTCCTGAAATATGGAGGTCACCCCCACCACCATACACACCTTCCCATCCTCCCTAGTGGGGTCCAGGCTTTGTTGCAATACGATGATACAGAGAGTAATGAACAGTCACAGCATCCAGGGAGGGCTGTAGATGTCCTCTGTACGGTCCACTCTCACACAACAGGGTTGGCCCTGAGCTCCTGGCTCTAACCACACAAAGGCAGTCACTAGTTTCTGCTCCCACACTAGGATCAGGAAACTACCCTTTATCTATGGTTTAGCGCTCTCCCTCCGTTTCCCTCTCTCCCTGCAGTGCATTAACAGGCGCAGAACCTACACTACTGAGGTACAAATACTCACAACACCCCATCAGCCAATCAGCAGCATAGGTTCAGCATTTCCACCAATCACAGCTTTGTGTGAATCCTGGGACCTCATTCTCAAAACGTGGGCTGGGATAAGGAGGAGAGCATTGTCAGAGGCAAGACTGGCACCTATAGGCCTTTACTAAGTAACGCTGGCACAATGTATCAACTCATTATACTATCGAAGTCACATTAAGATTTCCCACTGTTCAATGGTCAATTACTTGATGATACCCACTGATTCTTGAAAAATATTTGTATTGTTTATTGTTTTACCTTAACCTATCATACAAATCTATAGTTTTTTTGCCGCATTTTTTGTATACATTATCTACAATGTATAGCTCCAAATATGTTTCCAACGATCATGTCAGTCTAATTGACCTTCAGGCATTCTGAATTTTATAGTGGTTACCTAAACCTCATCCTAAATTTAGTAGCTTAGTAAACAAAGTGGCAGGGTCAGGCTGTTGAAATTAACACTTTCAAAGTATGTAATTCACTGACATTTGGCAATGAGCTCTAGTATAAGATTTCCCCTTTCATCTTTGGCTCTAGCCTAAATAATCTCGAATTTGCATTTGTTAAAAATAAATCAAAATCCACTCTTGGATGGTATGCACATCCCCGTCACAAGAGGGCGACATGATACTTTGGTCGCTTCATGGGTTGTAGTTTTCTTTACATTTTCCAAGTCCTATTCTATTTTGTAGTACCAACCGGGCCGGCATGTCACGTCTCTGCACATATTTACATTTTAACAAAAAAGACAGACGACAAAGGGGGAGGGATCATAGCGATAAAGCAGACCATCAATCAAAAGATTTATAGGCCAGACATCCACAGCAAACGAATCCCAGGTAAACATAAAAACATATGTGTTACAACTTGCATCACACGCTGTAACGTTAATATACATAAGGGAAAGTTGTACGTATTTTACGAGTTATGGCTTTTTGCATTTTATGACTGTAGTTAATTATAAACATAGGCAGTACCCATGTGGTTTCATCGAGCCGGAGACTGCAGATTCTTTTGTTTTAAAAAAAGATTTTAAAAACTAGGAAGACGGACAGGTACGAGAGAATAAGGAAACCCCTCTGCAGACGTTAATTAATTAGTCACAGAATTAGATTGAAGATAATCGGAAGACTGGTTCCTATATAGTTCAATGTGGTTGTTACACAGGAATCTGAACAGATTCGGGGGAGTGGGTGTGCATTTGTAACGACGAACAGCTGACACAAGCTTAGTTAATTTTCATTTTCTACTATCAAGGTATAATTTCGAATCGGTTTTTGTATTGACGAAACGTGAATAAATCCGGTGGAGGTGGTTGAGCAACACTGGGCTGTGACTGGAACAGAGATGGATGGAAAGGTAGGCGGGTTAGGAGTTGAGGAGGACCGGATGGAGTGGAAAAGGTGGAGGTAGAGTAGTAAAGGTTAAGAAGAAGAGGACGCCTGAGGAGCCTTTGCAGGTCTTGTGGGGGGAGAGTAGTGATGACGGAGGTTCGGTTCGCAGTGTTGTATTGGCGTTCAAGGTGTTGGTGAAATTTAAGGACCATATTCAGATGGTTTAATGGTAGCATGTACAGGTTGCAGGTGTGATTACAGGGCACAGTGGAAATCTTAGGCTTTGAGCTCCAAAATGCAGCACTAGGGAAATAAAATAATGAAAATGGTAAAATAAACAATATGCATAATAACAAAGGTGGCAGTGATGAATAAATACATTTCTATTGGGGTGGAGGCAGAATAAAGACTATTGAGGGGGTGGGGTGGAATGACCATAGGGGGGGACAGCAGCATGATCATTGAGTGAAATAAAAACAAAAAAGTAATAATATACATATTAACAACTGCAACAGTGATGAATGTCATTATGGGGAGGGGGGTTGCTGGTAGCGGGTGAAGGTCCATACGGGGAGTAGCAGGGGAGCGGGGAGCAGGTAGCTTACTAGTGGTGGCTATTCAGCATCCTGAGGGTATAAACTGAAGGACTGGACAACAGTTTTTGCCATGATGCTCCTGTTCTACCTGCGTCTGAGTGATTTGAAGCGGGTAGAACAGGGCATGGCTTGGGTCGCTGGGGTCCCTGATGATCTTCTTTGCCTTCCTGCGTCACCTGGTGGTGTAGGTGTCCTGTAGGGCAGGGAGTGTGCTCCCAGTGGTGCGTTCGACTGCACGTTTTAACATCTTCTGAAGAGCCTTGCGGTGTGCAGCGGTGGAGTTGCCGTGCCGGGCTGTGATGCAGCCCGACAGTGTGCTCTCTGGTGCTCCTGTAGAACATTGTGAGCATCAGCATCCTTAGGTTAAATAGTCGCTGTCGTGCCTTCTTCACTACGGGGACCGTGTGTTTAGACCATTTCAGATTCTCTCAGATGGTTACGCCGAGGAATTTGAAGTTATTGATCGTCGTACACAGCGGCGCCCCGTTGATGAGGTGGAGCCACGGCGGTCTGTACAATCACTTTGACTTGGGATTTGGAGAGTAAAGTAGGAGAGGATGTGTCTGCCGAAGCTCTTCGTGATGGAAGTTTGGTGGTGCTGTGTTTCAATGTTAAACAGTATGAGAAGGAGCTCAAACTCAAGCAGGTATGTAAACGTGTGGTTGATAGTAGCATGCCGGACGGCAGTGGGTGAAGGGACTTATTACAGGAGTTCCATAAATGAACGTGAAAGAAATAAAGGACCACTTGAAGGGAGGCTCTCTTATTGAGGCAAAGTGCCTGCAGGTGACACAAAATGGGAAGAAGGTGGATAGCTTGTCAGTGCTACTAAGATTGGGTTTATGAGTTACTATGTGCGACCATGCCGAAACCATTGCGTTGCTATAACTGTCAACGGTTTGGGCACGTTGCGGCGGTGTGTATAGGCAAAAGGAGATGTGTGGGGGAGAACATGCATGTGGAGATGGGGTCCAGTTAAAGTGCTGGTAAAAAATCATCTGTCCTCGTTTGCAACACTCACTACCGAGTTCAAAACTGCCTCTGGAAGCAATGTCAGCACAGTAACAGATCGTCGGGAGATTCATAAAATGGGTTTCCATGGCCGAGCAGCCGCACACAAGCCTAAGCTCATCGTGCACAATGCCAAGTGTCGGCTGGAGTGGTGTAAAACTCGCCGCAATTGGACTCTGGAGCAGTGGAAACGCTTTTTCTGGCGTAATGAATTATGCTTCACCATATGTCAGTCCGACGGACAAAGCTATGTTTGGCGGATGTCAGGAGAACGCTACCTGCCTGACTGCATAGTGCCACTACCAACTGTAAAGTTTAGTGGAGGAGGAATAATGGTCTGGTGCTGTTTTTCATGGTTCGGTCTAGGCCCCTTAGTTCTAGTGAAGAGAAGTCTTAATGCTACAGTATACAATTGCATTCTAGACAATTTTGGGCTTCCAACTATGTGCCAACAGTTTGGGGTAGGCCCTTTCCTGTTTCAGCATGATAATGCCCCCATGCACAAAGCGAGGTCCATACAGAAATGGTTTGTCGAGATTGTTGTGGAAGAACTTGACTGGCCAGCACAGAGCCCTGACATCAACTCCATCGAGCACCTTTGGTGTGAATTGGAACACCGACTGTGAGCCAGGCCTAATCTCCCAACATCAGTGCCACTAATGCTCTTGTGGCTGAATGGAAGCAAGTCCCCACAGTAATGTTCCAACGTCTAGTGGAAAGCCTTCCCAGAAGAAGAGTGGAGGCTGTTATAGCAGCAAAGAGGGGACCAACTCCATATTAATGCCCATGATTTTGGAATGAGATGTTTGACGAACAGGTGTCCACATACCTTTGGATATGTAGTGTAACTTGGGATCACAGGACTGACATGGGAAAATGTACAGGATGACCTCCATAAGATTATCAGTCCAGCCAGGAATCATGTATTGGTTAATTATCATAATGGTGTTAATCCCTCAATGGAATGCCAGAAGTTTGATGGCTAATGGTGTCTTGAGGAGTTACCAGCCGAACCTGACGTGATATGTCTCCAGGGGACCTGGCTTAAACCTACTCTCAATTTTGTATTACAAGGTTGTGTTGCAGTCTGTAGAGATAGGGGGGCAGGGGAGGAAGAGGGTGTGTTTCCTTTATAAAGCGAGGGGTCCCATATAGGTGTGTGGGAGTTGAACAGGATTATGTAGTGTTAGAGGTGTGGTTGGCAGGGGGGGTATGGAAATAGTGAACTTTTACAACCTGTGTAAGAGACTAGAGTTGATGGCCCTTGGGAATGTAGAAGGTCAAGATAGGAGACTGGTAATGTGGTGTGGGGATGTTAGTGCTCATAGTACACTCTGGGGAGGGTTACGGACTGATGTAAATGGACAAGTGTTGGAGGAACTACTGGATGAGAAAGATCTTGAGTCTTAATGCCGGCCGGGGAATCAGGATTGACCCAGTAACTGGAAAGGAATCTGCTCTGGATCTTACCTTGATCTCAAGTTCAATGGCAGGCAGATGTAATTGGGAGTTTTTTTGGAGGAATCTACAGGGGGTACGGATCACTATCCTGTCGTGCGCTGTAGGCTTGAGGGTGAGAGATTCAGTAGGAAATGGATTGAGGGGATGGATATTTGGGAAAGCAGAGTGGGCTTAGTTTCAGGAGTTAAGTAAACAGGCGCTGTCTAAGGTCGATCTCAATTCAGATACAGAAAGAGTTAATGTCCCCTGGTGGACTGAGGAGTGTAGAGAAGCAGTGAAGAGTAGGAACAGGGCTTTCAGAATGTTGAAATGGTCCCATAATCACCAGCACCTGATTCAGTATAAACAAGCACAAACAGTAGTAAGGAGGATCATTAGGACAGCTAAGAGGAAGTGTTGGCGCCGGGTTCTGTGGATACATAGGCAGGACCACTCCTATGGGGGATGAGTGGGTCAGATGGGATTGGGATCTCCCTGTGCTGTGGGGAGATATGGAGAAGGCAGATATGTTAGCCCAGGCATTTTAAGGTGCATTGCTAAAATAATCTGACAGCAGCTTCGGAGGAGGACATCCTGCAGCAGACTGTAGTGGTGCCGCTACGGAAACCAGGGAAAGACCCAACTAGCCCTTTTAATAAGCTGTAGGCCGATAGTATTAACATCTCATGTATTTAAACTTATGGAAATGGGAAATGCTGACTTACTTTCTGGAGTGTAGAAGACTAAGGTCACCAGATCAAAGTGGGTTCAGGAAAGGCAGGATCCTGTACTGTGCTTTGAGTCAGTCATACGGAAGGCACAGGCAATAAGGAGGTGGTGGTAGCCGTTGTCTTTGATGTAGAAAAGGCTTATGATGTGGAAGGAAGGCCTACTCATCAAGCTGGATAACATGGGGTGTGGAGTAGAGGTCGACCGATTATGATTTTTCAATGGCGATACCGATTATTGGAGGACCAAAAAAGCCGATACCGATTAATCAGACAATTTTTTTTATTTATTTGTTATAATGACAATTACAGCAATAATGAATGAACACTTATTTTAACTTAATATAATACATCAATAAAATCCATTTAGCCTCAAGTAAATAGTGAAACATGTTCAATTTGGTTTAAATAATGCAAAAACAAAGTGTTGGAGAAGAATGTAGAAGTGCTATGTAAGAAAGCTAACATTTCAGTTCCTTGTTCAGAACATGAGAACATATGAAAGCTGGTGGTTTCTTTTATCATGAGTCTTCAATATTCTCAGGTAAGAAGTTTTAGGTTGTAGTTATTATAGGAATTATAGGACTAGTTCCCTCTATACCATTTGTATTTCATTAACCTTTAACTATTGGATGTTCTTATAGGCACTTTAGTATTGCCAGTCTAACAGTATAGCTTCCGTCCCTCTCCTCGCTCCTCCCTGGGCTCGAACCAGCAACACAACGACAATTAGCGCATGCTAACTAGCTAGCCATTTCACTTCGGTTACACGAGCCTCATCTCGGGAGTTGACAGGCTTGAAGTCATAAACAGCGCAATGCTTGACACACAACGAAGAACTGCTGGCAAAACGCATGAAAGTGCTGTATGAATGAGTGTTTACGCGCCTGCTTCTGCTAACCACCTCTCAGTCAGATACTTGTATGCTCAGTCAGATTATATGCAACGCAGGACACGCTAGATAATATCTAGTAATATCATCAACCATGTGTAGTTAACTAGTGATTATGATTGATTGTTTTTTATAAGATAAGTTTAATGCTACTTAGCAACTTACCTTGGCTTACTGCATTCGCGTAACAGGCAGTCTCCTTGTGGAGTGCAACGAGAGAGAGAGGCAGGTCGTTATTGCGTTGGACTAGTTAACTGTAAGGTTGCAAGATTGGATCCCCCGAGCTGACAAGGTGGAAATCTGTCGTTCTGCCCCTGAACAGGCAGTTAACCCACCGTTCCTAGGCCGTCATTGAAAATAAGAATGTGTTCTTAACGGACTTGCCTAGTTACATAAAGGTATAAAAATAAATCGGTGCCCAAAAATACCGATTCCCGATTGTTATGAAAACTTGAAATCGGCCCTAATTAATCCGCCATTCCGATTAATCGGTCGACCTCTAGTTTGGAGGAAGGGTTTATAATTAGATAATGTGTTTTCTTTTTGGGCGATCAATACAAGTGAGTGTGGGGAGCTCTGTCAGAAAGCTATGAGGTAGATAATGGTACATTCCGGGAAGTGTCATTAGTCTTTTGTTGTTCTCTATTATGATTGATGATGCATTCTCCCAGGTGAGACCTGATATTGGAAGGTCGTTAATTGCGGATGATGTCGAAGAGAGGGAGAAATATTACCCATACAGTCAGAAGAGTTCGAGTGATTAATGAAGTAGAGCAGTGGTCCCTCAGGTAGGGCTTCAAGTTTTCAGTTGAGAAAACAGACTGTGTTTCTTTCTAGAAGGAAGGTTGGGGAGTAAAAATACTTGGACGTTGTATGGAAGGAATCTGGAGAGGGTGGGATGGTTTAGGTTCTTGGGGGTCTGGTTTGACACTCGAGTGACATGGGCAGAGCATATTAACAGAGTACTTGTCAAAGGAAAGAAAATATTGAATGTGATGCGTTGCTTGTCAGGAATGGAGTGGGGGGGCAGATAGAATGGTGTCAAATGCTATATATAGTGCTGTTAAAGTCATCACTGGATTATGGAAGTATGGCATATGGATCAGCAGCTCAGACATCTTTAAAAAAAAGTTCAGATGTAATCCAGCTTCAAGCCCTAAGAATATGTTCTGGAGCACTCAAGACCTTTCCGATGGCATCGATGCAGGTAGAGTTGGGAGAGATGTTGTTTAAAATTAAGAAGACATTACCTATTGGGTAAATCTACAAGGACATAAGGTTACACCCGCTACAAGAAAATGTACTCCTAGAACATTAACGAAATCTGAATACAATTATTTGGGTGGATAGGCAATGGTATGGCGAGAGAGATGGGGTTGTTTGCGAGGGAGTTTAGCCCCTCTGTGGTTCTTCCTACTGATTGCGAGGGTAAGATATGGGAGGACAGGTGCAGCTTTTAGTGTTACTGAGTTTAAAAAGAGCAACGGATCATTTATCTGTTTGCACAATGGAGTTGTTGGCCATACTGTTGGCTGCAGAGTGGGTGGAGGAGGAGTAGTCTTCTGCTCTGACTCCTGTGCAGCACTGATGAGCGTAACTTAATACACCCTGTGTGCTACGAGATGCAAATGATGAGGTTTTGTAGTACTTGTATAGGGTGAAACAGGTTGGGGGTATTTGTGATGTTCCTCTGGGTACCAGCTCCAGTGGGAGTAGAGGGAAAGGAGGAGGTAGGTGGGTGTTATCACCAAGCAGGCTCTTAAACATCCTAATGTTGAGATGGAATTGTGAATTAGTAAAGCAGAAGCCAAGCGGTTTAATAAGAGCAGTGGTTAAAAACAAATGGCCAGAGTTGTGGAACAGGGAGAGGAAGGGAAGACGCCTGTTTCAGATCCAGGAAAAGGTGGGGGCAGGGAGGTCCTCAGGCCAAGAGAGAAGGGAGGGAAGTGTAATCACACGGCTGAGACTGGGACACAAAAGGCTCAATAGTACATTGAAATTGGTGGGAAAACATCTGACTAGGAGGTGTGATCATTGTCAGAAGGGGAAGGAGACAGTGGAACATGTTCTATTTCAGTACCAGAAATATCGGAGGGAAAGGGAGTGATTGTTATTAGATTTGAGATGTAATTTGGGGTGGCAGGTAGCCTAGTGGTTAGAGCGTTGGGACAGTAACCGAAAGGTTGCGAAATCGAATCCCCGAGCTAACAAGGTAAAAGAAATCTGTCTTTCTGCCCCTAAACAAGGCAGTTAACCCACTATTCCTAGGCCGTCATTGTAAATAAGAATTTGTTCTTAACTGACTTGCCTAGTTAAATAAAATAAATACAAATAATGGGGTTGAAGAGCCAGGATTCATTGAACTGCTGGGGGAAATCTTCAGGGGATGTAGTATTTCCTTATGTATTTAGTTTCCTTGGATTGACGAGAATCTTGGGTAGGATTTAGACCTTCACTGTCTCTGGTCCACACTCCAGTCCAGTTGGTGGCGGTAATGCACCTTAAAATTGGTTGCCAACTGCCATATAAAATCCACAGAAAAGCTGAAGCCAGGAGATTTAGCAACGTTTTCATCTCACCTTCAACTTTTAGTTGGGGAAAGATACCGTTTTTCATCTGTGAATTAGCTAGCTAACTTTACCCAAGATGTGTGTCTTTGTTTAGAAATTGATAGCATACACTAGCTGGCCTTAGTTAGTAGCTGGTAGTAAAACCTGTGCATTGTGTGGGTATTTTCATATTTTTCTGGAGTTTAATAGTTAGTTGTCCGATAGGTAGTAGCCATTGATTATGCTAGCATGACGATAAAGAAATGTGGAGAAGACTGAGTGCTAGAATCTATTACTAGCTAATAAAAATCAAATCAAACGTTTTGTCACATGCACCGACTACAATATGTGTAGACCTTACCGTGAAATGCTTACTTACATGTCCTTAACTATTTCTTGATCTGCACTGTTGGTTAAGAAAATATTGACCAAATAAGCTAAAGTAAAAAAATTAACTAAAAAGTAACACAATAAAATAAAAACAACGAGGTCATATACAGGGGGTACTGGTACCGAGTTAATGTATGGGGTTACAGGTTAGTCGAGGCAATCTGTACATGTAGGTAGGGGTGAAGTGACTATGCGTAGATAATAAACAGCGAGTAGCAGCAGTGTACAAAACAAATGGGGGGGTGTTAATGTAAATAGTCCAGTGGCCATTTGATTAATTATTCAGCAGTCTTATGGCTTGGTGGTAGAAGCTGTTAAGGAGCCTTTTTGTCCTAGACTTGGCGCTCCTGTACCGCTTGCCGTGCGGTAGCAGAGAAAACAGCGACTGGAGTCTGACATTTTTTGGGAGCTTTCCTCTGACACTGCCTAGTATATAGGTCTTGAATGGCAGGAAGCTTAGCCCCAGTGATGGTCCGTAATGTAGTGCCTTACGGTCAGATGCCGAGCAGTTGCCATACCAGGTAACCTGTCAGGATACTCTTGATGGTGCAACTGTAGAACTTTTTGAGGATCTGGGGACCCATGCCAAATCTTTTCAGTGTCCTGAGTGGGAAAATGTGTTGTAGTGCCCTCTTAACGACTGTCTTGATGTGTTTGGACTATGATAGTTTGTTGGTGATTTGGACATCAAGGAACTTGAAACTCTCGACCCGCTCCACTACAGCCCTGTCCATGTTACTGGGGCCTGTTCGGCCTGCCTTTTCCTGTAGTCCACGATCAGCTCCTTTTGTCTTGCTCACATTGAGGGAGAGGTTGTTGTCCTGAACAGGGAGTACAGGAGGGGACTAAGTACACACCCCTGAGGGGCCCCAGTGTTGAGGGTTGAGGATCAGCGTGGCACACGTGTTGTTGCCTACCCTTGCCACCTGGGGGGCGGCCCGTCAGGAAGTCCAGGATCCAGTTGCAGAGGAAGGGGTTTAGTCCCTGGGTCCTTAGCTTAGTGAAACAGTTTGTGGGCACTATAGTGTTGAACGCTGAGCTGAAGTCAATGAACAGCATTCTCACATAGGTGTTCCTTTTGTCCAGGTGGGAAAGGGCAGTGTAGAGTGCGATTGAGATTGCGTCATCTGTTGGGGCGGTATGCAAATTGGAGTGGGTCTAGGGTATCTGGGAGAATGCTGTTAATATGAGCCATGACCAGCCTTTCAAGCACATCATGGCTACTGACGTGAGTGCTACTGGGCAGTAATAATTTAGGCAGGTTACCTTTGCTTCCTTGAGCACAGGGACTATGGTGGTCTGCTTGAAACTTGTAGTTATTACAGACTCGGTCAGGGAGCAGTTGAAAATGTCAGTGAAGACACTTGCCAGTTGGTCCGTGCATGCTTTGAGTACATGTCCTGGTAATCTGTCTACCCATGGATTTGTGAATGTTGACAGGTTTTAAGGTCTTGCTCACATTGGCTACCGAGAGCGTTATCACACAGTCGTCCAGAACAGCTGGTGCTCTCATGCATGCTTCAGTGTTGCTTGCCCCCGAAGCAAGCATAAAAGGCATTTAGCTCGTCTGGTAGGCTTGTATCACTGGGCAGCTTGCGTCTGGGTTTCCCTTTGTAGTCCGTAATAGTTTTCAAGCCCTGCAACATCCGACGAGTGTCAGAGCCGGTGTAGTAGGATTCACGCTTTGCTTGTTTGATGGTTCGTCTGCGGGCCTAGCGGGATTTCTTATAAGCGCTATGATGTTACTAGCGCGAGTCGCTATGGTTAATCATAGGTGGCTTTCTAACTTTTGTGTACATGGACCAGATCATTGCAAATTGCATTGTCAGCAGTTCAGGTAGAAGACTTTGGTTAAGGTTGTATTGATATCACAATGCATGTCTGTTTTGTTTTCGCCCCAACTTTTCTCCAGTGACAAACATTGGCAGTAGAATGGTCCGTACTAAAGAGCTCAGTGACTTTCAACGTGGCACCGTCATAGGATGCCACCTTTCCAACAAGTCAGTTCGTCAAATTTCTGCCCTGCTAGAGCTGCCCCGGTCAACTGTAAGTGCTGTTATTGTGAAGTGGAAACGTCTAGGAGCAACAACAGCGCAGCCGCGAAGTGGTAGGCCACACAAGCTCACAGAACTGGACCGCCGAGTGCTGAAGCATGTAGCACGTACAAATCGTCCATCCTCTGTTGCAACACTCACAACTGAGTTCCAAACAGCCTCTGGAAGCAAGGTCAGCACAAGAACTGTTCGTCGGGAGCTTCGTGAAATGGGTTTCCATGGCCGAGCAGCCGCTCACAAGCCTAAAATCACCAAGTCAGGCCTTCAAGCAGTGACTGTCGCTGATGATATCAAGGAAAAAGTAGTAAGTCCTCCTGACCTGCATGGGGTTAAGTCGAACATTGTTCAGGTAATGAAGGGAGGGTTTTTGTGATGTGACTATATAGAATTGTGGTTAATGTGAATGGAGAATGTAACAACATGTTATTAGTCACTTGTAAATCAAGGGTGCTTATGCAGTGCTAGAACAAAACATCAAGAGAAACGTTAAGATAAAGCTGATCCCTGTATTGTCATTTCTATAGAAACTTGACTTACCTAAAGTCAAAGGTCAACTGCTCATTTTCGGCGCCACCAACTGGGATCTCATCGGAAGGAAAGAGGTGCCAAAAGCACAAGGTATAACCCTTCCCAGTCCTGTACATTGCTGTATGCAATACTCCATTCGGTTGTCCCTCAATAGCACTCGTGCTACCAACTTTGAAAGTAGTTTTTCCTGTCTTTCTACTGACAATCTTGAAGCAATCCTCATAATTGACTGCAGTATTGAACTGTTCCTGTTTCTTATCAAATCAAACTTTAAAGTGCATTTACAATCGCAGCAGACTTTACGTTAAAATTGTGGTGTGTGGGGTCTCGCAGCGGCCTTCAGGAACCTAGGCCAGAACTTGTGGGGTCCTCACCGCTACGGCAGCATGAGTGACGTGCAGGTCAGCAGTGTGGTGTCTGGGCCCTGTGCTGCCCACAGCCTCCTAATCACCACTGAGGGCAAGCTCTGGAGCTGGGGTAGGAATGCTATACTGTAATAGCTCATAGTTTGTACTTGCATATACACTACCGTTCAAAAGTTTGGGGTCACTTAGAAATGTCCTTGTTTTTGAAAGAAAAGCTTCTTTTTTTTTGTCAATTTAGAAGAAACTCAAATTGATCAGAAATACAGTGTAGACGTTGTGAATGACTATTGTAGCTGGAAACGGATGATTTTTAATGGACGATCTACATCGGTATACAGAGGCCCATTATCAGCAACAATCACTCTTGTGTTCCAATGGCACGTTGTGTTAGCTAATCCAAGTTTTAATAAGCAATAAAACTATCCTTTTTTAGACTAGTTGAGTATCTGGAGCATCAGCATCAGGGTTCGATTACAGGCTCAAAATGGCCAGAAACAAACTTTCTTATGAAACTCGTCAGTCTATTCTTGTCCTGAGAAATGAAGGCTATTCCATGCGAGAAATTGCCAAGAAACTGAAGATCACGTACAATGCTGTGTACTACGCCCTGCACAGAACAGTGCAAGCTGGTACTAACCAGAATAGAAAGAGTGCGAGGCCCCGGTGCACAACTGAGCAAGAAGACAAGTACAAGACAAGTGTCTAGTTTGAGAAAAAAGATGCCTCACAAGTCTTCAACTGGCAGCTTCATTAAATAGTACCCACAAAACACCAGTCGCAACGTCAACAGTGAAGAGGCGACTCCGGGATGCTGGCTTTCTAGGCAGAATTGCAAAGAAAAAGCCATATCTCAGACTGGCCAATAAAAATGTAAGATTAAGACGGGCAAAAGAACACAGGCACTGGACAGAGGAACTAGAAGGCCAGCATCCCGGAGTTGCCTCTTCACTGTTGACGTTGAGACTGGTGTTTTGCGGGTGTTCTGCTTCTGTGAAGGGCGTAGTACACAGCGTTGTATGAGGTCTTCAGTTTCTTTTCAATTTCTCACATGGAATAGCTTTAATTTCTCAGAACAAGAATAGACTGACGAGTTTCAGAAGAAAGTTCTTTGTTTCTGGCCATTTTGAGCCTGTTTAATCGAACACACAAATGCTGATGCTCCAGATACTCAACTAGAAGGACAGTTTTATTGCTTCTTTAAAATAAGCTGTTTTCAGCTGTGCTAATATAATTGCAAAAGGTTTTTTTATAATGATCAATTAGCCTTTTAAAATTATGAACCTGGATTAGCTAACACAATGTGCCATTGGAACACAGGAGTGATGGTTGCTAATAATGGGCATCTGTATGCCTATGTAGATATTCCATAAAAAATCTGCCTTTTCCAGCTACAATAGTCATTTACAACATTAACAATGTCTACACTGTATTTATGATCAATTTGATGTTAATGTAATGGACAAAAAATTTGCTTTAATTTAAAAAACAAACTTTTGAACATAGTGTATATGTCTCATAGATGTAATCATTCTAGCTGAGTCCAGAAGAAATTGTCAATATTGACTTCTTTCTCCCTCTTTCTCCCTCTATCAGGTCGAAATGAAAAGGGTCAGCTGGGTCACGGGGACACCAAGCGCCTGGAGGCCCCAAAACTGATTGAGGCCCTCGCAGATGAAGTGGTGGTGGCTGCAGCCTGTGGACGCAACCACACCCTGGCATTGACAGAGGGTGGCACCGCCTACTCGTTTGGAGAAAACAAACTGGGCCAGCTGGGCCAGGGCAACCAAACAGATGCAGTCCTCAGTCCAGCCCTGGTAAGCAACATCAACCTTGAAAAAGAAAGAAGAGTCTAGGAGCTCAAATGCAATAATTGAATGACCTAATGACCTAAACCAACGTTTCGACAGACAAGCTGTCTTCATCAGGGTATGACGACAAACACTGCGGTCACTAGTTTTTATATAGTGTCAAAGGACACACAAGTGTCTGTAATCATGGCCGGGTGTGGCTTGATACCATTGGTTCATTTACAGATACAAGTAGAACATATAAACATAAAGAACATAAATGGAAAACATACGATCATAGATTCAATTTGGCTACATAGGCCTACAAACATGTACAATGAATAGCAAAATCACAATGGATTCAGATCAAAGTCTACGTTGAGACCGAAGGGAGAAAGGGTCTTTTTAAATGAAAGATCCAGGCAGCCTCTCGTTTTAACAATAAATTGTCGACGTCACCCCCTCTCGTAGGGAGGGTGACGTGTTCGATGCCGATATAAAGTAGTTGTGGTTCGCTTACGTAAAGTGGGCCGCAACTGGGTACGTCGAATTTTTGCACCTGATGGTGCTACGATGCTTCGTAGTTTTAATCCACACATCGTTTTTACCCACATACTTTTTACCACAAGGACAAATGATAAGATAAATAACTGTCTTAGTGGAGCACGTAATCACACCTTTGATTTGTTTCCCTGTTTGGGGTTGTTTGAAGGATCTACATTTGTAAGTGCCATTGCATTGAGTGCAGCCACTACACTTGTAGTTTCCATCTGGTAGAGGCACGAATAGACGTTGTGCAGGGATATTTTGTGGTGGTAAATCAGAGTTTACCAATTGATCTCTGAGATTTCTTCCCCGCGAGAATACGACCAAGGGAGGGTCGGAAAACACATGACTGATACTGTCATCGGATCTTAGAATGTGCCAATGTTTGTCAACGATTCCCTTAATTTGCTCAGAGCACTTTGAATAGCGGGTAGTAAGAACACAAGAATGCCTATTTTTGGGACACTGTCCTTGAAAGAGATCATGTCTCGATTTATTTAGGATTTTCTCAATGGCAGTATTAATCTGACCATTATTGTACCACCTCTCCTTGAATTTTCTTTGCGTCTCAGCAATATTTCGGTCAATCTGATTGTTTTTTGCAAATTCTTTTGATTTGACAGAATTGGCTGAAGGGAAACTGTTTTTCAATGGAAGCTGGTGACAACTACCAGCCCTCAACAAACTGTTACGATCAGTAGGTTACCTGTAAAGATCAGTGTATAGAACATTATCCTCACACAAAATCAGAAGATCAAGGAAAATGATTTGACGTGTGTCAGATTGCATAGTAAATCTCAGGTGCTCAGAACGAGAGTTAAGAAAAGCATGGAACGCCTGGAGCTGTTTTGCATCACCCCTCCATAGAACAAAAATTTCATCAATGTACCGTTTCCAAATAATTATGTTAGGCAAGAAAACATTTTTGAGAAGATTGAGAATTGACTGTTTCTCCATGTAATCCACATACAAATTAGCATAGTTAGGATACTTGGGGATCCCAAGTAATCGTTTAGAAACATGAAATAGTTGTGTGTGAGTACTATTTCAGCCAATTTTATAATGCATGCACTGGAAGCAACTTCAACCTCATTATTCATCAGCCTAATTATTGTGGCTGAATTATTATAGGTGTAATATGGCCACATGCTGAGCCTGTGCTTATGAAAGCTTCTCCTTTCCCCTCTCAGATCCAGTACAATGGGCAGCCCTTGGTCAAGGTGGCGTGTGGGGCAGAGTTCAGCATGGTGGTGGACTGCAAAGGAAACCTCTACTCGTTCGGGTGCCCAGAGTATGGCCAGCTAGGTATGTACGCAACTAACAAGCAGGACAGATTTAAACTTCAAAAAAAAAAAGTTTCTCCAATGACACATTTGAAGAGTCACAATGACCCCTTCAAAAATTCATTCTAGATCTAACACTGGCGTTGCACTTGTAACAGGGTTATATTGGTGATTCCCCTTGCCACTTTATTGTTAAGCCAATGAGTTTTTGATTATAGTTTTGTCTTGCCTTCACCTACTCAACATGGCATCTTATTGGCTGGTTTGCGTAGCTTGCTTACGACGGAGGATGTTTCAGTTAGAATCGTCCCAGTGAACAAGCACCAAACCAGCGGTAGTATGGCCAGCTAGTTGGTTGCAAAGCACTGTACGTCAAAATTGATTTTTATACTCCCAAGTGATGATTTAAATGTACAATTTACAGTGGGGAGAACAAGTATTTGATACACTGCCGATTTTGCAGGTTTTCCTACTTACAAAGCATGTAGAGGTCTGTAATGTTTATCATAGGTATACTTCAACTGTGAGAGACGGAATCTAAAACAAAAATCCAGAAAATCATATTGTATGATTTTTAAGTAATTAATTTGCATTTTATTGCATGACATAAGTATTTGATCACCTACCAACCAGTAAGAATTCCGGCTTTCGCAGACCTGTTAGTTTTTCTTTAAGAAGCCCTCCTGTTCTCCACTCATTACCTGTGTTAACTGCACCTGTTTGAACTTGTTACCTGTATATAAGACATCTGTCCACACACTCAATCAAACAGACTCCAACCTCTCCACAATGGCCAAGACCAGAGAGCTGTGTAAGGACATCAGGGATAAAATTGTAGACCTGCACAAGGCTGGGATGGGCTACAGGACAATAGGCAAGCAGCTTGGTGAGAAGGCAACAACTGTTGCCGCAATTATTAGAAAATGGAAGAAGTTCAAGATGACGGTCAATCACCCTCGGTCTGGGGCTCCATGCAAGATCTCACCTGTGGGGCATCAATGATCATGAGGAAGTTGAGGGATCAGCCCAGAACTACACGGCAGGACCTGGTCAATGACCTGAAGAGAGCTGGGACCACAGTCTCAAAGAAAACCATTAGTAACACACTACACCGTCATGGATTAAAATCCTGCAGCGCACGCAAGGTCCCCCTGCTCAAGCCAGCGCATGTCCAGGCCCGTCTGAAGTTTGCCAATAACCATCTGGATGATCCAGAGGAGGAATGGGAGACGGTCATGTAGTCTGATGAGACAAAAATATAGCTTTTTGGTCTAAACTCCAGTCGCTGTGTTTGGAGGAAGAAGAAGGATGAGTACAACCCCAAGAACACCATCCCAACAGTGAAGCATGGAGGTGGAAACATCATTCTTTGGGGATGCTTTTCTGCAAAGGGGACAGGACGACTGCACCGTATTGAGGGGAGGATGGATGGGGCCATGTATCGCGAGCTCTTGGCCAACAACCTCCTTCCCTCAGTAAGAGCATTGAAGTGGCTGGGTCTTCCAGAATGACAACGACCTGACACACAGCCAGGGCAACTAAGGAGTGGCTCTGTAAGAAGTATCTCAAGGTCCTGGAGTAGCCTAGCCAGTCTCCAGACCTGAACCGAATAGAAAATCTTTGGAGGGAGCTGAATGTCCGTATTGCCCAGCGACAGCCCCGAAACCTGAAGGATCTGGAGAAGGTCTGTATGGAGGAGTGGGCCAAAATCCCTGCTGCAGTGTGTGCAAACCTGGTCAAGAACTACAGGAAACGTATGATCTCTGTAATTGCGAACAAAGGTTTCTGTACCAAATATTAAGTTCTGCTTTTCTGATGTATCAAATATTTATGTCATGCAATAAAATGCTAATTAATTACTTAAAAATCATACAAGGTGATTTTTGTTTTAGATTCCGTCTCTCACCGTTGAAGTGTACCTGTGATAAAAATTACAGACCTCTACATGCTTTGTAAGTAGGAAACACTGCCGATTTAGCAGGTTATCAAATACTTGTTCTCCCCACTGTATATGAATTTGTTTGTAAATGTTATTCGAACATCACACATAAGATGCAGAGTTTTTTGGTGCATATTTGTTATGCATTTTGTTGTAGAGAATTCAAGCTAATACTAGCTAGCAACTTACTGTGTCTGGTGGGGGGGTTCGTATATTTTGTACAGTGCGGCACGTGCAGAATTGGATGGTGAGCTGTGCATTGCATGACGTGCAATTTTGTGCTGTTTTTATCAGGTACATTGTTCAAAATATTATATTGTAATTGTTATATTATTTTGTTAACTACATTGCCCAGTGAACAAGCACCAAACCAGCGTGCGGTTCGTGCAGAATTGGATGGTGAGCTGTGCTTTCCATGACGTGCAATTTTGTGCTGTGTCTATCAGAATAAAGCTCCATGACTGGTGCTACAAATTGGAGCTCGTGTCGATGATTGGTTGTACACAACGCAAGAAGAGTACTGTTACAGTGGTGCTGTGACCATCCGTCGCTGGATTTCCATCTCAGAACTTCGCCGTGGTTGCCGTTGAAGAATCAGATAAGACGTCGCTGGTGCAGTTTATGGCGATATCGCATTTCGCCACAAGAGGGCGCTACTGCAGCGTTTTATTATCGAAATTGGTGATTTCTCTGGCTGAGACTCTCTTCACAGATTAACGATATAACTTTTGTGTTACTTGTTTATTTGCAATTCTAACGTATATCTGAAATAAGTAGGGTGAGTTTTACCAGTGTACCACATATAGGTTAGATTTTGAAGTGAGGTTGAAAATATATATAATTTTTTGCTATTTACATTTTAATTAGTGTGTTGATTTCCCATTGTTAAGATGGAAGGCGTTGGGAGAGGTAAGGGTTTCCTGTCATTTAATCTGTCACCATCTGTTGGTAGGGGTTCAGCCAAAATTCCATTTGCTTCTACACCTATGCCTAAACTGGAGGTTTTTGGGAGAATTGATGATAGTTTACCCATGGAAACGCCCAAGGATGTGTGTGATAGAGTTTTGCCAAATAGAGGGAGTGGGGAGGCCTCCATGGATTTCATAGCAGACATAGTACAGCAGATTGGTCATTCCATTGGGGAGAACATTGCCTCCTGTTTGGAGTCAAAGGCAATCGTTGGACATGTTGGGGACAATGTTATGGGGAGTGTATGCAGTTCTAGGGTTATGGATGTGTCAGGCCTGTACCTGGTATTGAAGTCTGATATCAGGGAACCGGTGTACTTTTGGGGGGATGGCTCTGAAAAGTGCACAGTGCATGAGTGGGAGGATATCGTCATGGTTTACATGCGTAAGAGGGGCGTGTCTGTGATGGACCAAGCAGTTGAGCTTATGGGAAGGGCCCATTGTTAAAGTGGGCATACGCAGCAATCCCTCCGTTGATTTATCTAAAGGCCCGAGTCCCATCTTTGACATACTGAAACAACATTTTAGTGACACTGCTTTTTCAAGCATGCCCCTTGCTGACTTTTATGCCACATTACCTCTGACTGATGAACAACCATTTTAATATTGGCTCAGACTGAACAGGGCTATGGAGGTTGCTGAAGATTGTCTAAAGAGACAGAAAAAAAGTGTTGAAGACCCATCTCGTGAGCTCACAGTCATGTTCATCAGACATTGCCCTAACGCTGAACTGTCGCTTATCTTTAAGTGCAAGCCATTACAGCAGTGGCCCGCTGCAGATGTTCATGAGAGGTTGAATGAATACAGGAGGGAGCAGAGGTACTCCCACTTATCTAAGGTGACCCCAGCCATCGCAACAATGAAGCAGGAAGTTGGTGCTGTCTTGCCAATCACCATGCCTGCTGTGAGGCCCCACATGGAAGTACCTAATGCGTTGCCTTACCCAGCCCAGACTATTCAGGGCTCAGCTGAGCCGATGGAATGTATCCTTGCAATGCTGGAGCGTGTGCTGGAGCAGAGGCCACAACCGTCTGACCGTAAGTTCCAAAAAGGGAATAGGAGCAAATTGAAGTCTAATGGGCCATGTAACATGTGCAGGGATGCTGGACATGATACTTACTTTCACTGCAGGGCCAATCACCTCTGCTTTCTTTGTCATGTAGCTGGCCACACACGCTCTCAGTGCCCCAAGGCTGCAGCTCTGAGCACAGCTGGTGGAGTCCCTACAGTAATCACTGCTCAGCTCCCGGAAAACTAGTAGGCCTGCATGTAGAAGGGGAGAGTGTTGGGCCTTTTGTAGAGTCCCCATCAGTGAGAGCTGTTGATTTGGAGTCTGTATATAAAAGTGTTTGTGATGAAATGAAGACTGAGAAGAGTATCATAATGCAGAACACACAGAGACTTTCCCCATATGATGATTTATTCTATGCCGAGGTGTTAATAGGGGGGAAGTAGAAGTGAGAGCTATGCTTGTGTAACAGTATAACTTTAGACCGTCCCCTCGCCCATACCCAGGCGCGAACCAGGGACCCTCTGCACACATCAACAACAGTCACCCTCAAAGCATCGTTGCCCATCGCTCCACGAAAGCCGCGGCCATTGTAGAGCAAGGGGAACTACTACTTCAAGGTCTCAGAACAAGTGACGTCACCGATTGAAACGCTATTTAGCGCGCACCGCTAACTAAGCTAGCCGTTTCACATCCGTTACAATTGACAGTGGATCCATGGCTTGTACCTTGAGCACTAGGGTCTTACCTGAACAGTTGCATGCAGGAGGAGTGTTGAAAAGTCCATCATTGAGTCCTACAGAGGTAGTCTTGGTTGGTTGTGGTGGGTTGAAGACGAGGCCTTTGGGAGTATGTGAGCTGGAGATGGAGGTGTAAGGATGTAGAGTTGCCGTGCCTACACTGGTGGTTGAAGGCCAGAGTGATGACCTCATCTTGGGCAGCAATCTTCTAAAGCACTTGATTCGCCACCTGAAGACTGATGGAGATCTCTGGAAGAGGGTTTATACTCCTGTGTGTGACTGGGTGAGGAGAGCAAGCTAATCGATATGATGGCTAATGTGGAGAGATGGAGAGACAGTGAAGTACCTGACAGTTGGAACTGTGAGACTAAAAGGGGCTGTGACTCTAGAGCCTATGCAGGAGCACTTAGTCTGGGGCAGACTACAAAACACTCAGAATCTATCAGCGGGCAGTGCTGTTCTCATTGAGCCCAGCAGTTCAAGGTCAACACCAAGGTCAATACTGGTAGGGAAGACAGTAGCTCTATTGTGGGGGAATGGGTGGCTCCCTGTTAGAGTGATAAACCTTTTTCAGAAGACAGTGACTTTGAGACGAAACGCCACTCTAGTCGATGTCTTTCCTTGCATGGCTCTAGGGGACTTTGACTGTTCGTGTGTGAATGATGATTCATCAGCAGCTTTACAGCAGCAAGTGCAGAGAACGGCTGATATACTCACTGACTGCCAAGATGACTTGACACTGACTGATGACGGTTCCAGCCAACTTCACGATACTGACGGACCTGACAGTTCAAGCGATCCTGAGGTCTTACGTGACTTAGGTTTGACTGATATTGATGTTGACTCCTGTCAAGTGTCTCCTGCTGGTAAGAAGAAACTCATCCAGCTCATAGCTGAGTACCAGTCCATTTCTTTCCAGGCACAAGTTGGATTGTGGAAAAGCTTCCGGATGTCTTCACCGCATTCAACTGAGTGATGAGAAACCCTTTCGGATGCCCTACCGACGCCTTTCACCAAATCATTATGAGAAGCTCAAACAAGCATTGAATGAGATGGAAGAATGTGAAATCATAAGGAAGTCTAGTAGTGAGTTCGCCTCTCCCCTTGTCCTTGTATGGAAGAAGTCTGGAGACCTGAGACTCTGTACTGATTTTCGTTTGATCAATGCTCGCACCATCAAAGACGCCCACCCACTCCCTCCCCAGGCTGACGCGCTGGCTACTTTAGGTGGAAATGTATTTTCTCGACAATGGACCTTACTTCTGGCTACTACAATGTGGAAGTGCATGAGGATGACCGGAGATTCACAGCTTTTACGTCGCCATTTGGATTGCACGAATACAATCGTATGCCACAGGGGTTATGTAATATTCCTGCAACCTTTTATGAGTATGATGCTAAACATCTTTGGGGATCAGAACTTTCTTAGCCTGCTGTGTTACCTTGACGATATCTTGGTCTATGCGCCCACTGAAGATCTGGCTATACAGCGCCTGGAAATGGTTTTTGAGCGTCTCAAGGCTCACAACCTGAAGTTGGCGCCAAAAAAAGTGTAACTTTCTGCAGAGGTCTGTGAAGTTTCTGGGTTATATCATTAGTGCGGATGGTGTAGCTACAGACCCTGAGAAGGTGAGGGCCATTACAGGAGTAACAGAAGCTGATCTGATGGAAGATGGCACTGACATTCCATCTTAGAAGAAATTGAGATCATTCCTTGGGATGGTGGTGTATTAACAACAGTTCATTGAAGGTTGCTCGACCATCGCAAAGCCTCTCTTTGGATTGACTACTGGACACAAGGCTCCACGCTGGAAAAATAAGTGACGCTCACCTGTCAGGAAGTTGATGGCTGCCGACTGGATCACAGAATGCAGACAGGCCTTATTCCAGCTTAAGCAAGCCTTACTGACAAACCCTTTCTACTCTCAGTGGATGCATCCAGCAATGGCTTAGGTGCTGTGCTGTCCCAGGTACAGGAACAGGGAGCTACAGCGAGACCTATAGCCTTTGCGAGCAAGTTCCTCAGTTATGCACAGTCGAGGTATCCTGCACACAGGCTCGAGTTCTTTGCCATGAAATGGGCTATCTGTGACAAGTTCTACCACTGGTTACGGGGACAGCAGTTCACGGTATGGACGGATAATAATCCCTTGACATACATTCTGACCAAAGCATGATGCTTGTGAACAGAGATGGGTCGCCAAGCTGGCACCGTACGAGCTTGACATCAAGTACATCCCTGGAAAAATAAATGTTGTTGCAGATGCTTTGAGCAGAGAGCCCTTCGTACGACCCAGTGCACTCCATCGCCTGACAAGGGTCCCGTACGAGACCTTACTAGCTGACGCTAACGCTGTACTCACAGAGTGCAAGATGTGTTTCGCTGGTCCAGCCACCCCTTTGACAAAGCCTCTGACTCCAATGAAGTGGTCATTAGCTGTCAGGCTACTGTTGACCCCCCATCAGGTGCTTTATCAAGACATGAAGTTGCAGCTGTTCTTCATTCACACAGGTGCTGGGTGGGTGAAGTGGGCTCACATGCACTGCTGTTGCCACAGCTTCCACAGGCTGGTATGCCATCAGAGCAGACCGATGTTGATGTTCTGCCACACGACCTACTGATGAGTAAGCAGCGTGATGACAATGTGATCAGCAGAGTCAACTTCTTTGTGGAGAGGGGGAGAAGACCATCCCGGAGAGAGCGTGCCCATGAGAGTGTTGAGGTTTTATGTCTTCTCAGAAGTTGGGACAAGTTGACCATGAAGATGGGTGTACTGTATCGTGTTTCGAAGAATGTGGTTACAAAGAGGAAAACGTATCTGTATGTGGTTCCAGCCTCCATGAAAGCAATGGTGTTGAAGGGTGTCCATGATGAAGCTGGCTACCAGGGCCAACAGAGAACAGTCTACCTGACAAGACAGAGGTTCTTCTGGCATGGCCTGGAGAGGGAGGTAAAAGCTTATGTGAAGTGCTGCAGGAGATGCGTCGTGAGCAAGACTCCTGATCCGGAAGCAAGAGCTCCTCTTGAGAGCATAATAACAACTGAGCCTCTTGAACTAGTGTGCATAGACTTCTGGTCTGCAGAAGATTCTTCAAACAAGTCCTTGGATGTGCTCGTTGTTACTGACCACTTTACCAAATTGGCTCATGCCTTCTTGTGTCCGATCCAGTCTGCTAAGTCAGTAGCTCATCAGTTGTGGAACAACTATTTCTGTGTCTACGGGTGCCTCGCCGTATACACTCAGATCAAGAAGCCAACTTTGAGAGCGCTTTAATAGCCGAACTGTTGAGTGTTGCAGGTGTTCAGAAGTCTCACACCACGCCGTACCATCCGATGGGGAACGGGTCCTGCGAAAGGATGAATAGGACGTTGGGAAACATGATCCGGGCCCTGCCGACGAGAGCAAAGCACAGATGGCCTCAGGCGCTGAAGTCCCTCACGTTTGCGTACAATTGTACAATACACGAGACCACAGGCTTTGCCCCTTTCCTGCCAATGTTTGGGAGGACGCCAAGACTGCCTGTTGACATAGTCTTTGGCTCTGTCATAGAGAACCCAGAAGTTGTCTTCTATGACCAGTTTGTTCAGTCTTTGAGGAGAGATCTGAAAGAAGCCATGAATACAGCACAGGCATCTGCAGCGAAGCAGTTGAAGAGGCATGCTGACCTTTATGACAGCAGAGTCAGAGGAACACCAGTGGAGATTGGGGATCGAGTATTGCTGGCTAACAAGGGTGAGCGAGGAAAGCGGAAGCTCCATTGGGAGGATACTGTCTACCTTGTCACTGAATTGAATGCTGACAGTCACACTTTTAAGATTAAGAACAGCTCCACTCCACTGCACAGCTCCACTGCACAGGAGAAGACCTGATAATGCCAGTCAAATTTCTTCCTCTTCCCCATGCTGCCGTTGATGAGTGAACTAATTAACAGAGTCTGAGGACATGAATGACAGCCTTGTGGTTTCAACTGCCAGGGACACTGCAATGGATGATGATGCTGAGTACAGAACAAGAGTGTGGGTGTCGGAGGTGCCTTCTGAAGGAACAGGTGACACAAGCCTGGAGGGTGATGTGCGATCCTTGGATGCTCAGGATATTCCACCTTTGGATTCTGTGGATGATATACTGCAGCTGGAAGGTCGGCCTCGATCAGAGAGTCTTCAAGAATCTGACCGAGACCGTAACAGTGTAGTGAGTGAGCTAATTGACCAGTCTGCTTACGATATCCGTACTGACCTACCAAACGCAGACCATTCCTTACCTGATCAGTTACGTATTGACTGTGTTGACGGACCCACTATTGCAGTACACAACACTGTTACCCCTTATGCAGTTGAAGGTAGTCGGGGTCGTATTAGGTCAAGGGCAGGAAGGCTATTTAAACCAGTGTCAAGACTGATTGAGATGATGAATCAGCAGAAAGTTAGCTCTTGAAGGTTAAATAAGTGAAAAGAGGGACAATGGTATTGACATCTTTTATTTGTTTTGCTTTTACATCATTGTGACCATGATTAGAGGTTGCAGGATGGTAATGTGACGGATATGATAAAGTCTCTTATAGTTGTTTATTTTATTACTTGGATGTTTTAAAGTCACTGAGTGTACTTAACATGAAACAGGCATGTTTACCTATGAGGGCTAAGGGGATTGATCAACCACTTTTGACTCTAATTCTCATGGAGCATAGTCTGACCGGAATATTTAGTGACTGTTTTAAAGCAGGGTCTGCATCCTCGATATACATAGCTTTACCAACGCAAGAAGAGTACTGTTACACACTTATTTTTGTCTTGTGTTTTGGGTCATAGGACACAACTCTGACGGCAAGTTCATTGCCCGCGCCCAGCGCATCGAGTTTGACTGTGAGACCATTGCACGCCGCGTGGCCATCTTCATCGAGAAGAGTAAAGACGGCCAGGTGACGCCTGTACCTAACGTGGTGGTCCGAGACGTCGCCTGCGGAGGCAATCACACGGTGAGGAGGGAAGACCAGGACTCGTATTCAGTCTTGGAGAACGATCAGTTTGGCCTTAGTGGAGGCTCAGTGGTTAAGGGCGCTGTACTGCAGCGCCAGCTGTGCCACCAGAGACTCTGGGTTCACGCCCAGGCTCTGATGCACAACTGGCCTAGCATCGTCCGGGTTAGGGAGAGTTTGGCCGGTAGGGATATCCTTGTCTCATCGCGCACCAGTGACTCCTGTGGCAGAACGGGCGCAGTGCGCGCTAACCAAGGTTGCCAGGTGCACGGTGTTTCCTCTGACACATTGGTGCGGCTGGCTTCCGGGTTGGATGCGCGCTGTGTTAAGAAGCAGTGCGGCTTGGTTGGGTTGTGTATCGGAGGACGCATGACTTTCAACCTTCGTCTCTCCCGAGCTGCTACTAAACAATTGGATACCACGAAATTGGGAAGAAAAAAGGGGTAAAATTCAACAACAAAAAAAAGGAAATCAAAGAACATAGAACTTTTGCATCTCACAATAGTGTTGGTATATATTAGTGATGTCTCCATCCCCCAACCTTTGCATAATCACTGAATGAAGAATGTACATTTGAGTCATTCAACAGACGCTCTTATCCAGAGCAAGCTACGGTGTTCCTTTCATGTTTAATGAATGAACCTTCAGATGGAGACCTCTTCACTCTGGTCCTTAAATCTGGACACTAATAGGGAGCTGAGCGGGTCTGATAACATTTGGCACCAGCCTGTGTTTAAAGGGATAGTCCACTCTAAGTATGAGTTTTCAATTATATTGGCCGTAGTTGATTCGCCAAGTCAGGTTTTTTTTCTTCTCACTTTTTGGTTTTGTTAGCGTGAGGTATGTAAACTGTGTTTGTGTGTGTCCCCAGCTGATATTGGACTCCCAGAAGCGGGTGTTTTCCTGGGGCTTTGGTGGTTATGGACGGCTGGGTCACACGGAGCAGAAGGACGAGATGGTGCCCAGACTGGTGAAGCTCTTCGACTTCCCCGGGCGCGGGGCATCCCAAATCTACACTGGCTATCAGTGCTCCTTCACTGTAAATGAGATGGGTATGGGACACAATGCTTAACCCCTTGAATGTCGCACTGATGAGTAAATCTTTTTAGAATAATTTTATTTATTACCCCTATTATCAATTTATACCACTTTAAACCAAGAATACTACCGTTACTTCCCCACGTCTGTTGCTCTATCTGATATACACTCGGTACAAAACATGTCTCTTTCCATGAGAGACTGACCAGGTGAAAGCTGCTATCTCTTATTGAGGTCACCTGTTAAATCCACTTTAACCAGTGTAGATGATGGGGAGATCTGGTTAAAGAAGGATTTTTAAGCCTTGAGACAATTGAGACAAGGACTATGTGTATGTGCAAGACAAAATATTGAAGTGCCTTTGAACAGGTTATGGTAATAGGTGCCAGGCGCAACGGTTTGAGTGTGTCAAGAACTGCAATGCTGATAGGTTTTTCACTCTCGGCAGTTTCCCATGTGTATCAAGAATGGTCCACCACCCAAAAGACATCCAGCCAACTTGACACAACTGTGGGAAACTTTGCAGTCAATATTGGCCAGCAGCCCTGTGGAACGCTTTCAACACCTTGTAGAGTCCATGCCCCAACGAACTGAGGCTGTTCTGAGGGCAAAAGGTGGTGCAAATCAATATTAGGAAGGTGTTCTTAATGTTTCGTTGTGTATGTTGTAGTGATTTCAGGGCGTATCCCAACTGTGACTTGAACCTAGCATCTGTCAGTCTAAACAGTGTAGCCATTACGCCAAGAGTTGGACAAATTTTGCTAGTGTTTTTTGATAAGGAAGCTACAATATTAACATTTTGTGTGCAGGAGGGCTATTTTTCTGGGGGGTCACCAATACCTCGCGGGAGTCTACCATGTACCCCAAGGCCGTGCAGGACCTGTGTGGCTGGAAGGTCCGCAGTCTGGCGTGCGGGAAAAGCAGTATAGTTATCGCTGCAGACGACAGCACCATCAGCTGGGGACCCTCCCCCACCTTTGGAGAACTGGTAAGTTTTATTATACAATTATACACTGAACAAAAATATAAACAGAACAAGTGTTGGTCCCATGTTTCATGAGCTGAAATAAAAAAATCCCAGACATTTTTCATATGCACAAAAATCTTATTTCTCTCAAATTTTGTGCATAAATTTGTTTCAATTCCTGTTAGTGAGCATTTGTTGTTTGACAAGATAATCCATCCACCTGACAGATGTGGCATATCAAGAAGCTGATTAATTATACAACTGCACCTTGTGCTGGGGACAGTAAAAGGCCACTTCAAAATGTGCAGTTCATAGTCACACAACGCCATGCCACAAGTTTTGAGGGAGCGTGCAATTGGCATGCTGACTGCAGGAATGTCTACTAGAGCTGTTGCCAGATCATTTAATGTTAATTTCTCTACCGTAAGCTGCCTCTGTCATTTTTGAGAATTTGGCAGTATGTCCAATCGGCCACGCAACCACAGACCACGTGTAACCACGCCAGCCCAGGACCTCCACATCCGACTTCTTCACCCATGGGATGATCTGAGGTGGGCAGGGCTGAGGAGTATTTCTGTCTGTAATATAGACTTTTGTAAAGAAAAACTCAATCTGGTTGGCTTGGCCTGGCTGCCAAGTGGTTAGGCCTATGCCCTCCAAAGCCCACCCATGGCTTCACCCCTGCCCAGTCATGTGAAATCCATAGATTAGGGCCTAATGAATTTATTTCAATTGACTGATTTCCTTATACGAACTGTAACTCTCATATCTTTGAAAATGTTGCGTTTTATATTTGTGCTCAGTATAGAAATGTACTTGTGTGCTCAAGAGACTGCTGAATTGGCACACCTGTTCCGGCTTCACCACTTATGACATGGGTTTTGTTACAGGGATACGGAGACAACAAGGCCAAGTCCTCCACTACTGCTCAGGAGATGAAGACCCTGGATGGAGTTTACACTGAACAGGTGTGGCGCAGCAACAGAGAATGAAAACAGTGATGAATTTGAATTCCCACTTATGTATTCTGAAGATGGGAACTGCATTTAGGTACATGTTCCCTCTGAAACGTTTCGTTGTTTGTGGTTGCAGGTGGTGATGGGATACGCACACTGCCTGGTCATCGCCAGACAGGATACTCCACAGGAGCAAGAGATGCTCAAGAAGCTACCAGAGTACAACCCAGGCCCCCTCTGATGGGGCACCATCCAGCCACCTTACCATTTGTCAACAGATTCTCTCCAGAATGCATCTCCCCTTTAGGTCACCTTTGTAAGGCTTGATGGATGGCTGGGGAGGGTGGGCTCTTGTATGTATGCGAACACAAACAAGTCAGTTCTTTTTGTGTTTGTTCCCAAAGACCAATGACATTTTTTTTGTTCATGAAGTCCATGGCAGTATTACTTTTTGTCAGGTCGATCTGTATGCATTGTCAGAATACAATCGGGATCTGAGACATTGTGCCATCAAGTTGATGCTCTCCGGCCATTGACTTCTGTTACATTCTTTGGTTAATCTCTTCACTTGTATGATTAAATGTTGGTGCCAAGGATGCGCAACTGTCCCTCAGGCCAGTATCTGCTTGTCATTCAAGACTTTTTTCACCTCAGTGACCCCTTTTAGCCTGGGAATATAGGTGTGGGCACTGCAATCTTGGCAATGAGAACCAGCATGAATGTGGTTTTGCGACTCTCTTTTAGTGCAAATGGTTAACAGGGTGTGGTTATCCTAGTTTTAAATCAAGACTGGTTGTTTTTCTTAATTTGTTTTGGTGTCTGGGTCAGAAGGCCCGCATGTTTTTTACATTTCAAATGTGGAAATGGTAAAGGTTAATTAAATTGGTTGATTTTGTTCAGTCTGTTCTGACATCTCTCTCCTGCCCCAAGAGGGGTTAAAAGCTTTTGTTGGCCAGTACATCTTGTCACCACTGCTGTCAACAGCCTGGTTTTGACCACTGTATGTAGCAGTTAGTATGCATCCATCTGCTGACCAATCATCCACCGTACTTTGGGTGAGCTAGGAGTAGATGACTGGGATCATACAGGTGGGCAAGTTTCTTCTACATACCGATGATGTTCACTCCATGGGTTGATTTTGGGCCACACTTCTAGCACCAATCTGATTTAACCAATTCTGACAAGCAAATTTCCCCATTTACCAATGAGCATATCACACTTTACACAGGTTCTGAGCTGCCAAATACTTGAGATTCATTTACAGATGGTTATGCTGGATTAACATTGGAAGGTTGACTGTTTTGTCTGCATTTTGGGAGTTATGGCTAGCTGAATCTAGTGCCTTCAGAAAGTATTCATACCTGTTCAGTTGTTTCAGCCTGAATGTAAAATGTACTACATTATTTTTTTTACCCTTGTATACAAACACCCCATAATGTCAGAATTGTTTAAATTTGTACAAATGAAATAGCTGAAATGTCTTGATTCATAAGTATTCCACACCTTTTGTTATGGCAATCCTAAATATGTTCAGGAGTAAAAATGTGCTTAAGTCACAAGTTATGTATAACATGATTCTTTAATGACTGCCTCATCTCTGTACCCCACACATACAATTATCTAAGGTCACTCAGTTGAGCAATGAATTTCAACCAAAGACCAGGGAGGTTTTCCAATGCCTCTTAAAGGACACCTATTTGTAGATGGATAAAAATGACAAAATCTGACACTGAATACCCCTTTGAGCATGGATAAGTTAATGACACTTTGAATTCTGTATCAATACACCAGTCACTACAAGGATACAGGCGTCCTTCCTAACTCAACAACATTGTTACTTCACAATACTAACCTAGTTGACAGGGTGAAAAGGAAGCCTGTACAGAATATTCCATCAAGGCACTAAATACAAACTGTTATGTTTGTGGCAAATCCAAAACTGCACTTGAGTACCACTCTCCATATTTTCAAGCATAGTGGTGGCTGCATCATGTTATGGGTAAGCTTGTAGTCATTAGGCACTGGAGTTTTTCAGGATAAAAAAATGAAACATAGGAGCTAAGCACAAGAAAAATCCTAGAGGAAACCTGGTTGTCTGCTTTCTGGAAGTTGAATTCACCTTTCAGCAGTGATGTTCGAGTGGCCGAGTTATTGACTTAAATCTGCTTAAATCTATGGCGAGACCTAAAAATGGTCTAGCAATGCTCTGCTAATTTGACAGAGCTGTATGAGTTTAAAGAATGGGAAAATGTCACAACCCAGGTGTGGAAAGCTCTTAGCCAGAAAGACTACAAAAAGACTACAAAGTTGACTCAGGGGTGTGAATACTTATGTAAATGAGCTATTTCTGTAATCCTTTTTCAATAAATTTGCAAACATGTTTTCACTTAGTCCTTATGGTGTAATGTGTGTATATGAGTGAGAGAAAGTATATTTAATAAATTTTGAATTCAGGATGTAACAAAATGTGGAATAAGTCCAGGGGTCTGAATACTTTCTCTAGGCACTGTACTGCATTGTCACAAGAAGGTTGAGTCACCCAGTGTGTATTCAAGAGTGCACACCGCAGCAAAACGTTTTGCAATGAAAATGTGTTTCTTGTTGGACAAATTCAGGTAGGTCCCTCCCTGTTTTTTTGCGTCCTAGTAAATATACCCGCTCCATGTCTCGTCACCGTAGAGAAAAAATTAAAAACAGGAGTACTCTAAGAATTTATTGAATGTACAAAATCCAGCAGACAATTGTTTAATCCTCATCCTCTTCCTCCTCCTCATCCTGGTTGATCTGGAAGTAGCGTAGCTCGTAGCTCTCCTTTGTGTTGGCCACAACACGCAGCCAGTCGCGAAGGTTATTCTTCTTCAAGTACTTCTTGGTCAGATATTTCAGATATCTGCAGACAGGAGACAGATGGCATTCAGATGTGAGGTTGGGCTTTTTCCCCAATGCAATACACATACTAACTTAGTAAAGAAAACAAATATACACACAGTACCAGACAAAAGTATGGACACCTACTCATTCCAGGGTTTTATATTTTTTTAATATTTTCTACATTGTAGAATTATAGTGAAGACAAACACATATGGAATAATGTAGAAACCCAAAAAACTGTTAAACAAAGCTAAATATATTTTATATTTGAGATTCCTCAAAGTAGCCACTCTTTGCCTTTGACAGCTTTGCACACTGTTGGCATTCTCTCAACCAGATTCATGAGGTCATGTTAAAAGTTCATTTGTGGAATTTCTTTCCTTCTTAATGCATTTGAGCCAATCAGTTGTGTTGTGACAAGGTAGGGGGTATACAGAAGATAGCCCTATTTGGTAAAAGACCAAGTCCATATTATGGCAAGAACAGCTCAAATAAGCAAAGAGAAATGACAGTCCTTCATTACTTTAAGACATGAAGGTCAGTCAATCTGGAAAATTTCAAGAACTTTAAAAGTATGTTCAAGTGCAGTCGCAAAAACCATCAAGCGCTAATGATGAAACTGGCTTTCATGAGGACCGCCACAGGAAAGGAAGACCCAGTTACCTCTGCTGCAGAGGATAAGTTCATTAGAGTTTCTTCTCCAACACTTTGTTTTTGCATTATTTAAACCAGATGGAACATATTTCATTATTTATTTGAGACTAAATTGACTATGTATTATATTAAGTTAAAATAAGTGTGCTCATTGTTCATTCAGTATTGTTGTAATTGTCATTATTACAAATATATAAAAATCGTCTAATTAATCGGTATCGGCTTTTTTGGTCCTCCAATAATCGGTATTGGCGTTGAAAAATCATAATCGGTCAACCTCTAGTTGAGTTGCCAGTGCAGTCACCATACCTTTTGGAGAAGGGGACCTCAGAGGACACAGTGATCTTGCTCTTGCTCCTCTCAATAGACACCACACCACCACCCAGGTTGCCAGCTTTCCCGTTCACCTTGATGCGCTCCTGAAGGAACTGCTCCTATAACCATTAAGACATGCTGTGTAAGCGTATACTTCGAATTTCCCCAAAACCAAAGATTGACAGCTGCCCAACATGACTAGTGATATTTCCCATAGTAATATTCTGTTCAACATATCTCATGTCGATCCCATGGACTGTAAAATCCTTAGATCTGTATATGAATTTGAGAGTGATTACATTTCGCAAGCTCCATCTGTCCCTCAGCTTTATACTAAATCAAGTGGTAGGGGTGCCACTGCCTGGGACAGGCTGAAACACAATTCAAGATGGTGGCTAAAGTAAAGGGGAATCAAAGAAGGGTGTTTGAGAAACTTTTTTAAAAAGTTGACATTTTCACTGCAACCTGGCACAGGTCAAAATCTACTTACAAAGTTGGCAGCATCCATGATGCCATCTTCAACAGGGTGGGTGCAGTCCAGAGTGAACTTCAGGACCTGCTTCTTCTTCTTGCCACCCTTGGAGCCTTTGTTGCTCTGTTTCTTCTGCAAATCAGATTAACAAACAAATAAAATGAGACCGTCCACCAACGCTTCTCCGATTAGCTACCTGTCTAGGTCCTTAGCTAGCTGTCGCTCTAAAAGGCCACCCTGCTAGTTCTAGTAATCAAGTTAGGTAGCTGTCTAGAATCTAACTAGCTAGGCTTCTAGTTCAAACATACGCGCAACAACCGCTCAGACATCAACTAAATTAGTGATCTGTCTATCGTCAGTTAATGCCCAATTCAAAGAAAGCTTTAGTCAGTTAGCTAACCAGACCTATAATTTTATCACTTAACTATTAAGTACTGCTGACTATAAAACGAACTGGAAAACGATAAGCTAGTTTTCTGTAGCTAGCTACAACGTGGTGGATCTCTAGGCTAGCTAAATTAGCAGGCCTCGTGAATAACAAAACCCAATGCAGTATTAACCATGACATAAGCCCCCCCCTCCAAATATGTCCCTATTCATACGAATATGACACAAATCAAATACAGTCGTTTGAAGTGTGCAACATGTATATATTTGGACACTTGTTCACACGCGAATGTACCCACCACAGGAGCCATGGCGAAGAATTTAGCAGAAAGGAAGAACTAGGTTTGCGCGTGCGTTACATTTCGGGCCTGTTAAATCAATCGCTGATTGAGTCGATACAATCACTGAATCAGAGTTCGATTACTATTGTTTTCAACAAACATTTTATTTAAATTCCATACATTTTGAAAGATTAATTAGTACCATAGAAAAAATGCATAATTCTACAAATTGTAACACAACATGTCATACAAACACTGGATAAAAGAGCATATTTTAAATGACTAAAACGTACAGCCTTTTACATTCAAAGACTTTTGAATTACAATTAGCTACACACTGCGGCGATACAGTATGTGAATGCCTCCATACAGCTGTTACATCTTAGCTAACCTTCTCAATTGCAGGTGGTACTCCAAAAAACAGAATATTCAGAGACGAGTTCTCGTCATTTTAGTTGCCAGACATATTGCATTTCCCAACGTATTTGATTTGATATTTGCAGGAACTAGTCATTTCTATGCGATGCGACCAAATTGTAGAAGTCACTGTGCGACCAGAACAAAGATCGACACGTGCAAGAGGCATTTCTCATTGGAAACAAAAAGTGGATTCAATATTTGTAGAAACATTCAGTTTTTGAGTTCCACCTGCAACTGGACATATACGTTTATAAGAGACGTGTTTCTTCCGAATTAAGAACAATGAAAGTATTGGCAAGAAAAGGTTAGTTGAAAATATTGCTACAGCGGCTTTCCAATAGCTACGCTAAGGTGTAGGCCTAACGGCTGTATGAAACACCGCGTTGAGGTGCTAGTCGGAACTAGGAAACTCGGACATTTCCGACTTGCTAATTGGTTGTAGTTATACACCTGCTGCGTTCAATCAGTTAGCAATTCGGACATTTCCGAGTTTCTTAGTTCCAACTAGCACGTGAACATGGCAGAAGCCTTCCCATTACACGGTTACAGTGTGTAGCTACTATCTGGTGCCCGAGTGCCAGTCAATGACGTGGCATGCAACCATTGGTTGATTCATTCAACGTCTGAGCAGAGGATTTGACACTCGTCAATGGGCGGGATCGAGTAAGCTGACCCGCGGGGCACTGGTCTATGGCCGGTGACTGGAACAGACAAAAGCTGTAAAAGCTGTAAGGGAGGAGCACCTTCTCAAATCGAACATTAATTTGCGCCACTCGGTCATGTTATCAACATGGCAGCATGGTACATCGTCCAGAAACATGCATAATCTCTTTTCCATAAAATATATGTTTGAATTGTCAAACTGGTTTTCATTGGGAAGGCAGATAAACCTTTTTTATCAATAGCAATCACTTTTGAAAGTATAAACACAGAATCTTACTCATTACTCCTCTTGCTTAATTAAGTCACTTTTGTTTTGGGGGCACCTTGCTCATCAATGCAATCAACTTTCACCAGGTGCAAAATACCTGGGTGCCGGGCGAATCCCCCCAGTTTAATATGTATCATAATGCAAATTATGATTGGTCCATCATAATGACTGTCAAAACCCAGCTCTCTGATTGGTCCTTCAGAACGTTGCTCTCTGATTAGTCCCTTAATTATGATAGCGGCATGTCATAACCCTGCTCTGATTGGTGCTTCATGATGACATTGTAATAACCCTACACTCTGCTTGGTTCCTTCATTATGACATCTCATAACCCTGTTCTCTGATTGATCCCTTCATTACGACATCATCATGACCGTGGTCTCTGATTGGTCCCTTAATTACATCATCGTCATAACCCTGCTAGCTGATTGGTCCCTTCATAATGACATTGTCAACCCTGCTCTCTGATTCGTGCTTCGTGACATCGTCATAACCCTGCTCACTGATTAGTCCTTCATAACGCTGCTCTCTGATTGGTACTTTCATAATGACATCATCATAACCCAGCTCTCTGATTGGTCCCTTCATTACAACAGCGTTATGACCCTGCTGTCTGATTGGTCCCTTCATAATAATATCTTAAAACCTGCTCTCTGATTGTTTCTTTAATAATGACGTCGTCATAACCCTGCTCTCTGATTGGTCCCTTCATAATTGTCAAAACCTTGCTTTCCCATTTTTTTTTTATTTTTTTTATTTCACCTTTATTTAACCAGGTAGGCTAGTTGAGAACAAGTTCTCATTTGCAACTGCGACCTGGCCAAGATAAAGCATAGCAGTGTGAGCATACAACAAAGAGTTACACATGGAGTAAACAATTAACAAGTCAATAACACAGTAGAAAACGAAGGGGGGGTCTATATACAATGTGTGCAAAAGGCATGAGGAGGTAGGCAAATAATTACAATTTTGCAGATTAACACTGGAGTGATAAAAGATCAGATGGTCATGTACAGGTAGAGATATTGGTGTGCAGAAGAGCAGAAAAGTAAATAAATAAAAACAGTATGGGGATGAGGTAGGTGAAAAGGGTGGGCTATTTACCAATAGACTATGTACAGCTGCAGCGATCGGTTAGCTGCTCAGATAGCTGATGTTTGAAGTTGGTGAGGGAGATAAAAGTCTCCAACTTCAGCGATTTTTGCAATTCGTTCCAGTCACAGGCAGCAGAGTACTGGAACGAAAGGCGGCCAAATGAGGTGTTGGCTTTAGGGATGATCAGTGAGATACACCTGCTGGAGCGCGTGCTACGGATGGGTGTTGCCATCGTGACCAGTGAGCTGAGATAAGGCGGAGCTTTACCTAGCATAGACTTGTAGATGACCTGGAGCCAGTGGGTCTGGCGACGAATATGTAGCGAGGGCCAGCCGACTAGAGCATACAAGTCGCAGTGGTGGGTAGTATAAGGTGCTTTAGTGACAAAACGGATGGCACTGTGATAGACTGCATCCAGTTTGCTGAGTAGAGTGTTGGAAGCCATTTTGTAAATGACATCGCCTAAGTCGAGGATCGGTAGGATAGTCAGTTTTACTAGGGTAAGCTTGGCGGCTTGAGTGAAGGAGGCTTTGTTGCGGAATAGAAAGCCGACTCTTGATTTGATTTTCGATTGGAGATGTTTGATATGAGTCTGGAAGGAGAGTTTGCAGTCTAGCCAGACACCTAGGTACTTATAGACGTCCACATATTCTAGGTCGGAACCATCCAGGGTGGTGATGCTAGTCGGGCATGCAGGTGCAGGCAGCGACCGGTTGAAAAGCATGCATTTGGTTTTACTAGCGTTTAAGAGCAGTTGGAGGCCACGGAAGGAGTGTTGTATGGCATTGAAGCTTGTTTGGAGGTTAGATAGCACAGTGTCCAAAGACGGGCCGAAAGTATATAGAATGATGTCGTCTGCGTAGAGGTGGATCAGGGAATCGCCCGCAGCAAGAGCAACATCATTGATATACACAGAGAAAAGAGTCGGCCCGAGAATTGAACCCTGTGGCACCCCCATAGAGACTGCCAGAGGACCGGACAGCATGCCCTCCGATTTGACACACTGAACTCTGTCTGCAAAGTAATTGGTGAACCAGGCAAGGCAGTCATCCGAAAAACCGAGGCTACTGAGTCTGCCGATAAGAATATGGTGATTGACAGAGTCGAAAGCCTTGGCAAGGTCGATGAAGACGGCTGCACAGTACTGTCTTTTATCGATGGCGGTTATGATGTCGTTTAGTACCTTGAGTGTGGCTGAGGTGCACCCATGACCGGCTCGGAAACCAGATTGCACAGCGGAGAAGGTACGGTGGGATTCGAGATGGTCAGTGACCTGTTTGTTGACTTGGCTTTCGAAGACCTTAGATAGGCAGGGCAGGATGGATATAGGTCTGTAACAGTTTGGGTCCAGGGTGTCTCCCCCTTTGAAGAGGGGGATGACTGCGGCAGCTTTCCAATCCTTGGGGATCTCAGACGAGATGAAAGAGAGGTTGAACAGGCTGGTAATAGGGGTTGCGACAATGGTGGCAGATAGTTTCAGAAATAGAGGGTCCAGATTGTCAAGCCCAGCTGATTTGTACGGGTCCAGGTTTTGCAGCTCTTTCAGAACATCTGCTATCTGGATTTGGGTAAAGGAGAACCTGGAGAGGCTTGGGCGAGGAGCTGCGGGGGGGGCGGAGCTGTTGGCCGAGGTTGAAGTAGCCAGGCGGAAGGCATGGCCAGCCGTTGAGAAATGCTTATTGAAGTTTTCGATAATCATGGATTTATCAGTGGTGACCGTGTTACCTAGCCTCAGTGCAGTGGGCAGCTGGGAGGAGGTGCTCTTGTTCTCCATGGACTTCACAGTGTCCCAGAACTTTTTGGAGTTGGAGCTACAGGATGCAAACTTCTGCCTGAAGAAGCTGGCCTTAGCTTTCCTGACTGACTGCGTGTATTGGTTCCGGACTTCCCTGAACAGTTGCATATCACGGGGACTATTCGATGCTATTGCAGTCCGCCACAGGATGTTTTTGTGCTGGTCGAGGGCAGTCAGGTCTGGGGTGAACCAAGGGCTGTATCTGTTCTTAGTTCTGCATTTTTTGAACGGAGCATGCTTATCTAAAATGGTGAGGAAGTTACTTTTAAAGAATGACCAGGCATCCTCAACTGACGGGATGAGGTCAATGTCCTTCCAGGATACCCGGGCCAGGTCGATTAGAAAGGCCTGCTCACAGAAGTGTTTTAGGGAGCGTTTGACAGTGATGAGGGGTGGTCGTTTGACTGCGGCTCCGTAGCGGATACAGGCAATGAGGCAGTGATCGCTGAGATCCTGGTTGAAGACAGCGGAGGTGTATTTGGAGGGCCAGTTGGTCAGGATGACGTCTATGAGGGTGCCCTTGTTTACAGAGTTAGGGTTGTACCTGGTGGGTTCCTTGATGATTTGTGTGAGATTGAGGGCATCTAGCTTAGATTGTAGGACTGGCGGGGTGTTAAGCATATCCCAGTTTAGGTCACCTAACAGAACAAACTCTGAAGCTAGATGGGGGGCGATCAATTCACAAATGGTGTCCAGGGCACAGCTGGGAGCTGAGGGGGGTCGGTAGCAGGCGGCAACCGTGAGAGACTTATTTCTGGAGAGAGTAATTTTCAAAATTAGTAGTTCGAACTGTTTGGGTATGGACCTGGAAAGTATGACATTACTTTGCAGGCCATCTCTGCAGTAAACTGCAACTCCTCCCCCTTTGGCAGTTCTATCTTGACGGAAGATGTTATAGTTGGGTATGGAAATCTCTGAATTTTTGGTGGCCTTCCTGAGCCAGGATTCAGACACAGCAAGGACATCAGGGTTAGCAGAGTGTGCTAAAGCAGTGAGTAAGACAAACTTAGGGAGGAGGCTTCTGATGTTGACATGCATGATTGTTCATTACAATCAACCCATACTGGGCTATAGTTCCTTGCCAAAAGTTATGTAATGAACTCTGGCAGAGTGAGCAGGGAGGCTGACATCAAGGTGACATAACCTTTGACAAGTTAAAAGATACAGTTGAAGTCGGAAGTTTACATACACCTTAGCAAAATACATTTAAACTCCGTTTTTCACCAGTTCCTGACATTTAATCCCAGTAGAAATTCTCTGTTTTAAGTCAGTTAGGATCACCACTTTATTTTAAGAGTGTGAAATGTCAATAATAGTAGAGAGAATGATTTGTTTCAGCTTTTATTTATTTCATCACATTCCCAGTGTGTCATAAGTTTACATACACTTAATTAGTATTTGGTAGCATTGCCTTTACATTGTTTAACTTGTGTCAAATGTTTTGGGTAGCCTTCCACAAGCTTCCCACAATAAGTTGGGTGAATTGTGGACCATTCCTCCTGACAGAGCTGGTGTAACTGTCAGGTTTTTAGGCCTCCTTGCTCGCACAAGCTTTTTCAGTTCTGCCCACAAATTTTCTATAGGATTGAGGTCAGGGCTTTGTGATGGACTTTCCAATACCTTGACTTTGTTGTCCTTAAGCCAATTTTCAACCATTTTGGAAGTATGCTTGGGGTCATTGTCCATTTGGAAGACCCATTTGCGACCAAACTTTAACTTCCTGACTGTCTTGAGATGTTGCTTCAATATATCCACGTAATTTTCCGTCCTCATGAAGCCATCTATTTTGTGAAGTGCACCAATCCCTCCTGCAGCAAAGCACACCCACAACATGATGCTGCCACCCCCATGCTTCACGGTTGGGATGGTGTACTTCAGCTTGCAAGCTTCCCCTTTAACCTCCAATAATAACAATGGCCATTATGGCCAAACAGTTCTATTTTTGTTTCTTCAGACCAGAGGACATTTCTCCAAAAAAGTACGATCTTTGTCACCATGTGCAGTTGCAAACCGTAGTCTGGCTTTTTTATGGCAGTTTTGGCGCAGTGGCTTCTTCCTTGATGAGCGGCCTTTCAGGTTGTGTCGATATAGGACTCGTTTTACGGTGGATATAGATACTTTTGTACCCGTTTCCTCCAGCATCTTCACAAGGTCCTTTGCTGTTGTTCTGGATTTGATTAGCACTTTTCCCACCAAAGTATGTTCCTCTCTAGGAGATCGAACTCATCTCCTTCCTGAGTGGTAGGACGGCTGCATGGTCCCATGTTGTTTCTACTTGCGTACTATCGTTTGTACAGATGAACGTGGTACCTTTTGGCGTTTGGAAATTGCTCCCAAGGATGAACCAGACTTGTGGAGGTCTACAAGTTTTCTGAGGTCTTGGCTGATTTCTTTTTCCATGATGTCAAGCAAAGAGGCACTGAGTTAAGGGAGACCTTGAAATACATCCACAGGTACACCTCCAATTGACTCAAATGATGTCAATTAGCCTATCAGAAGCTTCTAAAGCCATGCCATCATTTTCTGGAATTTTTCAAGCTGTTCAAAATGCACAGTCAACTTAATGTATGTTAACTTCTGACCCACTGTAATTGTGAATTATAAGTGAAATAATCTGTATGAAACAATTGTTGGAAAATTACTAGTGTCATGCACAAGTAGATGTCCTAACCAACTTGCCAAAACTATAGTTTGTTAACAAGAAATGTGTGGAGTGGTTGAAAAACGAGTTAATGACTCCAACCTGTCACGGCTGTTGAAAGATGAGGACCAAGGTGCGCGTACATTTTCTCTTTTATTTGAAATGATGCCAACAAAACAAACCGTGAAGCTTCAGGCTATGTGCCATCAAACAAAGTTAACTTCCCAGAAACACAGGTGGGGGAAAAATGGTACCTAAGTATGGTTCCCAATCAGACAACGATAGTCAGCTGTCCCAGATTGAGAACCATACCCGGCCAAAACATAGAAATAGAAAATCATAGAAACACAAAACATAGAATGCCCACCCCAACTCACACCCTGACCAAACCAAAATAGAGACATAAAAAGGATTTCTAAGGTCAGGGCGTGACACAACCTAAGTGTATGTAAACTTCCGACTTCAACTGTATGCTATTTCCAAAACTAATATTCATTGCTCAATTGTCCCCTTTATTGTTCCATTCTGAATTAGCAACCAATGCATGACGTTTGACAGGAGTCATTGGAGGCTGCAGTGAGGGAAATAGAGGGATTAGAGAGAGTAATGTATTTTGGTCACCTGTTGACAGATGAGTGGTGTCTGGTTACTCTGTTGTCATCCAGTACTGCCGTGCTATGGTCACACCTCCTCCTATACCCACTGAGTACCCTGACTTGACGTCACGGCCGGCACTGCATCCCCTCCACGCACACTCAAAGACCCTCCACATATCTGTCATTCCTGCTTGGGACAGCAGCTAAGGCAGCAAGCAATAAGGTAATGGTTCAGCTTTACTTCCATATTCTTATATTATTAAGTATCTGCTGCTTGGCTCATTCATTAAGTATGTGCTTAAAAGGAATGTACTTTAATGGAGTTGAAGGTTGGGAGTACTGATTGAATATTGACTTCCCTGGAATACTTTCAATTATATGATGTGTTTGTAACAGTATATCACAGTTGATACATCATGGAATGATTAGGGTGTCTGTTGAAACGTGCATTTTCACTAATTCGCTCAAATGTCACTAACATAGATCAGCATCACTCTGATGGGCTTTCCTGTGTTGTTTTTACAGATGTCTGGAGGAATCTTCTGCCCTTTGGAGAACCTATATGACCCAGACAGTGCCAACTGCCACCCCTTGGTATGCCACTTGTGCCATGAGCAGTACGAACACCCCTGTCTACTGGATTGTTACCACACATTCTGCGCCAGTTGTCTGCGTGGCAGGGCAGTGGAAGGCAGACTCTCCTGCCCCCTCTGTGGGTAAGTAAGAATGGGCATTCCATTGATTTACTGGATGGCATAAATCATGAAAAACAGTACCAGTCAAAAGTTTGGACAAACCTACTCATTCAAGGGTTTTTCTTTATTTTTAATATTTTCAATATTGTAGAATAATAGTGAAGACATCAACACAATGAAATAACACATATGGAATCATGTAGTAACCAAAAAGTGTAGATTTTAGATTCTTCAAAGTAGCCACCCTTTGCCTTGATGACACCCTAGGCACCCTAGCTTAACCTGGAATGCTTTTCCAACAGTATTGAAGGAGTTTCCACAAATACTGAGCACTTGTTGGCTGCTTTTCCTTCACTCTGCGGTCTAACTCATCCCAAACCATCTCAATTGGGTTGAGGCCAGGTCATCTGATGCAGCACTCCATCACTCTCCTTCTTGGTCAAATAGCCCTTACACAGCCCGGAGGTGTCTTGGGTCATTGTCCTGTTGAAAAACAAATGATAGTCCCACTAAGCCAAACCAGATGTGATGGCGTATCGCTGCAGAGTACTGTGGTAGCCAGGCTGGTTAAGTGTGCCTTGAATACTAAATAAATCACTGACAGTATCACCAGCAAAGCACCCCCACACAATCACACCTCCTCCTCCATGCTTCACAGTGGAAACCACACATGCAGAGATCATCCGTTCACCTACTCTGTGTCTCACAAAGACACGGCGGTATCGCGTTTTAGGGAAGACCCGGATGCAGTGTCAAAATAACAAAAGTTTATTACTAGAACAGGGGCAGGCAAAACGACAGGTCAGTAATCCAGATCAGAGTCAAAGGGACAGAACGGCAGGCAGTCTCAGGGTCAGGGCAGGCAGGCGTCAATAATCCAGGGTGGAGTGACAAGGTACAGAAAACATTTTGGAACTATAGAACAAATTTGGAACTATAGAAAAAGACAGGAGCAAGGGGGAAAACGCTGGTAGGCTTGAGGGACAAAATTAACAGGCAACAGACAGAGAACACAGGTATAAATACACTGGGGATAATGGGGAAGATGGGCGACATCTGGAGCGGTGTGGAGACAAGCACAAAGACAGGTGAAACAGATCAGTGTGACAGGCGGTTGGAACCAAAATAAAAAAAATTGTCTCATCAGACCGAAGGACAGATTTCCACTGGTTTCTTGGCCCAAGCAAGTCTCTTCTTCTTGGTGTCCTTTAGTAGTGGTTTCTTTGCAGCAATTTGACTACGAAGGCCTGATTCACGCAGTCTCAACTGACCAGTTGATGTTGATATGTGTCTGTTACTTGAACTCTGTGAAGCATTTATTTGAGGCTGGTAACTCTCATGAACTTATCCTCTGCAGCAGAGGTAACTCTGGATCTTCCTTTCCTGTGGCGATCCTCATGAGAGCCAGTTTCATCATAGTGCTTGATGGATTTTTGCGACTGCACTTGAAGAAACCTTCAAAGTTCTTGATATTTTCTGGATTGACTGATTTTCATGTCTTAAAGTATTGATGGACTGTCGTTTCTCTTTGCTTATTTGAGCTGTTCTTGACATAATATGGACTTGGTATTTTACCAAATAGGGCTATCTTCTAGATACCACCCCTACTTTGTCACAACACAACTGATTGGCTCAAACGGAATAAAATTCCACAAAATAACTTTTAACAAGGCAAACCTGTTAATTGAAATGCATTCCAGGTGACTTCCTCATGAAGCTGGTTGAGCGAATGCCAAGCGTGTGCAAAGCTGTCATCAAGGCGAAGGGTGGCTACTTTGAAGAATCTCAAATATAAAATATATATTTTTGGTTACTACATTATTCCATGTGTTATTTCATAGTTTTGATGTCTTTACTATTATTCTACAATGTAGAAAATAGTAAAAAATAAAGAAACCCTTGAATGAGTACGTGTGTCCAGACTAGGTATTTGAAGTTCTTATGGAACAAATTAGCTTTGATTTATCATATCAATGACCAACTCAGTGGCTTTGTGGTTAACGTTTAAGCTCTAAGATTGGAAAGTTGGGGGTTTGTTCCACAGTCGAGTCATACCAAGGACTGTCCCAATGGGACCTGATGCCTCACTGCCTGTCACTCAGCATTAAGGATATGGATTAGGGGTAAGGCCCTGGAACAGACTAGCATCCAGGGCATGTACATGTACAGTGGCTTGCGAAAGTATTCACCCCCTTGGCATTTTTCCTATTTTATTGCCTTACAACCTGGAATTAATATGGATTTTGGGGGGGTTTGTATCATTTGATTTACACAACATGCCTACCACTTTGAAGATGCTAAATATTTTTTCTTGTGAAACAAACAAAAACTAAGACAAAAAAAATGAAAACTACAGAGTGTGTAACTATTCACCCCCCAAAGTCAATACTTTGTAGAGCCACCTTTTGCATCAATTACAGCTGCAAGTCTCTTGGGATATGTCTTTATAAGCTTGGCACATCTAGCCACTGGAATGTTTGCCCATTCTTCAAGGCAAAAATTCTCCAGCCCCTTCAGGTTGGATGGGTTCCACTGGTGTACAGCAATCTTTAAGTCATACCACAGATTCTCAGGTCTGGGCTTTGTCTAGGCCGTTCCAAGACATTTACATTTTTCCCCTTAAACCACTCGAGTGTTGCTTTAGCAGTATGCTTAGGGTCATTGTCCTGCTGGAAGGTGAACCTCCGTCCAAGTCTCAAATCTCTGGAAGACAAACAGGTTTTCCTCAAGAATTTCCCTGTCCCTGCCGATGAAAAACATCCCCACAGCATGATGATGCCACCACCATGCTTCCCTGTGGGGATGGTGTTCTCGGGGCGATGAGAGGTGTTGGGTTTGCACCGGACATGGCGTTTCCCTTGATGGCTAAAAAGCTTAATTTTAGACTCATCTGACCAGAGTACCTTCTTCCATATGTTTGGGGAGTCTCCCACATGCCTTTTGGCGAGCACCAAATGTGTTTGCTTATTTTTATCTTTAAGAAATTGCTTTTTTCTGGCCACTCTTCCGTAAAGCCCAGCTCTGTGGAGTGTACGGCTTAAAGTGGTCCTATGGACAGATACTCCAATCTCCACTGTGGAGCTTTGCAGCTCCTTCAAGGTTATCTTTGGTCTCTTTGTTGCCTCTCTGATTAATGCTCTCCCTGCCTGTTCCGTGAGTTTTGGTGGGCGGCCCTCTCTTGGCAGGTTTGTTGTGGTGCCATATTCATTCAATTTTTTAATAATGAATTAATGATGCTCTGTGGGATGTTCAAAGTTTCGGATATTTTTTTATAACCCAACCCTGATCTGTACTCCTGAATACTTCTGCAAGGCACTGTACGGTAGTTTAAGCTGCCTCATGATACAGAAACAGGAGATAGGCTCCTGCCCCTATGGGCAGTTCTGGCTCGAACAAGGCAAACTTGTTCTAGGCTTACTTTATCATATCAATAGCTTTTGTAGTGAAATGTCCCATGGACTCTTCAACTCCATTTTCTACATCATGCCTGATGTCATTGGAAGGGCTGAAGTATTTATCATTGATGCGTGTGCACTAAAAGATACCTAGAACAACATAGCCTCTCCAGTTAGTAGTGCCAGGATGAAAGTCTTACGGGATTATATGGGGGGAAATAGACAGCTGCAGTGTAAATCCTGCCTTTGTTTCATCCTGCCTGGCATTGAGAACAGCTTGGTCCTAGATAGCTGGCAACTCTCAGTAAGAAGATAAAGAGAATTTGGACACCTTGACATTTGAATGATTGATCCCTCTGGGCTCAGATTACGTTAATTGCTGTGCCATCCAGGACTGGATTATGTAACAGTGTTGTCATTATGCAGTACTGTGGATATGGTAATGTAAGTACAAACTAGTTTAGATGAGATTGTGGTGTTATTTCCAGGGCGCCTATGAGTTTATTTTTGCCTGAGTCACATGAAGCTCAACTAGTACATGCTCTGTAATAAAGGATACATGCTTTGCTTTCTATGACAGCCTGTACATTTGAGATTAAGTATTCATTGGAGGTCTTCTTATGTAAGGGTGAGAGGCTACAATGGACCTTACTAAGTGTAGGACACGCCTAGTCAATAATCTAGCCCCCCTTTAAACAAAGGAAATTTGCTTTAAGCAAACTGTTTGTTTGTGACATTCATTAAATTAATGACATGGGAAATCACACTGTTATAAAGCAATAGTGTAGTTGTTGCTATTCTTGTCACTGACATTACCTTGTATAATCAGAATTCAGAGCGATGCTATTTGTGGCTGTGTTGCCGTGAAGACTAGGTGAATACTTGGTAATGGGAGAGGCAATAGCCTACATGAGGACAATAGTTCAACAGCTGTAGCATAAAATATCCAACCCACACAGAACAAAGGGTAAAACTGCAAAACACAATCACTTTTAAATATATTAGTTTGTATCCATTTACTTTTCAGGGATCTCTTCACTTTAAGATTGTTAGTAGCTAAATGTGTTGGATCCTATTTGTAAGTTTTATGTAACCACTCTTGGTTTTGGTACAGACAACAGTCCATTGTCAAAGGCCTAAGTGCCTTACCCCAGGAGGACCGCCTGCTCAAATTCCTGGTGGATAACTCTACTGACTGTGAGGAGACTGTTCAGTGTTCCAACTGTGATCTGGAGTGCAAGAAGCAGGTATTAAGGTTTTATTAACTCTGAATGATTTATTTTAACCTTAGGATAATTTTTGCATACATGGCTAACAAACACAGGTTTGGATGATCACATAATTGCCGTATATATATAATACTCTTACAGAATTTCCACGTGGGTGAGGATATTGGAAATGTAATCAAAGCCTACTGGATGATAACTTGTTTTTAACTAGGACAGAATCATTTATAACTGACTTTTTCCTGACATAACATAGGTACAGCAGATCCCCTTATTGTATGGGACACTTTTAAATGTGCCTTTAGAGACTATGCAATTCAGTACTCATCTATAAAATAAAAGCAATTTAGGTCAAAAGAGACCATATTAATAACAAAGGAAATTGAAAGAGTAAGAGTACAGTTAGATAGCAATAAAAACTGCACCAAAGAGGCACAGAATAAGTTAGAGGAAAAACAAAAAGAAATGGAGGAACTTATTCAAGAAAGATCCAGTGTAATATATTCTAAAAATAAAGCGAACTGGATGGAATATGGGGAAAAATGCACCAAATTCTTTTTCAATCAACATGGAAATACTACCCCAAAAAATGTATTGAAACTTACTAATGATGGAGTCACGAATGATTCACCGAACTTCCGGCGCCGACAGAGATGGCCGCCTCGCTTCGCGTTCCTAGGAAACTATGCAGTTTTTAGTTTTTTTATGTGTTATTTCTTACATTGGTACTCCAGGTCATCTTAGGTTTCATTACATACAGTTGAGAAGAACTACTGAATATAAGAGCAGCGTCAACTCACCATCAGTACGACCAAGAATATGTCTTTCGCGAAGCGGATCCTGTGTTCTGTCTTTCACCCAGGACAACGGAATGGATCCCAGCCGGCGACCCCAAAAAACGACTTCGTAAAAGAGGGAAACGAAGCGGTCTTCTGGTCAGACTCCGGAGACGGGCACATCGTGCACCACTCCCTAGCATACTTCTCGCCAATGTCCAGTCTCTCGACAACAAGGTTGATGAAATCCGAGCAAGGGTAGCATTCCAGAGGGACATCAGAGACTATAACGTTCTTTGCTTCACGGAAACATGGCTCACTGGAGAGACGCTATCGGAGTCGATGCAGCCAGCTGGTTTCTCCACGCATCGCGCCGACAGAAACAAACATCTTTCTGGTAAGAAGAGGGGCGGGGCGTATGCTTCATGGTTAACGAGACGTGGTGTGATCACAACAACATACAGGAACTCAAGTCCTTCTGTTCACCTGATTTAGAATTCCTCACAATCAAATGTCGACCGCATTATCTACCAAGGGAATTCTCTTCGATTATAATCACAGCCGTATATATTCCCCCCCAAGCAGACACATCGATGGCTCTGAACGAACTTTATTTTACTCTTTGCAAACTGGAATCCATATATCCTGAGGCTGCATTCATTGTAGCTGGGGATTTTAACAAGGCTAATCTGAAAACAAGACTCCCTAAATTGTATCAGCATATCGATTGCGCTACCAGGGCTGGAAAAACCTTGGATCATTGCTATTCTAACTTCCGTGACGCATATAAGGCCCTGCCCCGCTCTCCTTTCGGAAAAGCTGACCACGACTCCATTTTGTTGCTCCCTGCGTACAGACAGAAACAAGAAGCTCCCGCGCTGAGGTCTGTTCAACGCTGGTCCGACCAATCTGATTCCACACTCTAAGACTGCTTCCATCACGTGGACTGGGATATGTTTCGTATTGCGTCAAATGACATTGACGAATACGCTGATTCGGTGTGCGAGTTCATTAGAACGTGCGTTGAAGATGTCGTTCCCATAGCAACGATTAAAACATTCCCAAACCAGAAACCGTGGATTGATGGCAGCATTCGCGTGAAACTGAAAGCGCGAACCACTGCTTTTAATCAGGGCAAGGTGACCGGAAACATGACCAAATACAAACAGTGTAGCTATTCCCTCCGCAAGGCAATCAAACAAGCTAAGCGTCAGTATAGAGACAAAGTAGAATCTCAATTCAACGGCTCAGACACAAGAGGTATGTGGCAGGGTCTACAGTCAATCACGGATTACAAAAAGAAAACCAGCCCCGTCACGGACCAGGATGTCTTGCTCCCAGGCAGACTAAATAACTTTTTGGCCCGCTTTGAGGACAAGACAGTGCCACTGACACGGCCCGCAACCAAGACGTGAGGAAAACATTTAAACGTGTTAACCCTCGCAAGGCCCAGACGGCATCCCCAGCCGAGCCCTCAGAGCATGCGCAGACCAGCTGGCTGGTGTGTTTACGGACATATTCAATCAATCCCTATCCCGGTCTGCTGTTCCCACATGCTTCAAGAGGGCCACCATTGTTCCTGTTCCCAAGAAAGCTAACGACTACCGCCCCGTAGCACTCACTTCCGTCATCATGAAGTGCTTTGAGAGACTAGTCAAGGACCAGATCACCTCCACCCTACCTGACACCCTAGACCCACTCCAATTTGCTTACCGCCCAAATAGGTCCACAGACGATGCAATCTCAACCACACTGCACACTGCCCTAACCCATCTGGACAAGAGGAATACCTATGTGAGAATGCTGTTCATCGACTACAGCTCGGCATTTAACACCATAGTACCCTCCAAGCTCGTCATCAAGCTCGAGACCCTGGGTCTCGACCCCACCCTGTGCAACTGGGTACTGGACTTCCTGACGGGCCGCCCCCAGGTGGTGAGGGTAGGCAACAACATCTCCACCCCGCTGATCCTCAACACTGGGGCCCCACAAGGGTGCGTTCTGAGCCCTCTCCTGTACTCCCTGTTCACCCACGACTGCGTGGCCACGCACGCCTCCAACTCAATCATCAAGTTTGCAGACGACACAACAGTAGTAGGCTTGATTACCAACAACGACGAGACGGCCTACAGGGAGGAGGTGAGGGCCCTCGGAGTGTGGTGTCAGGAAAATAACCTCACACTCAACATCAACAAAACTAAGGAGATGATTGTGGACTTCAGGAAACAGCAGAGGGAACACCCCCCTATCCACATCGATGGAACAGTAGTGGAGAGGGTAGCAAGTTTTAAGTTCCTCGGCATACACATCACAGACAAACTGAATTGGTCCACCCACACAGACAGCATCGTGAAGAAGGCGCAGCAGCGCCTCTTCAACCTCAGGAGGCTGAAGAAATTCGGCTTGTCACCAAAAGCACTCACAAACTTCTACAGACGCACAATCGAGAGCATCCTGGCGGGCTGTATCACCGCCTGGTACGGCAACTGCTCCGCCCACAACCGTAAGGCTCTCCAGAGGGTAGTGAGGTCTGCACAACGCATCACCGGGGGCAAACTACCTGCCCTCCAGGACACCTACACCACCCGATGTCACAGGAAGGCCATAAAGATCATCAAGGACAACAACCACCCGAGCCACTGCCTGTTCACCCCGCTATCATCCAGAAGGCGAGGTCAGTACAGGTGCATCAAAGCTGGGACCGAGAGACTGAAAAACAGCTTCTATCTCAAGGCCATCAGACTGTTAAACAGCCACTACTAACATTGAGTGGCTGCTGCCAACACGCTGACTCAACTCCAGCCGCTTTAATAATGGGAATGGATGGGAAAATGTAAAATATATCACTAGCCACTTTAAACAATGCTACCTAATATGTTTACATACCCTACATCATTCATCTAATATGTATATACTGTACTCGATACCATCTACTGTATCTTGCCTATGCCGCTCTGTACCATCACTCATTCATATATCTTTATGTACATATTCTTTATCCCCTTACACTTGTGTCTATAAGGTAGTAGTTTTGGAATTGTTAGCTAGATTACTTGTCGGTTATTACTGCATTGTCGGAACTAGAAGCACAAGCATTTCGCTACACTCGCATTAACATCTGCTAACCATGTGTATGTGACAAATAAATTTGATTTGACAATATTTTGAAAGAGGAAGTAAAGTACTTTAAGAATATTCCTCCATCTCCACTAACCAAAGCTAATTGTATGGATTTTTTTCCTTGTCACGGTCGTCCTCCTCTTCATCATCTGAAGAGGAGAGGCGAGAAGGATCGGAGGACCAAAATGCGGCGTGGTATGTGTTCATCATGAGTTTTAATAAAGAAAACACTGAACACTGAAACACTACACAAAAACAATAAACGAAATAACAACCGTGAAGCTAATGAGAACTATGCTGAAACAAGCAATCAACATAGACAATCACCCACAAACAAACAGTGCAACCCAGGCTACCTAAGTATGATTCTCAATCAGAGACAACTAATGACACCTGCCTCTGATTGAGAACCATACTAGGCCAAAACATAGAAATCCCCAAATCATAGAAAATCAAACATAGACTGCCCACCCCAACTCACGCCCTGACCATACTAAATAATGAATACAAAACAAAGGAAATAAAGGTCAGAACGTGACAGTCCCCCCCCCCCCCAAAGGTGCGGACTCCGGCCGCAAAACCTTAACCTATAGGGGAGGGTCTGGGTGGGCGTCTGTCCGCGGTGGCGGCTCTGGCGCGGGACGCGGACCCCACTTCACCATCGTCTTAGTCCGCCTCATTGTCCGCCTCCGTGGCTTCCTAACCATGGCAACCCTTCTAAATGACCCTACGGGACAGAGGGGCAGCTCGGGACAGAGGGGCAGCCGGACAGGCGAGAGACTCCGGCAGCACCGGACAGGCGGGAGAACCTGTAGGGAGGAGACAGAGAGACAGCCTGGTACGTGGGGCTGCCACAAGACCCACCAGGCTGGGGAGACCTCCAGGAGGCTTGGTGTTAGGAGGAGGCACCTGAAGGACCGGGCTGTGGGGGAGCACTGGAGCTCTGGTGCGCGGCCTTGGCACCACTCCCCCAGGCTGGATCACTACTCTAGCCAGGACCCTCCAGAGTGCAGGCACAGGTTGAACTGGGCTGTGGGTAAGCACTGGAGATCTAGTGCCTACTACGTACACCTCTCCCTTAGGCTCCACTCCCACATTTGCCCAGCACGAGCGGAGCGCAGGCATAGGACGCACTGCACCCTCCCAGCGCCCCAGAGACACAGTACGCAGAGCCGGCGCAGGATACCCTGGACCAAAACTGCGTACCGGCGACCAGACACGCTGAGCACGCACCATACGCCCTGCCTCGATGCCCACACTCGCATGGCACTTTCGGGGGGCTGCCCTATAGCGCACCGGGCTATGGGCACGTACTGGCGACAGAGTGCGCTTAACCGCATAACACGGTGCCTGACCAGTAACGCGCTGCTTATAATAAGCACGAGGAGTGAGCTCAGGTCTGCTACCTGGCTTAGCAGGTAGCAGACCTGCTAAGGGGCTGCCTCTCGTACCTGTCGCGCTGCCGTGCTGCCTCCTCATATCGCCGCGGCTCAGCTTTCGCTGCCTCCAGCTCTGCTTTGGGGCGGCGATATTCCCCAGCCTGTGCCCAGGGCCCCTCTCCGTTCAATATCTCCTCCCATGTCCAGGAGTCCTGTGATGCTGGCCGCTGTTGTTGCTGCTGCCGTTGCTGTCGTCGCTGTCCTTTACCACGCCGCTTGGTCCTTGGTTGGTGGGTGATTCTGTTACGGTCGTCCTCCTCTTCATCTGAAGGATCGGAGGACCAAAATGCGGCGTGGTATGTGTTCATCATGAATTTTAATAAAGAAAACACTAAAACACTATACAAAAACAATAAACGAAATAACAACCGTGACGCTAATGCGAACTGTGCTGAAACAAGCAATCAACATAGACAATCACCCACAAACAAACAGTGCAACCCAGGCTACCTAAGTATGATTCTCAATCAGAGACAACTAATGACACCTGCCTCTGATTGAGAACCATACTAGGCCGAAACATAGAAATCCCCAAATCATAGAAAATCAAACATAGACTGCCCACCCCAACTCACGCCCTGACCATACTAAAATAATGAATACAAAACAAAGGAAATAAAGGTCAGAACGTGACATTCCTATTAATAATGTAGAAATAACATCTGTACAGAAGGACTCATGTGAAGGCCAAATTACAGAGGAGGAACTTCTTGATGCAATTAAAGCCTTTAAATCCAGGAAACTCTAGGACTGGATGGCATACCAGAGGAAGTATACCAAACTTTTAAAAAATATATTCAGAGGACCATTATTAGCATGTTTTAACCACTCCTATATAAACGGTAGATTAACGGACACGCAACAAGAAGGTCTGATTTCATTAATACTGAAACAGGATCCAAGTGGTATATATTACAGATCCAGTCCATTTAAAAAATTGGAGGCCTCTTACACTTCAGTGTTGTGATAAAAAAATCCTAGCAAAATGCTTGGCGCATAGAGTTAAAAAGGTATTGTCAGATATTATTCATCCTAATCAGACAGGTTTTTTTTTTCATGGATGATACATTGGAGATAATATAAGACAAGTACTGGAAACAATAGAATACTATGAAATATTCGGGAAACCAAGCCTGGTTTTCATAGCTGATTTTGAAAAGTATTTTGATAAAGTACGACTGGAGTTTATATATAAATGCCTGGAATATTTCAATTTTGGAGAATCTCTTATAAAATGGGATAAAGTTATGTATAGTAACCCTAGGTGTAAAATAGTAAATAATGGCTACATCTCAGAAAGTTTTAAACTGTCAAGAGGAGTAAAACAAGGTTATCCACTATCGGCATATCTATTTATTATTGACATCGAAATGTTAGCTGTTAAAATTAGATCCAACAATTATATTAAGGGATTAGAAATCTGTGGCTTAAAAACAAAGGTGTCATTGTACGCTGATGATTCATGTTTTCTTTTAAAACCACAATTAGAACCCCTCCACAGCCTCAAAGAGGGTCTAGATACATTTTCTAAACTCTCTGGTTTAAAACCAAATGATGATAAGTGTACTATATTATGTATTGGGTCTTTTGCCTTAACGTGTAGTTTACCAATAAAATGGTCTGACAGGGATGTGGACATACTCGAGATACATATCCCGAAAGAAAGAAATGATCTCTCTCCAATACATTTTAATAGAAAGTTAGCAAAAAATAGATAAGATCTTGCTACCATGGTCTATTTGTGCAAAAATCACCCTAATTAACTCTTTAGTCATATCACTGTTAACCTATTTGCTTATGGTTTTTGCCTACACCTAGTGACCTGCTTTTTAAATTATATGAACAAAAGATATTCCATTTTACTTGGAATGGCAAGACAGACAAAATTAAAAGGGCCTATTTATATAAAGAATATGATTTTGTGATTTTCTGGATTTTTCCCCCTCATTTTGTCTGTCATAGTTGAAGTGTACCTATGATGAAAATTACAGGCCTCTCTCATCTTTTTAAGTGGGAGACCTTGCACAATTGGTGGCTGACTAAATACTTTTTTGCCCCACTGTATATATGTACAGTATAAGGGTATGTATGTATGTATGTATGTATGTATGTATGTATGCATGTATGTATGTAAAATATGGGCGATTGGAAATGATGCAGACAATTACATTGATGGAAGAAACAATCTCTGCAATATTAAAGCTGATCCACCCCCTGAAGAAAAAAATAACATTGTTGGTTCATACCTGTAGTTTCTGTCTGCAGTACAAGCTTTTGAATATGTTTGTGGTCTTGTGTGTTGACAGGATGTGGAAGCAATGTACTATTGCAACACTTGTAGCCAGCCGTTGTGTGGAGCTTGCAGGGAATCAACACACAAGGCCAAAATGTTTGCCCGCCATGATATTGTCTCCCTTGCCAAACGCACAAAGGAGGTCCACAAAAAGTGTGGTGTGTTTAAAGTCCAATCTTCTTCAAATACAGCTAGACACCTTTTATGAATAAACTAGCAGGTGCACAGAACATGTTGGTTAAGTTAAATCCAAGGCTCTCCAGCTCATATTCTCTCCTCTGAGATGACATTGTAATGACTGTCTCTCTGCCTGTCTGTTTGTCTGTCTGTCTACCCACAGCCCTCCATGACGAGCTATACATTATGTTCTCCACAGAGAAGAAGTCCATGCTGTGTATCAACTGTTTCAGAGACATGCAAGTGTGAGTTACAGTCAGCTCCTATCCCCAATATTGTATCACTTAAATAATTAAATCAACCATTAAGCAATTGCTTTTTGTGTGTGTCCTTCAGGGAGAGCAGAGCACACTGCATTGATATTGAGACAGCATATATGCAAGGCTGTGAAAGGCTGGACCAAGCTGTAATAGTGAGTGCATTCTCTTCATTAACTCTGTATTACCTACTTATTCCATATTGCTGTAGAGTATACCTATAGACAATTCATGTGGGGGATCATGGTGAAGTTTAGTTTAGTTTGTTGGGTGGGTGGGTGTGTGTGTATGTGGTGGTGTCCAGTGCCCTCTCATGATGTGACCCCTGACCCCTAGGCGGTAAAAGAGCTCCAGACGTCTGCCAGGGAAGCCATCATCATGCTGAAGGCGATGATCAGGGAGGTTCGAGAGAACGTGGATGAGGAGGAGAGCGCTATCAGCACACTGTTCAACAACATGCAGGTGAGCTGACACAGGCATCAGCCATTTTGAAAACATTCAACTCAACTCAAAGCTGGAAATTTCCCTCCATTCCAATGACAGTTTTTTTTCAATAAATCAATCAACGTTTCTTTAAAAAATTGTTGAATGTTTTTTTTGTTTTCTGACTGCAGTTTATTCTACCACAAGGTGTCACCCTTCGTGTCTTATCTCCTAAAGTAGCTGAAAGTTCAATACATTGCACATTTACATCAGAGTAAAATTTTATCAAATTGGAATGCTCAAGTAGTGCTTTTCATTTACAAACTTAACACTGAGAGGAAATTAATGTCATTTATTAAAGTAATAGTTTTAATTAGGCAGTCATCATTTAATCTTGACACAGATAATATTGTCCTCTTTTGAAGGAAAAACTGGCAGAAAGAAAAAAGATTCTCCTGAAAGCAGCTCAAAGGTGAGAATGAATTTGACTTCAGGCTACCGTGCTTGAAAACAAGTAAAGGTGGGCACCACAGGAGGTTGGTGGCACCTTAATTGGAGAGAACAGGCTCGTGGTAATGACTGGAGCGGAATCAGTGGAATTATATCAAATACATCAAACACATGGTTTCCAGTTGTTTGATGCCATTTCATTTGCGCCGTTCCGACCATTATTATGAGCTGTCCTCCCTTCAGCAGCCTCCACTGCTGGGTCAATCATGTTTATAATGTAATGTATAGCCTGTGCTCAGAGAAACTGTGAAATATTTGGTACTTACCGGTCATTGTTTGAATGGGCCATCCGAATACAGAACACACAGATTCAGCCTCAATGGTTGCATATAGCCATTAAAAATCACTGTAAACTCAATGAACTCTCAGGGCAGGAAGTCTTTCCACAGACAAACACCACTTGCATCCCAAATGGCACCCTTATCCCTTTATAGTGCACTACTTTTTACCAGGGTCCATAGAGTAGCGCACTCTACAGGATATTTGGGATGCACCCAGAGATATTGAACAGGCTAATGGCTCATCTAATGCCTGCCTATGTATCCTGTTCCACATTTATAGATCCTGCTGGGAGATTAAGGTATCCATGGCAGCAGACCAATCTAGATAAAAGCCTAATTAATGATAATAATGTTTCAAACTAGCTACATTAGGCTTGCATGGCACCACTTTGAACCCTGTAGCAGAAATGTTTCCCGAAAAGCTTGGCTTATGCTGCACAAGCTAAAGAGTAAGGATGATAATCACATGAGATTCTTGCTATTGACACGTGGGTTAAGATCATGCATGTTGTTCCAGTTAGATACGGTAAGAGATCCATTTCAAATGGATTCTCTCTTGTTTTTAACAGTCAGCATGAGGAGAAAGAGAGAGCCTTCAAAGAACAGCTGTCTCATCTGGCCGCACTCTTACCCACTCTCCAGGTAATGTCCTGTCTATGGCACGCCTTTCTATCCTGGAGTGGTGATGCATCTGTTGCATTTCTCATCCAAACGGATGGCCCATCTTGAGCAGGTGTAATATGCTCAACTCAAGCCAATGTTCTCTGCCTTTCCTGTCTCTAGGTTCATCTGGTCACTTGCTCAGCCTTTCTAAGTTCAGCCAACAAGTTTGAGTTTCTTGACATGGGATATGTATGTACAATACAGTATGATAAATAATGCCCAATCTGGTTCCATGAATCCAGAAGAGCACATACCACAACATGAAATGTAATACTAGCAATTGTGAATACCGTTTTGAAGCAAATTACTTTAATATATGTTATCCAGCAACTGATGGAGAGACTGAAGAAGATTGTCAAACTTCCACACAGACTGAGACCAGCTCAGAGTAGCAAGGTAAGGTAAATAATTAGATGGGTGCTTATATTTGTCCTCTTTCACACATGTATATGTGTGTATTAATATGCATGTGTGAATTGGAAATATCCCAATTCCACCTGAGACACCCTCGGAGAGTGGGCAGAGTCGGCCATTATCAACGGTGACTCTGGATCAGTTAGGGTAAAGTGCCTCGTTCAAAGGCACGTCGGCAAATTTTTCACCTAGTCAGCTCGGGGATTCAAACTAGTGACCTTTCAGTTAATGAAAAGACCCTCTCTTGTCATATGCCTTTTCAACTGATGTTTTGTCATATCACATCCCAAATATACACCCCATTCTATGTTTCTGGTTTAGATCAACACAGAGTATCGGTCCGAGTTTGCTCGTTGCCTTGAGTCTCTGTTACTGCTGGGCCAAAGACGCTCTGTGTCCATTGCTGGGAGTGTGACTGGATTGAGTTTGGGCAATGCCAGCGGACTGTGAGTCATATTTCACTCCTACCATATGGAAATAGTGCAGACCTACACACTCAAAGGGAACATGTCATCAGCATGTTATTGCTGCTCCCAATGAGTGAAACCTCAAATTTCAAGACAGTATGCTTGTACTTCCCAAGTATGCACTTGTCATGTTCTAAAATATCCAGTGGAAATATGAGTACCCCCTGTGCCCGATGCCCAAACTTATGTAAAGATATCGATTTATTCATTGTTTTGTGTAACTGTCCCCTCAGTCTACAGTCGTCCCTGTCCATGCCCTGCCACTCCCCAGCCATCAGTGACATGTCCCTGGGTTCGTCCGTGGTGCGGAAGCCCACCCCCCACCGCTATTTCAGCACCAAGGTCCTCCTGGCTGAGGGGGGAGAGACCCCCTTCACCGAGCACTGTCGCAACTATGAGACCAGCTACAGGGTGTGAGCTTCTACGACTCTTTTCAGTTACTGTACAGCTCTTACGATATTACTGAGGACTTTCACAGCCAAACGCAATGTTTTGGTGTGTGTATTGGAAATACATTAGAGATGCATGGTCTATTGATTTCAATCAAGGCGCTACCCTGATTACTATACCCTGATGTAGCCCATTAAAAACCTTGCCTTCTCCTGACTCCAGACGCTGCAGATGTCCATTCAGCAGCTGAAGGACCAGGTGCAGGAGACCCACAGGGATCTGACCAAGCACCACTCCCTCATCAAGACAGACACCATGGGAGACATCCTGGATACCTCCGTGCAGATGGACAGACAGATCTCCTCTGAGTACTCTGCAGTGGAACTCATGAGGGCCATGTTTGAGGAGGTGGGAATCACTAAAGCGATCGATCAAATGTATTTATAAAGCCCTTTTAACGTCAGCTGATGTCACAAAGTGCTGTACAGAATCCCAGCCCAAAAACCCCAAACAGCAAGTAATGCAGATGTAGAAGCACGGTGGCTAACAAAAACTCCCTAGGAATTAGGATTATGAAAAGGTATTCACACAACATTGTTTATTAATGTAACCCGGCTTACCTTTAGAGCTCATTTCCATCTTGTTATCCTTCACCATAGGTCTGGGAGACAACCTTTCAGAGGGTTGCAAATGAACAGGAAATCTATGAAGGTAATGGGGATTTTGTTTTTCTGTTAGCTGTGAGATAGCTATGGTCAAGTTGGTGTTTTATATACTGCATGTGTCCATTCTGGTTTCAGCCCAGCTTCATGATCTGACCCAGCTAAGGCAAGAGAACAGTTATCTGACCACCATCGCCAGGCAAATTGGCCCGTATATCCGATCCATCGCCAAGGTGAAGGAACGCCTTGAACCCAGGTACTGGAGCACAGTCACTGGAACTCAATATCACAAACTACAATGTCTTGACTAACAAGATAGTTTGGCAAATGTACAATTTACTCTGACGAGCGGTCACAGACTGAGACGTTTCTTTCTGTCATGGTGACTGTGCAAGACATGGTTTACCACAAAGTGTTCCCTTTTCAATGTTCCCACAGAATGAAAGAGCCTAAGGAGCTGAAAGACGACCGTACAGAGGCCATGCTGAAGATCTATGAGGACACCACTGCGGCCAAAGATACTAAACAAACCATTTCAACAACACTGACGTAAGCTAGTGAGGAGATTACTGAATAACTTGTTGGGAGAATTGATCTGACTGATTTCAATGAAAACTATATGTCTTTGTTAAACCTCTACTTTTATGCTTTACCTCAACAGAAATGACCTGACCTCTCAGCCTACCACAGATGACAACCACACTCTCAGCAACCTCTCTGATGAGGCTGCCCTCAAGAATAATTTCTACTGGCCAGGGAAGCAGAAGACCACAGAGATAGCCATTTGGAAGGAGTTGTCTCCCTAAACAACTGGATAGGGGCATGGGACTTCACCAGCAAAGTGCTCACCCTTGACTTACTGTATGTAAATTATATTGAATATAAAATCCAATATTTCCACATTGTGTGTAACAAGGTGTAATGTATGCTATGGTAACACCGTCACTGTGTTCAGGTTGGCTTCTTGTAGTAATTTAAGCATGCATCCATTATCCATATTAGGACTACATTGGCAACAACATGAAAGGAAGACCATTTTCTTAGGATAAACTTTTGATTTTATTTGACAGGACAATGGTGTTCATTCAATTCAGAAAATGTCAGTAAAGTGAAAAAAAGTTATCAACCAAGAGTTAGATAAGTACACCCTCTGCATGATACATTTTTTATTTACCTGTAATAAACTGTAGTATTGTTATACTGTAGTGCAACACAACTGGATTTTTCCACCTTCAGCTCAGCTGTATCATGCTTTGAGCAGCAAACTATCATATGTCTGCAGCCAACTGAATGTGCTCTTATATTTATTCAAACAAAATCTCATCTGTATTCATGTAACACATGACTTACAGTGCTCTAGACTGTCCTAATTTCAGAAACTAACTCACACACTCATCTTGCACAACATTTAAGTGCTTTTGACTGTTCTAATTTCACAAATTCTCTTTCACTCACAGACATACTCCTCTTGCACTCCATACAGTCTGGGCATACAGAGTGGAGGGCTGAGGCGACCTTTCACCTGAGACAAGCTGCGGTAGTTCAGAAGGAAGCCATATTGGGTGTAGCTCTCTGAACCCCTTAGCCATAGGAATGCATCTTTTGGTTGGTTTTAATACACAGTGAGCATGAGGAGACAAGCACACAGAACAAATAAATAGATGGAGTGATGATCAAGTGGGGGTAGAGAGAGACCGTGTGAGAGCAAATGCATTTTAAAGATGACTATTAGTGAGTGCCCCTATTACTAAAAACCCTATGGAAGAACACCCCTGATTCATAGTCTATACCCAGGGGACATTTTAAGACTTACAGCAGACTGGAATAGAACAGTGAACGGATTGTCAGTGTTCCTTATGTTTTAAATGACTTACAAAGTAGATGTTTGACTTATTACGCCGAACCGACTGGAGAAATCCGAGAACCAGGCTGCAACTTGCTCAGGTTGTCAAATTAGCAAAAGATTTCTGATTGTACAGCCTTTTGATCCTGAGTGGACATGGGATATGTGAATTTAAAATCAGGGGTTGGAACCAAAGTTTTTTTCTCAACAAAAAAATAAAATAATTTCTTCCATTCCATTCCACAGTTCCGATCAGCAAAATACATTTCTGAACCTGTTTTAAACCTGTGAAACTTTTATTTTTAACATTTAGCTCATTGAAATGACTTCAGCAATCAGTGCAGATAGAGCAGGCAAGCTAGTTGTTTACATGCGTGATGGACAGACCAGTGTAGCCTATGGCGCAAGATGCTACTTAAATTTTACGGGTGGGGGGGGAGCGAGAGGGTTGAGCAGGCTTGAAGCGCTGGCCTGCTCAAGACATGCATTATCTGAATTAGGTTCACAGAATTTTCCCTATGAGAGGCTTTGAGCTAGCTAGCTCACAAGCTTGTGTGAAGAGCAGCACCAGAATTAAACACACAGCTTACCTTTTTGTAGTTAACAAATCCAATCTAAAACTCAACTAGGCCTATAGTATCCTTAACTAGCATTGAAAAAGTTAATCCACTTCTCTAATTAAAAAGATCTCTCCCTATCTTCTCATGCTTCTAAGTTCAGTACAGTAGCCTATGCTTCAGATGGGGGAGGGGCAGGTAGCCTAAACATGCACAGGCAAAGATTTTCAGTTTGCAGGCAGACACTGGAATAAGTTTGAGTGACAGAGAGGGCTTTTCACATGCCCTTTGTTGTGTTTCTTTTGTGGGACGAGAAAAGAATGTTAACCGGTTTGCATGCTTTTAAAATAACGGTTCTGTTCCGGAACAGTATGGATCGCTTTCGTTCCCGATTCAGTTCCTTCATTTTATTTTCCAGTTTTGTTCCCTGAACCAGTTCCAACACATTTAAAATAAATCATTTTGTGTAAGGATGCATCAGTATAGAAATTCTGGGCTGTTACCTATAACCAATATTTTCTCATGGCATATTTTGACATTTGATTACCATCAAAAGGCATTTTATAATTTATGAAACATTCATTAACTTATGGGGCAAAGACCATGTTGCAAGCAACCACTTTGCCGCCATTTTGGGAAATTTTTGTAAATGTACAACAGTCACAGAGAAATAAATGCTTCTTAGCGCAGATTTACCTACTGGGAAAGAATATGAACGAGGGCAGTTGAAATTGTGCATCCCTAATCTTGTGTAAAACTATTGTTGTAAACGCTGAGACCTAATAATGATGACTTAGTGATAAGCCAGACAAACAAGGAATAGCAGACACTCGACCAGGCTCATTACAGCACTTTGATTCAGTAACACAAGCTAAAAATCCATTCAGCATCCACTGAAGAAACTCAACTCCTCCCTATGGAAAAGACAGAAAAGGGAAACATTGGAGATGGAAAAAAAAATAATAATAATAATTCTTAGTAGTCATACTAACCAAACCAAAGAGGCGGTTGGATGTGTGCAATAGATATACAACATTGGGGGGTGTCGTTTCTTTTTGAGTGAGTCCGTCTACCCAGGTTTTTGGGGAGCCCTTTACCACGCTCGTAGGTGTCAGTCTCCGTGAGCTCTAGACCCCCCCCCCAGGGCGGGCGACCACAAGGGCTAATCCACAGTATGCTGACCAGGGCTGCCCCTCACAGTGCCTGTCTGCCATGTTCATACATCCAGGACCCCATCTCTCACACCTAGGAGCTGTTGATGCGGATGCCTGAAATAAAGGGCAGGCCGGTGCCCACCTTCTTCTTGTATTCCAGGTAGTCCTCTCCAAAGAAATGGAGGAGAGAGAGCTCCTCCTCCTCAATCCGTTCACGGAAGAAGCGCCAACTGGCCATGGTGTAACCCGCGATGCAGACAGGGTTGCACAGCATCACCTGAACATTGGACACGGAAAAATGAAATCAGTGGAGCGGGCATGATTGTAACATGTTTTAAGAAAAATTGACATTTTAGGCATGTACCTGTGTGCCAATGCTCCAGTAGAACCAGCCCACGTAGGACGGGTGTCTGAAGAAGGCATAGACCCCATCGGTGACCAGCACGTGGCTCTGGGCCTTCTCGTTCTGGACGATGTGGTTAAAGTTAGAGCCAGCCGTCAGCATGGCAGACTTACGCAGGAAGTCCCCACACAGCACCATCACCAGACCCACCAGGCTGAGCCAGCTCAGCTGCTTCAGCTCTGAGACAAGAGGGAAAAGGTTCAGGGCCAATTGAGACATTTTACTCCTCCTGTGACAACATGTCATGCCATTTCAACTGAGACATGAAAAGTCATTGGCTGCGTTCCAGGCTGACTACAGCTCAAACCCAATACCCCCTAGCCCTCCCCTCCATTTTGCACGATCCCACATCGAGTCAGAGTGGTGTTCCAATTTAAATTTGAGCGAGGGGGGGGGGGGGGGGGGGGTAGAGCCTTTTCAGCCCTCCAAATGAAGAAAATCAACATGCAGACTTGCTATTGAGTGGTTATTAAAACTACCATAAAGTCCTGCGACCCAAGGCTCTAAAGTTGCTTCAGGAAGGTGGCTGACAAGAATACTAGGATGGAAGGAAACGTAATTAATTATAACTTCCCAACAAATCATGCAAAGTATTTTGATTTAAGATGAATATGTTAGTTAATGTAGAGAACAATTATCATGCACATTTCTTGGTCATAAAGTTAATTTACAAAAATCACTATTTAACAAGCTAGCAACAACTGGCTAACTATCTATACATGAAGCTTTCTATACAGGCATTTGACATTTGTATGAATTGTAATTCATGTTGTAGGGACTACTGAGCAAACCAGGCTGTCATCTGTGAAACCCAATGTATGTAAAGAATCTCGCTAACGAAAGCATCTACTGCAAATTTTATGTACAATTTTGTAAGCTTGCCTTCCTGTTCATAAAAAAATAAAATAATACTTCAATCACTTGTAATTGTTCTTTATTGTAGTTAGTAACATAAGAGACTGAAGATATTTGTCAATGCAGGTAACGTAGCAGTAGATAACTATTTTCTTCCTTATTGTATAGTGGAGGATAAAAAGACCGCTATGGATGTGTCGGTGTATGGACCCTTACACATTTGGTAAAAAAAAATGTTTTTAAATGTTCAGAACAGTGATTTTAATTGTTCTAGCTAAAATGCCTCCACTGTTAAGGACTGAGTGAAGGGAACGCAACATGCCAAACTGCTATTATGGAATGAAAGTCCTGCTTCCGTACTACTCCACATTGAACCACCGCCAGAGGATGGGTACATTACAGGCACGTTGTTTTTCATTTGATGCTCATATGGTAAGTATGTATTTGCTGCATGAGAAATATAAGAAAAGCTATTACTGCAGCCAGTACATTGTCAGTTAATTGCGTGGTATCCGTTGGCAGTATCTGACGAGTGAAAGGGAAAAGTGGATACCGAGCCAGTTGTACAACTGAAATGTGTCTTCCGCAATTTAACCCAACCCCTCTGAATCAGAGAGGTGCAGAGGGCTCCCTTATATCGACATCCATGTCATCGACGCAAGCGATGTAATGATGTCCCATTCCCTAGGCCTAATTTCCCTACCACTAGTTGCTCCGTTTTCGAGTGTCACTCCCCCCCAAACGAGAGTCACTCGAAAACGAAGGGGAGGGCTAACGGGAGTATTGGGATTGAGCCTACATTGCAGACGCCTGCCTGCGCAGAATGATGTGGTATGCAACCATTGGTTGATGCAATGCAATACCAGCTATGTAGTCAGGCTGGAACGCAACCATTGAGCACAAGTGTGGTATGAGGGAAAGACCTGGGATAGAGAGCTTCTCTATAGTGAACTCCACCCATGAGGAGACGGCAGCCACGGTGTACTCCACACTGTGGTTGAGCAGGAATGAGTCCAGAGACAGGCTGTGGGGGTTAATGATGGCCGTCACCAAGTACTCAGAGTAGTGGAAGAAAGACATGGAACACATGTACCTGCAAATACATTCATTGACTGAGAACTATGCATAAACAGGTATCGAACTAACATCAATTAGTTTTGTGTGTGACAGAGAGTATGTACAGGTGCTGGATGCTTACCAGCCAAAGTGTGTCCATGTAGTTTGGGAAAAGCTTATGATCAAGCCACACCCAAAAGTAAAACCGAGGAAGCAGGCTCGCACAGCAACCTGGGAGAAAAGAGCATGCTCCGATAACCTTTCTTACTTGAACTTGTGAAACTACAAAGCTGGCTCCAAATCAACAGCTAAGACAATAACATAAGTGGGCCATGCCGAAGGTTGACTTCAATAGTGTTATCTAGCTTACCGTTAAATTAGAGTTCTACTTTAGGCAATCAGGGTGACAGCTGTCTCAATCCAATTCAGCTAATAGGATTAGCCAGCTAACATTAGCACAATACATTGTCAGAAAGAAGCGCGCCAATTAATATCTGATCATTTAGAATAAGCCTAGCTAGCCGACTGCCGTTTTGAATGGGCAAATACAACATAAATCAAGATGGCTAGCTAAGTAGCTTAGCTAATGTTACTGCTAGCCATCTTGTTTCAGACGTTAGCTAGCTACTACTGTAGCTCTTACCTTATATAGAGGTCCCTTATATATGATTAGCAAGAAGCCATTGAGAACAGCGATGTACACCGCAATAGCTATTTTCCCCCTCACTCCAGTGAGATAGTCGAATACCCAGTCAAGGTGTCCAGCGAATGTTCTAATAAGGGGAATTATAACAACGCCAAGCCCTAAAAGAAAGCTTATAATACTTATTTTTCCCTCTAATGCCAACTTATTGCCTGCCATGATGAACTAACGTTACTCCCTATGGGCTCTCGCGAGTTTTCCACAATCACAGAATTTCCTCATTAATCTTGGCTCAGTTCCAGGAGGTGACGCTGCGCAGATGATCAAATCAGATTTTATTTGTCACATGCTCCGAATACAACATTGAAATGCTTACTTTACAAGCCCTTAACCAACAATGTAGTTTTAGAAAAAAATACGTGTTAAGAAAGTGTGTACTAAAATAAACTGAAGTAAAAAAATATATATATAATAATAATATAATAAAAATAAAATAACAGTAATGATGCTCTATGCAGGGTCAATGTGGGCACAGGTTTGTCGAGGTAATTGAGGCACTATGGACAGTACCAGTCAAAAGTTTGGACACACCTACTCATTCTAGGGGTTTTCTTTATTTTTACTATTTTCAACATTGTTGAATAATAGTGAAGACATCAACAGTATGAAATAACCCACATGGAATCATGTAGTAACCAAAAAAGTGTTAAACAAATAAAAATATATTTTAGATTTTTCGACAGATTTCCACACTACAATGTAGAAAATAGTAAAAATAAAGAAAAATCCTTGAATAAGTAGGTGTGTCCAAACTTTGTATTAGTACTGTACATGTAGGTAGAGGTAAAGTGACTATGCATAGATAATTAACAGAGTAGCAGCAGTGAACATGGTCTGTGTAGCCATTTTATTATCTGTTCAGGAGTCTTATGGCTTGGGGGTAGAAGTTGTTAACCTCCACTGGATTGGGTCCCAGGACATAGACATATCTGATATGCGCAGAAAGCTTAAATCTTGCTAATCTAACGTCACTCTCCAATTTACAGTAGCTATTACAGTGAAATAATACCATGCTATTGTTTTAGGAGAGTGCACAATTATGAACTTTAAAATGCATTAATAAACCAATTAGTCACATTTGGGCAGTCTTGATACAACATTTTGAACAGATATGCAATGGTTCATTGGATCAGTCTAAAACTTTGCACATACACTGCTAATTATGGACTTTCTCTTGCATTTCAAAGACGATGGTACAAAAAAACAAATGAACATGTTTTTTTCTTTGTATTATCTTTTACCAGATCTAATGTGTTATATTCTCCTACATTAATTTCACATTTCCACAAACTTCAAAGTGTTTATTTTCAAATGGCATCAAGAATATACATATCCTTGCTTCAGGTCCTGAGCTACGGGCAGTTAGATTTGGTTATGTCATATTAGGAGAAAATTTAAAAAGGTTTGGATCCTTAAGAGGTTTAAGAAGCCTTTTGGACCTAGACTTGGTGATCCGGTACCACTTGCCGTGCAGTAGCAGAGAGAAAAGTCTTTGACTAGGGTGGCTGGAGTCTTTGGCAATTTTTAGGGCCTTCCTCTCACACCACCTTGTATAGAGGTCCTGGGTGGCAGGAAGCTTGGCCCCAGTGATGTACTGGGCCGCTAACACTACCCTCTGTAGTGCCTTGCGGTCGGAGCCCGAGCAGTTGCCATACCAGGCGGTGATGCAAGCAGTCAGGATGCTCTCGATCGTGTAGCTGTATAACCTATAACCTTTTGAGGATCTGAGGACCAATGCCAAATCTTTTCAGTCTCGTGAGGGGGAATAGGCATTGTCGTAACCTCTTCACGGCTGTCTTGGTGTGTTTGGACCATGATAGTTAGTTGGTGATGTGGACACCAAGGAACTTGAAGCTCTCAACCTGCTCAACTACAGCCCCGTCGATGAGAATGGGGGTGTGCTAGTCCCTCCTTTTCCTGTAGTCTATGATCATCTCCTTTGTCTTGAACACGTTGTGGGAGAGTTTGTCATCCTGGCACCACACTGCCAGGTTTCCTGACTGTAGATGGGGCTATAAAGCCATATAATCAAACCTCTCTCTACTTGAGGTCTAGCTAATCTTTTTTGACCAGGCATAACTTTTTTTTAAATTGAGGGGAACTGTTTTTAGTAATGCTTAGGCTGTCTAGCAGAGGACATAGCACAGACTGAGATATCTCATCTGTCATGAATTTACCATACTGTTCACAGGAAACAAATTAAATAAATGGTAGTGGTCAGTCCAACAGACAAATTAGACTGCTGCTTAATTTTTGTGAATGGGAACAAGTTTTGATACTCAACAGCCTGTTGAAACCAAAATGTATCATTATTCAAAATGTACTGTATGAAGCAAACATTGCATTTATTACCCAGATAAGACGGAGTATCATTCACATAAAATAATAGACAGATAAGCATTACATCTCTCATTTGCTTGTTTTGGCTACTAGCAATATGCAAACAGTGTATGTTTGTGTATGTGTGTGTGTGTGTGTGTTGGGTTGAATTTGTGACTGCTTGGATGAATAGTTACATGGACATATGCAAAGACTGGTGGGCTGGTAGAGCTGAAAATTGAGAACTATTATTTACTACCGGTTATTAGGGAAACACTTATTGAAGAAATCATGATCCATAGATGTTGAGGTCATTTTTGGTGGATTTAAAATATTTTAAGTTGTCAAGTTATTTAGTAAGCAATGGTGCAGAAATTGACAACATCAAAAATAACAAAAAAAGCAGACATCATCAGTTTTTTTACAACAAAATGTTTACATTGGATATCAAAAATATAATTTCCCTTGTGATGTAGCCTACCACGAGGCTCTATTATTTAAGCTTCATTTAACTAGGCAAGTCAGTTAAAGAACAAAGTCTTATTTACAATGCTGCCTACTGTACCCCGGCCAAACCCTAACAATGCCGGGCCAATTGTGCGACGCCCTATGGGACTCCCAATCACGGCCGATTGTGACACAACCTGGAATCAAACCAGGGTCTGTAGGGACGCCTCTAGCACTAAGATGCAGTGCCTTAGACCACTGCGCCACTCGGGAGCCCACCATAGCTCTACCATAATCTATACTTATTTCAACATATTGTTCCTTTGTATACATGCAGGAATATGGTTTTCAGTAATAACTCTTTCCTCAGAGAGTAGTCTTCATGTGACCAGCAAAAATATTCAAACAAAATGGCATACAATGAACGGCATATACATACAGCATAGACTAAAATCTCTGTCTTTACAAAAGACCATTAACTTTGAATCTATTGTTTAAAAAAATATATATCTGGAAATATATACACATATTGTTGAAAAAATATCCCAATCATTTCAGTTGCAAAATAGTACATATCAATTGAAATAGTACAAATAATAGTTAAATAAAGGGTACATTCAAAAAAGTATAATAATAATCTTTAGCTCTTCCAGGTGTGTAGAGATGATGACAGATTTGGTGTGAGAGTAACTTTGCATAGGGTACAGAAACTGCTCAGTGTTACCATGCTCAGTCCCACTGCTGGTCTTGGTGTTTCCATGGAGATCCACACTGGATCAACAGTGGGGCAATATCTTTAGCAGGTAATGGAGACAGTCATAGAATATCTCTGGGGTACTTTAAGTAGTTGTTGTGGAAGAGCAGGGGCCTCCTGACTGAGAAGAAAGAGTCTGTGCTGGAGACCCTGTTGTGGAGTTGGCTCTCGAGTGCCGTGCGAAGCTTCTCCACCCTATCAGTGTATTTCCTCTCAAGGATCTTAACTTTACCCCTGTAGGAGCAGAGAAAGGAAACATGAGTTAAACAGACCTACAATATATAGTTCCTGTAAGCTTCATTGAAAGACATCCTCATCAGTTCAACATGGTCCATTTGATGTGTTCCCTTATGTTGGATGTGCTGTAAGGTCTTTGTATATTGCCTGCTTTGAAATGAGGATGACTCAGTGTGCTTTCAGTGTGCGATGTCTCTGATTTTAACCTCCTTTTCCTTTACCTTTATATCAGCTCTCACTACGCTTTAATGTGATGTAGCTTCTCATAGTATTTTTGGCAATCACGAGGCCCTCGTGACAATAGAAAGTGCACGAATTGCTTGAATTAATTCAATACAATGGCCCTGATCCAAATGAACAGGTGGGAGGTGCCCTTAAAAATGCCCGCTTCCCCCCTCCCATTCGTAGCATGATGTGTTATGGATGGGAACTAACCAATGAGCATTGACTACAACTGATATGTGGTGGGAACGTGGTGAGAACATGGAGTACATCCTCTGTCTGTGGACATTTCACATGTTCATTGGAGATGTTAAGCATGAAGTGTCCAGGGCAGAGAAAGGCATTTTCACTCCAAATTCCTTTACTGTGAACATTGCTAGAGTACTCAAGTAAGATCCATCATATAAACTATTAAATTAAAAATAATTGAATACAAATTGACATTGTAGTGCTATTACAATTGTAATAATGGTGGTATTGGTATTAGTAATTTGTATTGATTTGATTCGGTGGTAATAGTATAATACAACATGTTTTTTTAATCTTGTATTTTCATATATTTAGTCAAAAAGTCATTATAATATCTAAAAGACTTTGAAGTTTGACTTTTTACTTGCCCTTTTCCTACATTCTCACGCTTTCTATTTCATCTCCCTGAGCAGGTCTCACGTGGCCCATTGGGTGATTATAGTGTCCCATCTGTCCAGATGGTGTGCCTGTGAAAGCCTTGTGAGAGCCTGGTTGACTGCACTGTGGCTGGGCAGGAGGGAGGAGGGAGTAGAAGGGCCTTGGTCACTTGAGCTTTGTGTGACGGGGCACACTTCCTTTGTGTGTCTGCCCCAGTGTCATTAACACTGAAGTGTGGGAAACTCAGGACCATGGCAGCTCTCACGTTCCACTTGGGTAGGAAGGGAGCTTGTGACTGGGACGCAGCCAGCGGCAGGCAGGACGGGCAGCTGTGTGTCTAAAGGTTGTGGGGCCTGCATTTCTATCAGTAGACGTGAAAGTGTGCTAAAAGAGTAACAGTCCATATCTACATGTGGAGCTTTCCAAAACTCAATTCTGGATATATTAATGGGTTGATGTGAGGACTGTTCATGGCAGTAACTGCTACAACTGTGCAATGTTTATAACTCACAGAAATCTACTACCTGACAAATATACAGACCACACCAAAGACTAACTTTATTTTTTATTGGATTTTACCTTTATTTAACCAGGTTGGCCAGTTGAGAACAAGTTCTCATTTACAACTGCGACCTGGCCAAGATAAAGCAAAGCAGTGTGACACAACAACCCAGAGTTACACATGGAATAAACAAACGTACAGTCAATAACACAATAGGAAAAAAAGTCTATACAGTGTGTGCAAATGGCATGAAGAGGTAAGGCAGTAAATAGGCCATAGTAGCGAAGTAATTATAATTTAGCAAATGAACACTGGAGTGATAGATAAATGTTGTCCTATCATTACATCATTACATCTTTACATGACATTACACCAGAGACCCAAGGATTTTGAATAGCTCATGGATATGAACAATTTAGGCTATTGGAAACAACCTGCTCCATGAAGCTAGTGGACAACACAGTAGCTCCATGTGCTGTTAGACTCACAACCCTGCCCCAGATCTCTCAGTCTCACACCTACTGTATGTGTGCTCTGTGCCGAAACACTTTGTGCTCACTCTTTATTCTGTGATAATGGCAGAAGATGAGCACACTCCTTCCTCTGGGGTCACCACTTTCCCAGATCCATAATGACACCATGTCAGCCCCCCTCCCTCCCCTCCCTTTCCCTCCCAGCCTTCCTCTCCCTCCCCATCTATTCAATTCAATTCAAGGGGCTTTATTGGAATGGGAAACATATGTTAACATTGCCAAAGCAACTGAAGTACATAATATACAAAAGTGAAATAAATAATAAAAATGAACAGTAAACATTACACTCACAGAAGTTCCAAAATAATAAAGACATTACAAATGTCATACAGTGTTGTAACGATGTGCAAACGGTTAAAGTACAAAAGGGAAAATAAATAAACATACATATGGGTGGTATTTACAATGGTGTTTGTTCTTCACTGGTTGCCCTTTTCCTGTGGCAATAGGTCACATATATTGCTGCTGTGATGGCACACTGTGGTATTTCACCCAGTAGATATGGGAGTTTATCAAAATCGGGTTTGTTTTCGAATTCTTTGTGGATCTGTGTAATCTGAGGAAGATATGTGTCTCTAATATGGTCATACATTTGGCAGGAGATTAGGAAGTGTAGCTCAGTTTCCACCTCATTTTGTAGGCAGTGTGCACATAGCCTGCCTTCTCTTGAGAGCCAGGTTTGCCTACGGAGGCCTTTCTCAATAGCAAGGCTATGCTCACAGTGGTCAGGTATTCTATTCTCTGTTAATGACCAAACAGCATTATAGTTTGCTCTGTTTTTTTGTTAATTCATTTCAATGTGTCAAGTAATTATCTTTTTGTTTTCTCATGATTTGGTTGAGTCTAATTGTGTTGCTGTTCTGGGCACTGTGGGGTCTGTTTGTGTTTGTGAACAGAGCCCCAGGACCAGCTTGCTTAGGGGACTCTTCTCTAGGTTCATCTCTCTGTAGGTGATGCCTTTGTTATGAATCTCTTCCTTTTAGGTGGTTGTAGAATTTAACAGATCTTTTCTGGATTTTGATATTTAATGGGTATCGGCCTAATTCTGCTCTGCATGGATTATTTGGTGTTTTACGTTGTAGACTGAGGATATTTTTGCAGAATTCTGCATGCAGAGTCTCAATTTGGTGTTTGTCCCATTTTGTGAATTCTTGGTTGGTGAGTGGACCCCAGACCTCACAATCATAAAGGGCAATAGGTTCTATAACTGATTCAAGCATTTTTAGCCAGATCCTAATTGTCATGTCAAATTTTATGTTCCTTTTGATGGCATAGTATGCCCTTCTTGCCTTGTCTCTCAGATCGTTCACAGCTTTGTGGAAGTTACCTGTGGCGCTGATGTTTAGGCCGAGGTATGTATAGTTTTTTGTGTGCTATATCAACCTGCTCCCGAGAGGCACACTCTTTGTCCTCCCAGCAATAAACACTTCATTGAGCATGTGGCAGCACGGGATCTCACAATGCCCCTCCCAGCCCTCCCATTGGCTCCAGGCTGTGAGAACCTCCAACAAGCCCAGGACCTACACATTCATGTGGAGATTTAGGAGTATAAATAGGAGGGAGAACCAGAGGGAAGACAGCACATATTCAATTGGCTCTTTACTGAGATTTCAGCTCAACAGAACTACTACTGCCACAGCCATGGCACCAACAATGACTAGACAGATGACCTACTCTGAGCAGAACCTTTCACTTACTAAGGTAAACAAATGCTTTGAATACATTCATACAGTACATTTCAATCTTATTCTATTGCTGTTAATTATACATGGCAAGTTGACTAAACTGTTCCTTGTTTTTTCTTTGTGCAGGTAAAGAAGCCAGCTGTGGAGAAGATGCGCAGAGATCGCATCAACACCAGCATCGAGCAGCTCAAGTCCCTCCTGGCTCCCGAGTTCCTCCTGCAGCAGCCTGACTCCAAGCAGGAGAAGGCTGACATCTTGGAGATGACCGTCTATTACCTGAGCCGACAGCAGCAGGCAGGGAGTTCCTCCACCGTGGTAGCCAATGGGAGCTACTCTCACTGTGTGCAGGAGGCTGTCAGCTTCCTGTCGCAGTGTGAGGTGAAGACACAGTCCCACAGCAGGCTGCTGACCCACTTCCACAGCCTGCAGACATCCAGCCAACACAGCCAGGCTCCCAGGTCCCTCTCCCCGCTGGGCTCCCCAATAGACCAGGCCACCACCAAGGGTGTGATGAGACCCATCTCCCATCCGCTCTGGAGGCCCTGGTAGAGCAACGCTTCAGACCTTTTCATGTCAGACAAACGGAATTAGACAGGCCAGTGTATGTTTTGACAAGCACTGACAGTGGTGCTCGGAGTGACGGAGGTCTACTTCTTCTGCATTTGGCAAGAGATGCTATGTCATTAGTCTTCATCCAGATGAAGAAAGGGCATGTTTCGCCAGTATTCCTTTGAAAGGAAGGATTCTATGAAATGATTCAGATTGGTCTGGATACATACTATGTATTTGAAAATGTACACTGATTTAATAACAGTGTTTCTCTTATTTTATGTTCTCGTTTGAGAACCTTAGCTCTGACAGTACAGAGTTAAATTATTGTAATAACATACTTGCATTGTATTTCTAACTGATATTGAGTTGCTACTCTTTGGGTCTGTGACCACCTTTTTGTTAGAATTTGTCAAACTCTTTGTCATTGAATGATAAAATGTATCAATTTGATGTAGCTATATTATCACACAAATGGATCCAATGGATCTACACTGAATGTAAATCATGTTATGATTATGTAAAATCAATGTCATTGATAATACAGTATTCAATGTTCAAAGAATATGTTAAAAAGTTCATTGTAATTTCGAAGATACACCTGTGAGAGATTTTGTGTATTCCACAAAAGGTTTTGTAAAGAAAAAAGCTTTTCTGTGAAAAGTTTGTTTGCCTTTATTGGTTTAAATGACACGCCATTTGGAGTGACATGCCATCAAGTGTTCGAAAATAAATTAAAAACTGCATTTTTGGTTTTATCTTCTCTGTCTTACGGAGTCATATATCTACACAAAGTTATCCACCCACATCCATTCTGATTACAACAGTAGTATGGCTAACTTTGTCATCCACAAAGTTAAAAAGAAGACCACTCTAGTTAGTATATAAAACATATTGGTTGATTGACTATATTCACAAACCTAAATTTAGATTGTGAGGAGCACCTATCCTAAAGGTATAGAGATGTCAGTTCAATATTGGTTCCTGATTGATAAACCAAATCCTTGAAACCTATTGTTGATTTGTGGTTGGACAAAACCTATGTACAGAACCATTCAAAAGTTTGGACACACCTACTCATTCAAGTGTTTTTCTTTATTGTTACTATTTTCTACATTGTAGAATCATAGTGAAGACATCAAAACTATTAAATAACACATATGGAATCATGTAGTAACCAAAAAAGTGTGAAACAACTCAAAATATATTTTATATTTGAGATTCTTCAATGTCGTAGCCACCCTTTGCCTTGATGACAGCTTTGCACACTCTTGGCATTCTCTCAGCCAGCGTTATGAGGTAGTCACCTGGAATGCATTTCATTTAACAGTTGTACTTTGTTAAAAGTTCATTTGTGGAATTTCTTTCCTTCTTAATGTGTTTGAGCCAATCAGTTGTGTTGTGTTGTTGGTCAATTTCTTCAACAGATGATCAGGTCTATATAATTATCAAACTTATACATATTGGTAGTAGAAAGGAAACACAGACTATTTGTTTAAGTATAAAAATGATACTTTAGTAATACAATTGCACTGTGGCTAGGAAAAACTACCTAGAAAGGCCACAACCTAGGAAGAAACCTAGAGAGGAACCAGGCTATGAGGGGTGGCCAGTCTGGCTGTGCCGGGTGGACATTATACATTGAACATGGTCAAGATGTTCATAAATGACCAGCAGGGTCAAATAATAATAATCACAGTGGTTGTAGAGGGTGCAACAGATCAGCACCTCAGGAGTAAATGTCAGTTGGCTTTTCATAGCCGATCATTCAGAGTATCTCTACCTCTCCTGCTGTCTCTAGAGAGTTGAAAACAGCAGGTCTGGGACAGGTAGCAGGTCCGGTGAAAAGGTCAGGGTTCCATAGCCGCAGGCAGAACAGTTGAAACTGGAGCAGCAGCACGACCAGGTGGACTGGGGACAGGAAGAAGTCATCAGGCCAGGTCCTGAGGCATGCTCTTAGGGCGCAGGTCCTCCAAGAGAGACAGAGAAAGAAAGAGAGAAAGAAAGAAAGAGAAAAAGAGAGAGAGAATTAGAGAGACCATACTTAAATTCACACAGGACACCGGATAAGACAGGAGAAATACTCCAGATATAACAGACTGACCCTAGCCCCCCGACACATAAACTACTGCAGCATAAATACTGGAGGCTGAGACAGGAGGGGTCGGGAGACACCCTGGCCCCGTCCGACGATACCCCTGGACAGGGCCAACAGGCAGGATACCACTAAAGGGATATCTTCAACCACCAACTTACCATCCTGAGACAAGTATAGCCCATGAAGATCTCCCCCACGGTACAAACCCAAGGGGGGGCACCAACCAGGACAGGAAGATCAAGTCAGTGACTCAACCCACTCAAGTGACGCACCCATCCTAGGGACGGCATGGAAGAGCACCAGTAAGCAAGTGACTCAGCCCCTGTAATAGAGTTTGAGGCAGAGAATCCCAGTGGAGAGAGTGGAACCTGCCAGGCAGAGACAGCAAGGGCGGTTCGTTGCTCCAGTCCCTTTCCGTTCACCTTCACACTCCTGGGCCAGACTACACTCAATCATAGGACCCCCTGAAGAGATGAGTCTTCAATAAAGACTTAAAGGTCGAGACCGAGTCTGCGTCTCTCACATGGATAGGCAGACCATTCCATAAAAATTGAGCTCTATAGGAGAAAGTTCTGCCTCAAGCTATTTGCTTAGAAATTCTAGGAACAGTAAGGAGGTCTGCGTCTTGTGACCGTAGCGTACATGTAGGTATGTACGGCAGGACCAAATCGGAAAGATAGGTAGGAACAAGCCCATGTAATGCTTTGTAGGTTAGCAGTAAAACCTTGAAATCAGCCCTTGCCTTAACAGGAAGCCAGTGTAGAGAGGCTAGCACTGGAGTAATATGATCAAATTTCTTGGTTCTAGTCAAGATTCTAGCAGCCGTGTTTAGCACTAACTGAAGTTTATTTAGTGCTTTATCCGGGTAGCCGGAAAGTAGAGCATTGCAGTAGTCTAACCTAGACGTGACAAAAGCATGGATGAATTTTTGGACAAAGTTTCTGATTTTTGCAATGTTACGTAGACGGAAAAAAGCTGTCCTTGATATGTTCATCAAAAGAGAGATCAGGGTCCAGAGTAACGCTGAGGTCCTTCACAATTTTTTTTGAGACAACTGTACAACCATCAAGATTAATTCTCAGATTCAACAGAAGATCTCTTTGTTTCTTGGGACCTAGAACTAGCATCTCTATTTATAGCATGGCTTTTGATGATCCTTGGTTGGGGTCTGAGCAGATTATTTGTTGCGATTGCAAACGTAATAATATGGTGGTCCGATAGTCCAGGATTGTGAGGAAAAACATTTAGATCCACAATATTTATTCCACAGGACAAAACTAGGTCCAGAGTATGAATGTGCCAGTGAGTAGGTCCGGAGACATGTGGGACAAAACCCACTGAGTCGAGGATGGCTCCAAAAGACTTTTGGAGTGGGTCCGTGGACTTTTCCATGTGAATATTAAAGTCACCAAAAATGTGAATATTATCTGCCATGACTACAAGATCTGATAGGAGTTCAGGGAACTCAGTGAGGAACGCTGAGGCCTGTAAACAGTAGATATAAAAAGTGCTTGAGTAGATTGCATAGATTTCATGACTAGAAGTTCAAAAGACGAAAACGTCTGGGTTTTTTTTGTACATTGAAATTTGCTATCGTAAATGTTAGCAACACCTCTGCCTTTGCGGGATATGGTCACCAGTGTAACCAGGAGGGGAGGCATCATTTAATACAATAAATTCATCAGGCTTAAGCCATGTTTCAGTCAGTCTAATCACATCAAGATTATGATTAGTTAATTGACTATAACTGCCTTTGAAGTGAGGGATCAACATTATGTAGCCCTATTTTGAGATGTGAGATATCACAATCTCTTTCAATAATGACAGGCATGGAGGAGGTCTTCCAGTGAGATTGCTAAAGCGAACACCGCCATGTTAAGTTTTGCCCGACCTAGATCGAGGCACAGACACGGTCTCAATAGGGATAGCTGAGCTGACAACACTGACTGTGCTAGTGGCAGACTCCACTAAGCTGGCAGGCTGGCTAACAGCTCTCATTGTGGAGTTAGAGTCCTGTCTATGTTCGTAGATAAGATGAGAGCACCCCTCCAGCTAGAATGGAGTCCGTCACTCCTCAGCAGGCCAGGCTGGGTCCTGTTTGTGGGTGAGTCCCAGAAAGAGGGCCAATTATCTACAAAAACAGTTTTCAACCAGCAATTGAGTTGTGAGACTCTGCTGTAGAGCTCATCACTCCCCCTAACTGGGAGGGGGCCAGAGACAATTACTCAATGCCGACACATATTGCTAGCTGATTTACACGCTCTAGCTATGTTGCGCTTGGTGACCTCTGACTGTTTCATCCTAACATAGTTGAAGCCGACTTGGATAACAATATCCCTTTACTCTCTACACTCACCAGTTTTAGCTTAAGCCAGCACCATCTTCAGATTAGCCTTAACGTCGGTAGCCTTGCCCCCTGGTAAACAGTGTATGATCGCTGGATGATTCGTTTTAAGTCTAATACTGCAGGTAATGGAGTCGCCAATGACTAGGGTTTTCCATTTGTCAGAGCTTATGGTTGGAGGCTTCAGCGTCCCAGACCCCGTAACGGGAGGAATAGAGACCAGAGAAGGCTCGGCCTCTGACTCCGACTCGTTGCTTAATAGGGTGAACATGTTGAAAGTTTCCGTTGGCTGAATGAGCGACACTGGCTGAGTATTCCTACAGCATTTCCTTCCAGAAGCCATGAGAAAATTGTCAGGCTTCGGGGACTGTGCGAGGGGATTTATACGGCTATCTGTACTTATTGGTGGCACAGACGCTGTTTCATCCTTTCCTACAAGTAAATTGCCCTTGCCTAACGACTGCGTCTGAAGCTCGGCTTGCAGCACAGGTATCCTCGCCATAAGGCAATCATTCTTCTGTATATTATGAGTACAGCGACTGCAATTAGAAGGCATAATGTTAATGTTACTAATGTTAATATTATCTTCGGCTGGTGAAGGTCCTGACGAACCACGTCCAGATAAAGCGTCCGGGGTGAATAAGTTGAATGAAAAAAGTTGAGCTAGGGAAAAAATTAACATATAAAACGGAAATTAAAAAGTAAAAACCGTAAAGTTGGCAGGTAGCAAAGTAAGGTTAGCAACAAACCACACAGCAGCATGTAAGCAAGTCTACAAGTTGTGAACGGAAATGACGTCAAAGAACACAAAGACACACACACAAGTATAGGTTCATAACAAAGTGAACGAGTCTAAGTATCTTCTGACAGGTGACTGTTTTCATCAGGCTTGCGGCAGCCTTGTGTTCTCAGAAAACCTGTAGTATTCTCAGAACCTCAGACAACCATGGTGGGGCCCAGACAGGAGGAGTATGAGCGTAGGCGGTTTCCTGCCTTCTGATAGGGCACAACACTCAAGACAGGTTTTAACACACACACAGAGGTCTCCTGAGAGGAGACCTTACAGTTAATCATTAAACCAAGGTATGAGGCCTTGGTTTAACCCCTTCAGTGACAAGTTAAGGGTGGTATACAGAAGATAGCCCTATTTGGTAAAAGACCAAGTCCATATTATGGCAAGAACAGCTCAAATAAGCAAAGAGAAACGACTATCCATCATTACTTTAAGACATGAAGGTCAGTCATTCTGGAAAATGTCAGAAAGAGAAAAAGTTTCTTAAAGTGCAGTCAGAATAACCATTCAGTGCTATGATGAAATTAGCTCTCATGAGGACCGCCACAGGAAAGGAAGACCCAGAGTTACCTCTGCTGCAGAGGATAAGTTCATTAGCCTCAGAAATTGCAGCCCAAATAAATGCTTCGCAGAGTTCAAGTAACAGACACGTCTCAACATCAACTGGTCAGTTGAGACTGCGTGAATCCGGTCTTTATGGTCAAATTGCTGCAAAGAAACCACTACTAAAGGACACGAATAAGAAGAAGAGACTTGCTTGGGCTAAGAAATACGTATCCTTTTTATTGTGGCAAAAAGTTTGAAAGAAGTTTCTCAGGGTTAGTCCTGCAGATGGTCTGGCGGTGATTACGGAGCCCTCCCTCCCTCCAACCAGAGATCAAACACCGTGGCTAATGTGATGTGTAACAAGACACACTTCTATTGTCCCCTTATTGAGGCCGGTGAATGGACAGAGAGTGTGGGAAACAGGAGCTAGCACACTCCCAAAGGCACAGGGCTGATGGGAAACTGCCTTACTCCACCACATGCCTGGCAGTCCAGAGTGTATGGCAGGAATTCAGACTGACTGTTGTCTATCTTTTGGTGGGTCACTGTTCACACACACTAAAAGACCCCAGACAAAGGCTAGCCAAAACCTTCCCATCCCCACACTGTCAATGTGGTCAATGCACAAGCTAGCCAAAACCTTCCCTTCCCCACACTGTCAATGTGGTCAATGCACAAGCTAGCCAAAACCTTTCCTTCCCGACACTGTCAATGTGGTCAATGCACAAGCTAGCCAAAACCTTCCCTTCCCCACACTGTCAATGTGATCAATGCACAGCTAGCCAAAGGGGAATTTCTAGCTAACAGTTAAAAAATATTATTGTATAGATGTAGTTGACAAATTCCCCTTTATGAGTAGTTTTAACACCATTGAAATGTTCAATATTCATCCAGGCCAAAGTGGAAGAAGAAGACAGGGCGCTCTTGTAGCTCTTTGTCGATGTGCAAGGCCCCATTAACTTGATTTTTTCCCAGATGGTCTGTGACATAGGGTTTCTGTTTGTCCTGCAACAAAGGATCAATTAACATTCCCAATGGGGCATTGAGGGAGCGGCCTGGCTTTTGTAGCTCATCTACCCCAATGCTAGGGACTGGTGGGAAACTAGGGAGAGTAGTCTCCTCACAGCGCCCACAGGCCAGGCCAGACATGTGTGACCTTTGCACTGCCTGAAACACAGCCATTGCACTCTGCCAGTGACTGTTGCATTGTCCCCAGTCTCCCCGCTCTGGTCCAGCAGCACATAGTCCTACATTGAACACAGATGAGAGTTCTGGGATTTTTCTTGGGAAAGTAACAATTTATCTTATTAGTTACAATGTTATACTGTAGTTCCTCTTCTTTGTATTTAATGCCACGATATTTACCATCTACGAGATAAAATACCTCTTCAGTCATACTTTGAATTGGAAAAATACACTAAAACACTTGTTGTGGGACAAAGCATTCTAGAATGAATCTTTCCTGGGGGGCAATAAATCCACATGTGGGCATGAGTTGTCATGAGCTTTCCCACACTCGACAGCCAATGAGAACAGAGGTACAGACAATAGATAACACAATGGTTATATGTCAACTGTCTGTCAACGTGGAGGCTACTTGTCTGGACGAAGTGTGTGGGGTGTGTGACAAAAGGTTTGATATATACGTAAGTGTGTGTAACTCCCACATTCCAACACAGCGACAGACATCTGTGTCTATGTGAATGTCTTCTTCATCAGACATGAGCACCCTTTAGCATTAGCATCATTTTTATAACAATACAAGCCCAATGGTTACGATGCCACTAACTTTCAAAAGTGTTGTAACCACACTGTTGCAGTACTGACTGCATATGAATTGTATCCAAATTGTATGTATTTTATTGAAACTATGCGAGAATTCAACTAATGTTGGGTTAATTACAACAATAACATTGTCTGGAGAGAAAGATAACTCTCCAGAGTAATTTTATTTTGTAATTATACTGGCGAGATTGTGTTAGAAATGAAAGGGTTCTGAAATTACTCAGATCTTTTCTTTACGGTATAAATGACCCTCTTTTAAGAGGGCTCTTCCCTTCAGAAGTGTGTTGGCTTTTAACTTGTTTTTACCCCATAGTTTTCTAATTTGATAGGTATGAAAACCGAGATGTGATGTTAATTGCATGTATAATGGCTTAACCTATTCATCCATTAATCAGTAGTTAATAGTTTATCTTGGGAAACATCTCTGTGTTGCCTCTACTACCCCATAATCCATCAAGTTATTGATGTTTCTCCTATTGTTGCGATGGGCGGCCCTGTGGTCTCAGTAGTGTGGGAACCCCAGCCTGGTCTGGGCCACATGGCTTTGTCATGGTAATCTCCTGCTATATAAAGGGGGAGAGATCCCTTAGAGGGCCCACACCACACTGCGGCCCAAGAGAACTAGCAGACAGACCTGTCACTCTCTCACACCTACAGACATGGCTCCCTGTTCAACCAACTTCTCTTTCCAGCACCTGAGGTTCGCAGAAAAAGACATTAAGGTATGCAAATGATGTTCAATCAATGTGTATATACAGTAAAAAGTGTGTATGTTTATTGTGGCTTTCTCAGTTTATTTATGTCATATTAGAGCTGTAGACTAATGTTCTTCTCTGCGTCAGATAAGGAAACCCATCGTGGAGAAGATGCGTCGGGATCGCATCAACGGCTGCATCGAGCAGCTCAAGCTCATCCTGGAGAAGGAGTTCCACAAACAGGACCCCAACACCAAGCTGGAGAAAGCCGACATCCTGGAGATGACCGTGAGCTTCCTGAGGCAGCAGCTGCAGCCGGATCCATCTCAGAGGGACTACGGCGAGGGTTATTCACAATGTTGTAGGGAGTCTCTGCAGTTCCTGTCCGGAAACCCCAAGAGAGACACCACTTCCATCATCACCTCGGCTGGACCTCTTCAGGGGCTCCAGCAGCAGCTCTCCACCCAGGTCCAGAGATCCATCCAGCAGCACCCAGTGGTCCATTCCACCTCCCCAGTCTCCTCCACCCTCCGACCCACCACTAACACCAACACCACGCTCCAGGACACAGGAGCTAAAGGCCCAGTCTGGAGGCCCTGGTAGAGAAAGATGGTGGACTGAAGTCACTCGAAAACCTGAGGGAAACAATGGACTGTATGTCCCTCACTGTGTAGGAAATATGCATTTCCAACCTGCTCAACGTTGTGGGTTTCCTGAGCTCTTATTTTCTCATCACATTGATGGACAGATGTGTGTGGCACATTCGTGGCATATTTGATGTGAGGGTAGTCACTTTTTTTGTGAAGGATGTTTTTTTCTCTTACTTGTTTTATCAAATTAGATTTTCATTTGCAGTGAAGAATGTAGCTGACGATTGAGTTATGATCTATTATTGTGAAATGTGCATTTTATTCATACTCCAATGGAGTCTATGTGTTATATGACAGATGTAACAGCATCTACAATAGGCTACTGTATTTTTTACAGCAATTCTTTGAGGATATTTCTCTATTGTTATTCATTGTTTTGTTATCTTATGGATGTATCTTTTATAAAAGGCAATAGTATGTTTGTATGCTTTGTAATAGTAGCATTATTGTTTTATATTGCATTTAAAGAAGCTCTTAAAACTATGTATGACATTTGTATGACAATAAAACTACAATCAATTTGAAATAAATAATAACCTTTTGTCCGGGATTGTGATTTTTGACCAAATGGTAGTGGATCTTGCATTCCATACATTTTGTTCTAACTAGTTCATTTGACCCTCCTCCATGAAATGTCTTGTCAAATTTGACTAACAAATTTAAGAAAATCCACATAACTTTTGCAATGGTTACCCCCTAAGAATCTTGGTTTAAGTATGAGCGTTTTGCATGATCAAATGAGACAGTTTTACACATTGAAGTGCAATACTACCACTTTTAAAACCTAATTTATTATCTCCATCACCATATCAGTGTCTGCATATGGTAACAGTGTCTATCGTGTTTTGTTTTGTAGTTAAAAAAAGTGCACTTTGATAATGCCATCAAAAGTAAAAACCGTTTAAAAACAGTGAATTTTCAAACACTAAAAGATTTGCGGCGACGTGAGGAGCAGAAATATGGTGTCCACCTGGCTAGAAAAACTCATTGCATGTTTTGAAAATGATTTTTTAAACTTTTCATTCTTGTTGATGTCATCGAATAAGACATTTTTTAGGACCTTTCTTCTTATCTTCAAATCAAATCCAATTTTATAAGTCACATACACATGGTTAGCAGATGTTAATGCGAGTGTAGCGAAGTGCTTGTGCTTCTAGTTCCGACCATGCAGTAATATCTAACAAGTAATCTAACAATTTCACAACAACTACCTTATACACACAAATGTAAAGGAATTAATAAGAATATGTACATAAAAATATATGGATGAGCGATGGCATAGGCAGTAGATGGTATAGAGTACAGTACATACATATGAGTAATGTAGGGTATGTAAACATGATATAAAGTGGTATTGTTTAAAGTGGCTAGTGACACATTTTTGTTACATCCAATTTTTTATTATGAAAGTGGCTAGAGATTAAGTCAGTATGTTGGCAGCAGCCACTCAATGTTAGTGATGGCTGTTTAACAGTCTGATGGCCTTGAGATAGAAGCTGTTTTTCAGTCTCTCAGTCAAATAAAGCATGGTTCTACTGGGGCTTGAACCCAGGAGTTTCTGTGTGGAAAGCAGATGTGATAACCACTACACTATGGAACCACATAGTAGTTTCTTTTTAAGCACAGAATGTAGAAATGTGCAGTTTTCATGTAGACCGTAGACACTGGTATGGTGCTGGAAATCATTTTAATTTAATTTGACCTTTATTTAACTAAGTAAGTCAGTTAAATAATTCATAATGACTATGAAGTTGAAAAAATTGTGGAATTTCCCTTTAATGAAATACAAAGAAGGAAAACTAGGTCATTTTATTTGTTGGTTTATTTATTTCAAATAGCGCTATACAAAGAAAAGGTTATTCATTGATTTAAGCATAAATAATCATATGCAGATTCTTCAAATAGACTACTGAGTCACACACTTAGATTGAAAACCGAGAACTATGGGACATGTTTATGGGTCTTTGGGATAGCTGGGTTTAAATCAGAGGCTTACAGGCTATCCCATTAAGCTCCTGAAACCTGCCACCACAGATGCCCAGTGAGAGGGCACACATACAGGCAGGCACTCACACCAACAGAAGGCAAGGCACCTCTCTATGGCCTGCCCACGCTACCACTTTCTATTCTTGTAAAGAGAGGCCAAACATATGCCACACAGACACTGAAAAAAGAGCACAACACCAGATGCTGCCAAAGAGGTTTAGCTTTGGTTTTCTGAATTCTCCCCAGTAAAAACACACACTTAGCTAAGTCGAAAAGGAGTGCATTAGAAAGCTAACCTCATAACTACATTACAACCATGTTAGAGAACATTATACATACATTTAAATGTGCAAGGTCAACATTTACTTTCTCCTTAGCTAAGAGCAGAGCAACATGTACTATGGTATTTTTTAAAGCCATCTACCTATGCAATGGATTGGGAATAAGTATCCGGAAATACAAAAGGCAATCTATGATAAACACATATCTCTCACTGTTTGTTCATGGTATACATCTGAATACAGTTTTGGAAATGGGCCGTTGTGTTCATTTTGGGCCTCAGCACCATGATGTAGACCTTGGGCATGAAATAACCACCGAGAATACCGAGCACACTGGACACTATGGCCAGCACATGCATGGCCATGGCAAACTCCGCCCTTGTGACAAAATAGATGGTGAAGAAGCTGATCCAGGAGATCATGTAGACCATGAGACTAAAGGTGATACATTTGGCCTCATTATAGTTGGCTGGCAGGTCTTTGCCCATGTAACTGAAGGAGAAACAGAGCATGCTGAGCACAGAGACGTAGGCTAGTTCTATCATGGCACCGAAAGAGAGGGTGTTACTACACTCTGTGACAATGCAGTTGGAGTAGAAGTCCACGTCCTGGGAGGGGTACGGGGGGTTTAGAGCAACCCGGAGCGCAGAGATCGACAACACTGTCATGGACACGACAAGGACGGTGACTTCAGGCCCGTGGTTCTTAGCCCAGGTATCATAGGCACGGGGCAGCTTGGAAGACAGCTTAAAGATGCAGACCACTTGGAAGGAGCGCACGGTGACGCACGCCAGACACACGGTGAAGCTGAAGACGAAGAGGGGCTGCTTGAGGAGGCAGGCGGGCCGAGACGGGAGGCCAAAGTGGCACAGGGCGCTGGCGGCCGCCGCGGTTAGGGCCAGAAGCATCACCAGGCAGGTGCGCCCGCCAGCCGACTTGGCCACAGGGGTGCCCAGGTTGAGGAGGAAGACGACCCCTGACCCAAGGGTCATGAACAGGGTCAGAGCCAGGAGGACCAGCAGAGCAAGAGACAGGGGGGCGTCCCAAGCCAGCAGCAGGACCGTCCGATCCAGACACACCTTGCTCGCCTCTGTGGACCACTGGTGGAGCTCACACGCCTGACACCAGGTAGATCCTAAAGAGTGACATATATATCATAACATCAAGGCTGGGGTCAGTTCAAAATGTACAGGATTTATTTTTGTTCAACCAGTTCAGAAGATGAAGGTGTTTACATTCATGAATTGAGTTAACCTATATCCTCAGTATTGATTTATAAACAGATATCACTGATCACCATCAGAGACAGTTGCACTATCACTGTTGTTCTAGTTGTGCTACTGCCAGCTGCTTGCTATAGATCATGGGTGTCGAACTATCTTTGCCCCCCGGGGGGCCGCATTCAGTCTTCAACGAGGTCTGGAGTTTGTTATATTTCCATGCCGTCAAAATTAGCTATAAATAGTCCTCTATCCATCGTTTTGGGGACTTTTTGATGCTCTCTGACTGTGCACTGTGATTATTAGTGAGCTGGACAGTGAAAAAAACTGTTAATATAGATCCATTATCGTTTCTACACATATTAGATTTGGTTTTAGTCATTTTAAAGTATATTGAGTTTGTTGCCCCCGACCTCCTATTTTTTTTACCTCCCCAATGTTTTTGACCCCACCCCCCCACCCAAAAAATGTACAATTACATAAAAAAATATATTTAAAAAATCCTCACACTCACCCATGGGCCAGACTGGACCCCAGGCGGTGTGTTTGACACCCCTGCTATAGCGACAGTTTATGAGAGGGGCAACATCCGCCACCCGCTGGACACTTTTAAACAGCACAATTCAAATCACTACAGATAGAGGATGAACTATGGATGTGCCCAGTGGGTGTGTGACAGTAATCTCACCAGTACTGTTGAGGAAGGTGTGAGCAGGACAGGCCAGGCAGTCGAAGCAGCACTTGTGTTGTCCTGTCTGCAGCTTCCTGTGACCTGTAGGGCATTCTGGAGAGCATATTGACGGAGGCACCTCCTGGACACAACCACAATAAAAACAACAAACACACAGGTTTTCCAAGTCGACATGCAACCATGGTTTACATGTCTATGACTAGTTTCTACAATTCTAGTACCCAAAATCATTCTGCAATTGCATCTGACAATGGATTGTAATACTACTGTGTAAATACTGTAATATTGTGGCTATACTTTTCCCAGGTTGTCAATGTCACTAGCCCATTCAATTTGAGCAGGGTCCACTGTAAGGTCAGTGGGGTCTGGAGTGTAAGAGCCCACCACTCGGAGAGACCACTCTGTTCCCCTCCAAACCCAGGTCACAATGTCATATCCTGTGGGCGGGTCTCCGTTCTCATCAAAGTACACAGAGGAGTTCCCAACAGAGAATCTCACCTGCTTTAACAGTGGCAGAAGCTGAGGGAGAGAGAGGAAGAAAAGCATGCGCCAATTTAAACATGACTGTAACAGGCCTGGGATAGTGAACATTGTTCACTGTATATTTCCAATAGCACATCGATATCAAGTGTGTCGTGAACGTGTGCTCACTTTCTTCAGAGTGGGCTTTTTGACTTCAGTACCATCATTTTGAAAACACTCACCTGCCAAGGTTGTACTTCAATCTTTTGGCATTCACCTGAGTCACAACCAAGTGCTTGGTGCAGGGCATGGGCCACAGCATATACAGCCTTGTAAACATTAAAAGAGGATGTCATGTCATAGCCATCCAAAGATAAGTTTTTTACTGCCATGCTATAGAGATCCGTATTTTGCAAACAGTCAACCCTCAGGTCCATCATGCCATTGGAGGTGTCCCTAAGTAACTTTGAAACAACATGGCTTTCGAACGTCTCAAACCCAGCTATGGCTGCGTATTTGATGGAGATGCCTAGAACAGTTCCGATGGTGTGAATCCCTGGTATCCCCGACACTAGAGTGGCCACTGACCAGTCCTCTGTCCCTATCCACACCTTGCCAGTTACACCCTGCTCTATGACAAATGGGAAGAACCCACTAACTTTGCTTTTGCTGGAGAAGACAACAATAGTGTTGACCTTGGTCTTCAAGATGCCCTCGACAATGCTCCTCATGGTCTGGTTGGTGGCCGAGGTGAGGTCGGGGATGACTCCTTGGTAGGCGATGCAGATGTCGTAGTAGGCCGCCTGTTGGGAGAGCCTCTGCATGCCCTGGAGGCCGTAGGAGTTATCACTGCCCAGTAGCACGATCCAGGTCCAGTTAAAACGGACCAGCAGCTGGATCATTGCGTCCACCTGGTTCCTGTCACTGGGGATGGTGCGGAAGAAGGAAGGGTAGAGGTGCCTGTTGCTCAGCAATTCGTTTGTGGCTTCATAGGATATCTAGAAGAAAAACATTCACAAATAGGAGGACCAGGAGAGGGGACCAGAAGGAGGGGACCAGAAGGGGGAGGACCAGAAGGGGGAACAGGAGGAGGAGAACCAGGAGGAGGAGGACCAGAAGGGTGACCAGGAGGAGGAGGACCAGAAGGGTGACCAGGACGAGGAGGACCAGAAGGGGGACCAGGAGGAGGAGGACCAGAAGGGTGACCAGGAGGAGGAGGACCAGAAGAGTGACCAGAAGGGGGACCAGGAGAAGGAGGACCAGAAGGGGGACCAGGAGGAGGAGGAGGACCAGAAGGGTGACCAGGAGGAGGACCAGAAGGGGGACCAGGAGGAGGAGGACCAGAAGGGGGACCAGGAGGAGGAGGAAGAAGAAAAAATGAAGGACACATAAATGGAAAAAAATGTGAAATCATAGGAGGCAAGACATTTAAAAATATAAATAGAAGAGCAATAGAAGACAAAAACAAATGGTCACAAATGTGTTCCATTCTCAGTCTAGAGGGCAAACAGATTAGCGTTAGTTTCACCAGTTACCAATAACTGAACTTGGGAAATACAATGTACCTGTGGCACCAGATAGGAGCCAAGCATTGCAGCCGGGGGAAAGGTATAACTGCTACTATCAGGCCCAATCACTGCCACTGCTCTCTGGTCACCACCCGTCTTGTTCCCTGAAGTTCCCTGTAACTGTTGGGCCAGCAGGTCCAGAGTGGCCAGGACACTGGCTGGTGTATTGCAGATGTCATACGCCTGGTAACCCAGTGTCACCCCTGGGAGAAGACGTTGGTTTTTGGTGCCGTTGTTGATCTCCTCCACAGCGAATCTCATGGCTTGTATCAAATGATAGCCATGTTTATTAGATTTGCCTCTGAATAGGAGTGAATTGATTGCAAGCAGAATAAAAAGAAATTACAACATAAATCCATTATCGAAAGAAAGTGATTGAGTCAAACAACAATAACTCACTGATGGTCTAAAATGAACTAAAATGCCAGGGAAATAGATAAACAACGTCCTCTTGTGAGATCTTTATTGAACTTACTTTTTGCAGGCTTCCATGTCTGGTAGGTTGGAACCGGAGGTGGCTAAATTGTGGAGCGGAAAGAGACACGAGATGGAGTAGTCCCCTGAAAGCTGCAGACTGGTTCCCTCAGTCAGCTGGTGGCCAGTACCAACCAGTACCAACCAGCCCAGGACGACACACACACCCATTCCGCAACCTCAACAACCCTCAGCTCTGAACTGGAACTACGGGCAATCTACCTCTTCTTATGTTAGGGTGGATGGGTGGAGTGGAAAGAAGGTGGAATGGAGGGAGAGAAGGAGGGAGGGGGATCTGGATGTGGAGGGTTTTGCATCTTTCCCGGTGATGGTGATGGAGTGAGGGTGTGCACATTTGCATTTTAAGATTTGTTTTTCATACAGTAGAGTTAGCTTTCCATTGAAATGAACTGAATAATTGTAATAGCCCATGAAAGAGGAGACCGGTGTGTCAATATCAATCACAGTCAAGTGACAGTGCAATTAAATGGTGTTCGACTGTAGTTACATTGCAGTATCGGTGGTATGTTGGACTCAAGGTGCAGACTGGGCCACTAAGGTGCAGGAGAGAAGAAGAGAGACACTGCACACTTAGAAGCAATGCAAATGTCATATTGTAGCTAACCTTTCAGTCAAAGCAATGTAAATCCGAGCTGGTTTAGTGTTTCTGTCTGTTTTGTTATGAGGGACCATGTCTATGTTCCCTCTGCCTTATGTTCTATCAAATCAAATCAAATATATTTATGAAGCTCTTTTTACATCAGCAGATGTCACATAGTGCTATACAGAAACCCTTCCTAAAACCCCATACAGCAAGCAATGCAGATGTAGAAGCACGGTGGCTAGGATAAACTCCCCAGAAAGGCATTAACATAGGAAGAAACCTGGAGAGGAACCAGGCTCTGGGTGGTGGCCAGTCCTCTTCTGGTTGTGACGGGTGGAGATAGCACATGCCCATTAAGGCCAGATTCTTCTTCAATATGTTCAAACGTTCATAGATGACCAGCAGGGTCATTCAGAGGTCGAGACGGTACACCCCCCCCCCCCCCCCCCTTTGCCCTCAGATCAGCCTCAATTCATCTGGGCATGGACTCTACAAGGTGTGGAAAGCATTCCGCAAGGATGCTTACCCATGTTGACTCCAATGCTTCCCACAGTTGTGGAGAGATGGAAAAAGTTCCCAATTGTCATACTTGAGTTAAAGTAAAGATACCTTAATAGAAAATTACTCAAGTAAAAGGGAAAGTCATCCAATAAAATACTACTTGAGTAAAAGTATAAAAGTATTTGGTTTTAAATATACTTAAGTTTCAAAAGTAAATGTAATTGCAAAAATATACTTAAGTATCAAAAGTAAGAGTATGAATAATTTCAAATTGCTTATATTAAGCAAAGTAGATGGCACAATTGCCTTGTTTTTTTTAATTTACGAAAATCCAGGGGCACACTAAAACAACCAAACGTTATTTACAAACAAAGCATATGTGTTTAGTGAGTCCGCCAAATCAGAGGCAATAGGGATGACCATGGATGTTCTCTTGATAAGCGTGAGAATTGGACCATTTTACCTGTCCTGCTAAGCATTTGAATGTAATGAGTACTTTTGGGTTTCAGGGAAAATGTATGGTGTAAAAAGTATATTATTTCCTTTAGGAATATAGTAGAGTAAAAGTAAAAGTTGTCAAAAATACAAATAGTGAAATACAGATTCCCTACAAAACTACTTAAGTAGTTAGGTAGTATTTTTACTAAAGTTGGCTGGATGTCATTTGGGTGGTGGACCATTTTCTTGAATGTTCTGTATACTCAATGTATAAAAATAAACATTTGTGCTAATTGTGCTAAAAAGAGCTACACACATTGCTCTTTGCACGATGTTCGCGCTCTGCCATGGACTGACTCCCACATACAATATATACAGTGCATTCGGAAAAAATTCAGACCCCTCGACTTTTTCTACATTTTACATTACATTTACAAGTTACAGCCTTATCTTAAAATGGATTAAATATTTTTTATCCATCATCAATATACACACAATACCCCATAATGACAAAGCAAAAACAGGCTTTTAGAAATGTATTAAATACAAAAGAAATGGAAATATCACATTTACAGAAGTATTCAGACCCTTTACTCAGTATTTTGTTGAAGCGACTTTGGCAGCGATTACAGCATCAAGTCTTCTTGGGTATAAGGCTACAAGCTTGGCACACCTGTATTTGGGGAGTTTCTCCCATTCTTCTCTGCAGATCGTCTCAAGCTCTATCATGTTGTATGCGGAGATATTTTCAGGTCTCTCTAGAGATGTTCGATTGGGTTCAAGTCCAGGCTCTGGCTGGGCCACTCAAGGACATTGAGACTTGTCCCGAAGCCACACCTGCATTGTCTTGGCTGTGCACCTAGGGTCGTTGTCCTGTTGGAAGGTCAACCCCCCAGTCTGAGGTCCTGAGCGCTCTGGAGCAGGTTTTCATCAAGGATCTCGCTGTACTTTGCTCCGTTCATCATTCCCTCCTGACAAGTCTCTCAGTCCCTGCCACTGAAAAACCTACCCACAGCATGATGCTGCCTCCACCATGCTTCACCGATGGGATGGTGCCACGTGACACTTGGCATTCAGGCCAAAAAGTTCAATCTTGGTTTCATCCAAACAGAGAATCTTGTTTCTCATGGTCTGAGAGTGGGCTGTCATGAGCCTTTAACTGAGGAGTGGCTTCCGTCTGGGAATCCCTAAATATGTTGGGGGGAAAGCACCTCTTCGGGGTACTCAAATCTTTTGAACATACCATCTGCTCCATTTTTCATGAGTGGTGGGCAAGATACAGCCAATTTAGAGACCTACCTCAAGTTGTTATTGTTCCTGGTCGGGTTGAATTTCCATTCTCTGTCCATCAGCAAAACCACGGTGACATTTGAGGCCAAGATTGTGCCATGTGTAAACACACCTTTAACCACTAATAGCCTATTTGCCTCATAATCACACACTGCAGGATCTGCAAACTCAACAGGAGACCACAGTTTCCCTTTGTTTCGACAGCAATATTTGACATTTTGTAAACGTCATTATTACAGACGCAAATACCATGTAAAGTAAGAGCACTGTACAAGCTTGGCAAAATAAGATTTCCATGTGTGTCATGTTACTTTCACTGAGAACATGGAAGAGGGGAAAAACAATGTGTTTTTTCTTTTTAAATGTTATGCTGTGTCATGAACACAAGTTCACATACATTTGAAAAATCATACAATATATAATTGTATGAAGCTATGGCATAATAATACTAATAATAGAATATTATTATTATTTTAGCTTATTGTCATTTGTAATAGGCATAGACCTACTCGGGTTGCTTGTAAGACCAGGTGCCATTAATTATGACATCATCTTTTTGACACCTCCAGGATCTGCATTTATGGTCTGTATTTCTGTCATGTCTTTGTAGTCAGAAGTGATTTAGCAAAATAAAGGAAATGCCATACTTCCTAGCTACAGATTGTACACCAGATAATGTGATATAACCAAAGATTTTTGGTATCCATTACTGGGCGTTACAGGTTTGCATATACAAAACACAGCCGTAGATTTTCCAACTAACCTGGATTTTGCGATACGGTCTTCGTTCTCGATTCGGCATAACACGTATCTTCTAAAATGTCTGTGGCCAGTTACAGGTGGTTAGCTTGAATTTAGAAAATGCTCTGTCTCGTCTAACTCTCTCATCTAGCTCTCTCATTGATCGAGACAGGTGATTGTCACCATGACGTGCGGCACTTCGGGGTGGACCCACCTGTCTAAATGAAAGAGAGAAGATTTGAAACAGACAAGATGGCAGCGTACACGTTGCTGGAATACTTCATGGAGTAATTCATTTTATATGGGAGCATTTCTTTTTTATTCAAACCTACCACCTGCAAGTGGACAACATAAGATACATGTTTGGCCGAATCGAGAATGAAGACAGGCAACGAATGCATCTAGGGTTATTCTTTGTCAATTTAGATTCTGTGTCATGGAGGCTAGTTCCCAATTCATTTGAAAAACGACAAAAAATGACATCTTATAATACACAATAGTATAAGGCCCTATAACACTGTAGCGGATTAAGGGATAGCATAATGTTAATGGGGCAATCAGGAATTCGAACAACAACAAAAGGTATCCCCGCCATTGTTTTTGGTAAAAAGTTTAGGGATATGGGTCTGGAAAAATGTAACCTCTCTCAAATTCATAGATGCCCTTGTGTGTGCAAGCACCATCCATGTGATCACAATCATAGTTTTAACCATATTTACAATCACATTGTTTACAAACCTGATGTATCAATCCCATATTGCCCCTTTATTCGTGACTATAGCCAGTGCCTCTAAAGCACCTGAGGTTCAAAGTAGATAATCGGACATGTACGCTATATAGAGTAGGCTATATAGAGTAGGCTATATTACATGCTTTTTCAAGTAATTTTCAAACAAATTGTACAGGTTACAAAATACTATTTTTCATGGGTACTCTGGTTGCTTGTTTGAGGTTGGGGACAGGTGTCTTTTATACTGATAACAAGTTCAAACAGGTGCCATTAATACAGGTAACGAGTGCAGGACAGAGGAGCCTCTTAAAGAAGAAGTTTCAGGTCTGTGAGAGCCAGAAATCTTGCTTGTTTGTAGGTGACCAAATACTTATTTTCCACCATAATTTGCAAATAAATCCATTAAAAACCCTACAATGGGATTTTCTGGATTTTTTTTCTCATTTTGTCTGTCATAGTTGAAGTGTACCTATGATGAAAAGTACAGGCCTTTCTCATCTTTTTAAGTGGGAGAACTTGCACAATTGGTGGCTGACTAAATACTTTTTTGCCCCACTGTAAGATGCAAATGGCCTATCAATTGTGACACCTTTATGACACCCCTCGATTTCAACATCAGCACTTGTCCATAGTTGCACAGCTCAAGCACTTTGAAGCCTAGTGTAGTTAAGTGTGTTTAGCAAGCACATTTTGCCAAGTAGCTAGATCAAGAACAATTTTCGCAAATACCTTGACATTAGGCCCTAAATCCTTTGGAGGTTCAGGCCTATTTCTAGTAGGTTTCTGTCAAATGTAATGTTTTAAAAAGCTTTTACAAACCAAAGCCAATAGGCTCAGATAATTACTTTTATTTCAATAACGAAACATGATGTATTCTAATGTAATACATTTCTCTGTTATTCGGGATTTTAAAGAGAGAAAAGGATTGAGGTAAAGGAGGAGAAAGGGATGGAAGAGCCAGCTGCTCAACCAAGGAGATTTTTGAATTGGCCCATATAAAATCTAAAATGTTCAAATTCATGAATTAATGGGGGACAGTAATTATCCCCCTAATTTTAAGTGGAGGGATATCAACCCTCCACTTAACGGTGCACAAATTTTAGAAGGGCTTATTTATTAAATTATTTTGATTTGACTTGAGACGCTTTTAAAGGCATGTTTCATGGTCTGTATGAACCTCTCCACCAGCCAATAGGTAGATGGGTGATATGGTGAGGACCTGATGTACTGTACGCCATTCACCTGTAGGAACGTGACCATTTCTTGGGACACTAGCTGCCGCTGTTGTCACTAACAAGTTGGAGTTGCGATCCGAACCGACTCAAACACTTCTCCAAGTTTCTCGATGGTCTTCTCTGCAGTAGTACACCTCATGATAGCAACCTCTGGCCACTTGCTATGAGCATCCACAACCACGAGAAACAGTCTGTCTTTGAATGGACCTGCGATGTCGACGTGAATGCGTGTTGTCCATCACTTCAGATAATACTGGGTCGTTTCTGGTGTTTCTCTGCACTTGTGTTGAAGTGACTGGTGCGTTTTCCACTTGTCTGACATAGAAGATGTCCACTTGGCCTGACTCTGGTTCTGACAGGTAGTGTTTACCTGGAATGTCCATCTGCGTTGCAATGCAGCTCTGACCTGAAGTACTTGATGTCGTAGGTGTGTGCTGACAACAACAAAGCCCACCTAAGCATTCTGCTACAAATCATTCCCTAAGTTCTAGACCTCAGCTGAATCTGGTAATGAATGGTGTGGCTGTTAAACAAGTCGAGGAGACTAAATTGCTTGGTGTTACCTTCAATTGTAAACTGTCATGGTCAAAACATATAGATTCCATGGTTGTAAAGATGGGGAGAAGACTGTCCATAATAAAAGAGAAGTCCTGCAGGCTCTAGTTATTTATCTTATCTTGATTATTGTCCAGTCATATATTCAAGTGCTGCAAAGAAAGACCTAGTTAAGCTGCAGCTGGCCCAGAACAGAGTGGCACGTCTTACTCTTCACTGTAATCAGAGGGCTAATATTAATTCTATGCATGCCTCTCTTGGCTAAGAGTCGCGGAAAGACTGACTGCGTCTCTTCTTGTTTTTATAAGAAACATTGTGTTGGAAATTCCAAATAGTTTGCATAGTCAATTTACACAGCACTGACACACACACTTACCCCACCAGACATGCCACCAGGAGTCTTTTCACAGCCCCCGGGTCCAGAACAAATCCAAGGAAACATACAGTATTATACAGAGCCACGAGACCATGGAACTCCCTTACATCTAATATAGCGCAAGTGAACAGCAAACTTGGTTTTAAAAAAAAATCAATAAAGCAACACCTCAAGACACAACGCCTCTCCCCCATGTGACCTACTTCTTGTGTGTACTGACATGTATGTGTAACTGAGAGATGCACACACACACACGTCATGTTAATGTTTTTAAATGTAGGTAAAAGTATTTTGTCTGTAATGTCTTTTTCGTTGTGTCGGTCCCCAGTAAGACTATCTGTCTTCGGCTAACGGGGATCTTAAGAAATCAACAACAACAAAAAACTGTCCAGAAACGGTTAATTGGCCAGAAAGATCAACATTGTGCAATGGCCGTATCAGTCTCCCGACTTGAAGCCCATTGAAAACCTGTGGTTTGAATTGAAGAGGGCAGTCCATAAGCGCAGACAAAAGATATGTGCTGTAATCCTCGCAAGGTGAGGTATTGAAAACAAGGGTGTCAATGATTTCGACCCCTACCTTAAAATGTATGTATAACTTATGAAACAAAATCTCTTTCTCTGAGCAATTGTATTAGTATAAAATAATATAATTTCCCAATTATTTATTTGCATAAAATATACAGTAGCTCAGTATGATTTATTTTATATAGTCATTTTTGCTCATCATTATCAAGGGGGTCAAATTATTTCAGACCCCACTGTATATCTATTGATATCACACATACTGCATTTTACATATAAATAAATAAACACATAAAATAATTACTGCATATACTGTACATACATATCTACATAAATGTGTTTCTCTACACAAGCATCTAATTAAAACACAATATTAGCACAATCACCAACACAGTGCCTTGAGAATACATTCAATAAAGTGTCATCAGTCATTTTAGAGCGTTGCCTATAAAGTGTAAGGAGTTCAAGAGCCCATGTCCCAGCCTTCCCACCCCTCCTATCTCCCCAGCCCTTTTCCTCCTCCCCCTCCTCCCCCCTTCTCTGCGCTCTTCACCTGTCTTCTCTGACCTCATGAGAAGCTCCAGTAAATCTCTGGTCCCATTCTGATTAACCCAGCAGGACCACGGTTACCATACTGATGAGCTAGCCAGGATGGGAGGGGGTAGAGGGTAATAGATAGGGATAGTGACAGGTGAGCAGAGAGAGGGGTGTTGTGTTGGTGTGTCGTCAAGCTGAAGCAGAAAGCCTCTCTTCGTCTCCAAAGAGACTGTGTAGTAGAGATCTCTGAAAGCCCTCCTCTGAAGACTCTGGAATCAGGAACTCCAACAGCAGGTCACAGATACAGTAGATCAGGTGCCTGTAGAGTCACCCAGACACAGAGAGAGGGGAGAGGTTACCACAGGTCAGACTGAAGTTGACCTGGATCAAACGCTCAATGTTTGGTCTGTATGTGACAATGACATTTTAGGTTTAACAAACCTACTGTACACGCACACCAACATGCTAAAGCCAGTGATGATAGAGGGCTCACCGGTTGATGTTAGGGTCCTGCAGAGACGCCAGTGCCATATCCCAGCTCACTCTGTACTTCTCAGAACCCAGCATGTCAGCAATCAGGTCTACACACACACACACACACACACACACACACACACACACACACATACACACACTAAAATGGCAATAATGACAGTACAATGACCTAACACATCTGTGATTCCCATACAGGTAGAGTAGCGGGGTGGCAGATAGCCTAGCGGGGCGGCAGGTAGCCTAGTGCGGTGGCTGGTAGTAGTTGTGTAGGCAGTGCAAACACTGACCTGGTAGTGCCTGTGTGAGGCAGTGCAGACACTGACCTGGTAGTGCCTGTGTGAGGCAGTGCAGACACTGACCTGGTAGTAGTTGTGTAAGGCAGTGCAGACACTGACCTGGTAGTAGCTGTGTGAGGCAGTGCAGACACTGACCTGGTAGTAGCTGTGTGAGGCAGTGCAGACACTGACCTGGTAGTAGCTGTGTGAGGCAGTGCAGACACTGACCTGGTAGTAGTTGTGTAAGGCAGTGCAGACACTGACCTGGTAGTGCCTGTGTGAGGCAGTACAGACACTGACCTGGTAGTGCCTGTGTGAGGCAGTGCAGACACTAACCTGGTAGTAGTTGTGTGAGGCAGTGCAGACACTGACCTGGTAGTAGTTGTGTAAGGCAGTGCAGACACTGACCTGGTAGTAGTTGTGTGAGGCAGTGCAGACACTGACCTGGTAGTAGTTGTGTGAGGCAGTGCAGACACTGACCTGGTAGTAGCTGTGTGAGGCAGTGCAGACACTGACCTGGCAATAGTTGTGTGAGGCAGTGCAGACACTGACCTGGCAGTAGTTGTGTGAGGCAGTGCAGACACTGCTGCCTGGTCTCTTCTCTCTGGATGAGGCTGCGGTCAGGACGGGGCCCATCAGGGAGGACACCCCCGGGCCACACTGCCTCCTGCATCACCTGGAGGTAGATCACCCAGCAGGGAGCACTGGTCAGGTGGGCCATGCCCACATCCAGCCACCTGGAGTGCAGGGATTGTGGGTGAAGATAGACAAAAGCAACATGGAGGTCGGTAGACATATGTATACATGAGCGTACATACACAATAGGGTGAGTCAAAAAGAAAATAGACGTGACACAATGAGACACACGCATTCGCGCAGACACAAGAAAAAGGCACAAAACATGTGAGGACACAAAGAATATGCAGAAGTGCATGCATACGTACACACAGTGAGCGGATTGTACAGTACATTCTCAGGTTAGCGGTTTTCATGATCTATCTCCTGGAGGCAGCTGGTCTGGCAAAGTCACAATGTCCTCAAATGTGATTTTATACCTAACATTAACACACTGCTAACGTGAATTCCTAATAGCTGATTCATGCTTGATCCGGCACAGCTCTCCGGAGGCTCCGTATGGAGGGTGTGACACAATCGCGGAGCCTTGGGAAGCTTGCAGAAGCCAAATCATGCTCCACACCACATCGCCTTGCTCTCCCAAATTTTGTAACAATACAGAGGGCTCTGTATTGCTCCGGATTGACATGTAGGTGGGGGCGGGAGGTCCTGTATAAACACAAACTCACTTCCTCGACAACAGCTCTGTGCTGCTCCGCGAAGCGCAAGAAGTATGAAGGCCTTGACTCCTGCAGAGGCCGTATCACGTATCGGATTGACCATGCAGCGCCTTTCATCCTAACCTTAAATTAAGACCAAATTAATTTCATGAATTTACAATATAGACAATTTTGACTTTGCAGCTGGCCTATCTTAAGGGGAAATTGCTCAGTTCTGCTTCCAGGACAAGACTCATGACAATAAAGGTAAACCTGTGTACATTCACTCTGGGTGAGTGTGAAGATAATATTACTTAACATGCCACCAGCAAGCCCACACAAACATACTTTACGCAGCTTTAACCCTCATAAATCTACACACGCGCGCGCACACACACACACACACACACACACACACACACACACACACACACACACACACACACACACACACACACACACACACACACACACACACACACACACACACACACACACACAAACGAAGCAAGAGTCCCTCCTAGACACGCCCCCTCTCTCTCTCAGCTCACTCCTCAACATCTCCACTACCAATAGTAATCTGTGCTCTGGTACACATCTCTTCACATGTACATTTGAGTCATTTAGCAGATGCTCTTATCCAGACCCACATACAGTTAGTGCATTCATCTTCAGATCGCTAGGTGAGACAACCACATATCAGTCACGGAAGTACATTTTTCCTCAATAAAGAAGTTCTCAGCAAAGTCAATAAGATGTCAGAGTGGAAACTGGCCCGCACGTCCAATAGCCATCATTCAATCCAGTTTTCTGCCGCGAACGAGCTGAAATAAATTGCAAAAAACGCTCAAACTTGACATTCATTCCACCACTCCCCTTTCTGATCATTAAGTCGGTTGTGTTGCAATTTTTGCTGCCAGTTATCTTGTTTTTTCCCCTCTAAACCCCACTGTGAATGTCTCATTGTGGTACAGCTGATGAATTTGTACCTTTCCTCTGTACATGCATATAGAGTGTTGAATTGTTTGGCGGTACTGTGTGTTGTGCTGTTTGTTCACTCCTCTAATGTTACGCCTCTTCGCCAGGTCATCATTGTAAACGAGAATGGGTTCTCAGTTTAGACGTACACACACATCCATTAACCACGGCGGCAGCGTGATTTATACTTTTAGGAACACATTAAGTGTACCTCAGAAGGTCCCTGAACAATGTATGTGTGTAACAGGCACCCATCCAAGAACACGAGCAGACATTTTAATATGGGGGGGGGGGGCAACCAGAACAAAGCAGAACAACGAAGATCACGTCGGACCGATAAATCTGATTTAGTGCCACAGAAATAAGTACGGTTGCTTATACAATAACAGCATTCATTCCAATGTGTCAAGTAATTCTCTTTTTGTTTTCTCATGATTTGGTTGGGTCCTGGGGCTCTGTGGGTTGTGTTTGTGTTTGTGAACAGAGCCCCAGGACCAACTTGCTTAGGGGACTCTTCTCCAGGTTCATCTCTCTGTAGGTGATGGCTTTGTTATGGAAGGTTTGGGAATCGCTTCCTAGTAGGTGGTTGTAGAATTTAACAGATCTTTTCTGGATTTTCATATTTAGCGAGTATCGGCCTAATTCTGCTCTGCATGCATTATTTGGTGTTTTTGAGGATATTTTTGCAGAATTCTGCATGTAGAGTCTCAATTTGGTGTTTGTCCCATTTTGTGAATTCTTGGTTGGTGAGCGGACCCCAGACCTCACAACCATAAAGGGTAATGGGTTCTATAACTGATTCAAGTATTTTCAGCCAGATCCGAATTGGTATGTCAAATTATATGTTCCTTTTGATGGCATAGAATGCCCTTCTTGCCTTGTCTCTCAGATCGTTCACAGCTTTGTGGAAGTTACCTGTGGCGCTGATGTTTAGGCCACACGTATAGATTTTAGCATTTGTGGTCCTGGCGACTGGCCCTTTTTTGGAACACCATTATTTTGGTCTTACTGAGATTTACTGTCAGGGCCCAGGTCTGGCAGAATCTTTGCAGAAGATCTAGGTGCTGCTGTAGGCCCTCCTTGGTTGGTGACAGAAGCACCAGATCATCAGCAAACAGTAGACATTTGACTTCAGATTCTAGTAGGGTGAGGCCGGGTGCTGCAGACTTTTCTAGTGCCCTTGCCAATTCGTTGATATATATGTTGAAGAGGGTGGGGTTTAAGCTGCATCCCTGTCTCACCCCATGGCCCTATGGGAATTGTTTGTGTGGTTTTTACCTATTTTAACCACACTTGTTGATTATGTACATCGATTTTATGTTGTTGTATGTTTCCCCCTAACACAACTTTCCATCAATTTGTATAGCAGACCCTCATGCCAAATTGAGTCGAAGGCTTTTTTGAAATAATTTTGGTTTGTTTGTCAATTAGGGTGTGCAGGGTGAATACGTGGTCTGTCGTATGATAATTTGGTAAAAAAGCCAATTTGACATTTGCTCAGTACATTGTTTTCACTGAGGAAATGTACGAGTCTGCTGTTAATGATAATGCAGAGGATTTTCCCAAGGTTGCTTTTGACACAGATATGGGGGTCAAATTTGTCTCTCTCTCTGCTCACTCTCTCCGCTCACACTCTCTCTCTCGCTCTCTCCGCTCACTCTCGACTCACTCTCTCTCGCTCTCTCTCGCTCTCTCCGCTCTCACTGAACGGGGAAGGCGACATTAATAAAAGCTAGCAGGCTCAGTGACATAATGCCCATGGCATTCTAATATGGTCCATCGAACATACACTATGTAATGTTGTGTGTTTGAATGACTGTGTATCTCTACGGCAGGTGGCCTGTGTAGTTTGGAAGGATTGTCTATAGGCACATGGCTTGCAATGGGGCATAATGACAGACTCAATACGGCCTGCTGGTCCATGGCTGTATAAACCTTTGTAAATCTGTGATGCATGGTAAAAGGCACACTTTGGGTTTTCTTAATTCTGGCATACTTTAGGAGAATGTTCTGAGCACAGAGGGCTATACCATCCATACTAAGTTTATGAAGGAATATTTATACAGTTTCTGAATCTTTTTTATACAGTTTATGGATGAATAGGAATTTTTCCTGTCCTGATTGATAACGTGTCAGTGACCCTTTGCCCTCAAGTCTGCAGTATTGATCTGATGGCTGGGCTGAATCATGAGTGCTGCTCTTGACATCTGTCTGAGGATGCACGCTTTCTGCCCAGAATCAGATGAGATTGCTAGGAGTGCTTTGCATGACTGTTCTCTATAGTATGTCCATGCAAACAACACAGGACTACAAAACTGGAGGCCCCAAGTTTTGAAGCGTTTTGACCCGTCATAAGTCACTTGTTGCCAATCATATAAACATTTATTTTTATTTTTAAAACAATCTGTCTGGTATTCAGACACATAAAACCTCAATTATCTTTAAGAAAATGCAGTCATGTAAGCATGTTTTTAAAGGTCTTTCTTTACAAATAGCGATCTGAGAATAAATATCCCCATAGCGCATTTTAAAAGAAATCTGCCAATATATTGTATATCAGCCAACTGAATACAAGATAAGAACCCCGAAGAATGCCTTGTGCTGTAGTCTATTCATGTCAACAGCATAATTCAGATAAGAAAAGATTCCTTAAAATGTTCAGATGATGGTAAAATGCTTCATAATGTTAAGATATGCTGCCTAGCAACAAATACCATTATCTTTAAGATGCAGTCTTTATACCACAATTGCACAATTTGTACACGGAAATACTTTTCATGACAACATAGTGTTTCCACACACTGTTAAAATGAAGTGAGCAACATTCAAACTAGTGGCAACTGAGCTGCCACCAACTTTTAACAGGGCACATCCATTTGGCCATACAGGTGAAGGTGTTCACATTACAGTCCGTTTGTATCTCTCTGATAATACGGCTATGTGGTTCAAATTGCTGTTGTTCTAATCTCTCATGGAAAAATTCTGCGTGTAAAATGAAAGAATCTGTCGGGATTGAATTGCATGCGTAGAAAAAGAGCAGCCGTAGTTCCGGTGTTTGGGTTTTTCATCTCTGGCTATTTGAACAAATCATTTTGCAGGTGTTAGCATCTTTCAAATTTTGGAAGGGGAGGGAACATCTTCGAATAGAGCTCCTCGTTCCACTCTTTGTTCTAGCATTTCTTGATATCTTCTCTTAACATGTATTGGACACAGAATTTAATCGAGCAGCTGACCAATTACATGAGACTTTAGTTCTGGGTTAACCAAGATTACTTTGGGTGGAAGGCCGTCTACAGCCAGGATGACTAGATGTTAATGTCTCGGTGATGTCTTCATAATTACACAATTTGTAAACAAAAAAGGTACTTTTCATGACACATCTATTTGCACTGGTAAAGGAGTTTATTTGCACTGGTAAAGGTGTTTACGGTCATTACGCCTGTCTGATAATACTATACAGACTCTGTGGCCGAGACCGTCTGCAGGATGACTGCGACTAGGAAATGTCTCTGTGCCATCTCATCTCTCCCCTGCCTCTCTCCCCCCACTGGTTGTGTGAAAAGACACACCTCAGCAGCTCATCATCCCCAGGACAGTCGGGACTTTCCCAGCAGCACTGTGTCTGGTCTGGCCTGGAGGTGAAATCTAGCCCCATTGTCGGGCTTCTGGCTTGTATGAACTGGACGGACTCCTCTCACCTGAGAATGGGTTGGGCAGATAGAGAGACACAGCCCAGGCAGCGCGTCTGTTGGAAGACCCTTGAAAAGTCCAAGCCACCTGTGGGCCAGCCCATTGTGTGCAGTGTCCTTTGACACCTAAAGGGTTGCACCAGTGATAACGCAGGGGCCTGATGTAAAAGAGTGAATCGAAAGGAGCCCTGTCCTGCTCTGTGTTTAGCATTATGAACCCAATCCAATCCCATGGCTGACCTAAACCACCTGCTCATCTCACACCCAAATGCAATGACCTGGTCTCTGATGTCATATCCTGTCACAGAACCCAGTGCAGTGGTGCAAAAAATATATTTATATTTTGTCATATTTTAGTCATTCAGCAGACACTCTTTTCCAGAGCAACTAGGGTTTAGAGACATGCTCAAGGGCACTGACAGATTTTTCACCTAGTCTGCTCGGGGATTCAAACCAACACCTTTTGGTTACTGGCCCAACACACTTAACAGCTACGGACAGCATATGGCTAGGACTAGGTCTAAGGCATGGAATATAAGATTCTGACATAAAAGCTATGGAAATTGCCTTTATATGCCATTCAATATTAAATATCATTCTGAAACTCCAAACCTTCCTCAACGTTCTGTGGCCATACTTCTACAGATGTGTGCTGCCTCCTAGCGGTAGAAAGGGACATTGCGACATGAACGTTACAGATCCCAGATTTGTATTTATTCATTTAAAAAAAACTTTATTTAACTAGTCAGTTAATAACACATTCTTATTTTCAATGACAGCCTAGGAACAGTGGGTTAACTGCCTGTTCAGGGGCAGAACGACAGATTTGACCTTGTCAGCTCAGGATTTGAACTTGCAACCTTCCGGTTACTAGTCCAACGCTCTAACCACTAGGCCATCCTTCCACCCTAAATAATTGATATCATTTATTTAAGTATCATACATCTACTGGTGCAAGGCCCACATGGGCCTAGCGGACACCACAGAACGAAATATCATTTTACAAATGAAATGCATACAATAATCAATGCCAGTGCAGCGACCATCGAGCCACACGACACAAACAGTACATTTCTCCTTCTCCTCCAGGCATTACGAACATACTCAGCCATCTCAAACATGCCCCGTCTGCAAAAAAAATTCAAGCCTCTGCTCATCCTGTAACCAGAATGCTTCAGGGTTATCACAAATAGTTTTTTTCTTCAGAGAGTCATACAGAGGGCAATGAAAACACTAAATGGATTTGGTTTTCGATTTCCCCGAGATCACATAGTAGGCAAATTCTCTCCTCTTCAGATGCTCTGTTAAATCTACCCGTATCTTATAGCCAGAGGGAGGGTGTTGGATCAGAGTTGTGCACAAACTGGGTTTTTGTTAGAATCAGGTAAGCATATGCTTCAAGGCTGTTGTTATTTTTGATAAGTGTGTACATTCTAATTTTAGGTTTAAACCAAACATCAACTGCCCATTGTTCCTTGTGGATCTGAAAAGGCTTGTCCTTGATTTGGTTAAAACCACATGGTCATTTGTTCCTGAATATATATATACTGCAAATCAGTTTCACAAATAAATAGATAACAATTATCTAGCCCACAGATAGTTATGAGTACGGTCCCACCTTTTTTTGTGATTATGTGTCATAGACGTAACATGTCACCTTTTTGCCTAACCACACATGGTTCCCAACCCATATCTCCACAGATGGCCAGGTTTGGAGTCAGTTTGTGCACACCAAGAAAGCAGCGGATTGTCTGTTTTGAACATTGTTACACACAATGTATACGGCTGAGAATAAGCCTGGACCCTAAGGTTCTGCCTGGAGAATCTGCCTGTGATCTGATGCCATCGTCAAAGGTCATGTGTTCATTCAGACTGAAACCAAGGTATTTATAGAGCCCAGCAGTGTAGAATAACGGGGTTGTACCAAAACAAACATTGTGTGCACTTCTCTGCACGCCCTTCTTTCTGAAATTAACAATCTAGGTCCTCTCTTGATTTATCGCTAGTCTCCCGTTAGCACACCGTAAACTAACAATATTCAACATATTCTGGGGGTCATCTTCGGTCCCGGTAAGGAAAACTACTTCGTCAGCATATACAACAAGATCCCAGGAATAAATCAGCAACTTTAAACACCAAGTTTAGCATGTTTGATTTGTAGGGCTAAATCATTAACATGTAGTGGGAAATAAATGGGCGAGAGTACGTCTCCCTGTTTTACACCATAAGGGTTTGGAGACCTGCCTGTCCTGAGGTCATTGACTTGAACACAGGCAACTGGAGGCCGAATAAAGAGCTTTGATGGTATCATAGAATCTTCCATCAATTACCATTTTAATTGGTCTAAAGGCAAGAAGGTCTCTATTCACCCAATTATTCGCCTTCAGAAAATCAATAAAACAGGCAAAAGTTGTCTCTCTCTTGAATTCTAGCCAGGACCACGGTGGAGACAGTATAGATATGGTCAATACACGCTCTGGCTTTCCAAAAGCCATTTTGTTCATCAGCAAGCTGACCAGACAGTTTTAGGTGCAGCTGCTATGAACAAACACTGGCTTCCTGCTTCCAGCCAAGGTAGAAACAGGCAACATCCAAAATGGCACCCTATTCACTACGACCTACATAGTTCACTACTTTTGACAATGGCCTATGGTGAGGGAGTGGTATGATCTGCTTCCCTGTTCTAATCTATGATAAGGGAGTGGTATGGTCTGCTTCCCTGTTCTAATCTATGATAAGGGAGTGGTATGGTCTGCTTCCCTGTTCTAATCTATGATAAGGGAGTGGTATGGTCTGCTTCCCTGTTCTAATCTATGGTGAGGGAGGGGTATGGTCTGCTTCCCTGTTCTAATCTATGGTGAGGGAGGGGTATGGTCTGCTTCCCTGTTCTAATCTATGGTGAGGGAAGGGTATGGTCTGCTTCTCTGTTCTAATCTATGGTGAGGGAGGGGTATGGTCTGCTTCCCTGTTCTAGTCTATGATGAGGGAGGGGTATGGTCTGCTTCCCTGTTCTAATCTATGATGAGGGAGGGGTATGGTCTGCTTCCCTGTTCTAATCTATGACGAGGGAGGGGTATGGTCTGCTTCCCTGTTCTAGTCTATGATGAGGGAGGGGTATGGTCTGCTTCCCTGTTCTAGTCTATGATAAAGGGAGGGGTATGGTCTGCTTCCCTGTTCTAGTCTATGATGAGGGAGGGGTATGGTCTGCTTCCCTGTTCTAGTCTATGATGAGGGAGGGGTATGGTCTGCTTTCTTGTTCTAGTCTATGAAGATGACGGTATGATATGGTGTGATACCTCTCAATGAAGGTGCCAAACAGCAGTCTGATGGTCTTCTGTATGTTCTCAGTGCAGAGCCAGCTCCACTGGTCCTTCATCAGCAGACACAGGATGTTCAGAGCTACGTCTGCCACGGCCGTGTCTGCACGAACACGCATCACAGTCAGATTCACACATATAAGCGCGCACGCAACAGAATACAAAACCTGAACTTGACGAAGATACAAATACTGGGACATGATTCTGGAACACGAATAACAGAAAGGCAAACAGAGCCAGATAGCCTCAGACAGATAGTCAACACCGTTTCCTCAAACCAGTGGTGTGGTACTGGCCTACAGAGGCTGTGCAAGGTCACTACCACCTGCTGGCCATTACTGAGTGGAGCATGGTCATAGATGATCTCATTTGGAAAGTTTATAATTATGATAATAATGTCTGGTTTTTGCACTGAGACGGTCCTTAGATATTCAGTCAACTGCATGAAGGTCCTTCATAGGTTGATAATGCAGGCCCGTGTAGACGTTAGAAAAACTGTACCTGTCCCCCGTAGTTTTCTCTCCCGACCCCCACCTCCCTTCCTGTCTTTGCCAGGTAGCACGCTGAACCTCCTCCCGTCAGCCTCCTTCTCCTGGGGAGCATAGAGCAGAGCCTCCTGGTCCTTTATAACGCCCTCCAGACCAGACAAGGACAGGCCATGGAACACCTGCAGAACCAGACCAGGGCACAGGAATGAATGAGTGTATTAATGGATGGATGGATGGGCGGGTTGAGTGAGTGAGTACAATCAAACAGACAGTTTGATGACATTAATATTAAATGATTATTCATATTGACACTCATTGATATGAACCTTCCATGGTTAACTTACAGTGCTCCCTTCATTGAAGCAGTATATGACTCTGGGCTGGATTTCAGGTATATTGAGAGTAGGGGCGACTTTACTGGAGAACCTCAGCCGGACAGACCTGACACAACAAGCAACAATTAACAAACACATTACACAAAACTAGATAGTTTGACTTTAATGTCATAATAGCAGTTACAGAGAACACATTTTTTTTCCTAAAGCAGCTTTCAATTTCATATGTGAATTGAAAACTACAGCGAGTTGTTTACAGGTGTTTTAATGAGTATTTCAAGAGACATGATAGTGGAAAAGCTTTGGCCAGGCCATACATATTTGTGAAATTTAGAGAAAGAGAAGACACAGAGAGGGGGAAGAGGGAGAGAGAGAGAGTGAGTGAGTGAGTGAGTGAGAGTGAGTGAGTGAAAAAAAAAGACTCCCACCTCTTCCTTCCTTCTGGGGCATTCCTCGCATCAGCAGGCTCTCCATCCAGGTCGTCCTCTGCACGAGGGAATGCTGTCTTCAGAGTGTCTACAGCATTCGCCATCATCTACAGTAGACACCAATAACCAGGCCCAGGAGGACACAGCACACAAACAGCACCAAAGTTAGCTTCCCGAAAAAACCTGTCACCAGAAACCACACCTTCTATCATTTCTCATTATCTCTCCCTTTTCATGTTTTTAGGTCACGTTATCATGCACTGTTTTTATTTCATAGCCCGAGACAGTTGTCACCTTATCAATCCTGGACATAACAAATGGTTTCTTCTCGAAGGCTGTGCTGGCGTCTGTGTGAAGAGCCAGGAACTCCTGCATCTCGTCGCTGTTGGCCGTCTCAGGGATGGTACACAGTTGCTGGAGGAAAACAAAGCGATCAGATAGTGAGTGATCAGATACGATGCAACAGTCACATTTCAAGAACATACAAATCAGGAAATGATTCACCTTGTTAGATAAACAATTCCTACTTTAAGAAAGGTATCCAGCTGTCCTTTCCGAACTTCCACCTTGTCGATATCTGGGTTCCCAAACGGAAGATCAGGGAAAATCTTCTTGGGTCCCTTGACATCTGAAATGGAAAAGATACAAACACCCTTTGGTGAGAATAAAATATCCATACAGCACGTGTAAGACTTCATCTACGCTATGAATGATTTGTTTTGACTGAATATAATGTACAGCTGCCAGCTTGGGTTGGAATCTGGCCTACTGCTCTTTCAGCAGTCTCTCGTACCGCTCACCGCAATCTCTCTCTAGCCAAAAAACATACAAAAGACTTGGACTTCTTACTCTTAATCATCTTCCTGAGGTCAGGCTTCTCCTCCAGGCGCGTCTGCAGGTGGAGGAACTCGCTGTAGCGCCGGTTCACAGTGTGATAGGCTACAGGTTGTAGAGTACCTAGGCTCTCCGAGTCAACCACTGTCTCATACTTGGGGAACAACAACGGTTACAGATTGACTGGGAAGGTTTAATAAGGCTAGTCCAATGGTCACATTTCAATAAGACTAGTCCAATGGTCACATTTCAATAAGACTAGTCCAATGGTCACATTTCAATAAGGCTAGTCCAATGTTCACATTTCAATAAGGCTAGTCCAATGTTCACATTTCAATAAGGCTAGTCCAATGGTCACATTTCAATAAGACTAGTCCAATGGTCACATTTCAATAAGACTAGTCCAATGGTCACATTTCAATAAGGCTAGTCCAATGTTCACATTTCAATAAGGCTAGTCCAATGTTCACATTTCAATAAGGCTAGTCCAATGTTCACATTTCAATAAGGCTAGTCCAATGGTCACATTTCAATAAGACTAGTCCAATGGTCACATTTCAATAAGACTAGTCCAATGTTCACATTTCAATAAGACTAGTCCAATGGTCACATTTCAATAAGACTAGTCCAATGTTCACATTTCAATAAGACTAGTCCAATGGTCACATTTCAATAAGACTAGTCCAATGTTCACATTTCAATAAGACTAGTCCAATGGTCACATTTCAATAAGACTAGTCCAATGGTCACATTTCAATAAGACTAGTCCAATGTTCACATTTCAATAAGACTAGTCCAATGGTCACATTTCAATAAGACTAGTCCAATGTTCACATTTCAATAAGACTAGTCCAATGTTCACATTTCAAGATCGATATTAAAAAAGGTATTAAAAAAGGTAAGGAAGTGTACACTAATGTCCGGTACTGTCACAAGTGATTCATCTAGCGTTGTACCTTATGATAAAAAAGAGTCGCAGGCCTATGTGTTACATTGTTGCTATTTGTGATGGCAAAGGTGCATAAAAATGGAGGAATTCAGATACAGTGCATTTGGAAACTGACTTTTTCATCATTTTGTTACATTACAACCTTATTCTAAAATGTTTATTTTAATTTTATTTTTCATTAATCTACACACAATAACCCATAATGAACAGAACAGAAATACCTTACTTACATAAGTATTCAAACCCTTTGCTTTGTGACTCATAACTGAGCTCTTGTGCATCCTGTTTCCATTGATCATTTTTGAGATGTTTCTACAACTTGGAGTCCACCTGTGGTAAATTCAATTGACATGCTTTGAAAAAGGCACCCACCTGTCTATATAAAGTCCCACAGTTGACAGTGCATGTCATAGCAAAAACCAAGCCACAAGATCAAAGGAATTGTCCGTAGAGCTCCGAGACAGGATTGCACAGATCTTGGGAAGGATACCAAAACATTTCTGCAGCATTGAAGGTCCCCAAGAACACAGTGGCCTCCATTATTCTTAAATGGAAGACGTTTGGAACCACCAAGACTCTTCCTAGAGCAGGCCACCCGGCCAAACTGAACAATCAGGTGAGAGGGGCCTTCATCAGGCAGGTGACAAAGAACCCAATGGTCACTCTGACAGAGCTCCAAGGTTCCTCTGATGAGATGGAAGAACCTTCCAGAAGGACAACCATCTCTGCAGCACTCCACCAATCAGACCTTTATGGTAGTGACCAGATGGAAGTCACTCCTCAGTAAAAGGCACATGACAGCCCGCTTGTAGTTTGCCAAAAAGGCACCTAAAGTACTAAAGGACACCTAAAGAAACAAGATTCTCTGGTCTGATGAAACCAAGATTGAATTCTATGGCCTGAATTCCGAGCGTCACGTCTGAAGGAAACCTGGCACCATCCCTACGGTGAAGCATGGTGGTGGCAGCATCATGTTGTGGGGATTTTTTTCAGAGGAAGGGACTGGGAGACTAGTCAGGATCAAGGGAAATAAGAACGGAGCAAAGTACAGAGAGATCCTTAATGAAGTCCTGAGCGCTCTGGAGCAGGATCTCAACAGGACAACAACCCTAAGCACACAGCCAAGACACCGCAGGAGTGGGTTCGGGACAGGTCTCTGAATGTCCTTGTGTGGCATTTTAGAATAAGGCTGTAACGTAACAAAATGTGGTAGAAGTCAAGGGGTCTGAAAACTTTCCAAAGTCACTGTATGAAGTATTTGTTTCAGCACTATCCACACGCAACATAATTCAATGTGACTATATATCAGCAAAATCTACCTTTTCATTATTTCAAATTGCCGCCGTCTTGGAGCTAGAATTGGGATAATGTATACTGTGCTAATGCCAATACAAAAAAGAGAGCACTACGGTGAACTTAGCAAATGAGGGGTTTCTGGTAAGTACATGGGGGCCGTCCTCCATTTTTATGCACCTTCTCCATTGAAACTTTAACATCCAATGTAGGCTACTGCCCCTTTAAGAGGCTAGCATTGATTTTGTGGTCAATGCTATCTGGAATCTTTGGGACGTTCCTACCATAAATCCTAACCCTAACCTTAACCATGACCTAACCCCAACCCTAATCATAACCATTGTAAATGCCAACTTCATATGGGGTAACGTAACTACATAGGGCCGTAACTACATATGAGGACACCGAGGTCTGAACCACTAATTACTCAGAATAAAAATAAATAAATTATTATTATTCTTCAGAAAATTAGGAACTCAGTTAGGGCCTCAATTTACTGTTGAGCGTTAGAAAAAAATAGAATACACCAGGTGCAATATGTCATCCACTGACAGTCACTCATGTCAGTAAAAACATTTAAGATTGCTAAATTAATCTAGCCACCTATCTAAACTTGTAGTAATGATGGGGATTTACTGACTTGATGGGGATTTTACCCCCATTGATTTTGTTAGTCACTCTCATTCAGATATCATATTAACATGGCATAAGTCATGGCAAACGGTGAAGCATTGCAGGAAATAATCTTTAAAACTGCAACAATGTCTCCCCAACCCATGGTAAAATGTGTAGAATTTCAAGAAATGTTCTGTAATGCAAACTCGTTTGTTTTCTTTTGTTAATGACCCTGTGCAGTCAAAAACGTGATTTTTCTGAGTTTTCTATGTATACAGTACCAGTCAAAAGTTTGGACACACCTACTCATTCAAACCCTCAAGTACTCAGAATATGTGGGAACTCCTTCAAGACTATTGGAAAAGTAGGTGACACTGTACGTGATTTTATTTAGAATTCAAAGCACCCTTAACCAGCATGGCTACCGCAGCATTCTGCAGCAATACGCCATCCCATCTGGTTTGCGCTTAGTGGGACTATCATTTGTTTTTCAACAGGACAATGACCCAACACACCTCCAGGCTGTGTAAGGGCTATTTGACTAAGAAGGAGAGTGATGGAGTGCTGCATAAGAAGACCTGGCCTTCACTAGCCTGCACTAAAACTAACTTGTAATATTGGTAGTAAGTAACCGTCTGAATGTCATCGTGATACAGCTCAACGGGGAAAGTTAGCGCTGCAAGCCGGAAACACAACACAGGGCACAGTATGAGAGGGAAGTTAGATAGTGTAGGCCAGGGCGACAGCTAAAGCACATGTATTATAGTACAACTACAGTATTAATGTCTCCATTTTCTTTTTTTTACTCCGCTAAAAAAACGAATGATTCTAAAATCCCAATTTAGACAGGAAAGTTTCAAATTCTCACTGAAGTTTCTAGCCACAATAAATAACTAGCTAGCTCTGAATGCAAGCCATTTTGATTTACTGTGTCCAAAGATCGATTTATATGCAGAAATGTCGGTCAGAGCCGGTACCAGAACCACGCTAGAATTGATATCGAACCTGGTCTTACCTTTACGGTGTATAGAGTATAGGGGTGTGAGCCGGTGCTGCGGTGCTCCTTGGCTGTCACAGCACCAGTGATTCTCAGGTTCTGGATAAGGACGGGTCCATCTGGGCTGCTGAGGGGTTCGAAGCTGAAGGGGGTCAGACACAGCCTCCCTGGAGGGACAGGGCAGCCTGGGGGCAGCTCCTCCGCCATGCCCGCTGGCCAGTGGGGCTGCTCGGACACCTGCATCTCAAGATTTTAGCAAAGCCATTCATAGCAATTTGGAACCTTATTTATTCTACATCATTATTTTGTATTGTTTTATATTTGTATACAATTTAAATAACTGTTTAAGAAAATGTAGGAGTGCCGAAAGACCAATAAATAAAGCAACAAGAAAACAAATAAATAAACAAACAAACAAACAAACAAACAAACCTTGGGTCCCAGGACCTTCAAGTTGCCGAAGCATCCAGGCGGCTCGTCTTCAAACACACTGCAGAAGTTGGTAGGGGAGGTACAGTCACAGAAGCTGTCTGTCTGGTCCTCCTCGGAGTCCATCTGGTCTAGGGACTCCACAGAGAGCTGATTGGATTCTGTCGATGGGGACTCCAGGTCCGAGTCCACAACCTGATACAGGCGGCTGCCACCGCTGCAGGACCTCAGCAGATCCATAGACACATGACAACTGTTTATTTTGATCGATGAACCAATGCATGGCATTGGTAGGATCGCCCCGCAGTACTGCCGTGTTTCCTCCTTCAGATCTGGCACTGCCGTATGGTAGGACTCCATGGATTCCAGGGAGTCTGGAGTGGCTGGCTTGGGAGGAGTGGGGCTGTTGCTGGACTCGTTCTGGTCTCTCGGAGTCTGGAGCCAGGAGGTAGAACGGGTCTGGGTCCAGAGCTCCGGCTGGGTCTGACTCCTGTGCAGCTGGACTGGAGTATCAGGGAGCTCATCGAGGGACTCATCCGGTGATTCTTTGGCTTTGGTGAACAAGTCCACAATGGTAAGGTTGAGCCAGTCAGGATCGGACACCCTACTGACCAGTGGGAGGAGGACGTTACAGGTGATCAACTCCCCCACCATGTATCTCCCTGTCCTGGTCTCCAGGTGAGGGAACGGGACCAGGACTTGCATTAGGAGGTCCACTACGGCCCGGGAATAGCTGAGCTCCGTGGCTGGACTAGCCAGGGCTGGGTGGGGGGCATCTGCCTGGCTATAGAGCTCCCACAGGCTGGGGGTGCTGGAGCTGTCTCTGTCCTGCATCCCCAGCCGTGCCTCTGCCTGCTTCATCATCTCCCTTGCTGTCATGTAGCTCTGCAGGTGGCAGCCACACAGCTCCAAGGTCCTCTGGACCAGCGCTCTCCTGTCCACGCACCGAGCCCTCTCCTTCAGCTCCATCACTGAATCCAACATGGCGTCCCGCATAATGTGCTCAAACTCCCCCAGCCCCTCCTCCTCGGTCAGCATGGTGTGGTACCAGGACGACACAAAGTCTCGGATGGCTTTATGCACAGCGCTTTGGATCTCGTGGTCCAGCCTCCATTCGCTCTCAGGCGAGTGGAGGGCCGGCTGTGATCTACCCAGGGGGACGAAGTGCTCCAGGTGTAGCAGGCTGTTGGCATCCAGGGCAGCACGGGACCCCAGCCAGCCACCCAGGACCACCAGCAGGCTGGTGAAGAGACAGAGGAGCCACACATTCACCAGGAGGTGGAAGAGGACCATCCATGCTACTAGTACCCCCAACACCACAAGCCTCCTCTGGCCCAGTAACTCTGAGAGGGCCCAGTGGTTAGGGTTAGGACCAGAACCCTCTGGTGGAGGCATTCCCCTCAGTGCTGAGGCCTGAGTTAAAAAGCAAGTAATAGAAAATCAATACACACCTCAATCAAATATCCGTATACCTTAGAGGACATTGGGGATTTCTTTCAGATGATATCATTTTAAAATTCATAGACTTGATTTTCAGGGAGAGAAACTGATACTCACAGACCTGGGTTGAAAACAAATCATTCAAAATGCACACTTCAAGCAATAGGTGGTGGCAAGGCTCCAGTTGTTTTTAGATACCTCTACCTGAGATATAACAAAACACAACAATGTTTTTTCAAATCTATAATGTCTCATCTATTAAAATGGATGGTTGTGTAAATATATTTTACTGCAAAAGTTGGGTAAATTGATAGATATTGTGTGACACCCCCTAAACTCAAAAGTGCAGAATAATGCCTGGCTGGAGGGAGGATGATAAGCTTACAGTATGTAATACACTGCTCAAAAAAATAAAGGGAACACTAAAATAACACATCCTAGATCTGAATGAATGAAATATTCTTATTAAATACTTTTTTCTTTACCTAGTTGAATGTGCTGACAACAAAATCACACAAAAATGATCAATGGAAATCAAATTTATCAACCCATGGAGGTCTGAATTTGGAGTCACACTCAAAATTCAAGTGGAAAACCACACTACAGGCTGATCCAACTTTGATGTAATGTCCTTAAAACAAGTCAAAATGAGGCTCGGTAGTGTGTGTGGCCTCCACGTGCCTGTATGACCTCCCTACAACGCCTGGGCATGCTCCTGGTGAGGTGGCGGATGGTCTCCTGAGGGATCTCCTCCCAGACCTACCTAATGGCAGTCAGGCTACCTCTGGCGAGCACATGGAGGGCTGTGCGGCCCCACCAAAGAAATGCCACCCCACACCATGACTGACCCACCGCCAAACCGGTCATGCTGGAGGATGTTGCAGGCAGCAGAACGTTCTCCACGGCGTCTCCAGACTCTGTCACGTCTGTCACATGTGCTCAGTGGGAACCTGCTTTCATCTGTGAAGAGCACAGGGCGCCAGTGGCGAATTTGCCAATCTTGGTGTTCTCTGGCAAATGCCAAACGTCCTGCAGATACCTTTAAAAAAAAAAGGAAAACCAGCCAGTATCTGGAATGACCACCATTTGCCTCATGTACCTCGACACATCTCCTTCGCATTGAGTTGATCAGGCTGTGGATTGTGGCCTGTTGTCCCACTCCTCTTCAATGGCTGCGCGGAGTTGCTGGATATTGGCAGGAACTGGAACACGCTGTCGTACATGTCAATCCAGAGCATGCTCAATGGGTGACATGTCTGGTGAGTATGCAGGCCAGGAAAGAACTGTGCCATTTTCAGCTTCCAAGAATTGTGTACAGATCCTTGCGGCAAAGTTGGTCAGACGATCCCAGGTGTGGAGGTCCTGGGCTGGCATGGTTACACATGGTCTGCAGTTGTGAGGCCGGTTGGACGTACTGCCAAATTCTCTAAAATGACATTGGAGACGGCTTATAGTAAGAAAAATGAACACGTAATTCTCTGGCAACAGCTGTGGTGGGCATTCCTGAAGTCAGCATGGCAATTGCACACTACCTCCAAACTTGAGACATCTGTGGATATGTTTTGTGTGACAAAACTTCACATTTTAGAGTGGCCTTTTATTTTTTTATTAGATTTTATATTATAATTTTTACCCCTATTTCTCCCCAATTTTGTGGTATCCAATTGTTCAGTAGCTACTATCTTGTCTCATCGCTACAACTCCTGTACGGGCTCGGGAGAGACGAAGGTTGAAAGTCATGCGTCCTCCGATACACAACCCAACCAAGCCGCACTGCTTCTTAACACAGCGTGCCTCCAACCCGGAAGCCAGCCGCACCAATGCGTCGGAGGAAACACCGTGCACCTGGCAACCTTGGTTAGCGCCCACTGCGCCCGGGCCTGCCACAGGAGTCGCTGGTGCCCGATGAGACAAGGATTTCCCTACCGGCCAAACCCTCCCTAACCCGGATGACGCTAGGCCAATTGTGCGTCGCCCCACGGACCTCCCGGTCGCGGCCGGTTACGACAGAGCCTGGGCGCGAACCCAGAGTCTCTGGTGGCACAGCTGGCGTTGCAGTACAGCGCCACCCGGGAGGCCGATGAGTGGCCTTTTATTGTCCTCAGCACAAGATGGACGTGTGTAATGAGCATGTTGTTTAATCAGCTTATTGATATGCCACACCTGTCAGGTGGATGGATTATCGTGGCAAAGTATAAATGCTCACTAACAGGAATGTAAACAAATTTGTGCACAACATTTTTTGAGAAATAAGCTATTTGTGCATGTGGAACATTTCTGGCAACTTTTATTTCAGCTCACCAACACTTTACATGTTGCATTTATATTTTAGTTTAGTATATATTTTCAATCTGTGTTCATGTTTTAGTCTTATTCACACACTTACAGCATATTAACAATGGGCACTGCCTTTAATGACACAAGCACACAAATGAACCAAGTTACATGAAAGCAACCTGTAATACAACAGTCAGGTACTCTAGTAGCGTACATGTGCAGCTCTAACATTTCCCCTATTTTCCCCACTGAAACGAAGTGTACAAGGTTGATACAAAGTATTTGAAGTGACCAAGACATGAGCGTGCCCTAACAGGGTGAGGAGTTAAAGTAGTGGTTGTAGTTCCCTGCTGAAAACAATAGTACAGATCAGCCTAAATTGCATGCTGGTCTATGCTGGTCAAAGTTGGTCAGACCAACATGGTCTAGCTGGTTAGGCAGGCTGACGATCTGGTCAAGCTAGTGATGCTGGTGACCAAGCTGTTCCATGCTGGTCTGCAAAACTACACCCATCATTATCATATTTCCCAACATGCTCTATTGTAGTTAGATATTTTTAAAAAAATGTTTGCTTCAATATCTGGGCTTTTGTATGTACATTAATGTATCTTATGCTACACAAAGAGAAATAAGATACATTTTTCTAAACTAATCCAATCAGTTGACTTAACGCACCCGTTGCTGAAATGGTTGTTCCAGTTAAGATGATTTAGCTAGTCTAACTCATTAACCATTCTAACCCTGGCAGTTATTCTGAATATAGCTTGTTGGATCTCCCCACTCTGGCTGGATTCCATTTTTTAAGGCTGATTGCCATCAAAAACACAGCAAAGGTGAGAGTATGTTTTTTTGAATGTTAAATGTGGAAAAAAGTCCTGCAGGTCAAATCGGGTAGGATGATAATTTGGCAAATAGCAATGTGGGTGGTAGGCTGTGATTAATCTGGGGCAGACCCAGCAGGAGATGAGCAGAGTGAGAAAACCTGTGAGGACAACCTTCGACTACTAATTAAACTATGTCCTACACTCTAAGAAGCGTTGGTTCTGAGGGACGCTGCACAGATCCACTCACACACACACACTCGGAAAGTATTCAGACCCCTTCACTTTTCCCATATTTTGTTACAGCCTTATTCTAAAATGGATGAAATAGTTTTACCTTCATCATTCTACTACACCTAATAATCCATAATGTTAAAGCAAAAACAGATTACATTTTTCAAAAAAAAAGTATTCAAACCCTTTACTCAGTACATTATTGAAGAAACTTTGGCAGAGATTAAAGCCCAGAGTCTTCTTGGGTATGATTCTACAAGCTCGGCACACCGGTCTTTGGAGAGTTTCTACCATTCTTCTCGGTTAATCCTCAAGCTCTGTCAGGTTGGATGGGGAGCGTCGCTGCAAAGATATTATCAGGTCTCTCCAAAGAAGTTCGATCGGGTTCAAGTCCGGGCTTTGGTTAGGCCACTCAAGGACATTCAGAGACTTGTCCTGAAGCCACTCCTGCATTATCTTGGCTGTGTGCTTAGGGTCGTTGTCCTGTTGGAAGGTTCACCTTCGCCCCAGTGAGGTCCTGAGCGATCTGGAGCAGGTTTTCATCAAGGATCTCTCTGTACTTTGCTCCGTTCATCTTTCCATCGATTCTGACTGGTCTCCCAGTCCCTGCCGCTGATGCTGCCACCACCATGCTTCACTGTAGGGATGGTATTGGCCAGGTGAAGAGAGTTGCCTGTTTTCCTCCAGACCTGATGCTTGGCATTCAGGACAAAGTGTTCAATCTTGGTTTCATCAGACCAGAGAATCTTGTTTCTCATGGTCTGAGAGTCCATTAGGTACATTTTGGCAAACTCCAAGCGGGCTGTCATGTGCCTTTTACTGAGGACTGGCTTCCGTCTGGCCACTCTACCATAAAGGTCTGATTAGTGGAGTGATGCAAAGATGGTTGTCCTTAGGTTCTGCCATCTCTGGAGCTCTGAGAAGGGCCTCGAGTTGATCCGAGGCCCTTCTCCCCCGATTGCTCATTTTGGCCAGGTGGCCAGCTCTCAGAAGAGTCTTGGTGGTTCCAAACTTCTTCCATTTAAGAATGATAGAAGACACTGTGTTCTTGGGGACCTTCAATGCTGCAGAAATGTGTTGGTACCCTGCCCAAGATCTGTGCCTTGATAAAATCGTGTCTCAGAGCTCTATGGACAATTCCTTCGACCGGTCTTGGTTTTTGCTCTGACATGCACTGTTAACTGTGGGACCTTATATAGACAGTTGTGTGCCTTTACAAATCATGTCCAATCAATTTAATTTACTACAGGTGGGCTCCAATCAAGTTGTAGAAACATCAAGGATGATCAATGGAAAAAGGATGCACCGGAGGTAAATTGAGTCTTAAGCAAAGGGTCTGAATCCTTATGTAAAACACATTTTATTTTTTTATTTTACCTTCATTTAACTAGGCAAGTCAGTTAAGAACAAATTCTTATTTTCAATGACGGCCTAGGAACAGTGGGTTAACTGCCTGTTCAGGGGCAGAACGACAGATTTGTACCTTGTCAGCTCGGGGGTTTGAACTTGCAACCTTCCGGTTACTAGTCCAACGCTCTAACCACTAGCCTACGCTGCCGCCCCATTTTTTTTTTTACATTTGCAAAAATTTCTAAAAAAACTGTTTTCGCTTTGTCATTATGGGCTACAGTGTGTAGATTGATGAGGGAAAACATTTACTTAATTCATTTTAGAATAAGGCTGTAATGTAACAACATTTGGAAAAAGTGAAAAGGTCTGAATACTTTCCGAATGCAGTCAGTCAGGCAGTCAGTTATCGAAATTGACACCCTTGATAACGATGAGCAAAAATGTATGCTAAAAAGTGGGAAATTATCATTTTACACTAACAGTTGCTCACAGAAAGAGATTCTTTAACAAGTAATAGTTTTTTCTGTAAAAGGCACGTTCAAAATTGACACCCCTGTTTTTGATAGCTTTTAATACTTCACCTTGCAAGGATAACAGCACTGAGCCCTTTGTTCAAATGAGAACACATTGACAAGGATCTTAGGCCAATTTTGCCATACAGAATCCTTCCAGATGCTTGATATCCTTCATCTGCGATTATGGGCTGCCCTCTCAGATTCAAACCATGTATTTTAATTGATTTCAAGTCCCGAGACTGAGATGGCTATTGCAAAATGTTGATTTTGTGGCCAATTAAGTATTTATTTGTGGATTTTGATGTGTGCTTGGGGTTATTGTCTTGCTGGAAGATCCACTTGTGGCCAAGTTTAGGCTGCTGGCAGAGGAAGCCAGGTTTTTAGCTAAAATGTCCTACTTGGTATGATGCCGTTGATCTTAAAAGGGGCCCATGGATCAGTGGAAGCAAAAAAAAGCCCCATAACATCAAAGATACACCACCACATTTTACCGTAGGTACTGTTCTGCATATGCTTCTGTTTGTAGACGTCAAACCCACCACTTGTGTGCATGGTCAAAGAGCTCTTTTTTCATATCATCTGACCATAACACAGCCTGGAGTTTGATAAACGGCATTGACACTTGGATTTGAACCGGTGCTATGGTCAGATGACATGAAAATAAATCTCTTTAGCCACACACACACACACACACACACACACACACACACACACACACACACACACACACACACACACACACACACACACACACACACACACACACACACACAATGGGTTTGGCATTGTAAAACAGAAGCATATTAAATAAAAGTACCTCCTACCTACTGTAAAATATGGTGGTGTATGTATTTTTTATGTTATGGGGCTATTTTGCTTCACTGATCCAGTGGCCCTTGTTAAGGTCAACGGCATCATGAACTTTACCAAAAATTTGATTTTCCTGTGTTCTAAATATATTTCCACTATGAGGTTGGAATAATACTGTGAAATTGTGAAAATTATGATAATGGCCTTTTAGTGTAAAAGCTGTTTGAAAAGACTGCCTGAAATGTATGCCTGTTTTAGTGGGATGGAGTTTTGGCCTGCCAGGTGATATCACCAGGCAGAAAATAAGTCAGACCAATAAGAAAAGAGTTCCAAACTGCTCTGCCAATAACAGCTAGTTTTCAGTTTTCCCCTCCCCACTCATACCACCCCCAGACAGCCCTAGCAAAATTCAGCTTGAGAAATTGCTCTTTGCGATTTTATTTAATTACTATTTTTATGGAAAACAATCACAGTAAGGTACTTAATTGTTACACAGAAATGGTTTGATACTGAGATAAAATGACTGCATTGGACCTTTAATAATATTGTGGCAGCCATATTGCATTTGGACGTCTTATTTGATTTTCGATTTGTATTGGCTCTAATGAAAACAAGTAGGCTCATGAACTAAAAACGGTCATTTTTCCCAGTCAAATGTTCCTCTGTGGATATTATATATTCAGCCACCACTCTTGCAACGTAACAAACAAAATGCTGGGTCAATAATTACCCATTTGGGTCATTTCTGTAAACCAGCGCTAGGTCACTATAGTACATACCCAACACTGGGTTATTTTGACTCAGCATTGATGGGTTCCGTGAATGATTTACCCATAATTGTGGTTATTTTGACCCAGCAGTGTGTCGGTTTTTGCTATTTTGCTGGGTTATAGTTATTCATGCATTTTTGACCCAGCCGTGGGTTATTTCTTACTTTCTTGCTGGGTAAATTTTTCAACCTTTTCTCTATTACGTAATCTGTGAATTTCTAAAGGTACAAATACTTCTAACAACAACAACAATCAATGTTACAACGTTACTACACAGTCTAAGAAATTCTTAAAATTACATCATGACCGATTGTAGGTCAAATACAAAATGTTTATTTTCAGATATTAATTTCAGCTACAAAATGAAGTCATGCAACAGATAAACAAATAAGGAATACACAAAAAAACTTTAGAAGCACAATCCATATTTGTTTTAAATCACAGAAGCCCTACCAATTAAAGCTGAGGAAAGGGGCCTGAAGAAAAGTAAACACTTTACCCTCTCTAAACCAAAAAGAAACAGGTCTTCTGCTCCAGAGCCTGTCCATTAATTATGGTGAATACCAGGGAGTAGAGATTGTCCTGAGAGTCGAACGATTGTTCCGAGAACGAAGGTTACGGGTCTCTTGTTTTTTTCACCTGGTGGAGGTATTTAGCCATATTGGTTCAGGCCAGGGGATTAAAGAATATGACTAGAAGATGTTGAACAGTAAGGAAGACACTCACTCTTGCACAAGCCCGCCACGCACGCACACATACATACACACACACAAATTGTGGTCTTTCCTTTTGCTCAGAACATGCTACACTCCTATACAGTCTATTGCTGTGTGCAGGACATTCATCTGTATTGAGTCCAGACATTTTGTGCATGGTTTACAGCAGGAGTAGGAAGAGTACTAAAATAGCCTACTCAAGTAGAAGTATTATTACTTCGATGACATTTTAATCAAGTAGAAGTAAAATGACTGACTTTGAACATTTTTATAAAAGTACTTCGAAAAGCTACTCAATTACAGTAATGTGAGTATTTGTAATGAGTTACTCCCCGCATCTGGTTTACAGTATTCCATATGAAATAGTATTCCATATTCTACATGTATACTTACGCTTCATTATGACTTTCGGGCCTCATCAATGCTTGGGCGGGCAGTCTTCTTTCCAACGCGTTACACTGGTGGTGGGAAAAACACTCTCAGGATCATGTTGTCTTTCGTGTCTGGGAGACAAAGACGTAAGGTTTTAGGGGTCAGCCAAAATGGATAAACGTGAATCAACATTTGAGACACTACTTTCATTTCAATATGTAGCTACTTGCATTCAGTACACTGGTGGTGGGAGGGCCATGCAGACTCTAATATCTGGGCAGTGGGAGACAAAGACATAACATTAACACAGTTTGTGTGGAGTCAAAATGGATAGCCTAAACTTGGAGGAACAATTGAGACAACCCTTTCATTTCAATATAACTGTCTGCATCCAGACTGAGCTAGCTAGCTATCTAACTCAGTAACAATTAGGCTATAAAAACATACCGTAACTGAAACACCACAAAAGCATGAGTTACTGTATGAGCTTGTAGTTCAATGTATTTCCGCCAGTGTATGACTTGTCAATGCCTTATAGTATATCATGGTGGCATATGAACAATCGGGTTATAGAGCAAACAATGCAATTATCACAACATAGGTTGTAATTTGGTTTGGCTTCCTCAGTGGTTTTATCCACGCACTGCTATGGTCTATTTAAGCAATAAGGCCCGAAGTGGTGTGGTATATGGCCAATATACTATGGCTAAGAGCTGTTCTTGAGTACGACGCAACACGGAGTGCCTGGACACAGCCCTTAGCCATGGTATATTGGCCATATATCACAAACCACTGACGTGCCTTATTGCGGTTTTAAACTGTTTACCAAAGTAATTAAAGCAGTAAAAATAAATGTTTTGTCATACCCGTAGTATAAGGTCTGATATACCACGGCTGTTAGCCAATCAGCATTCAGGGCTCTATCCACCCAGTTTAAAAAACCCATTCGTTCATATGCCACGGTAATATACAATAAAGCCTTGACAACAAAAAGACAGTCACAGTGGCGGAATAAATTCAACTACACATACGTTTGTTTCATCACAAAATCGGAGAGCAACATCTATCCGGTGAAGTCCGGGTAGATTTTGCAGCATGGTCGAGCAAGTTTGTGTTTTGGTCAGTTTACTAAACTACTGGTTTAGAACCACGGAGTCCGCACAAAGACAACAGGAGCACTGCCTATTCCAGCACCATTTCAACGTAAATATTTAATCATAATCAACAAGGCTATATGTGCTTAGTTAAATATACTGAAAACAAACGTAAAGATAACAAAAACGATTTAGTCCGGTCAATGTTGCTAAATATCCTGTGGCTGTCCATGGTACTGATTTCTGTGTGCGCGCACGCAAGTAAAACTCAAAATGATGACTCACCCCATTTGTAGACTAGTTGAACGCCAATGCCATTCTTTCATGTTGGCAAAATGTTCTTCATGCAGTACACTTTCAGTTTTTGTTGTAATAGGCACCGAGGTAAAGTTGGTTTTATATTCATACATTCGGACATTCAACAGACATTCGCCAAAAGCCAATTCAAATAGTCAAAATCAATAACTAATTCATTCTCACAGAAACATAATACTAGATATGGTTTATTCTATAAATGTCTAGCATACTTTTACAACCTTTGTTTAGAGGAAAAATTCCAGTTTTGATTTGATAGAGGGCACGTAGTCCGTCTAGAGGGCGTGTGGTCAAAGTTCTAACCGAGTCTGTTAGAACTATGGGTTGCAGTCTTAAATTTTTTTATTTTATTTAACCTTTATTTAACCTTTATTTAACCAGGCAAGTCAGTTAAGAACACATTCTTATTTTCAATGACGGCCTGGGAACAGTGGGTTAACTGCCTGTTCAGGGGCAGAACGACAGATTTGTACCTTGTCAGCTCGGGGGTTTGAACTCACAACCTTCCGGTTACTAGCCCAATGCTCTAACCACTAGGCTACGCTGCCGCCCATGCGAAGCAAGACTGCTCAATGTGTGCTTTGCATCATCCAGAGAAAAATGATGATCATCTGACCAACTGGGTTTGTCTTTGTGTAATATAACAGTAGGCTATGAACACTACATGAGTTTCATCCTTCAATACATTTAGAAGTATGAAACTTTGTCTTAACTTTTTTTTAAATCAGGGTTATCCTTTTATTATTGCGCTAATGTTCTATTATCATGACCCATTTTATTATTCTACTATGAGAGATACTAGATACATACTATGACAGCAATTCACTGTAATAGGTACACATGTATCTGGCACAAGTGACGATTAAACTGATTTTGGATTTCAAAGACTGCTATTATTAATGTAATGTTTGATATTACAACATTGATGTGTGGAACCTTTTTTATCAACACATACGTTTTTTTGCAAATGTATTCCTTTATTACTTCATGATTTATATTGCCTGAACACTCAACGATGATTAACACCACAGTTATGTGTGCTTTTGTCAGGGTTGTGGTCGAATGCACGTCATTTAAAGTCAATTCACCAATTGAACAAAAATCCAATTTAATTTGAACATTTTCCTAATTGCAAAAGCATGTAACATAATTTGGGTATTCCAGAACTGTAATTTACATGTACATAAACATAACCTTGTTTTATGTTTTTAATATTGCAGATAGAATGCTGTGTGCCAGAGATGGTACCATTCAGCTCGTCTGGGGACGACAAAGAAAATAGAAAATGATTGGAAGAAGCCTCTTTGCTGTTAAATTAGAGACGTATAAATAAATGACTGTTGTGCCTTGTAACTACTTTAAGATGTGGAATTGTTGCACTAAAAATGCAAACATTGATTTGGCATACAATTTAAGATTGTAAACATTGTCTAACTTCATATAGAACATATAACACTTGAAATTAACATTTCTTTAAAGCTATTGTAAATAAATGCATATTTTAAAATTTGAGCCAACTACATAATTAGTTATTGATTTCTTCATCTTTAAATGCAATGTTTGAGATGTTATGCATTTCTATCAAGTCAAAACTGGAATTTTTATTCAAAACAAAGGTTGAAAAAGTATGCTAGACATTTATATGATTTGTGGTTTGATGATTCTGTGACAGTGAATTTGTTATTGATTTATACCACGTTAAATGACATCTTATAGATTTTATATCAAGTCAAAACTGGAGAGAAAAAAATTCTACTAAAAACAAAGGTTATTCTATCAATGCTAGACATTGATAGAATAAACCATAACTATTTTTTATCTTTCTGTGACAATTAATTAGTTGTGGACTTTTACCATTTTAAATGGCGTTTGGCGAATGTCTGTTGAATGTCTGTTGCACGTCCTAATGTGTGAATATAAAATCAATTTTTACCTTGGTGTAATAGGCTACCTAGCTAAAATGCTTGCTAGCCTGACTCCCTAGCAAAATTAGCTAGTTAATGTGAGCCAACATCTAGGCCAAAGAGTTCTGTGTCTAGGCTCTAAATTGAACTTCAATTGTCGCAGGCCAGTGGCACAACATATCAATTCATGGTTAGATCAGAATCGAAGTCAATCATTGGCATGTACAGAGAATTAAGTCAAAATCCCCATCTCCACCCATGGCTTAAGAAAGGGCCGATTTAGCAAACTAGCTACTGTAGGACATAGACACAAGCAGACCAGAAACAGACACGTTTTTCTAAAAAACATTACGTTTTGCAAAGGTCTGAAGCCAAATCCAAACTTCCCTTGTGGGGTGTTTTGCTGCACCTAGGTAACCCACAGTTGAGCTCAGCTCAACGCTGAGGCCATAAGCCTGCCGGCATCCATCAATCAAATGCTATGGCGGCAACATGTTATACTCTTTTGGTCCAGACAGCCTCAGAAACACGGGCCACACATACTGAGACATAGGGGCGCTATTTACCTCGGTCGGATGATTTCTCCGGTGAGATTCAGCCACTTGCGAATTGACGGACAATTATTCAAACACAGAGAGACATGAAAAAGAAATGGTATAATTTTTATTGGTCAAATATTTCGGGAAGCCTTCCATTGGCATCCATGTGTGACTATGTAACTACCGGGGCGGAAGGTAGCATAGTGGTTAGAGCGCTGGGCCAGTAACCGAAAGGTTGATGGCTCGAATCCCTGAGCTGACAAGATAAAAATCTGTCGTTCTGCCCCTGAACAAGGCAGTTAACCCACTGTTCCCCGGTAGGCCGTCATTGTAAATAAGAATTTGTTAACTGACTTGCCTCGTTAAATAAAAATGTCAGGCAGGACAGCACTGAATGAGAACCATTGACTTGGAGAGTGGTCAATCAGCTACCAAAAACTAAAGCTCACGTTCAAATATATTCGAAGTTGATGTTTCCGCCTATTAACAATTTTTGCAGTAAACCACCATCCATTTCATAAAATTGGAGACATTGGATAAGTAAAAACATGGTTTTGCTCTGTTATTCCCCATTTACAGGTATCTCACAAACGAAATCCCATTCATCCCCCCAGGCATGCAAACCGGTCCCGATAGTGTGGGTTGTGCTGAAAGGACAGCTCCGCTGATCGGCAAGGGATTACCCTCGTCTATGGTGGTCAGGGCAAATTTCGTGTTGCTGAAGGACACATCTACCAAGGGCAAACTTGGTTTGTATCACAGCTGCAGTGCTAACCTCAAGCAAATATCTTATTTTAAAATCAAACAAACACAAATGTTAATCAACAGTATTTGGGTTGTTTATAGTTTATATCAGAGACAAACTATAGCGTTTTTGTTCATGACGCTCTGTATGTTTACATATAGTTCCACTGTAAAACAAATTGGGACATGTAAACTTACCGCAAACGATTTGAAATTGTCATAATTGATCTTCTCGAGGCTCTATTGAGTCTCTTTGCTTCAATCTCTTCAATGACATTTATTTACTTCCTGGTTCCCATGGAGCCATCTTGCTCTATTCTCTGAAACAGGTGTCCATGACGTTTACAGTAAGTACCGCCACCTACTGAGGTGAAGGTGCACCTAACCAGATATATACACACACTGTATCACTGCACCTGGCTAATGCCGCGTTCACGTGCCAGTCATAACTAGGAAACTTTGAAATGTCCAATTTACTAACCGGTTGTAGTCATTAACGATTAGCTAACTAATCGGACATTTCCGAGTTTCCTAGTTCCGACTAGCAGGTTAACGCGCATATCTCCCGGCACTTCGTCAAGATGACCCATGAAGTAGATGTCCTGTCCATTGGTCATCAGGCGGAGAAGCTTGACAAGACTGTCTGAACACACGCTTGTTCATTGACTGATACCGCGTTCACGTGCTTATCGGAACTAGGAAACTCTGAAATGTCCGACTCGCTAACTGATTAGTTTTGCCCAGTTCAACGAGTCGGAAATGAGTTTCCTAGTTCTGACTAGCACGTGAACGCGGCACGAGAAACAACTGTATCCGTCAAATATTACAAATTTTCCTCGTTTGATATTAGTGCAGCCTATTAGGAAACTAAGTAGCCTAGGCTGGCTTCTGTCTGCCTTTACCGTATATAACATGCAAAAGAATAGGTTACAACAAAAACGTCCAATGTAAATTCTTAATTTGACATAATGTCAAGTTGTTTTCCCATGTCGGCCCTATATATTGCTTAATTTGTCTAATCAATGGATTCTCAAATACAATTGAACCTTTATTTAACCAGGCAAGTCCGTTAACAAATTAGATCCCAATACAATTAGGTTGCAATGATTACACAAAATACATGAAAACATGACATCGACAACAAGCTTAATTTTAAATGGTATGCAAGGTCACATTGGGTGATGGGTCAAAAGCGAGACAGGCAACGCAAAGTAAGACTAGTTGTTTGTGCAAGTAGCCTTGTTACTTGTTGCACATATGCTTCTTCTGAAAGGGGCACATCTGTTTGTTGCATGTCCAACAGCTTTGGATAGGGTGAGACCCAGTGTTTGAGGTATTCTGGTGGCACTGGCTGCACCCGTCTTTTGCGCCATGGTTATTCATGCCGCGTATTTGCTTTCGGAGGTCCCAGCGCGTTTTATCGTCCAGACAGCAGGCCACATCCACCACCACAATCCGGGCGGGATCCCAGACGCAATCCTCTTCACGGCCAGATTTAATAGCGGTAATGCCACAGTTTGGTGGCACCCAGCAACTGTCGTAACCATTCTGGTGCCATGACTTCTGAAGCGGATGGTTATCAATGTCGATCTTCTTCACCTTGCCAACCCGCACCTTTAACTTCAACACTACCGCTTCATTCTTGTCAGCATTCAGCGGGTAACACTTTGCTTTGTCGATATTACGGCTCACGTAGACCCCCGATCCCAACATTCCATCGCTGGAGCGTTGGAACCCACTGGTGAGAATACGCTGGACATACTTGAGAAACGTGCCATGGTACATGGTGTAAACTTTCTCGTCTTTGGGCTTCTCGCCTGCATGGAGCTTCTTCTCCTCAATTGCAGTCCAGCCAGAAAAAGTGATCTCTTCTAGGTCCATAGTCGGTATCTGTGGAAGTTATATTTATTTAGTCCAAGACAAAAGGTAGCCTTATGGAGGGCCAAATATATCACGTAATCATATCCTAATAAAATACCCAATTGACAATGCCAAGTACACAGTCAAATACATTCTAAACGCTATACGAACCTGTTGAAAGTAGTCAAATATAAAGTCGAGGCTATTGCAACGCATAGGATCACTTTACTTTCACTTTTGATTCTCTAGTATGTCCTGTTATACAAACCCTTCTTTTATTTTCCATTCAAGTTCTTAAAGTGACACACACCCATCGGCATGTCATGCACGTAGCCAGCCAATAAAGCCTATTTATTCTTCAATAAACTATGTAATCGTTCCAACAACAAAAACTTAAAATGATCATAAGCTAGTCAAATGTATTCCACAATGCATGCACAACTGCCGCCTTCTGTCCTTTTAAATCCCCACGAATAAAGGGCCTACTCAACCATGTTCTTACTCAGTTTTAATTTCATTCCTACCTGTCATCACCCTTTAGATTGTGAAGAAGTACACGTTGACCATTCCCTATTTTTCTTTCTCATCTCATGGGCGCACTCATTTTGCACCCCCGTGGACTCCAAACTGCGTAAGCATTACATGACCTACAGCATGGTCAAGCAAGTTAATGTTTCTGACATTTTAGGACAACTAAACAACTATTGATTTAGAACCACGGAGAGTTACTGCAAGTAGCAAAGAAAACAGGAGCTGCCTCCACTATTCCAGCACCATTTCAACATCATCAAATCACCTATGCTTAGTCTAATACAGTGACAACTCAAAGATAACGAAAACAATTTAGGCCAACCAACTTAAGCTAAATATGTGGCTTTCCATGGTTCTGATGTGTGTCTGTGTGTGTGCATTCATGCAAGTAGAAAAAAACATGTTGACTCACCCTACTTGTAGAGAAACGTCAATACCACTATCCTTTCCTTCATGTTGACAAAACAGTCTATGATTCTGTCATACAGTACACACTTTTTTTGTTGTCCTATGCTACCTGGCTAAAATTCTTACTCGATAGCCTAACTTCCTTTCATAGGCAACGTTAGCTAGTTAACATTAGCCTTCTACATTTGGCTAAATATTGAACTTCCATCCACTCAGGCCAGGGGTACAATGTATGAATTTATGGTGGGATCAGAATCGCCGTTATAGTCACTGGCCAGTACGGAGAATTAAGTAAAACCACTAATGCCTATCGCCAATCATGGCTAATTTAGGAAAGGGCTAATTTTAGCTAGCGAGCCACCAGAAGACAACACAACGAGATGCAACAATTCAAGTTGTTTTAGTCAATGACATATTTGATGTCAATGTGATGTGTTTGGAGTGAAGCCAAATCCAATCTGGCTTCCCTTTACATTTTTCTTTTTGGTGCACCAGGAACATTCACAGTTGAGTTCACTCAGTTTAGCACAACACTGATTGGCTATTATTAAAAAAAAATAATAATCAATGGAGGCCAAACGCTCGCTGGCTTTTCTTGTATTCAATGCTACGGGTGGCCACAATGTCATACTATTTTGGACCAGACAGCATCAGATAGATGGCCTACACATACAGAGAGAGACAGAAGGGCTCTGCTTCGGACATCAAGTGCTTACTCCACTCACCCAGGCAACAGCCAGGGGACTGGGCAATGCAAAATGAGCTCACCCTATAAATTCACAGAGAGATGTTGCCTTAAAATAAAGAATTTCCCATCTGGCTCATTGCTCTTCAGGCTATTCCTTTTATTGACATGTTCAAAGCAGAGCAATGAATACCATTAAAGATCCCACATTAGAACGCCGTAACATGATGCACAGTCAAAAGGCCTGCATCATTACAGATAAACATGTTGCTGTTGGAAAAAATTGTTATGTGCAATGTGTTGACCTACGTGTTAAAAAGGTATCTATGTCCTCATCTGTTTGGTTTTTACATGTCTGATGTATTTATGTTGCCTGTTTTGTGTATAACGTGTCCATGTTCACCTGCCATGGGACTACAGATGGAAAGTAGCTATTAGCTAAATCTGGTGCGACATCATTTCTCAGTGCTATGAGACTTATGTTTTTGTTGTGCATTGTCCCTGCCAAATAAACGTAATAAAAATGGATCAGCATAGTCATTGAACAAGATGATAATCGTTGCACAGGTCCTTTGATCTTGTCCCTGAAGTGTTGAGTCTGGCTCAGTGACTGAATGAATGAATCAATGCATACCCCTTCTCTTCATCTTCTCCCTGCTGAGTCAATGCATGCCCCCTTTCTGCACCATATGAGTAAAGCGGTTTGTGATGGTGAGGGTGGTGTCAATGAAGCGCTCCACACAGCTAGCCAGGCACGTGTCGGTCCGGGAGTTCAGCTTGCTGCTCGGCTTATCCATGCATTTGTCCCAGCACACATCGGTGAAGGTGTGCACCTACAAGAAAGAAGAAACCGCCATAAACACAATATAAGATAAGTCTAATGTATTTAAAAGGATTACGCAATAGCTCACCTGCAAATAGTTATCTTTGATTATACTGTCTAATAGTAAAGAAATACCATATACCTACATTTAAACATTTCAGTTTCACAAATGGGAATAGACAGGATAGAGGAATACTGAATGATCTGACTTTCAACCACTTTTAAGTCCAGAAAATAATAGGGAAATGCATTTGGGAGTGAACTAGCTATCTATCCCCAGTTTTCAAACCCAGAGGCGCAACATCGCGAGACTTCCGGGAACTCTTGCGAAACAGACAAAACTGACCAGACCAGGGTTTGAGAAGTAAATGAGATTTTTTATTTTAAATATTCCTTAGTTTTTAATTCTCTCGAAATCTAAGACACAACCTAGATTCTAGCCAATGTCTTAAGTAGTTGAACATGGATGGTATTACTCCAAACTGACATGTTTTCATTTTCGTATAAAACGACTTTATATCGAAGGAGTGTATTTGATTTGACGGCCTGCACATGCGCAGTTTGGCGCGAGACGACAGTTACACCAAATTACGTACCTATTAGTATTATTTATATATTTTTTTCCCATTTTTCTGCACAATTTCGTACTCCTACGCATCAGTTTAGCTAGCCAATGTCGCCTAACAACGGATCGGGGATTTATTGGAAAAGCAGTTTTAGCCTATCTTCATACTGTAGTGTCTTTGCTATCACTTTAAAATAGCTAGCTAGCTTAGTAGTTACATTTAGCTACCTGTGCTTCAAACTGAGCTTTCTGTTGCTCGACTGCTATCATCATCTGAAGTTCCGAGGCCTCAGCATTTTCAGACGCACTGGCAGAGGACTGGTCAAAAGCCATATTATCGATCAAGATATTATGAAAAAATGTAACGTGCAAGAGTCCGACAGAAAGCACTACTCTGCTACAACGGCATATGTTCAATCAATACCGGAAGTATACCGGAAAAGTCGATCTGACATCACCTTCTTGTTCTTCTTCTTGTTCTGCTTGTTCTTCTTCTATGAGGTTTAACGGCGGTTGGCATCCAATTTGTTGCATTACCGCCGCCTACTAGACTGGAGTACAACTCCCTTATACTTTACTTGAAATAGAAAAATGTACTAAATAAATACCCTACCATCTAACACTATACGCACTAATTTCAAAATTATATAAAATAAAATGAACACCCCCCTACTCCACTAATTAAATGTATGTATTCCTGCCTCATGACATAACTCTTAGACTGTTTCTTCCTTTATGCCACCCAACTTCCTCAACAGTAAAATTGTTTTAAGTTGCATGGTTTAAAAAAACAGATTCACCACTTAACACATCCTGTAACTCTTTTGATGCGAAGTCTTGTTCACCCAAATACCTCTCTGCAGCTGCCACCACAACCTACATTTTCTGAGACTTCCGATCCATCCCTGCAGTACAATTAATAACCATTGCTAAAAATGCTAAAAATCCAATCTTACTGAAACTTATTTCACTTTTTGGCCTATCCCTCTGTACTGGTATATCTCTACTACTCTCACCACTCCTCCCCCTTAACCCATCTTCCTCCACTTTCTTCACCGCCTCAAGCATATGACAACTTCTGCTCTACTCTAACCCTGGAAACCTCAACCTGCCTCTCTCGCACAGGACATTTCTGAACCCCAGCCCCATGGGCACCCCTACAATTAACACATTCCACTACTTTCCCCAATACAACACATTCCTTTGTCTAATGCCCTTCTGCACATTTCTCACACCTTGGACCCTCCCTCCTACACACTGCTGCCACATGCTCATAAGCTTGACACCTGTAACATCTTAACGTATTTGGCACATACACTCGTACAGGATAACATATATATCCTAACTTCACTTTGTCAGGCAAAGACTCAATTTCAAAAGTCAAAAGAACAGACAATGACTCTTCTGTTTCTCCACTCTCACCACCCTGTCTACGTCGCATCAAACGACAAGCATCACATACACAGGGAATCTTTGACCTCAACTGGTCAACGTTTATATCTACTGCTACCCCAGTTATCACTCCTTTCATTGGTGCCTATTTCTTGAAAACGAAACACTTTACTTACCCTAATTTGTTTTACTTCAAGTGCATTCTTCCTCTGCCCAACTGAAACACAAACAATTATCACTAGACCACTTCTAGTTACCCTCACCGATTCCACATGACCCAACTCTTTTTTTCACCCACCGTGAAACCACAAATGGATCAGCCAAAAGGCAAGAGTCCACTTTTTCCATAAACTTCACTCCTACTGTCACAGACTCTTCATCCTGATCCTCATTTCATACATCGATCTCTGATTACTTTACCGCAACTACCCCCTCCGATACTTCACCCTCATTCACTTCAATTTCTCCTCCTGTCTTCTCCCTCTGCTTACACTTTCTACCATTCTTCTTTAACAAACCCTCTCCCTTTTTCCCACCATTTTTATCTGACTCAAGCTCATCCTCTTCATCCCTCACTCGCTTAGACCTCTTTTCCCTCCATTCCTCCTCCATTTGTCTCGGCATTGCTTTCCACATGCAAATAATTAACACAAAGCATTTTTTATTTATTCATTTTTATTTAACCAGGTAGGCCAGTTGAGAACAAGTTCTCATTTACAGCTGCGACCTGGCCAAGATAAAGCAAAGCAGTGCGACAAAAACAACAACAAAAGTTACACATGGGAAAAACAAAGTACAGTCAATACCACAATAGAAAATGTGTATACAGTGTGAAGTAAGGAGGTAAGACAATAAATAGGCCATAGTGGCGAAGTAATTACAATTTAGCAATTCACACTGGAGTGATAGATGTGCAGATGAGGATGTGCAAGTATAAATACTAGTATAAATACTGGTGTGCAAAAGAGCAGAAAAAGAGAAAAAGCAAAAAACAAATATGGGGTGAGGTAGGTAGCTATTTACAGATGGGGCCTGTACAGCTGCAGCGATCTAAGCTGCTCTGACAGACGATGCTTGAAGTTAGTGAGGGAGATATAAGTCTCCAACTTCAGTGATTTTTGAAAATCGTTCCAGTCATTGGCAGCAGAGAATTGTAAGGAAAGGCGGCCAAAGGAGGTGTTGGCTTTGGTGAAGTATACCTGTTGGAGCGCATGCTACGAGGAGCTTTACCTAGCAAAGACTTATAGATGACCTGGAGCCAGTGGGTTTGACCACGAATATGTAGCGAGGACCAGCCAACGAAAGCATACAGGTCTCAGTTGTAGGTAGTATATGGGGCTTTAGTGACAAAACGGATTGCACTGTGATAGACTGCATCCAATTTGCTGAGTAGAGTGTTGGAGGCTATTTTGTAAATGACATTGCCGGATCGGCAGGATAGTCAGTTTTACGAGGGTATGTTTGGCAGCATGAGTGAAGGAGGCTTTGTTGCGAAATAGGAAGCTGATTCTAGATTTCACTTTGGATTGGAGATGCTTAATATGAGTCTGGAAGGAGAGTTTACAGTGTAACCAGACACCTAGGTATTTATAGTTGTCCACATATTCTAGGTCAGAACCTTCCGGAGTAGTGATGCCAGGCAGGCGGGCAGACAGGCGGGTGCGGGCAGAGATCGGTTGAAGAGCATGCATTTTGTTTTACTAGCGTTTAAGAGCAGTTGTAGGCCACGGAAGGAGTGTTGTATGGCATTGAAGCTGGTTTGGAGGTTTGTTAACACGGTGTTCAACGAAGGGCCAGATGTATACAGAATGGTGTCGTCTGCATAGAGGTGGATCAGAGAATCACCAGCAGCAAGAGCGACATCATTAATATATAGAGAAAAGAGTACCCCATACAGGTGCCAGCTTACCGTCGTCCCAAGACTCTCCTCAGCCGCACCTCTGACATCACTTGTAACTTTGCTTCCATTTGATTTATTTACACATTTTTACCATGATGCATTCAATACATATGACATTTTATAATATCATAATGTGCCTTTCATAGTCTTAGTTTCTCAAATGTTGAAAAAAAAAAGTTTACAGCACAGTAGATGGCAGCAGAGATCTTCATAAAGAAGACACGAGCTGATGGGTGCGTTCCAGACCAAATACACAAAAAAGTATACAAAGTCTACAACTGCGCAAGCCTGCGAACCTCCACCAACTGTAAAGGCCAGTTTATACTTCGTCTAACGACATGTCTGTAGACCATTAGAATGTGACAAGTATCGCTGGTCAAAACAACATGTAATTTATACTCCGGTGGAATGTCTGTAGACCGTGACTCAACTGTCAGACATAAAAAAAAGTTTGAGACTGAGTCTCTGGGACTGTCTGGATGTCACGACCTCCGCCGAAGTCGGCTCCTCTCCTTGTTCGGGCGGTGTTTGGCGATCGACGTCACCAGCGTTCTAGACATCGTCGCTCCATTTCTCATATGTCCATTTGTTTTGCCTTGTTCCATACACACCTGCTTTTCATTCCATAATCACACTGCATGTATTTTGTCCTTTTTTCCCCTCCATGTCTTTGTGTGTAATTGTTTCGTGTTAAGTGGTTGTCGTTAGGCGCCAGTCTGGGTTTTCATGTTTCCGTGTTTTTTTTTTTGCACACGGTTTGTTTATTTTGTATTACAGTGTCTTGAATTTAACATTTATCGCGCCTTACACTTTTTGCCCTGTGGGCTGGAGGTTTCAAGAAGCTGTGTTCTCTACTGCCATAATAAAGTGTGCGCTTGTTCAATACTCCCTGCTCTCCTGCACCTGACTTCTCCACCAGCGGCGCACAGCCCTGACACTGGGACTGTCCATTGTAGTGGTTACCAGACTTCCACAGCAGCCGACCAAATCCTCCTGTTTACATGCAGGAGTTATACAATTCTTGTATATAATGAATTACTTTGTCAGTAAGCTATTTTATGTAAGCTCTCCATGTAAATTATGTTGTTGTGGGTTTATTTTCCTTTAATAATGAATAAAAAGTAGCTGAAGTTAAGATGTTGTCAGCTATACTCTGGTCGTTATTTGAACTGGCTAGCCAGCTAGTAGCAACGGACCAAAACATTGTTGCTTTTATTTGACTGGCTTGCTAGGTGGAAATTTACTGAATTCATTTTTAAATGGATGGGTTGGTTTATTGGTGTTAAAATAGACAAGGTATGCTCTTTGTAGCACCGGGCTGCTGATGTAATGCAGAGGCTGTCCTTTTGTGTTGATACTTTTTTTAAACGACAATACAATGTTTATGATGTCACAACAACAATTGTTTACAGACATGTTGATAGATGGACTGTAAACCAGCCTTTAAGCGCGCGTAAATTGGAAAGTTATTCCTCTTTATTTATTTTTTCTCTCTTTGCGTATTCTGACCTTGAATTTAAGCATGAGAATAGCATGCTATTCGCGCGCTATTCGTTCGGGGTGAAAATCTAAGAAATAAATGAAGGCGTGGCAGAGGTGTCAACAGATAAGCCCTATTTCTTACCTGGACTTAATTCCCCCATAATTACACCACATTTACGCGTCATTGTCGAGGTCCAAGTACCGGTTCCAAATGGTAAAGCATTTACATTCTTTTTCCCGATAAAAATAACAGCATTTTCCATGCTGCACTGTAATTTATAAATGGATACAAGCTATTGATAAGAGCTAGGTAAATGAGAAATCCGTTAGGAGAAAGGTATTGTAAATACACAATTGTTTTAAATGATTTTTCCTCATAATCTCTGGAAACGAATGTGAAACCAGCCATATGGAAGCAAACTGAAAATCATATCAACATGACATCTATTGCGGCCCCCTTTCCACTGTGAAATAGGGGCTATAAATAGCTGTGCCGTTATTCAGAATTTTAATTGTGTGCCCTCATAAGGAGAAATTTGGACGCCCAAGTTATAGGCTTCAGTAGGGCTGAACCTTCCGAGTTGATGTGTGCGCTTTAGAACGTTTAATTATAGCCTATGCCCGGGCTTTTCTCATTTTTATTTTACAATTATCATGTTAGATATTAGCCGCTATCGGGAGCCACGGTCAGTAATACCCACATACATTTATAACTGTCACTTTAGTGTTAGTCTTCTTGAATTTTTTGCTAACATTTGGCATTATTCCATTCTGTTAACCTTTCTTTCCTCTGTCACGTCCGTGTACGTTGTTCCTGAGGGTCACGAGCATTAGTGGATCATATTTGGCTAACGTTATGCAATCATTTCTGACATCTAGCCTATTTGAATCATTATGGAACTCAGACAACACATAGCAGGTTAAACCTGGAGCCCGGCACACGGTTCACGACGACTGGACCGTTGTCATACAGTTCCATGATTAGTGAGAATTGGGGTAGATTTATAGGACTATTGTTTAACCCCTATTATACACTATTTTCCACCTTCCAATATTTCATGTATTGAACTTGAATAGGATGAACCAACAACTGTATTTCAGGATGAACCAACCACTGTATTTTTTGTTCATCCTTTAATTTAAAAAAAAAGCACAAAATGTGCTTAAAGACTCTCCAAACATGTTTTTATTATTGTATTATTCATACACCATACTTTACCAACCTTAAAATGTGCCTAAATAATCTACAAAATCAGAGATCATTGTTTTATCTACCAGTTGGTGCTGAAACAGAGACAAAGATGCATCAATGGCATTCTTTCATTGATTCCTATTTTTTGAACCCTTTCCCCATGTATTCTAGTCTGTTGCCAAAATTCTAATTAAAGGTACTCTGTATTTAAAGGGATGGCTTAAGATAGATGTACTGAAAACCAGTGGGGGCTGGTGGGAGGAGCTATAGGATGATGGACTCATTTTAATGGCTGGAATGGAATACATTGAAAGGAGTCAAACGTGGTTTCTATATGTTTGATGTGTTTAATACCATTCCATTCCAGCCATTCCATTACAAATCAAATTTTAGTTGTCACATATACATGCTCAGCAATGTTAATGCGAGTGTAGCGAAATGCTTGTGCTTCTAGTTCCGACAATGCAGTAATAGCCAACGAGTAATCTAACCTAACAATTTCACAACAACTCCCTTATACACACAAGTGTAAAGGGATGAAGAATATGTACATAAAAATATATGAATGAGTGATGGTAGAGAACGGCATAGGCAAGATGCAGTAGATGGTATCGAGTACAGTATATACATATGAGATGAGTAATGTAGGGTATGTAAACATTATATTAAGTGGCATTGTTTAAAGTGGCTTGTGATACATTTTTTACATCAATTTGTCCATTATTAAAGTGGCTAGAGTTGAGTCAGTATGTTGGCAGCAGCCACTCAATGTTAGTGGTGGCTGTTTAACAGTCTGATGGCCTTGAGATAGAAGCTGTTTTTCAGTCTCTCGGTCCCTGCTTTGATGCACCTGTACTGACCTCGCCTTCTGGATGATAGCGGGGGGGGAACAGGCAGTGGCTCAGGTGGTTGTTGTCCTTGATGATCTTTATGGCCTTCCTGTGACATCGGGTGGTGTAGGTGTCCTGGAGGGCAGGTAGTTTTGCCCTCGGTGATGCGTTGTGCAGACCTCACTACTAGAGGTCGACCGATTATGATTTTTTTCAACGCCGATACCGATACTGATTATTGGAGGACCAAAAATGCCGATACCGATTAATCGGACGATTTTTAAAAATGTATTTGTAATAATGACAATTACAACAATACTGAATGAACACTTATTTTAACTTAATATAATACATCAATAAAAATCTATTTAGCCTCAAATAAATAATGACATTTGAAATAAATAATGAAATAATTTCAATTTGGCTTAAATAATGCAAAAACAAAGTGTTGGAGAAGTAAAAGTGCAATATGTGTCATGTAAAAAGCTAATGTTTGAGTTCCTTGCTCAGAACATGAGAACATATGAAAGTTGGTGGTTCCTTTTAACATGAGACTAATATAGTATTTATAGGACTATTTCTCTCTATACCATTTGTATTTGATATACCTTTGACTATTGGATGTTCTTATAGGCACTATAGTATTGCCAGTGTAACAGTATAGCTTCTGTCCCTCTCCTCGCCCCTACCTGGGCTCGAACCAGGAACACATCGACAACAGCCACACTCGAAGCAGCGTTACCCATCGCTCTACAAAAGCTGCGGCCCTTTCAGAGCAAGGGGAATAACTACTCCAAGTCTCAGAGCGAGTGACGTTTGAAACGCTATTAGCGCACACCCAGCTAACTAGCTAGCCATTTCACATCGGTTACACCAGCCATTAGGCTGATAGGCTTGAAGTCATACTCTGTGCTTGCGAAGAGCTGCTGGCAAAATGCACGAAAGTGCTGTTTGAATGAATGCTTACGAGCCTGCTGCTGCCTACCATCGCTCAGTCAGACTGCTCTATCAAATCATAGACTTAATTATAACATAATAACACAAAGAAATACGAGAAATAAGAATGTGTTCTTAACTGACTTGACTAGTTAAATAAAGGTATCATTTTTATTTTCTATTTTTTTATTACATTTTTTTTTTATCAGCAAAATCGGCACTCAAAAATACAGATTTCCGATTGTTATGAAAACTTGAAATCGGGCATAATTAATCGGCCATTCCGATTAATCGGTCGACCTCTACTCACTACCCTCTGGAGAGCGTTACGGTTGTGGGCGGAGCAGTTGCCGTACCAGGCGGTGATACTGGATGCTCTCAATTGTGCATCTGTAAAAGTTTGTGAGTTTTTTGGTGACAAGCCAAATTTCTTCAGCCTCCTGAGGTTGAAGAGGCGCTGCTGCGCCTTCTTCACCACGCTGTCTGTGTGGGTGGACCAATTCAGTTTGTCGGTGATGTGTACGCCGAGGAACTTACAACTTACTACCCTCTCCACTACTGTCCCGTCGATGTGGATAGGGGGGTGCTCCCACTTTTGTTTTCTGAAGTCCACAATCATCTCCTTTGTTTTGTTGACGTTGAGTGTAAGGTTATTTTCCTGACACCACATTCCGAGGGCCCTCACCTCCTCCCTGTAGGCCGTCTCGTCGTTGTTGGTAATCAAGCCTACCACTGTAGTGTCGTCTGCAAACTTGATGATTGAGTTGGAGGCGTGCATGGCCAAGCAGTCGTGGGTGAACAGGGAGTACAGGAGAGGGCTCAGAACGCACCCTTGTGGGGCCCCAGTGTTGAGGATCAGCGGGGTGGTGATGTTGTTACCTACCCTCACCACCTGGGGGTGGCCCGTCAGGAAGTCCAATACCCAGTTGCACAGGGTGGGGTCGAGACCCAGGGACTCGAGCATGATGATGAGTTTGGAGGGTACTATGGTGTTAAATGCTGAGCTGTAGTCGATGAACATCATTCTCACATAGGTATTCCTCTTGTCCAGATGGGTTAGGGCAGTGTGCAGTGTGGTTGCGATTGCGTCGTCTGTGGACCTATTGGAGCGGTAAGCAAATTGGAGTGGGTCTAGGGTGTCAGGTAGGGTGGAGGTGATATGGTCCTTGACTAGTCTCTCAAAGCACTTCATGATGACATAAGTGACTGCTACGGGGCAGTAGTCATTTAGCTCAGTTACCTTAGCTTTCTTGGGAACAGGAACAATGGTGGCCCTCTTGAAGCATGTGGGAACAGCAGACTGGGATAAGGATTGATTGAATATGTCCGTAAACACACCAGCCAGCTGATCTACGCATGCTCTGAGGAAGCGACTGGGGATGCCGTCTGGGCCTGCAGCCTTGCGAGGGTTAACACGTTTAAATGTTTTACGCACGTCGGCTGCAGAGAAGGAGAGTCCGCAGGTTTTGGTAGCGGGCCGTGTCAGTGGCACTGTATTGACCTCAAAGCGAGCAAAGAAGTTGTTTAGTCTGTCTGGGAGCAAGACATCCTGGTCTGCAACGGGGCTGGTTTTGTTTTTGTAATCCGTGATTGACCGTAGACCCTGCCACATACCTCTTGTGTCTGAGCCGTTGAATTGCGACTCTACTTTGTCTCTATACTGACGCTTAGCTTGTTTGATTGCCTTGTGGAGGGAATAGCTACACTGTTTGTATTCGGTCATGTTTCCGGTCACCTTGCCCTGATTAAAAGCAGTGGTCCGCGCTTTCAGTTTCGCGCGAATGCTGCCATCAATCCACAGTTTCTGGTTTGGGAATGTTTTAATAGTTGCTGTGGGTACGACATCGCCGATGCATTTGCTAATAAACTCGCTCACCGAATCAGCATATTCGTCAATGTTGTTGTTTGACGCAATGTGGAACATATCCCAGTCCTCGTGATCGAAGCAATCTGGAATCAGATTGGTCGAACCAGCGTAGACCTGAGCGCGGGAGCTTCCTGTTTTAGTCTCTGTCTATAGGCAGGGAGCAACAAAATAAAGTCGTGGTCAGCTTTTCCGAAAGGAGGGCGGGGGAGGGCCTTATGTGTCGCGGAAGTTAGAATAACAATGATCCAGGTTTTACCAGCCCTGGTAGCACAATCGATATGCTGATAGAATTTAGGGAGTCTTGTTTTCAGATTAGCCTTGTTAAAATCCCGAGCTACAATGAATGCAGCCTCAGGATATGTGGTTTCCAGTTTACATAGAGTCAAATAAAGTTCGTTCAGGGCCATTGATGTGTCTGCTTGGGGGGGGAATATATGCGGCTGTGATTATAATCGAAGAGAATTCTCTTGGTAGATAATGCGGTCGACATTTGATTGTGAGGAATTCTAAGTCAGGTGAACAGAAGGACTTGAGTTCCTGTATGTTGTTATGATCACACCACGTCTTGTTAATCATAAGGCATACCCCCCCCGCTTGTTTCTGTCGGGGCGATGCGTGAAGAAACCAGCGGGCTGTACCGACTCCGATAGCGTGTCTCGAGTGAGCCATGTTTCCGTGAAGCAAAGAACATTACAGTCTCTTATGTCTCTGGAATGCTACCCTTGCTCGGATTTCATCTACATTGTTGTCAAGAGACTGGACATTGGTGAGTAGTATGCTTGGGAGCGGTGCGCGATGTGCCCGTCTCCGGAGCCTGACCAGAAGGCCGCTTCGTCTGTCCCTTTTACGACGTCGTTGTTTTGGTTCGCCGGCTGGGATCCGATCCATCGTCCTGGGTGGGGGGAAATACAGAGTATCCGCTTCGGGAAAGTCGTATTCCTGGTCCCATGGTTCCTGATGGCGAGTTGAAGTTGCTCCCGACTGTATGTAATAAAACCTAAGATTACCTAGGGGACCAATGTAAGAAATAACACGTAAAAAAACAAAATACTGCGTAGTTTCCTAGGAACGCGAAGCGAGGCGGCCATCTCTGTCGGCGTCGGAAGTACACAATGAGATTCAATGAGCCAGTTGTCTTTTAGCTCCTCCCACCAGCCTCGTTGGCTGGAAACCCTATTGAATGAAAACTCCAAGAGAAAATCTGATGGCCAGCAATTGGGAGTGTTTTCACAGGTTAAGTTACATTTATTCAGCATTCGCAAGAGAACCATGCCTGCAAAGCCTGTTATGCACCTTCCTTCCTAAGGTAAGTGAATACCAACTACTGAGAAGTGCTGTAGGAAAGGCGTGCATAAGAAAGGCATAATTTCCTAAATCGTAATCGCCCTCCGACTGATTAATACTAGGCGATAAAAAAAAAAACATACAGGTTGATTCAAATCAAATCAAATTCTATTAGTCACATACGCCGAATACAGTTGCAAACCTTACAGTGAAAAGCCCCTAACCAACAATTCAGTTTCATAAAAATAAGAAATAAATGGAATAAGTAATTAAAGAGCAGCAGGAAAATAACAATAGCGAGACTGTATACACGGGGTACCGGTACAGTCAATGTGCGGGGGCACCGGTTAGTTGAGGTAATTGAGGTAATAAAAGAGAGGGTGTGGGGGTGGGGGAATGCAAATAGTCTGGTTAGCCATTTGATAAAATGTTCAGGAATCTTATGGCTTAGGGGTAGAAGATGTTTTGAAGCCTCTTGGACCTAGACTTGGTGCTCCTGTACCGCTTACCATGCGATAGCAGTGAGAACAGTCTATGACTTGGGTGGCTGGAGTCTTTGTCATTTTTTAGGGCCTTTTCCTCTGACACCACCTGGTATAGAGTTCCTTGATGGCAGGAAGCTTGGCCCCAGTGATGTACTGGGCCTTACGCACTACCCTTTGTAGTGCCTTGCAGTCGGAGGCTAAGCAGTTGCCAAACCAGGCAGTGATGCAACCCATCAGGATGCTCTCGATGGTACAACTGTAGAACCTTTTGAGGATCTGAGGACCCATGCCAAATCTTTTCAGTCTTTCCACGACTGTCTGGGTGTGCTTGGACAATGTTCGTTTGTTGGTGAGGTGGACACCAAGGAACTTGAAGCTCTCAACCTGCTCCACTACAGCCCCATCGATGAGAATGGGGGCGTGCTCGGTCCTCCTTTTCCTGTAGCCCACAATCATCTCTTTTGTCTGGATCACGTTGAGGGAGAGGTTGTTGTCCTTGCACCACACAGCCAGGTCTCTGACCTCCTCCCTATAGGCTGTCTTGTTGTTGTCAGTGATCAGGCCTACCACTTTTTTGTTGTCAGCAAAATTAATGATGGTGTTGGAATCGTGCTTGTCTGTGCAGTCATGAGTGAACAGGGAGCACAGGAGGGGACTGAGCACACACCCCTGAGGGAACCCTGTGTTGAGGATCAGCGTTGCAGATGTGTTGTTAGCTACACTTACTACCTGGTGGCAGCCCATCAGGAAGTCTAGGATCCAGTTGCAGAGAGAGGTTTTTAGTCCCAGGGGCCTTAGCTTGGTGATGAGCTTTGAGGGCACTATGATGTTGAACGCTGAGCTGTAGTCAATTAAGAGCATTCTCACGTAGGTGTTCCTTTTGTCCAGGTGGGAAAGGGCAGTGTGGAGTGCGATTGAGATTGTGTCATCTGGGGATCTGTTGGGGCAGGACAGGCTTTTCACACCATCCACTATTGTTCCAACAAAACCTTTTACTGCAATGCCTAAATCAGGGTCACACACAGTGTTTCTTGGTAGTCTATGAAAATCTACTTTGAAACAAAAGTATACACCTCACACACTTGGTTTTGGGCTTTAAAAAAAGAAGACACCTGTAACATGTCTGATATAGAGTTAAATGTATTACACTTTAAATACATAACAGAAGACTAAAATATAACAAAACTGTTTGACATTCCACCCATGAGGCCACTAGGCCATTATTTTTATTTCACCTTTATTTAACCAGGTATGCTAGTTGAGAACAAGTTCTCATTTACAACTGCGACCTGGCCAAGATAAAGCATAGCAGTGTGAACAGACAACAACACAGAGTTACACATACAGTAAACAATAAACAAGTCAATAACACAGTAGAAAAAAGAAAAAAAAGAGTCTATATACATTGTGTGCAAAAGGCATGAGGAGGTAGGCGAATAATTACAATTTTGCAAATTAACACTGGTGTGATAAATGATCAGATGGTCATGTGCAGGTAGAGATACTGGTGTGCAAAAGAGCAGAAAAGTAAATACATAAAAACAGTATGGGGATGAGGTAGGTAAATTGGGTGGGCTATTTACCGATGGACTATGTACAGCTGCAGCGATCGGTTAGCTGCTCAGATAGCAGATGTTTAAAGTTGGTGAGGGAGATAAAAGTCTCCAACTTCAGTGATTTTTGCAATTTGTTCCAGTCACAGGCAGCAGAGAACTGGAAGGAAAGGCAGCCAAATGAGGTGTTGGCTTTAGGGATGATAAGTGAGATACACCTGCTGGAGCCACCTGCTGGAGTCACGATGGGTGTTGCCATTGTGACCAGTGAACTGAGATAAGGCGGAGCTTTACCTAGCATGGACTTGTAGATGACCTGGAGCCAGTGGGTCTGGCGATGAATATGTAGCGAGGGCCAGCCGACTAGAGCATACAGGTCGCAGTGGTGGATGGTATAAGGTGCTAACAAAACGGATGGCACTGTGATAAACTGTATCCAGTTTGCTGAGTAGAGTATTGGAAGCTATTTTGTAGATGACATCACCGAAGTCGAGGATCGGTAGGATAGTCAGTTTTAATATGGTAAGTTTGGCGGCGTGAGTGAAGGAGGCTTTGTTGCGGAATAGAAAGCCGACTCTAGATTTGATTTTAGATTGGAGATGTTTGATATGAGCCTGGAAGGAGAGTTTACAGTCTAGCCAGATACCTAGGTACTTATAGATGTCCACATATTCTAGGTCGGTACCATCCAGGGTGGTGATGCTAGTCGGGCGTGCGGGTGCAGGCAGCGAACGGTTGAAAATGTAGTGGGGGTACCCTGTAAAAACTGTTTGCCGCTGACCCTACTGGTGAGGACTCTACTCACTCGCTGAGTGGCCTGCCTCTGAAACTCATCATTCAAAAGCTCACCAATAACTCCATGTGAGGAAACACACAGACTCTGTAAAGATGAGGACATAGAAACAGTCAAATTATGTTGCTTCTAGTGACTCCTCTTCCCCCAGAGGATGACCACTCTTCCTTTCATACCTCTGACTTCAGATGTAAGAGCAGAATCTGGCTGATGACTTCTTCTGTGTTTTTCTTAATGAACTGATTCTTCACACAACTCTTGCTTTGCCCTCTGTGAATACACTAAATGAGCTGGCTAGGGGCTCACTCTCACTGGGGCCAAGCTTCCTGACATCCAGGACCTAAATACTAGGTGGTGTCAGAGGAAGGCACAAAAATTGTCAAAGACTCCAGTCACCCAAGTCTGTCACACCTGCTCCCGTGCGGCTCCCCAGCATTACGCACACCTGCCTTCCCCCGTCACGCGCATCAGCGATTATTGGACTCACGGTACCGGAGCGCCAAGTCTAGGACAAAAAGGCTCCTTAACAGCTTCTACCCCCAAGCCATAAGACTGCTGAACAACTAATCAAATGGCCACCCGGACTGTTTACTTTGACCCCCCTCCCCCTCCTTTGTTTTTACACTGCTGCTACTCGCTGTTTATTATCTATGCATAGTCACTTAATACATTTACCTGGACTAACCTGTACCCCTGCACACTGACTCGGTACTGGTACCACCTGTATATAGCCTCTTTATTGTTATGTACATTTCCTGTGTTACTTTTTGACCAATTCATTTTTAAAAACTTTTGTTTATTTGGTAAATATTTTATTAACTCTATTTCTTGAACTGCATTGTTGAATAAGGGCTTGTAAGTAAGCATTTCACGGTAAGGTCTACACCTTTTGTATTCGGGGCATGTGAAAAATAAAACCTGTCCTCTAAGTCCTACGACTATGTGCTTCTCCAGGGTTGAAAAGACTCCGTGTAGTGTTGCACAAACTCACAAACTAGTGTTGTTGTGTCTGAGATTAAGATTTGGTCTGTAACTCAAACTGTTTACAAGAGTCCAGATAATGCTGGGGGGGGGGGGGGGGGGGGCAGCTGAGAAGCCAGCTGAGTAAGCACAATATTTATTATTGCTCCCATCTGCCACATGCCCTTAAGTTAGCTTTTAAACTGGCAGCAATGATGTTCAAAGTAGTCCAACCTACAGAATAAACCAACAGACAGACCACTTCAAACTACAATAACATTCTCAGTAACGGTTACAGATTCTGTTTTCTTGCTATGACTGTGATAGGTTGTTGTTTATCTACCTTAGTTGAATGCACTGACTAAGTCGCTCTGAATAAGAGAGTCTGCTGAATGACCAAAATGTAAATGTGAAAACAAACACTTGTGCAAATGAGCTCCATCGCAGTACACTATACTTTTCTTTTATTTACTGTACTCTTCTGTACTATACGCTACTTTTCTGTACTGTACTGTGCACTGTAATGTACTGTACTGTGCTCTACTGTACTGTGCTTTCCTGTCCAAACTTGTGAAACAGATAACTATGATTGGTTCAGATTTGGTCTTTTGAATGTCTTTTTTTGGTCATGTCGGGACAGGCCGTCTGATTTTTTTTATGGTGCTGTCTGTACCGGCCATGATTTCAACGATGTTGATTTTTGGTCTGGATCGGACCAAATCTGAACCAATTATAGAGACCTATGTTTGGTCCAAATATGGTTTGGTCCGGACCAGATGTCTGTGGACGTTGAAATCAAGGCTGGTCCAGACCGGACCAAATCTGAACCTGTTTATGGCTGCATTTACACAGGCTGCCCAATTCAGATCCTTTTTTTCATTAATTTGTCTTTTGACCAATCAGATACCCTCTGAAACATATCTGATGTGAAAACATCTGATGTGATTGGTCAAAAGACCAATTAGTGAAAAGAATATCAGAATTGGGCTGCCTGTGTAAGTGAAGCCATAGACATCTGTTTTGGCCAAATAAAGGCCGGTCCGGGCTGGACCTAATCTGAACCAAACATAGACATCTATAATTGGTTCAGATTTGGTCCGGTCTGGACCAAATTTCAGAGTATTTGAAATACACCAGACGTCCGGTCTCAAAAAAAGACGTAAAAAAGACGTCGCAGTCGGTAAATGCTTAGTGAGAGATGTCAAAAGCAGTGTTACCGTGGCTAATGCCCCCAAAAAGTATCAGTCGAATCTTACTGACCACGCAGGAGGACATGTCCATGTTCGACGACATGAAGACTGCAGGGGAGCTTGCCAGACTTAATAATATTGTGGCTACTATGGTGGAAACTGTCAGAATGTTTAACTGTGGAGATAATGGAGATCTGGAGTACAAGCCACCCAGGACCACTTCCTCCTTATCAAGGTCTTTAGGACTAAGACTTCACTCCCAGGGACCCCTATTCCAACGGAGGTACCAGTCAATAGTTGTCCAATTGTTAAGAGTGCAACTATTAACATTTACATTTTAGTCATTTAGCAGACACTCTTACCCAGAGCATCTTACAGTAGAGAGGGCAAAAGTTTTCGTACTTTGTCAACATTGTCAATCCAGCCAGAAGGTTCATATCGATTCTGCTTTCAAGAGACTGGAGGAAGTAATTGCCCAGGGGTAGGTTTGCTCTATGTCTTATGATCAACTGGTCGATGAACTTAAGAACCTAATTATGGAGCACTAACAACTATTTATTTTGGTATCGTTGGCAGCTGGGAAAAGTGTTTCAGACACTGTCCTATCGACATTTTAAATGAGGCTAAAACAATGAGGGAAGCTTTCTCCTCTGAACCGATTTATAACTTTACTGAGGAGGTAGTGAAGAGGTTGTTTCTCCCGGTTCTCATACCTACTGCGTAGGGGGGTAGATCAGGAAGCCTCACAGGCTTCAACTGGTGTCTCTGGCCAGAAAAGCTCAAGAAGCACTTCTTGTGGCGGCTCTTTTGGTCTCTAACAACTCCTCATAGCACTACGCCAATGCTGTGAATCTGTTCACAAAGGCTACTTGTTGGACAACTTCTCCCAGTTTTCTTATCCCTCAATGGAGATAGAGCCCATTAAGAAAGCAAGGAACTTCTCAAGATGGAGGCAGCATCAATGACATAGGTAACGTCTGTACTCCCCACTGAGTCTGCTGTTGAGAAATGGAGAGATGCCAGTCTTCCTCAGGCTGAGGCTGTCCAGAAAGGCTGAGGGAAGTTCAGCTTCCTGTCAAAAATGTTCAAGATCAGCTCTAAGGTAGACAGGAGATATAGAGAGGTGCTGGTTAAAATGTTATTATTATTATTTTTAAATTGTAACAATAACAATATTTTGTCTAAGTTGTCATTGAGCAAAAAAGGAGCCAAACCCCGCAGACACTCGGCCCTTCGTGGAATGAGTGTCAAAAGGTATATTGGAGGCGAAGTCAGGCGCAGGAGAGCAGAGTACAATGTACAGGCGCACTTTCATTATAGTTCCAAAAAACGAGAGCACTACATAAATCAAATGCGCTAAAAAACAACAACGTAAAAGTAAAGCGCGTAAACTAACATCACCTAACATGAAAACAATTACACACAAAACATGATGGGAAACAGAGGGTTAATACAAGTAGCTTAAATGAGGAAAGGAAAACCAGGTGTGTATGGAAACAAGACAAGACAAATGGATGTATGAAAAATGGAGCAGCGATGTCTAGAAAGCCGGTGACGTCGATCGCCGCCCGAACAAGGAGAGGAGCGGACTTCGGCGGAAGTCGTGACAATGAGTTTGACACGTTGTGGAGGAAGTCTAATGATGAACTCGTTAAATATAATTTCATTTATCTAATTGTAGCTTTGGTCTTTTCTCTCTATACTGAACAAAAATATAAAACGCCACATGTAAAGTGTTGGTTACATGTTTCAGGAGCTGAAATAAAAAATCCCAGAAAGGTTCTATACGCACAAAAAGCTTATTTCTGTCAAATTGTGTGCACAAATTTGTTTACATCCCTGTTAGTGATCTCCTTTGCCAAGATAATCCATCCATCTGACAGCAGTGGCATATCAAGAAGTTGATTAAACAGCATGATCGTTATACAGGTGCAAATTGTGCTGGGGACAATAAAAAGCCACTCTAAAATGTGCAGTTTTGTCACACAACACAATGTCATTTTAGAGAATTTGGCAGTATGTCCAACCGGCCTCACAATTGCAATCCACATCTAACTACGCCAGTCCAGGACCTCCACATCTGGCTTTTTCACCTGCAGGATCGTCTGAGACCAGCCACCCGGATAGCTGATGAAACTCTGTTTTCACAACTGTCAGAAACCGTCTCAGGGAAGCTCGTCTGCGTGCTTGTTGTCCTCTCCAGGGTCTTTACCTGACTGCATTTCGGCGTCATAACCGACTTCAGTGGGCAAATGCTCACTTTAGATTGCCACTGGCAATCTGGAGAAGTGTGCTATTCACAGATGAATCCCGTTTTCGACTGTACCGGGCAGATGGCGTCGTGGGGGAGAGCGGTTTGCTGATGTCAGCGTTGTGAACAGAGTGCCCCATGATGGCGGTGGGGTTATGGTATTAGCAGGCATAAGCTACGGACAGCGAACAATTGTATCAATGTCAATTTGAATGCACAGAGATAACGTGACAAGATCCTGAGGCCCATTGTAGTGTCATTCATCTGCCGCCATCTCATGTTTCAGCATGATAATGCACAGCCCCATGTCGCAAGGATCTGTACACAATTCCTGGAAGTTGAAAATGTCCCAGTTCTTTCATGGCCTAAACTCACCAGACATGTCACCCATTGAGCTTGTTTGGGATGCTCTGGATCGACGTGTACAACAACGTGTTCCAGTTCCCGCCAATATACAGCAACTTCACACAGCCATCGAAGAGGAGTGGGTTCAACATTCCACAGGCAACAATCAACAGCCTATGCGAAGAAGATGTCACGCTGCAGGAGGCAAATGGTCACACCAGATACTGACTGGTTTTCTGATCCACGCCCCTACCTTTTAAGGTATCTGTGACCAACATAAGCATATCTCTTTCCTCAGTCATGTGAGAATACATTTTTTAGAATTGATTGATTTCCTTATATGAACTGTAACTCAGTAAAATATTTGAAATTGTTGCATGCTGTATTTATATATTTGTTACAGTATATCTTTTCTATTTAATATTTCACACAGTGGTGAATGTAACTGTCTGAAACGTGTAGCAACATTCTAGTAATTCAGATTCATTATATTTGTCATCAAGCCAAGAGAAGCACAAATTGAAATCTTACACAGTAGGCTGTCAATTTGCTATCTGTGTAACGACTCTCGTTGGTGGTAGGAAGAGTGAACCAAAGCGCAGCGTGGAACGTGTTCATGATTATTTTATTTCAAAAGCACTCAAACAAAATAACAAAAATGAAAACAAACGGAGACAGTTCAGTCAGGCATAAAAACACAAAACAGAAAACAAGAGCCCACAAAACCCAAACAGAAAATGACAACTTATATATGATCCCCAATCAGAGACAACGATAGACAGCTGCCTCTGATTGGGAACCACCCTTGGCCAAAACAAAGAAATAGAAAACATAGACTTTCCCACCTGAGTCCCACCCTGACCTAACCAAACATAGAAAATAATAGGGACCTCTTAAGGTCAGGGCGTGACAATCTGCCCCAAGAGATAACGTTAAAATAAAGAGCAGTCTTTTTTATTAAAACAATGTTTATTAAATATATGGTTCAGTCACACAGTAGATTTGCAAGCATCTGCATTTAGCAACATTCTGCACATAAAATACAAATATGAATCTTGCAGCTAGCAAATCCCTGGCACCCATGACTGTTCCCAAAGAAACTAACAGATATATTCAAATACGAATGTCAAAAATCAATTTACACATGATTATCCCTTTATATGATTCAAAATTGCTCTTCCATTTTTGGAGAGCATACAAACTATAATGAAATCTAGACATACAGTACATCAATAACAGGCTGTGTGTATCATGATTCATAAATGTTAGTGCTAAAGTAGCATTTTAACAAAAATAAAACAATGTAATAAGGCAATTCATATTGATTCTGAGTCCAGCATATGAGTAGCCTGGTCCCAGATCTGTTTGCTCTGTCTTGCCATCTCCTATGGTTGTTCGAATGCCAAATCGACCATAGGAGTTGGCTTTACAGCACAAACAGATCTGAGACCAGGCTAGTGTATCAGTAGGCACACGGGTATTATTTAGATGACCATATTTGGTCATATTTACCCTCTGAAAATACTGAGTGACACCATTCCTCAGAGAGAGTGGAGTCATCTGACACACCACGTTGAGGCCAGATGTGCTGAGCGTTGGCACTGGTGCAATGTTTGAAACCGGTTCATTTTCTAACATATTTTCGAACATAACAAGTTAGGAAAAAGGTAAAGAGCTTTTAGCTTTGTATTTTGGTCTCTTTGATTACCTTCTGAAAATGATAGGTGCAAATTTGCAATGGTGCAAATGATAAGTATATCTGGCCCCAAGTCTTCTAGGCTGTCAGATTAACAGACGGATCATAATTTCCCAGCAAAAAAAACTAAGACAAGTAACGGAGGTTAGTCCAGAAAAATAAGGCTTGCTTATTGCATAGTACAGTACAGTACAACTCAGTTTTACCCCTCCTGTGATGGCTGTGTCCAGATATGGGGGAACTTCAATTCTACCAATTCATACAGTACCTGCAAAGGCACTCTGGGCCTTCTTTGTATGCGCATAAGCAATGGCATCTACATTAAGGCAATCTCAGAACGAACCTAAATCTGACTTCAGTGAGTGAAGATTGACCTCGTGTCCAGTACGTGAAATGCATTTTCCCTGTCAACGCGTAGGCCTAGATTCAATCAGATCAAGCTTTAAACGGCGATAGCCAACACCCACATAGCTGATATTTTGCCGGTGTCGGAGGTGTAACTGCGTTGACGCTGTCAAATAGGGGAGCAGCTGCTCTTGTGATCATTGCCACTAAGCCAGAGTTCTGAATGAAAAAATGTAGGCTACAGTTGAAGTCGGAAGTTTACATACACCTTAGCCTTATACATTTAAACTCAGTTTTTCACAATTCCTGACATTTAATCCTAGTATTTGGTAGCATTGCATTTAAATTGTTTAACTTGGGTCAAACGTTTCGGGTAGCCTTCCACAAGTTTCCCACAATAAGTTGGCTGAATTTTGGCCCATTCCTCCTGACAGAGGTGGTGTAACTGAGTCAGGTTTGTAGGCCTCCTTGCTTGCACACGCTTATTCAGTTCTGCCCACAAATTTTCTATGGGATTGAGGTCAGGGCTTTGTGATGGCCACTCCAATACCTTGACTTTGTTGTCCTTAAGCCATTTTGCCACAACTTTGGAAGTATGCTTGGGGTCATTGTCCATTTGGAAGACCCATTTGCAACCAAGCTTTAACTTCCTGACTGATGTCTTGAGATGTTGCTTCAATATATCCACATAATTTTCCTTCCTCATGTCAATTAGCCATCAGAAGCTTCTAAAGCCATGACATCATTTTCTGGAATTTTCCAAGCATTTAAAGGCACAGTCAACTTAGTGTATGTAAACTTCTGACCCACTGGAATTATGATATTACAAGTGAATTATAAGTGAAATAATCTGTCTGTAAACAATTGTTGGGAAAATTACTTGTGTCACGCACAAAGTAGATGTCCTAACCGACTTGCCAAAACTATAGTTTGTTAACAAGAAATTTGTGGAGTGGTTGAAAAACAAGTTTTAATGACTCCAACCTAAGTGTATGTAAACTTCTGACTTCAACTGGATGTAGAAATAATGATGCTCAAATTGAAAATCATTCAACTGAATAATGAGGATTTCTATCAGCCTAATCCAGGTGTAGATTACATCTCACGGTTCAGCGTTCCAACTTGTAAACAACGCTACATGGGATTTCTGTCCATGCGACTCTCTGCAGCTAATGGCGATGTCTGCTTTAGGTATAATGCTCGGAGCCGCTTGTGGATTTCACAGTTCTAATGCAGTTCCACCTCAGGCACCGCCAAAACAACTGCTATGCAGATGTCGGCTAGCGTGGATCTGATAGAACCTAGCCCTTATTTTGAATTATAAACTGGGTGGTTCGAGCCCTGAATGCTGATTGTCTGAAAGTCGTGGTATATCAGCCCGTATACCACGGGTATGACAAAACATTTATTTTTACTCTTCTAATTACGTTGGTCACCAGTTTATAATAGCAATAAGGCACCTCGGGGGTTTGTGGTATATGGCCAATATACCACGGCTAAGGGCTGTATCCAGGAACTCCACATTGTGTCGTGCATAAGAACAGCCCTTAACTGTAATAAATTGGCCAAACACCACATCCCCTCAGGCCTTATTGCTTAAATATATCATACGGACCACTGAATGCTTTGCTAGATCACTAATGGCTGAATATGTCCGGTTTCCTTGATCTTAACATGGTTAGGATGAATACTGGGGTGAATACACAGTAAAATGACCATAGGCGTACAGTAAGTTGAGTGTGTGTGGAGATACTTGTGTTTAGTAGGAGTGACCGCTCTGATCAGTGGTAGGCCAATTAGGATCAGTGAGGAGGAACCAACACTGCACCTTATTGTGGAATACAAGTTCATCCCTATATGGGTAAACCGGTGAAGCACCAATAGTTTCCACAGGGCTCCTCTTAGATCAACTGGAAACCAGCTGAAGAAAAGGGGGACCACAGCATTGAGGAACAAAGGCATTTCCTCCATCATCTTCCCCGGTTCAGGTGGTGGGGTAGCCAGGGGCCGGAGGGTCAAGGGTCAGCTCCTACTGCCTCTCCGTCCTTCTCCAGCTCCTCCTGGATCTCATCACTGTTCCCTGAGTCGCTGCTCGCTACCGAGCTGAACGATGGAGAGTTCCTGCACCAGAGAAAGGGGAAACAAGTACAGATGTCAGTCATTGATATCTGTGTGATTATGCCTACTGTGTAGCAAGGCCTTTCTCAAGACACGTCTCAGTGGAACAATGCACCATTGCATTGAAATGCCATTGTTTGCCATGAGTGGAGAAAGAGGTGTGTCTGACCTGCCGGTGCCCCCTGAGCCCTTGATGAGTCTCCTGCAGGTCTCCATCTGAACATCCAGGCCTCTCTTCATAGAACACATCTCCATGTACTCCTGTAGGTGACGGTTCATATCACTCTTAGCTGTAGCCAACTCATACTGAGGAAAGAGCGAGAATCCAAGATGTGGGAGAGAGGAGTCAAAAGGAGAGTAAGATAGGTGAACGATGTAAGAGAGTAAGAGCAAAAGAGTGGGAGGAGATGTGAGAGGGTGGGTCAGAGAGGGAGATTGAAAAGAGAAAGTGGCGCAGAGATTGAGGGGCAAAGACCCTCTGCAGTAATAATTGATGACTAACACACAGGAGAGTGAGTTGCACACATGAACCTTGACCTCTCTTCTCTTGGTCTCTTACCTCTATTTGACCCATGGTCTCCTGGTACTCCTTCTCTCGGTTCTGGAAAAGCATCTCGGTCTCGTCGATCAGGCTGCCCAAACTGCCATCCTGAGAGGCCTAACAATCCCCAACAGACCCTTGTAAACTATGTGTACTGTGGCAACGTTCAAAGTGCAGTGGTAGACTTTATTTTGCAGCTTGGAGGCACCGTTATCGACAATAAACACTTTCATAAAGTTTACATTCGTACAGTCGTAAAATGGATAGATAAGGTAGATAAACATCCCACTGGGCACAGACTTCAGTTCAATGTCTAGTTTTGATTTACATTCGGTTGAGTTGTCAACTAACATTAATTCAACGTGAAATGAGCAAAACATTTCACCATCTCATTGGATTTAGGTTGAAGTTGGGTTAAACATTTTTTTCTTTACAATTCCCTTACGTTGATTACTTTTTTTCCAAACCCAATCATTTTCCCACGTTGATTCAACACCATCGCATTGAGTTTTTTGTTTGAAATGACGTGGAAACAACGTTTTTGCCCAGTGGGATGGGTCGAACACACAATTTAGCAATACACACACCAACACACAATTAGACAAACAATCAATCCAAATAAATAATGACACAATTGTATTTTTTACATATATTCCTTAACAGTTTCTGAGGCCACTCAGATGAAATGTCTTACAGTACAAGGGCATGAGGCAGGTAGCCTAGTGGTTAGAGCATTGTGCTCGTAACCAAAAGGTTGCTAGATCGAAAACCCGAGCTGACAACGTAAAAATCTGTCATTTTGCATCTGAACATGGCAGTTAACCCACTGTTCCTAGGTCATCATTGTAAATAAGAATTTGTTCTTAACTGACTTGCCTAGTTAAATAAAGTTATTTTAAAAATGAGGAAATACAGAGAGAAGGCCTAAAAAAAATCCTCGACAGAGACATACAGGTAACTGACAAAATAAAGCAAACACTGGAGTCATTTGGCAGTTACCTGTATCTGACATATTTGAAAAGTTCCCAGACACTGCTTTTGGATGAGCAGTAGGGGGCAGCACTAACCTGCCCAGGGCCCTCCCCCTGTCCTTCTGCTGCAGCAGCACTGGCTGCAGCACAGGGGGTGTTGTAGTTGGCAAAGTCCTCCCAGAGGAGCAGTGTCTCCTCATTCTCCTCCCAAGTTAGGCTGTCACAGTCATCATCAAAGTCAAACGTCTCTCTCCTGGTGACAAAGGAATTATCATCTGAGCAAGTTCTGCAAACAAGAAAGGGAGGGAGAAGAGGGAAGAGGGAGGGACAGAGAGAAAGAGTGGCGACACGGAGGTGGAAAGGGAGGGGAGGAAAGAAAGAAGACAAAAAAGAAAGGAGGAAAACCAAAACCAAAACCAAACGGAAAGGCATGCACATTTTAAAAGGGTTCGCAAATGAAGAGGACAGGGAAGAGAGAAAACAACAGAGACAGTGACTGACAGAGATGAAAACATCACAAAGTAATGAAGCACACATGAAACTGACTATGCGACGCTATCTAACGCTACAGACGACAGTGGGGATTTAATTCACAGATTGATATCATATGACTTAAACAACACAGTTAGTTGGATAACATATCGACTCTAGTCGTTCAGCTGGCACTCATTAGCAATTGAGGCTAAACAAGTTACATAACACAGGTCAAAGGTTCGGCCACTCACAACTGATTGAGCATGCGTTTCATCTCGTCTGTGATGTTGAGTGACTCTACGACCTGCTCCTTCTCCTCCTCTTCATCCTCCTCTCCACCACCAGACTCACTTTCAATCTCAGGACTCCTCTCCTCGTAGACAGCCTTACGCTCTTTCCTCCTGCAAGATGCAGCCCCCTGTGAAACCACACACTAGTCAGCTGTGTGTGAACGAGAGTGAAAATGTGTGTGTGTGTGTGGAAAAAACATTTAATGGACATTTGTGTCCCATTTTCCACGTGGAATGAGCCCTTTACACAAGGGGTACATATGAAAAGCTATCCAGTTACTTTGCTCTCTGGGGGTGCTCTGGAGGGGCTCATGTGTGGGCTCATGTTGAACATCTTGCTCATGTCTTCTGAGTTGCGTTGTTGAGCCACGTCACAAAGCTTGGCCGTGATGTCAATGCGTCTGCAGATGTCCATGTCCACCTTCATGGCCTTCTTCTGGATCGCAGTGTCCAAGTCCGACATTTCCTACAATAAATATTACATTGGTTATGATGATCAGAGAATATTATACCCATGAGTGGTGTCACCGTCTACTATTTGCCCAATACTGCAAGTAAGAGTGTACAGTTTTCGGAGGCAGGACCTCAACATCATCATCCCATTTTTTTGTTAATCTCATAGTATCTCGAGGCAGTGACTTGCAGTTTAAAAGTAATAAACTCACTTAAAGGGGAAGTTTAAGAATATTTTTTTGGAGTGATTCCATACATTGAAACTAGTTAAGCAGAGTTTGCCTTCTTCCTCTCTCTCCCTGCATTCTGTTACTGGAAAGCTGCAAAAATGGGTCACGTGACGTGTTTTTGTGCACTTATAGCACTGCTCTGTTGTCAGTCAACGAGTTATTAATTGTGGACATTTTTTTGTTTTACTGAAAGCCTACGGCCGAATGAGACATACATAATATATATATATATATTTTTAAAGTACTATCGACTTTGAGTCAGGAAATGTATACTTTTCCACATAAAACTATTGGGATCATTTTATGTGAAGACTGCAAAAACAGCAGATATGGGTAACTCTCTTGTGCTTAAAAACTGAATCTACGGCCCTTATTCACAATCACAGATGCAAGAGATAAGTACGAAGTAAACAACCTGACCAACTGCAACAACAGTGAAGATGGGTGAGATCTGCACCTGCGCTATTGTGGCGCAAACTCTGTGCCCTTATTTGGAGCAAATGGGGGAGAAGGAACTGGCGAAAAAGTTGAACAACTTATCAACGATAGCCTAAAGTTAGTTCTGAAAAGTGGAAATCCGAAGAGATGGCAGCAAGAGCAAGCTGGTGTTCGGTCCCTGGCTGCACTTTATATAAGAACTATAATAAATATCACTGTTTTCCGTTGACAGATGCAGAAGTAGAGATAAAAACAAGTAAATAAGATGTAAACACTCCTACAGCCGATCTTGCTAATTTACGTGTCTGTAGTAAGCATTTAATCGACAATGACTGCAAAAGAGATATACAATCGGAACAAAACACCAAAGAAAACTCAAAGACACAGCTGTTCATTCTGTATACCCATGGAATGGATCTCGTGTCATGCCAAAAAAACAGAAGAGCTTTTGAGAAGGGAAAGCACCAAAGCGAGTGTGCAGAGCAGACTGGTCTCATAAACTAGACAGTAACAGTAAACGTAAATCAGGGACACTCAAATTAGTATGATATACTGTAGTTATGTTTGATATGGTTATATAAATTAGAGGGGTTACTTAAGGCAAAAATAAAAGGAGGGTGGGTTGGTCGGGGTGGATGTGTTGGTGTATGATGCGAACGTCCAGCAACCTAAAGGTTATGTGTTTTAATCTCATCACGGACAACTTTAGCATTTTAGCAACTTTTCTGCTACTTACTACTTTTGAGCTACTTTGCAACTGCTTAGCATGTTAGCTAACCCTTCCCCAAACGCTTTTAGCTAACCCTAACTCTAACCATAACCCTTTAACCTAACTCCTAACCTTAACCCGAACGTTAGCCACCTAGCTAACGTAACATATAAGTTTAGCAAATTCGTAACATACAGTACTTTTTTGCAAATTCGTAAAATATTGTACGAAATGCAATTCGTAAAGTATTGTACGAATTGTATTCCTAACATATCATATGACTTGCAATTTGTAACATACAGTGCCTTGCGAAAGTATTCAGCCCCCTTGAACATTGCGACCTTTTTCCACATTTCAGGCTTCAAACATAAAGATATAAAACTGTATTTTTTTGTGAAGAATCAACAACAAGTGGGACACAATCATGAAGTGGAACGACATTTATTGGATATTTCAAACTTTTTTAACAAATCAAAAACTGAAAAATTGGGCGTGCAAAATTATTCAGCCCCCTTAAGTTAATACTTTGTAGCGCCACCTTTTGCTGCGATTACAGCTGTAAGTCGCTTGGGGTATGTCTCTATCAGTTTTGCACATCGAGAGACTGAATTTTTTTCCCAATCCTCCTTGCAAAACAGCTCGAGCTCAGTGAGGTTGGATGGAGAGCATTTGTGAACAGCAGTTTTCAGTTCTTTCCACAGATTCTCGATTGGATTCAGGTCTGGACTTTGACTTGGCCATTCTAACACCTGGATATGTTTATTTTTGAACCATTCCATTGTAGATTTTGCTTTATGTTTTGGATCATTGTCTTGTTGGAAGACAAATCTCCGTCCCAGTCTCAGGTCTTTTGCAGACTCCATCAGGTTTTCTTCCAGAATGGTCCTGTATTTGGCTCCATCCATCTTCCCATCAATTTTAACCATCTTCCCTGTCCCTGCTGAAGAAAAGCAGGCCCAAACCATGATGCTGCCACCACCATGTTTGACAGTGGGGATGGTGTGTTCAGGGTGATGAGCTGTTGCTTTTACGCCAAACATGACGTTTTGCATTGTTGCCAAAAAGTTCAATTTTGGTTTCATCTGACCAGAGCACCTTCTTCCACATGTTTGGTGTGTCTCCCAGGTGGCTTGTGGCAAACTTTAAATGACACTTTTTATGGATATCTTTAAGAAATGGCTTTCTTCTTGCCACTTTCTTCCGGCTTTAAACTTCTTCACAACAGTATCTCGGACCTGCCTGGTGTGTTCCTTGTTCTTCATGATGCTCTCTGCGCTTTTAACGGACCTCTGAGACTATCACAGTGCAGGTGCATTTATACGGAGACTTGATTACACACAGGTGGATTGTATTTATCATCATTAGTCATTTAGGTCAACATTGGATCATTCAGAGATCCTCAGTGAACTTCTGGAGAGAGTTTGCTGCACTGAAAGTAAAGGGGCTGAATAATTTTGCACGCCCAATATTTCAGTTTTTGATTTGTTAAAAAAGTTTTAAATATCCAATAAATGTCGTTCCACTTCATGATTGTGTCCCACTTGATGTTGATTCTTCACCAAAAAATACAGTTTTATATCTTTATGTTTGAAGCCTGAAATGTGGCAAAAGGTCGCAAAGTTCAAGGGGGCCGAATACTTTCGCAAGGCACTGTATATGAAATGGTTGATGGACATCCACAAATGAATACATACCATACAAAACGTAACATATCATAACTAAATGGGGTGTCTCGGATTTACATACAGAATAACAAGAAATGTGGTGCGGAGGTATATAGTCTAATCAATGCAGTTCGAGTTGATCTTATGGTGCTGTAACCATTGCACCATATCATGTAGACATTTAATTTAAATTGAACCTTTATTTAACCACAGCCTAGGCGCTCTACCGGTTAGCATATGTGCCTTGTCTTTATGACAATGGGGTTGAGGAGATTATAGACAGTAATTGTGTCATCTTACATTGTAACAGACATTAATTGTGTGATCTTACATTGCAGAATAAAAATGAAAGGTGTTGTTGCATTTTAATTACTTATGATCAGGTCTAGTCACTTTTATTCATAATCATAATCTCCAGTGTCTGATGTGTTGGTTAGCCATGGTTTATTTGCATGAGAACATGTCATGCTTTAACAACTGTATAGCCTTGCATGAAATACATGGCCCCAGGAACCACCTGGGGTAGGCCTATTTGGCCGCATGTAGTCTGGTCTATTGTGTATTTGTAACCCCCACCTCTACTGTCGATAGTGGTCATGAGTATCATAATAATTTAATTACTTTTAGCCCAATGGACACAAAACATTTTTATTACAGATTATAAACGTGGTATCACATTATACTTGTGTGTTACTGTTAGAGACTATCTGACTTGATCCCGTGTTAATCTATTTATAATTCTATAATTAGCCTAGCAGTAGTAATTATCATGTTATGGTTGAGATGGAATGATCTATGTGCATTATATTTGTAGCGGTAGTAATTATTGTGTTATGGGTTAGATGGAATGATCTATGTGCATTAAATTTGTAGCGGTAGTAATTATTGTGTTATGGGTTAGATGGAATGATCTATGTGCATTGTATTTGGGCAGAGGGAAAGGGGGCCTGTCTCTTGAGGCCAAGAATGATTCCACGAGGGTTGAATAGTAGTCATGTGTCTGGAGTTAGTGCTGATAGATCATAATTACTAATCTATAACACTTTCTTATATCTTTACTGTTTTATATCATTGTATACTCTTGGTGTGAATGTACCCTTTTTATATATTCTTAGAGATTGAAATTAAGTGCTAGGTTTAAGCTCTTTGTGTATGAGAAGTGTAATTATCTAGTGGTCTTCAGTGGACTTTAGGAATGTGTACTTCCAATAACTCAAGGCCTCTCCTGACTGACAAGAAGACCCGTGAAAGGCACGGAGGAATACGAAAGCTCTGGATTTAGGCTGGGACACGATAACACCAACGGGAGGAACAGACTCAGTTCTTGCCCAGCAACAGAGATTGATTGTTTAATACAGAAATACAACAAGGTCACTCCGCCTAATCGGAAGGTATAAATATATGCGCTTGTGTGACCTGTAGGAGTGGTTTTGCAGATGTAACACCCAGTGTTGTGAATAAATCAAGCTTGAGTTTTTCTTGGGAGTCCGTCGGGATTATTGTACCAGAAATTAGAATCCAACCGTTAGGATGGAAGTTTTTCTTTGTCAATACATATAACAATAGTAATTTAGCATATAACCCATACGATATCAACTGTCAATAGCTTTCACGTTTAGAATTGTATGTATCAGGAACTCCCATTGTGTCACAAATAACTGTGAGGTCAATTTCCCCAACTCACTCGGCAGGTTCTGGGCTCAATAGATTGGTCTTCAAAGGACCCCAAAGAACTGCAAGCTCCTCTGGCACCCATGTGAGTTGATGTTGTCAACTGGAAATGTTCACACTTTTTCCCAATGTCTGATGTGTTGGCTAGCTATGGCTTATTTGCGTGACAAACTTTCAGGCAACTGTATAGCCTTACGTGGAATACCTAGCCCGAGGAACCACCTGTGGTATATGATTGTCCATAGTCTGTCTATTTTGTATTTTTAAGCCCCACCTCACATCGTCAATAGGGGCTACGGGTATAATTACTTTTTTAACAGTATGGCCATATGTTTTACGGGTTAGTAAACATGGTATCGCTTGTGTGTTAGGGTGGACATTTTTCTTTGTCAATACACATAACGATAATAATTTGGCATATAACTCATACTATATCAACTATTAATTCCTGTCACATTTCCTTTTGTATATAAATACTGTATGAACTGACAGAATGCTAATGTTGCATTACATTTGTTTTATGAAAGACTGCATCAACAAGTCAAAGCTCCGGGCCTGATGTCTTTCAGGCATCCCGGTCCCCTACCCGTCTCTTAAAGCTCTGGACCTTCTACCCATGTGTCCCCTACCACTAAGAAGACCAGGCAGGAGGTAACCAGCTCTGTATTTGGCACTTGACATTGCATTATGAAAACATGCATTTCACATTCGATTCAAATGGGTGACAGTTAAGCTGCTTTAAATGTGTCATAATCTTCTCTCGGCATCTTGAGTCCATGGGCTTTGCAACTGTGTCCAGAGCTTCAGATTCACCAGAAAAAGATCCAAGAGTCTTCGGTAAGTATCCTAGGACAATTGACATATTTTCTATGATTCCATATAGCAAAGTCTTATTCAGTATGTGCTGTTATAATTTCTGAACTCTTAAGGCCATATTGGAGTATTGTCTTTCTAAGGAGGATCAGGGAACTGCAGCCTCCTTCACCTCGTCCTGCGCAACATCCATGATCTCCACCTTCCCAGCTGGACACAAGCTTTAGCTCCCCTGATTACAAGGACCAGGGCTCTGACAACATACTGTACCTCCAACATCCACCAAATCAAGTCTGGAGTCTTGAGTTCGACTCAACTACATCTTAAACAAACCGTGATCAGTGGACCCAACGGAAGTATACTGTGCATGGAGTCCAAGATCATGGATCTAATCAAGCTTATCCAAAAGTGTTGGTCTGCCATAATCAACACCAGCAAAATATTAAAAGGAAGACAAATTGAGATCAACTGGCAGAGCGCATCAAAGGATGTATGGGGAGTTGGGGATCTTGCCCGAATGTTAGAAGGATGTCACAGGCTAATGTAGTTGCACCGTCTTCAGTGCTGTTCACTGGTGACACTTTCACAGACATACATTACTAGGCTGAACTATGTCCAATACAGTTCCCTTCACAAACAACATAATTCTTAGTCCTCTTACTTCCTACCCGTCACAACCCAGGATTACAGACAGACTGAAGCAGGAAAATATCATTTCCACTATTGTTCAGAATGGCAATGAAGGCAAAGCTGTGCACATCTGTGGTGATGGAAGGAATGACAGCCCTGGCTGGCCAGTCCGCTAAATTTACGACATATAGGTAATTGAAATTATAACCAGATCATAATAAATCATATTCATATCATAATCAATATTTTTTTAAGGGACATTTTCGTTTTGCATAGCACTGCATAGCAGATAGCGTATGAAACAATGGGTTCTCTACTTGACATGAAAATCATTCATTCCTTCATTTATACAGCTTCATGGATGACAAGACCAAGAAAGTAATTCAAGCTAATGTGATTTCGGTAGGTCCATTCATTGCAGTTATTGCTTCCAGTATAGTCAATGTGAATGGTCAAATGTTAATGGTATTTCAAATCAGTTTTTCTATACCTCTTATTTTTCGTATTTTCCAAAACAGATCACTGAAGCCACCAGGTCAATTTCAAGGACTGAACAGCATACTGACAGAGGGTGTACCTGTAGAGTTTATAACTACTCTTGTTCAACAGGGCTGGCACAGTTATCGTATAATCGTGTAACAGACAATTATGAACAATAAACGTGAACTCAAAAATATGATCGTCTTAATACATATTCATTTTAGGAGAAGGGGGAATTCAACTTCATATTCAAGTAGATATAGTTTACCCAATAGCAGTTTTCAATTTTAACATGAAGTGGGTCAAATTGGTATTAATTTTACAGGTAGAACTGCATCGTTGGGAGGAGAAGCTGTGTTGTATTCATTACGTTTGTCATAGCTATTTTTCAGAGATGCATTCCAAGGCTCAAAACATTTTTCAACAAAAATGACAATTATGACAATAACCGTGGCCATCTGCATGGCAATTAATCGTTACCCAAAATTCCATAATCGTCACAGCCTACCTTCCACCATCAATAAGAAAAAGAATGCCAGAAGAACACCCAACATGAGCTGGACTGATGGCATGTTTCAAAGGGTAAGTTTATAACTATTCCACCAACAGAGATGTCCTTCACTGTCATGTTTGCGTTTTTTGATGTTTAGGTAAAATGTTGACATTTCCTCTAATAGGCTTGACAAAGAAACTTCTGGCAGAGTAAAATGCGCTACATGGTCAATCCGACGTCTGCATTGGCCGTGCAGCATTTCATACTTCTTGCGCTTCGCGGAGCAGCACAGAGCTTTTGTGAAGGAAGTTGTCAATGAAGGGAGTTTGTGTTTATAAAGGACCTCTCGGCCTCACCTACCATCAACCAATCATGTCAATGTGGAGCTATACGTAGCCCTCCACATCAATTTCAGGTCAAGACTCTGGTGAGGACGACGAGCACTCAGATGAGCTTTCCTGAGACGCTATCTGACAGTTTGTGCAGAAATTCGGTTGAGCAAACTCACGAGTTTCATCACCTACATGTGGTCTGCGGTTGTGAGGCCGGTTGGACACTCTGCCAAATTTTCTAAAACAAGTTTGGCGGCAGCTTATGGTAGAGAAAGTAACATTCAATTCTCTGGCAACAGCCTGGCAGACATTCTTGCAGTCAGCATGCCGAATGCATGCTCCCACAAAACTTGATCTGTGGCATTGTGTTGTGTGACAAAACTGCACATTTCAGAGTGGCCTTTTATTATCCCCAGCTCAAGGTGCACCTGTGTAATGATCATGCTGTTTTATCAGTTTCTTAATTTGCCACACCTGTCAGGTGGATTAATTATCTTGGCAAATGAGAAAATCCTGGGATCTTTTATTTCAGCTCATGAAACATGTGACCATGTGTTTATATTTTTGTTCAGTATAAGATACACTATATACACAAAAGTATGTGGGCACCCCTTCAAATTAGTGAATTTGGCTAATTCAAACAGACCCATTGCTGACAGGTGTATAAAATCAAGGACACAGCCATGCATTCTCCATAGACAAATATTGGTAGTAGAATGGCCTTACTGAAGAGCTTAGTGACTTTCAATGTGGCACTGTCATAGGATGCCACCTTTCCAACAAGTCAGTTCGTCAAATTTCTGCCCTGCTAGAACTGCCCCGGTCAACTGTAAGTGCTGTTATTGTGAAGTGGAGACGTCTAGGAGCAACAACGGCTCAGCCGTGAAGTGGTAGGCCACACAAGCTCACAGAACAGGATAGCCGAGTGCTGAAGAGGGTAAAAACCATCTGTCTTCGGTTGCAACACTCACTACCGAGTTCCAAACTTGCTCTGGAAGCAATGTAGGCACATCAGGAGCTTCATGAAATGGGTTTCCATGGCCGAGCAGCCGCACAGAAGCCTAAGATCATCATGCTGAATGCCAAGCGTCGGCTGGAACAATGTTAACCTCTCTTGGGTAGGGGGCAGTATTTTGACGTCCGGATGAAGCGTGCCCAAAGTAAACTGCCTGTTACTCAGGCCCAGAAGCTAGGATATGCACTCTAAAGTTTCTAAAACTGTTACAACTATGTCTGTGAGTATAATAGAACTGTTATGGCAGGCGAAACCCAGAGGACAACCCCATTTTGGCTGTAGTGTTTCCAAGCGAGTGGAAGAGAACATGTTTTTTGGTATTTTTCTCCGGTAAAGACAATACCGATTCTCCGTCTTAAATTGTATCATTTATTTACGTATTAGGGTACCCAAGGATTGTTTATAAACGTTGTTTGACTTGTTTGGAAAAGTTTATTAGTAACGTTTGGGATTCATTTTGTATGCATTTTGATGGAGAGAAACTGGGTGGATTATTGACTGAAGCGCGCCAGCTAAACTGAGTTTTTATGGATATAAAGAAGGACATTATCGAACAAAAGGACCATTTGTGATGTAACTGGGACCTTTTGGAGTGCCAACAGAAGAAAATCATCAAAGGTAAGGCATTTTGTATATCGCTATTTCTGACTTTCGTGACGTGACGCACCTGCTTGGTTGAAATATGTTTTTCATGTGTTTGTATGCGGGGTGCTGTCCTCAGATAATCGCATGGCTTGCTTTCGCCGTAAAGCCTTTTTGAAATCTGACATGGAGGCTGGATTAACCAGAAGTTAAGCTTTATTTTGATGTATTACACTTGTGATTTTATGGAAGTTAAATATTTATAACACTGTAGTTTGAATTTCGCGCTCTGCAATTTCACCGGATGTTGGCCAGGTGGGACGCTACGTAAATATATATATATATATATATTTTTTACCCCCTTTTCTCCCCAATTTCGTAGTATCCAATTGTTAGTAATTACTATCTTGTCTCATCGCTACAACTCCCGTACAGGCTCGGGAGAGACGAAGGTCGAAAGCCATGCGTCCTCCGAAACACAACCCAACCAAGCCGTACTACTTCTTAACACAGGGCGCATCCAACCCGGAAGCCAGCCGCACCAATGTGTCGGAGGAAACACCGTGCACCTGGCAAACTTGGTTAGCGTGTACTGCGCCTGGTCCGCCACAGGAGTCGCTGGTGCGCGATGAGACATGGACACGACCAAACCCTCCCTAACCCAGACGACACTAGGCCAATTGTGCGTCGCCCCACGGACCTCCCCGGTCGCGGCCGGCTGCGCCACCAGAGTCTCTGGTGGCACAGCTAGCGCTGCAGTGCCCTAGACCACTGCGCCACCCGGGAGGCCCTTGTACATCACACTTTGAAGACAATTATGTCTAGCATACTATAAAGTACCACCTTCCCTGTTACAACATAAGCTACCTATATTTTGTGAAACACAAAAAGTATAGTTTAGAATATGTGTGTACCATGTAAGCATGTATAACAGCACTCCACATTAATTGTGTAGGTGAGAAACGCTTCAAGGCTGTGTTCCCGAAACAGTCCAAGCAGTGGGTGGCCTGAAAAATGTATGAACCAAAACAGTTCCAGTTCAGGAAGAAACTGGTTGACCAGGTACTGGAGCAACGACAGGATCGAACAGTGGTTTACAGGCATCCTTCATCACACCTGCTCAAGCCTAACGTTCCAGCCAACATTGCATGTGGCTACTTCTTCGTTGTGGAGTGATTCTCTTTCTCAGGTCTCTCTTCTGTGGCAAAGACTTTTGGGATGCACATACTGTACAATAGTCGCTAACATTATGTTGTAACATTGTTGTTTTGTTTTTTAGAACCAAAAGTTTTCCCTTTTCTTTTGGACATTTTTTATGACTCAAAATAACATTACAATACTTGCTTTATTGGTCCATTTGCATGGATATTCTTTATTTATGCAGTCAAAGTACAGTTGAAGTCTGAAGTTTACATACACCATAGCCAAATCAATTTTAACTCAGGTTTTCACAATTACTGACATTTAATCTGAGTACAAATTCCCTGTCTTAGGTAGGTTGGTTTACCACTTTATTTGAAAAATGTGAAATGTCAGAATAATAGGTAGAGAGAATGATTTATTTCAGCTTTTATTTACTTCATCACATTCGCAGTGGGTCAGAAGTGTACACTCAATTAGCATTTGGTAGAATTTCCTTAAAATTGTTTATCTTGGGTCAAATGTATCGGGTAGCCTTCCACAAGCTTCCCACAATAAGTTGGGTGACTTTTGGCCCATTCATCCTGACAGAGCTGGTGTAACTGACAGTTCTGCCCACAAATTTTCTATGGGATTGAGGTCAGGGCTTTGCCACTCCAATACCTTGATTTTGTTGTCCTTAAGCCATTTTGCCACAACATTGGAAGTATGCTTGGGGTCACTGTCCATTTGGAAGATCAATTTGCGACCAAGCTTTAACTTCCTGACTGATGCCTTGAGATGTTGCTTCAATATATCCACGTAATTTCCCTTCCTCACGAAGCCATCTATTTTGTGAAGTGCACCAGTCCCTCCTGCAGCAAAGCACCCCCACAACATGATGCTGCCACCCCCATGCTTCACGGTTGGGATGGTGTTCTTCGGCTTGCAAGCTTCCCCCCTTTTCCTTCAAACATAACGATGGTCATTACGGCCAAACAGTTATATTTTTGTCTCACCAGACCTGAGGACATTTCTCCAAAAAGTATGATCTTTGTCCCCATGTGCAGTTGAAAGCAGTAGTATGGCTTTTTTATGGCGGTTTTGGAGCAGTGGCTTCTTCCTTGCTGAGCGGCCTTTCAGGTTATGTCAATATAGGACTCTTTTTACTGTGGATATAGATACTTTTGTACCTGTTTCCTCCAGCATCGTCACAAGGTCCTTTGCTGTTGCTTTGGGATTGATTTGCACTTTTCACACCAGAAGTACATTAATCTCTAGGAGACAGAACTTGTCTCCTTCCTAAGCAATATGATGGCTGCGTGGTCCCAAGGTGTTTATATTTGCGCACTATTGTTTGTACAGATGAACGTGGTACCTTCAGGCATTTGGAAATTGCTCCCAAGGATGAACCAGACTTGTGGAGGTCTTGGCTGATTTCTTTTGATTTTCCCATGATGTCAAGCAAAGAGGCACTGAGTTTGAAGGTTGACCTTGAAATACAGCCACAGGTACACCTCCAATTGACTCAAATGATGCCAATTAGCCCATCAGAAGCTTCTAAAGCCATGACATAATTTTCTGGAATTTTACAAGCTGTTTAAAGGCAGTCAACTTCGTGTATGTGAACTTCTGACCCACTAGAATTGTGATACAGTGAAATAATCTGTCTGTCAACAATTGTTGGAAAAATTACTTGTGTCATGCACAAAGTAGATGTCCTAACCGACTTGCCAAAACTATAGTTTGTTTAACAAGAACTTTGTGGAGTGGTTGAAAAATGAATTTTAATGATTCTAACCAAATCAAATCAAATGTTATTTGTCACATACACATGGTTAGCAGATGTTAATGCGAGTGTAGCGAAATGCTTGTGCTTCTAGTTCCGACAATGCAGTAATAACCAACAAGTAATCTAACTAACAATTCCAAAACTACTGTCTTATACACAGTGTAAGGGTATGCATATGAGATGAATAATGTTTGCATATGAGATGAATAATGTAGGGTAAGTAACATTATATCTGGTAGCATTGTTTAAAGTGGCTAGTGATATATTTACATCATTTCCCATCAATTCCCATTATTAAAGTGGCTGGAGTTGAGTCAGTGTCAGTGTTAGTGTGTTGGCAGCAGCCACTCAATGTTAGTGGTGGCTGTTTAACAGTCTGATGGCCTTGAGATAGAAGCTGTTTTTCAGTCTCTCGGTCCCAGCTTTGATGCACCTGTACTGACCTCGCCTTCTGGATGATAGCGGGGTGAACAGGCAGTGGCTCGGGTGGTTGATGTCCTTGATGATCTTTATGGCCTTCCTGTAACATCGGGTGGTGTAGGTGTCCTGGAGGGCAGGTAGTTTGCCCCCGGTGATGCGTTGTGCAGACCTCACTACCCTCTGGAGAGCCTTACGGTTGTGGGCGGAGCAGTTGCCGTACCAGGCGGTGATACAGCCCGCCAGGATGCTCTCGATTGTGCATCTGTAGAAGTTTGTGAGTGCTTTTGGTGACAAGCCGAATTTCTTCAGCCTCCTGAGGTTGAAGAGGCGCTGCTGCGCCTTCTTCACGATGCTGTCTGTGTGAGTGGACCAATTCAGTTTGTCTGTGATGTGTATGCCGAGGAACTTAAAACTTGCTACCCTCTCCACTACTGTTCCCTCTGCTGTTTCCTGAAGTCCACAATCATCTCCTTAGTTTTGTTGACGTTGAGTGTGAGGTTATTTTCCTGACACCACACTCCGAGGGCCCTCACCTCCTCCCTGTAGGCCGTCTCGTCGTTGTTGGTAATCAAGCCTACCACTGTTGTGTCGTCCGCAAACTTGATGATTGAGTTGGAGGCGTGCGTGGCCACGCAGTCGTGGGTGAACAGGGAGTACAGGAGAGGGCTCAGAACGCACCCTTGTGGGGCCCCAGTGTTGAGGATCAGCGGGGTGGAGATGTTGTTGCCTACCCTCACCACCTGGGGGTGGCCCCAACCTAAGTGTATGTAAACTTTTGACTTCAACTGTACCTAACCTGACACACATCACAGGCTGGGAGTAGCACAAACCATTAACTTCAACTGTTTACAAGCCCTGGGAGTCTTTCACTTCCCCAAAACCAGTGTAGACCCCATAGGGTGATGGATATTTAGTGCGGATGGCATTTACCACGCAGGATGGGAGAGGAATCCAGACTCCTGGACCCAGTGTCTCGCCACGGAGGACCCATTCCAAAACGATGCGGTAGAAGACCAGTCTGAACTGCCTGGAATAACAATTTTAAATCAAAGGACAAAGTGGATTTGACAATCTGGAGCAGTAGCCATGTACTTATAACATTTTATTTCTTGACAATATGAAAACAGGTTCTTATTTTCTGTTCGTAGTTGTTGCTGTTATTTCAAGTTCAATTATGTAGGCCTATATTTCCTATATCTTACTCAAATAGCATTGTGATAATGTGAAAACATATCAAGACAGCGTTTGGGCTAATATAAAAACATATACCCACAACGGTCCATCTTATTGAGCTTTATGATAAGCGATATTTCAATAAAGTAAAGTTCAGCTACTTACTTGTTGGATAACTGTCCTTTTGGCCCAGCCGGAACGAAGTTGCGTCTCCAATTTCTTTTTGGGATAATGAAAAATGTTTCCAGGCACCAGAGTTGATGGACAGCAAAATCCCTGTGGTCGCGAAAGCAAACTAACTGCTCCTCATCATCAAATTCTCTGCAGCATAAGCATTCATCAACATTGAAGCACAGTTACCACAACTGCACCACCAATCTGCGTTCATCCTGGGAGAGGCTGGGGCTGTGGTCCTGCTGCTGCGGCCTCGGTGGCAAGAGCGACAGTGGCCATGTGAAGCTCAATTTTCCTCAATTCTTTGTCAGAAAACTCAGGCTCAAATAAATACAGTTCGACGGCACCATCAACGCCCCTCCAGTAGTTTCATGAATTACTCGCGAGTATTTCGTCGTCAGACATGTTTGTAGGTTTGTTGTTTTACTTTGCATACCTAATCTGTCATTTTTATGTAAAGGTATTTCCTCACAAGAGCGCACATGCACAGATGTTACCTATCTCTGGTGTTGTTGCAGTCGGCCACATAAAATAATTATATAAAATCATCGAAATTGTTTTAGTTGGAGAAGTACACATTTCCTGACTGATAGTACTTTTAATTTTAAAAAAATTTCTCATTAGGACGTAAGCTTTCAATAAAACAAAGAATTTGTCTACTGACAACAGAGCAGAGCTAGCAATACAACTTTCCAGTTCTAGACTGCAGGGAGAGAGAAGGGGAGAAGGCAAACTACACCTAACTACACAACCAAAAATATAAACACAACATGCAACAATTTCAGAGGTTTTACTGAGTTACAGTTCATATAAGTACATTTGAAACAAATTCATTTGGCCCTAATATATGGATTTCACATGACTGGGAATACAGATATGCATCTGTTGGTCACAGAAACCTTTAGAAAAGGTAGGGGCATGGACCAGAAAACCAGTCAGTATCTGGTGTAGACACCATTTGCCTCATGCAGCGTGACATATCTCCTTTGCATAGGGTTGATCAGGCTGTTGGTTTTGGCTGTGGAATGTTGTCCCACTCCTCTTCAATGGCTATGCAGAGTTGCTGGATATTGGTGGGAACTGGAACACGCTGTCGTCCACGTCAATCCAGAGCATCGCAAACATGCTCAATGGGTGACATGTCTGGCGAGTATGCATGGAAGAACTGGGACATTTTCAGCTTCCAGGAATTGTGTACAGATCCATGCAACATGGGGCTGTGCATTGTCATGCTGAAACATGAGGTGATGGTGGCGGATGAATGGCACGACAACGGGCCTCAGGGTCTTGTCATGGTATCTCTGTGCATTAAGATTGTAATCGGTAAAATGCAATTGTGGTTGTTGTCCGTAGCTTACGCGTGCCCATACCATAAACCTCACCACCACCAGGGGACACTTTGTTCACAACGTTGACATCAACAAACCACTCGCCCATACAACACCAAACATGCTGTCTGCCATCTGCCCGGTACAGTTGAAACCTGGATTCTCTAGTGTGCCCATGGCCATCGAAGGTGAGCATTTACCCACTGACCTCGGTTACGACGCCAAACTGCAGTCAGGTCAAGACCCTGCTTAGGATGATGAGCACGCAGATGAGCTTCCCTGAGATGGTTTCTGACAGTTTGTGCAGAAAAGATTTGGTTGTGCAAACCCACAATTTCATCAGCTGTTCGGGTGGCTGGTCTCAGACGTTCCCGCAGGTGATGAAGCCGGATGTGGAGGTCCTGAGCTGGCGTGGTTACATGTGGTCTGCGGTTGTGAGGCCGGTTGAACGTACTGCACATTTTTTTAAACAACGTTGGAGGCAGCTTATCATAGATAAATGATCATTAAATTCTCTGGCAATTGCACGCGCCCTCAAAACTTGAGACATCTGTGGCATTGTGTTGTGTGACAAAACTGCAAGTAGAGTGGCCTTTTATTGTCCCCAGCACAAGGTACACCTGTGTAATGATCGTGCTGTTTAATCAGCTTCTTGATATGCCATATCTGTCAGGTGGATGGATTATCTTGGCAAATGAGAAGTGCTCACTAACAGAAATGTGTGCACAAAATTGGAGATATATAGCGTTTTGTGCTAAGGAAAATTTCTGTGATCTTTTATTTCAGCTCATGAAACCAACACTTTACATGTTGCGTTTATATTTTTGTTCAGTATAGTTTCAATGTATGGAATCACATAGGTAATGTTGGATTTAACGTAAACTTCCCCTTTAACAGACAGTGCCATTTTTTAAACAAAGAACAAATTAACTTGAAAGGGTTAAAAAGTTACTGGGAAGGGCAAAGTGTGGTTGCGTGTGAAACAGTAGTCGGGCCGGGTTTTGGCTAATCTGTGAACGTAGCTACTCCAGACCACAGACTGGGCGAGTCCGGAGCCCAGCTGGAGTTCATTAGAAAGCAGGCCAAAACCACAGAGCCTCAAAGAACAGGCGGAGGCTGTGTGAGGCGAGCCATAGGGGTTTCTCATCTCACTCCTACTCTGCCTGTCTGTCTGTCCGCCCGGCCACCCATCCGTTCGTCTGCCTGCCTGTGCCTGCCTGCTGTTCTGCCTGCCTGCCTCTAACCAATTCCAAAGGAATTTCTTAGCCTCAGGGTTCAAGGGAGACTGTCCATGTGTGGTATGTCAAAAATGTGTGGTGAGCATTCTGACTGCCAGGCTGTACATATCACCGACAGGAGAGAGTGGTAGCATGCATCAGTTGCAGAAGAGGTGGGTGGATGGATGAATAGATTTACGTTGGGCGGGTGGCAATAAATGGGTGTGATTTTAAAAACAAAGTATAAATAGTGTCAAAAAGCTTTGCAACTTACAGTAAGTTGAACCAGTCCGCACAATTTAAAGTTGGTTGGGTGTTTCTAGTTTAAATGGAGCACACAAAACTACTAAGTGATTACTATTTACTTAACCTTTTACCATGACATTTCTGTGTAAATACCAGGAGAATAAGGGACTGTTGAAGAAAGCCTGAGTGTCATACTTACATTGTCAGTCATGAGGCTCTTGAAGACCACCAGCTCTGTCTTGAGTCTCTCCACCTTCTCAGTGAGCTGCCCCTGAACCACTTCAGACTCCTGGGCACTCTGGAGAGGGCAGACGGTGGAAGACAGCCACATCACACTCTACAACTAATCTATTGACATACCATGGCTCAATACAATTTACACACATTTACGAATAACCATGCGTAAGGCATGTGCTTAGAAAATGTGTCCTAAAACACCTTACAAAAAAACGTAAGTTCAACTCCTATTATAAGAGCACCCCTTTCTGCATAACATGTTCGAAAAGTCATTTAATTACTCTACAATCCACTCATTTGATGCATCACAACAACAACATTCCAAAGTGGATTGAGTCTTGGGTTCTGGGCCAAGAGCTCCAATAAAAGTAATCTGGAATGCAGCTAGCAGGAACAGTTGAGGCATAGTTAGTCAGGGGGAGTCAGTGATCTTGGCAGTTTTTTGGGGGGTAATGTGATCTCGGTCTTTGGGGGGGGGGGGGGGGGGGGGGGGGTTTAAAACACATTAACACACCACTGTTCCCACTGACTAACATATACACAGGGGGACTAAAGCATGTGAAGTCCCCACCCATATCTGTTTTCTATCATGAACTTTCCCATTCTGTTCTGTAGAACAGCGTACAGACACACAGCACATTGCAATACGTCAGAGGCATCCGGAGATATGTTATCGCAACTGCTGAATAGGGAGCTTACTGGCAATCATGCAAAATACACACAAACATGACACAGAGGCTGAGCTCGCATCCCAAGAACCTGTATGTGTGCACTTATTCACTTGCCCTCATGGATGTCCCTTAATGAAAGCTAGAATCCTTTATTAAAACAATACCAAAGCAGCCACCCTGCCCCTGTTTTGGTAAAAAGCTGAGGGATGGGCCTAGAGAAATATAACCACTCATAGCTAGAGACCATTCATACATAGAGCTATGGATGTAAGAACTGACCATCCATGAAATCAAAATGACAGATGTTATGTTTTGAAGCTATACAGTCTTTGTTTATATTTCTATTGTTTACAACAGAGTAAAACAAGCTTATATTTGGGGTTCTGATGGGGTACTAACTAGGCTCATGAGGCATTTATAAGTTATATTCATCAAGAATCAATGAGGATACACTGAGTGTACAAAACATTATGAACAGCCTGCTCTTTCCATGACACAGACTGACCAGGTGAATCCAGGTGAAAGCTATGATCCCTTATTGATGACACTTGTTAAATCCAATTCAATCAGTTTAGATGGAGAGGAGACAGGTTAAAGAAGGATTCTTAAGCCTTGAGACAATTGAGAAATAGATTATATGCCACTTAGAGGGTGAATTGGAAAGACAAAAAAAGTATGGAACGCTTTCAACACCTTGCAGAGTCCATGCCCCGACGACTTGAGGCTATCCTGAGGCCAAAGGGGGGGGGGGGGGGTGCAACTCACTATTAGGAAGGTGTTCTTAATGTTTTATACCCTGTGTGTACTAATAGCAACTAAGGATTCTAGCTTTAATGGCCAATGACATTTGAAAATTACCATTCTAAGAAATATGTTGAAATCTCCCTCTTTCCCATGCCTGGATACTTCAGGAGAAGTATTGGGATGCGGTGAGGGAGTATGGTACGGGTGTGATGATTTAAAATGGCGAGCTCTCACCTCCTGTAGTGTCTCCACCATGGCCTCCATCTGCTGGCGCTTAGACAGCTCCTCCTCCCATCTGGAACACATCACACACACAGACACGGTTTGGTCAGTGCAGTCCCAGGGTCAGCCCTGTATAAATCCTAACACAGATCATTTGAGCAGACACCCCTGTAGCCTGTTTACTCACAATCACCCTAGTAGCGCAAGCAATCAACTAACCATGTGAAATCATCAACCTGGAAGCCAGAGTCTTTCCTACTCATTCAGCCATTTTCTTTGTTCTCTGTTGTCCACTAAATGCATGGAGGACAGTGATACAATGTCAGGGAAGTCTGTAACTGTCCACAGCTTTGTTGCTATGTAGTAAACACTGTGCTTTCTTCTGTCTAGTCTTGCTGTTCAATGGAGAGTCGCCTTGGCTGAGGCTCAACAGACCATGTGGAATGACTGGGTTCGAATTCAGGTCTCCGGCGCAACACAAGACCGTGTTAGCTTGATGAGCTAAAACCTAGGCATTAGCACTGGGAGTTTCAGGTCTCTGGCATGGTTCCTCATCACACAGGCGCGGTTGACGCCTACTGTACCTTTGGCCTTCTTCTCACCGAGTCACGGAAACAATGTGACCAACTTTAAGACAAATGCTCAAGTCATGATGAATTATTACACTGTATCAGTCATATGTCAAAAAGGTATCGACGAGGTACCTTGTCTAGGTTATGTACATCTGCTTTAATAGCAGTGCAATAAGCCTTGTACGGACAGTGATGACAGCAGCTTATGTAGACTTAGAGAGAGAGATAGGTCACACCGGAAGGTTACTAAGCAAATACCATTGGACTGTTCTCTTTGCAATAACTATTTACCATCCCGTGGGCAAACATTACTTACAGCGACTGGGAGAATAAAAGTGAAAAGGGGTGGGTCGTAAAGACAAGATAGCCGTACTTTATTTTGCTCAGTTACAATGTCAACCATTCAATGTTCTCAAACACGTCATTTCACTGTATCATCAAAAGGCCTATTGTCAATATGGTCCTCGTTCTTTAGCGCGTCATTTAAGTGTGTCGAGTGTTTCAACGTAATGCCTTCATCAGGTTGTCACAGATGTCACATGCTAGACAATTATCCCTGTCGTCTCCGAGAAACAGAAAACGGTGGCGCTCTTTCGAGGAACGCTACAAAGTGGACAAGGAAAAGAGCATGATCTCACTGTCAACGCTATGCACTCAGTGGCCCCCTATCACTTTGAAGCATCAGGAGACGGGGTAGTTTAAGAGAATACATTGATTCGTGTGCCTGTGTGTGGTAGGTAAGCGATGCATGTAAAGATAGCTGAGATATGACGAACATAGGCTGCCACTGCCACATATGCCAACGACTCAGGGATAGCCAAGAACCGCCCATTGATTCAGTTACACGAGTGCGTTGTTTTGGCCTAACATGCATTTCAGATGGTCTCTCTCTCTTTTTCTGCCATTTACACCGTTAGGCTACTCTATGGTGAAGCCATAATTCTAGATCAGTAGGCTTGTCTCCTTTAGTACACAGACTTTTATCAGTTGAAGAACTCCTTGTTCTTCTGGAGAGCAGATCAGTGGAGAGATGGCTGTTGACTTTGTAAATATACAGTCAAACTGTGACTGAGATTCTCCCCTGTGGGTCCCCATGCTTGTGAACAAAGTGAAAAAACCTTGAGGCAAAATGTGTAAGATATTCTGTAGCTCATCCAAAAACACCAAGGCTGTTTTTAACGTGTTAACATGGATCTGCTTGCTTATACTACGTTGATATGCCACTTAGCACACACTTTTATCCAAAGCTTACAGTCATGCGTGCATACATTTTATGTCTGGGTGGCCCTAGCAGGAATCAAACCCACCCTGGCGTTGCAAGCTCCATGCTCTACTGCCTGAGCTACACGTCCACCACGCTAGTTTGTTTAACAAAGGTCATTTGACTTCAATGGTACCGTTTTATATACACTATATATACAAAATTATGTGGACCCCCCCTTCAACTTATTGGATTCGGCTATTTCAGCCACACCCGTTGCTGACAGGTATATAAAATCGAGCACACAGCCATGCAATCTCCATAGACAAAACCATGGGTATAGAATGGCTTTACAGAAGAGCTCAGTGACTTTCAACTTGTCCACCTTTCCAACAAGTCAGTTTGTCAAATGTCTGCCCTGCTAGAGCTGCCCCGGTCAACTGTAAGTGCTGTTATTGTGAAGCGGAAACATCTACGAGCAACAACGGCTCAGCCGCGAAGTGGTAGGCCACACAAGCTCACAGAACGGGACCACCGAGTGCTGAACACTCCCTACCGAGTTCCAAACTGCCTCTGGAAGCAACGTCAGCACCAGAACTGTTCGTTGGGAGCATTATGAAATGGGTTTCCATGGCCGAGCAGCCGCACAGAAGCCTAAAATCACCATGTGCAATGCCAAGCGTCGGCTGGAGTGGTAAATCACGCTTCACCCTCTGGCAGTCCGACAGAAGAATCTGGGTTTGGCGGATGCCAGGAGAACACTACGTGCCCGAACGCATAGTGCCAACTGTAAAGTTTGGTGGAGGAGGAATAATGGTCTGGGGCCGTGTTTCATGGTTCGGGCCCCTTAGTTCCCGTGAAGGGAAATCTTAACGCTACAGCATATAATAGCATTCTAGACGCTTCTGTGCTTCCAACTTTGTGGCAACAGTTTGGGGAAGTCCCTTTCCTGTTTCAGTATGACAATGCTCCCGTGCAAAAAGTGAGGTCTATACAGAAATGGTTTGTCGAGATCTGTGTGGAATAACTTGACTTGCACAGAGCCCTGACCTCAACCTAATCAAACACATTTGGGATGAATTGGAACGCCGACTGTGAACCAGGCCTAATTGCCCAACCTTACTAATGCTCTTGTGGCTGAATGGAAGCAAGTCCGCGCAGCAATGTTCCAACATCTAGTGGAAAAACTTCCCAGAAGAGTGAAGGCTGTTATAGCAGCAAAGCAAACCAACTCCATATTAATGTCCATCATTTTGAAATGAGATGTTCAATGTTGTTGATCATGTAGTGAATAATCTTCAAAGAAAAATGTTACTGAAAACACAAAATTAAGCATATCGTCTTCTTTTTGATCTGCAAAGTTGCCTTTGGTGTAGGGGACCTTTTTTGAATGTGTGCCATCATATTGTTTAACTACTGCCACCCACTCAGTAAACTAGCTAGGTCAAAACTGTAGTTCAAAAAGTTTAAAGCGCCTGCATAAGCTTAGCTGATTATACAGTATATGACAATCGGAAACATTCAGTTTCAAAGTACATGGCACGTGATATCAAGCATTCCACAGATGGTAAATTCCTAACACATCTATATTTGATGACTCACAAAGACTCCAAAATAGGATGGGGTTTAAATTAAGAAGTGCAGCCTCCATCTCACTCTGCAGGATGGCCTGGGGTGCGGAGGGGAGCATGGTGGTTACACAGACAGACACCAATCCCATTAGGAGGCAAGTCCTTGTGCCGGGAGCCAGGACGCAGTGCTGGCTAGACTCCACTAACATTAACAAAATAACACATCCATCCCTAATATCACCATCCACTGGATGAGGATGGGGCATGTGCTGAGGGTTAGAATATTGGTCACTCTTAAGAACCATCTGTAATATTTCAAGCCACTCTGACAATTTCAACAAATAAAATATAGGCTACGCCTTTTTGGAAGAATATGGGATGTGTTTAGAGGAGGCAGTCATCAGGTAGTTTGCACTGTAATATCTTATGTTTCCCTGAGATGTGGCTGAACGACGACACGGATAATATAGATCTGGCGGGATTTTCCATGCACCGGCAGGACAGAGAAGCTACATCTGGTAAGACGAGGGGTGGGGGTGTGTGTCTATTTGTCAATAACAGCTGGTACCTCAGGTATTGCTCAGGTATTGCTCACCTGAGGTAGAGTAGCTTATGATAAGCTGTAGACCACACTATCTACCAAGAAAGTTCTCATCTATATTATTTGTTGCCGTCTATTTACCACCACAAACTGATGCTGCCAGTAAGACCGCACTCAACCAACTCTATAAGGCTCATCCAGAAGCGGCACTCCTAGTGGCCGGGGTTTTTAATGCAGGCAAACTTAAATCCATTTAACCTAATTTCTACCAGCATGTCACATGTGCAACCAGAGGGAAAAAAACTCTAGACCACCTTTACTCCACACAGAGACGCATACAAAGCTCTCCCGCGCCCTCCATTTGGCAAATCTGACCATAATTATATCCTCCTGATTCCTGCTTACAATCAAAAACTAAAGCAGGAAGTACCAGTGACTTGCTCAATATGGAAGTGGTCAGATGACGCGGATGCTACGCTACAGGACTGTTTTGCTAGCACAAACTAGAATATGTTCCGGGATTCATCCAATGGCATTGAGGAGTATACCACATCAGTCCTCTGCTTCATCAATAAGTGCATTGATGACGTCGTCCCCACACGGTGACCGTACGTACATAGCTAAAGGCTAAAGCTGCCACTTTCAAGGAGAGGGACAGTAATCCGGACGCTTTTAAGAAATCCCGCTATGCCCTCAGACAAACCATCAAACAAGCAAAGAGTCAATACAGGATTAAGATTGAATCCTACTACAACAGCTCTGACACTCTTTGCATGTGGTAGGGCTTGAAAACTATTACGTACTACAAAGGGAAACCCAGATGCCAGCTGCCCATTGACACGAGCCTACCAGACGAGCTAAATGCCTTTTATGCTCATTTTGAGGCAAGCAACACTAAAGCATGCATGAGAGCACCAGCTGTTTTGGACGACTGTGATAACGCTCTCGGTAGCCGATGTGAGCATTCACAAAGCCGCGGGGACAGACGGATTACCAGGATGTGTACTCAAAGCATGAGCAGACCAACTGGCAAGTGTCTTCACTGACATTTTCAACCTCTCACTGACCGAGTATGTAATACCTACATGTTTCAAGCAGACCACCATAGTCCCTGTGCCCAAGCGAAGGAAACCTGCCTAAATGAATACTGCACCCTAGCACTCACATCAGTAGCTATGAAGAGCTTTAAAAGGCTGGTCATGGCTCACATCAACAGCATCCTCCCGGATACCCTAGACCCACTCCAATTCGTATACCGCCCCAACAGATCCACAGATGAAGATATCTCAGTCTCACTCCGCACTGGCCTTTCACACCTTGACAAAAGGAACACCTATGTGAGAATGCTATTCATTGACTACAGCTCAGCATTCAACACCATAGTGTCCATGAAGCTCATCACTAAGCTAAGGAGCCTGACTAAACACCTCCCTCTGCAACTGGATCCTGGACTTCCTGACGGGCCGCACCCAGGTGGTAAGGGTAGGCAACAACACATCTGCCACACTGATCCTCAACACTGTGGCCCCTCAGGGGTGTGTACTTAGTCCCCTCCTGTACTCCCTGTTCATCCACGACTGCGTGGCCAAACACGACTCCAACACAATCATTAAGTTTGCTGACGACACAATAGTGGTAGGCCTGGTCACTGACAACGATGAGGCAGCCTATAGGGAGAAGGTCAAAGACCTATCAGTGTGGTGCCAGAACAACAACCTCTCCCTCAAAGTGAGCAAGACAAAGGAGCTGATCGTTGACTACAGGAAAAGGCAGGCCGAACAGAACCCTATTAACATCGACAGGGCTGAAGTGGAGCGGGTCGAGAGTTTCAAGTTCCTTGGTGTCCACATCACCAACGAACTATCCATGGTCCAAACACACCAAGACAGTCATGAAGAGGGCACGACAACACATTTCCCCCCTCAGGAGACTGAAAAGATTTGGCATGGGTCCCCAGATCCTCTAAAAGTTCTACAGCTGCACCATCGAGAGCATCCTGACCGGTTGCATCACCGCCTGGTATGGGAACTGCTTGGCATCTGACCGTGAGGCGCTACAGAGGGTAGTGCGTATGGCCCAGTACATCACTGGGGCCAAGCTTCCTATCATCCAGGACCTATATACTAGGCGGTGTCAGAGGAAATCCCCAAAAATTGTCAGACACTCCAGTCACCCAAGTCATAGACTGTTTTCTCTGCTACTGCACGACAAGTGGTACCGGAGCGCTAAGTCTTGGACCAAAAGGCTCCTTAACCACTTCTACCCCCAAGTCATAAGACTGCTGAACAATGAATCAAATGGCCACCGGACTATTTACATTGCTGCCCCCCCCCCCATTTGTTTTGTACACTGCTGCCACTCACTGTTTCTTATCTATGCAGTCACTTCACCCCTAACTACATGTACAAATTAACTTGACAAATCTGTACCCACGCACAATGACTCAGTACTGGTACCCCCTGTATATAACCTCATTATTGTTATTGTATTGTGTTACTTTTTATTATTTTTTACTGTAGTTATGTGGTCCTTGATCAGGGTTGTGTTCTAGTGATGCACGGGTTGACTCATTACAAGAATTTTTATTTATTTAATTCATGCTTGCTGTCGACGAGACTGAATTATGCAGAATGCAGTTACATTTAGTTAAATGCTTAAAATACACAGGATACTACATTCAATTGAAAAGGTCCTAACCAATTACAGTTGAAAAGTCCATTTGGTTATTAAATAGTCTGATGTCAGTGGCTATGGACACATTTTTCAGTCTATTTGTTCTTGCTTTGATGCTGGACAGTTGGTTCTGGTTGCGGAGGACTCTGCCATCGCTGTCTCCCCTTCTCTGTGGTAGGAGATCATGTAGAGAGAAGGTAGTCAGGTCGGCGCATGTCAGTGACCAATCTTACTGCTGTGCCTGTGGTGGTGGAAGGGTCAATGGGATGTCTCAGTTTTTTTGTTATTATCTTGCTTGCTCTTTTCTGTACCCTACCCAGTGTGGCTTGCTGCTTCTTTGTGCAGCCCATCAGCAACACACTGGCATTCGCCAGGCATGATCAGATCCGAGTGGTGTCGATGTCCACAAGGTCATATTTGATTACATCAGCGGTGGATGAAGGGCGGGTGGTGGGCGTGTTGAATAAAAATAAAAATACCTTAAAAACAAATAGATAAATGTCTAATTCTGGTGCAGTTTATCTCTATAGGCCACATAGAGTCCCCCCCCCCCCATTATTTTAGGCTATCTGGCTGTCAGTGCGTAAGTCTAAACTTTAGGACCAGACTAAATAGCCGACACGCCAATCGCAAAATGCTTTGGGAACAGGCAGATAAAAAGTTAACGTCAACCCACGGAGGCAAAAGAAGTCCATGTCGGTGTTTAATTCAATAAGAGTAAAGCTGCGAAATGGAGAGTTTAAAATAAAGAGAAGGGAGGGCCAGAAAAGTAATGTTTGCGAAAGATTTGGTGAAGTGGTAAATGAAGATGATAGCAGTGTTATGTTATGTGTGATGATTGTGAGGCGCTTTACAAATTTTACAGTCACAAGACGGGGACTTCAAATAAGCCCATGGCACGTCACCGGGACTGTAACCTACTGTTTGGATGGGGTAAATGGAAACTTACATCTGGACACTGACTGCAGGTCTATAACCTCTCGCATAGCCTTAATATGTACTCCTTAATAATTAAGAATTACTTGAGGTAAAATGATACACCAAATGTAGGCAAAATGTTGACTCAGGAACAGGATTGGAGAAGTATGATTTATTTATTTCAGCATCTTGAAAGAATGCCAATACCATCTGTAGAGGTGCTTTCTTTATCAGCATAATAAAAGCTGATAGTATTTTAACCACATAAAACATGCATCCAAACTGAACTGAAATCTGGGGTCGTGGGTCGTTTTCATAGCTTTCTATTTCCTTACAAGTGGTCAAACTGTTGTAATTTGGGAATTTTGCATAGAAAATCTTTTGTACTGTTACATTTCATCCCTGGTCCCTAAAATGTCTATGCTTCTCGAAAGAAGCAGAGATTACAGAAAAAAAGTAGAGATGTCAACTACTGTAGATTTAAGCATGCATTCTATCGATTTATGACATTATTCTGGTGAGCAATGGTTTATTTAGTCATCTAGGGCAACATATAATGACAGAAGAGAAGCTGCATGTACAGTTGAAGTCGGAAGTTTACATACACCTTAGCCAAATACATTTTTTTCACAATTCCTGACATTTGTCTTATGTCAGTTAGGATCACCACTTTGTTTTAAGAATGTGAAATGTCAGAATAATAGTAGAGAGAATGATTTATTTCAGCTTTTATTTCTTTCATTACATTCCCAGTGGGTCAGTTAACACTCAATTATTATTTAGTAGCATTGCCTTTAAATTGTTTAACTTGGGTCAAATGTTTTGGGTAGCCTTCCACAAGCTTCCCACAATAAGTTGGGTGAATTTTGTCCCATTCCTCCTGACAGAGCTGGTGTAACTGAGTCAGGTTTGTAGACCTCCTTGCTCGTACACGCTTTTTCAGTTCTGCCCACAAATTTTCTATGGGATTGAGGTCAGGGCTTTGTGATAACCACACCAATACCGTGACTTTGTTGTCCTTAAGCCATTTTGACTCACCACTTTGGAAGTATGCTTGGGGTCATTGTCCATTTGGAAGACCCATTTGCGACCAAGCTTTAACTTCCTGACTGATGTCTTGAGATGTTGCTTCAATATATCCACATCATTTACCGTCCTCATGATGCCATCTATTTTGTGAAGTGCACCAGTCCCTGCTGCAGCAAAGCACCCACACAACATGATGCTGCCACCCCCGTGCTTCACGGTTGGGATGGTGTTCTTTGGCTTGCAAGCCTCCCCTTTTTTCCACCAAACATAACGATGGTCATTATGGCCAAACAGTTCTGTTTTTATTTCATCATTTGTTTCATATTACTGTGGATATAGATACTTTTGTCCCTGTTTCCTCCAGCATCTTCACAAGGTCCTTTGCTGTTGTTCTGTTGATTTGCACTTTTCGCACCAAACTACGTTCATCTCTACGAGACAGAACGTGTGTCCTTCCTGAGCGGTATTGTCACATTCTGACCATAGTTCTGTTATTTTATCTTTGTTTTAGTATGGTCAGGGCGTGAGTTGGGGTGGGCAGTCTATGTTTGTTTTTCTATGTTGGTTTTGGAGTTCGGCCTAGTATGGTTCTCAATCAGAGGCAGCTGTCAATTGTTGTCCCTGATTGAGAATCATACTTAGGTAGCCTGGGTTTCAGTTTTGGGTTGTGGGTGTTTGTCTTCCGTGTCAGTGTTTGTCGCCACACAGGACTGTTTCGTTCATTTCACGTTTATTGTTTTGTATTTCGTAGTGTTTATGTTTTAAAATAAACATTATGGACACTTACCCCGCTGCGTTTTGGTCCTCCGATTCTTCTCACTTCTCCTCCTCAGAAGAGGAAGAGGTTTGTTACAGGTATGATGGCTGCATGGTCCCATGGTGTTTATACTTGCATACTATTGTTTGTACAGATGAACGTGGTACCTTCAGGCCTTTGAAAATTGCTCCCAAGGGTGAACCAGACTTGTGGAGGTCTACAATGATTTTTCTTGGGTCTTGGCTAATTTCTTTTGATTTTCCCATGATGTCAAGCAAAGACGCACTGAGTTTGAAGGTCGGCCTTGAAATACATCTACAGGTACACCTCCAATGGACTCAAATGATGTCAATTAGCCATCAGAAGCTTCTAAAGCCATGACATCATTTTCTGGAATTTTCCACGCTGTTTAAAGGCACAGTCAACTTAGTGTATGTAAACTTCTGACCCGCTGGAATTGTGATAGTGAATTATAAGTGAAATAATCTGTCTGTAAACAATTGTAGAAATTACTTGTGTCATGCACAAAGTAGATGTCCTAACCGACTTGCCAAAACTATAGTATGTTAACAAGAAATTGGTGGAGTGGTTGAAAAACAAGTTTTAATGACTCCAACCGAAGTGTATTTAACTTTCCGACTTCAACTGTGTCTAATTACAGACACGTTGACTAACAAATGCCTTATCAAAATGTCAGAAATTATAAACAGAATCATTTCTAAATTAGGCAACAAAAAAATCCTGCACCCCCTGTCCAAAAATGGTTCTGCCGTCTCAGTGTATTTTGTATATTAGTGGGTTAGGGTGGGGTGCTGGCCTCAGGTTTTCACTTCATCCATATAGTTGGGTGGTTATGGATTAGTTATTAGCAATTGCAGGCGGGTGCAGGTGAACAAACAGCTAACCCTCGCACCACTATCGTGTTCATTAGGGAGACCTTTAAAAACAGAGTGAAACAGGGCTGTACTACCTGAACATTACAATTCAGTTGCTTGAACGCATTGAGACAATTTTAATCCTAATGAATATCAACAGGATTCAAACAAAACAAAACAAAAACATTTCAAGGTTACAACATCAACATCCAAACAAAATTGTGTTTGCACTTTGAACCTGAAATGCACTGTTCACAGGTCAACATTGCCACTCCAATGCCCTCTTTGTCAAATCAACCTAATTGGTAGCACTCACAATAACACTTTGTCATCCAAGTCAGCTCATTCTCTCAGCACTCTTTATTTTTAAAACACAGGCTTCTCTGTTTGTTGAAACAATGGGCCCCTGTTAAAGCTTCACAAAGTTAATGAGTGGAACACACCACAACTCTGAAGTACATATGGCTCCAAACCTTCAAACACAAATGAAGCCCAAATATAGGCCATTCAGCATATTTTTTATCCAAAGCACTTTACAGTAGTGTGTGCATACATGTTTGTATTGTTGAGTCCAATGGGAATTGGAACCGCAAATCTGGCATTGCAAACCCCAAGCTCTACCAACTGAGCCACACCGCCATGTTCAGTTTGGCACGTCATATGCCAATGGTGTGTTAGCCCATACAGTTACGACAGAAACTACATCGATGAATGCTCATGCATTGCATAACAGCTAGTATTCCACAATCCAAGTTTATAAATAGGACCTGTATCCTGGTTATTCCTATTGACGGGCACTTTGAGAGAAATCGACCATGAACACCCATTGGTCAATTAGGTTTGAATCATCAGAGGCACGGAGAGGGAAAACAAGAGACCCCTCGTTCATAATATCTGATTAATACACCTCAGTGTGTTTACGTGTGTGTGTCCTTAATGCTTTAATAAATAGCCTCTATTATGAATAAAAACATGTGAATGACATTGGCACTGGAATTTCTACCCAGGGATAAATAACCCTGAGAATGCATTCCACTGGAGAATGACAGGGCAAGGGGCACTTGAGCCCAGCAGAGAGGCAATGGGATACTTCTACTCCTCCGACCTACTATATTATTCCAGACCTATCAGAGGAAGCATGGGTCAGTGTGGAGTGAAATGACCTGCGACTAAACCTGTATGAGAGTGAAAGGCGCCGATTATGGCCGATTACATTGCAATCCATGAGGAGACTGCGTGGCCGGCTGACCACCTATTACGCAAGTGCAGCAAGGAGCCAAGGTACGTTGCTAGCTAGCATTAAACTTATCTTATAAAAAAACTATCCATCTTAAAATAATCACTAGTTAACTACACATGGTTGATGATATTACTAGTTTAATTAGCTTGTCCGGCGTTGTATATAATCAATGCGGTGCCTGTTAATTTATCATCGAATCACAGCCTACTTCCCCAAACGGGTGATGATTTAACAAAAGCGCATTCGCATCAGGGTATATGCAGCAGTTTGGGCCGCCTGGCTCGTTGCGAACTGTGTGAAGAACATTTCTTCCTAACAAAGACAGTAATTCATTTGCCAGAATTTTACATCATTATGACATAACATTGAAGGTTGTGCAATGTAACAGCAATATTTAGACTTAGGGTTGCCCCTGTTCAATAAAATACGGAATGGTTCCGTATTTCACTGAAAGAATAAATGTTTTGTTTTCGAAATTATAGTTTCCAGATTTTACCATATGAATGACCTAAGGCTCATATTTCTGTGTGTTTATTATATTATAATTAAGTCTATGATTTGATATTTGATAGAGCAGTCTGACTGGGCGGTGGTAGGAAGCAGGCTCGTAAGCATTAATTCAAACAGCACTTTCCTGCATTTGCCAGCAGCTCTTCGCAATGCTTGAGGCACAGAGCTGTTTATGACTTCAAGCCTATCAACTCCCGAGATTAGGCTGGCAATACTATAGTGTCTATAAGAACATCCAATAGTCAAAGGTATATGAAATACAAATGGTATAGAGAGAAATAGTCCTATAATTCCTATAATAACTACAACCTAAAACTTCTTAACTGGGAATAGTACTCAGTGTTGTACGAGATCTTCAGTTTCTTGGCAATTTCTCGCATGGAATAGCCTTAAAAAATGTTTTAAATTGAATATCTATATGGTCGCTGAGAATGGTCTTCTGTGAGCCCATGTAGATATTCCATAAAATATCAGCTACAATATTAATTTACAACATCACATTGTCTACACTGTATTTCTGATCAATTTGATGTCATTTTAAAATGGACAAAAAAAAGAAGCTTTTCTTTCAAAAACATTTCTATGTGACCCCAAACTTTTGAACTGTAGTATATATGTAGGGTCAAGAACATTTACTGTATTTTCAGTAGCATAATATGGTCAGATGATCAGTGAATTGTTTCTCGTGTTATGGGTTGCACAAAAGGCTACTACGGCTAGGCTACATTTTGGTGTTGGGGTAAATTGTGTATCATATTCAATAGTTCTGGTATATATATATATTTATTTTATTTTATTATCCAACGTATAGTCCCTTCCACTCAGTAAGAACATACTTTCATGACAGTCTGAAATTGCAATTTCGTTAGGAATCTTTGTTTTTCACTCCCTTGAGATAGAGAGCACGAGAGAGAGATAGAGAGAGTTGGGTGTGTGTGTGGGTGAGTGAGATTTTGGGCTGACGAGTGTCTGATGGCATGCTGCCTTTTCATTCCCAGTCCAGACAAGAACAAATGGGTAACATCCTCAAGGCAAACTGCCTCATACTGTTAAAGAAGCATTCCTCAACTTTTCAAGTGTAAAAATAGCATGACTCACATCCTCTGATTATAATGGGAGGTACTTCTCACAATGAGGACAGAATTCCTCAGAGATGAGAATGTTCGCTGTTTAATTTCTTTAGGATTAACTGTGAAAACTGATAAGGCACACTATAGTTCCTCTAGAACCGTGTATATTTGGGTACTGTGGAGGTACCCCCGCCCCACACACATAGTCTTTCTTTATGACAAACATTTTGTACACTTGCTGATGTATTTTTAAAAATCAATATACAAAATATGGTATGGGTAGAAGATACAGACTCAACCTTTTGAGGTACTAACTGACATTCAGACTTGTGTAATAACATTGGAATTACACTAGTTAAAACATTGTGTTAACATGTCCCATAGTAATTGTGTAATTGCATAGTAGTGGGTTAAACAATAGGAATGCTATTATTTGGTGCACATAGTGAATTCAGGGTTTAGGGATTGTGTTCTAACTGTCAGACCAACACCGTAGCCATTACACCAAGGGGCTCAAACCTCTTAACGAAGTTCTAGGTGTTGTAAGGTTAACTACTAGTCTAATTTCTGAGAGCACATCCTGCGCTTCACTATTACAAAACCCTTTCGCCCCTTCGCCAATGAGGCGTGATTACATTGGCCTACCAACATAGCCACCCCACTTCTAATGCAGCATATCAGGGAGTAGCCAAAACAGAATTTGTTCTTAACTGACTTGCCTGGTTAAATAACGGTTAAATTAAAAAATCTATTAAAAAAAAGTTGAACCTGGGACCATCAGCCAAAGTCTAAGGCATTACACCAAGAAGCTCAGACCTCTGAACCGAAGGTCTATTGCTATGTAAATGTAATAACGTAAGCAACACCTTGTCAACAACTTGTAATCAAGTTCAACAAGTTTCTCAACAACCTGTGAAATAGTCTGAGTGAAAACAACATATCAGACACGTGGACAATGGCTTGATTGACAATTTAACAATTTAAAGTGCTAAAAGAAAGTGACATCACTTACTTTTTTCTGTACTCATCTCTATCTCTTTTGACTTTAGCCAACACATTGTAAAGGGCTCGCAGTTCAGGGGTGACGGTGTCGACTTGAATTCCAACACCATCCGGCTGCATCCATGACACCCCGGGGCTGTGGATAGTCTCGATTCGGTCCCCAAACCTCCTTGTGTGGGTAAAGCTCCATATCGTACCGGGTAGCCGTGGCCGAGCCAGAAAAAAGTCCAAATAGCCCGTTTGGGTGGCTTGTTCTCGGCTAAAGTAGGCTCTGTAGCGGGATTGCTCTAAAGCTTGCTGTAGTTGATTTTCTAACAACTTGTTTCTACGCTCCAATTCATGAACTTTAGCTAGGAAACATCGAAATCGCAGGTTAAGGGTTTTCAAGGCATGAATGTTGGAACCCAAATCGTTCCGTAGGGCACTAGACACCCTACCACCAGAGGCTGGCGCTCCTACTGGGAACGCAGAGGCACCCGAAGATGGCAAAGCCTCAGCAAAGACCATCGAATTCATCATTTTGTTTGAGTTAAATGAGCAATACATTCCACTGAAAATGTTCCCGGTATTCTGAGGGGTCAACTTCAACTAGCGTACTACAGGATTTTTCACCCCCGCCCTACCGTAAAAATAGGCCAATCCTCCAAGCTGAGGTCCGCGATGAAGTGATTCTTTGAAATTATTTTATGCGTCTACAAATCTTGCTGTGAACGCCGTGTCACTGTGTTATCTTAGACAAAGTAGGAATGTAGACACGACACAAACATAAACACCATATGTCACCTTCTTCATGATGCTGTTGACGTGAATGCATCTCCATGCAAAACGGTTTACTAGGCTATTCTGATAGCCCTAGGCTATGTAGCCTGCGCAACTTCTCTGTCAATTGCTGCTGCTAGTTTTTCCAAAATCATTCTCCTTCATTCATTTGTTCTGCGCCACCCATCCTTTTTTGATAGTCGTCCTAGCACTGAACCAGATAGCGTTACCGCCGAAATGCATGAAATCAACGATATGTCTACTGTCCCATAGCTGTGTTCCCGTTACCGGTATCATGTTACAGCCAAACGAAAACACCCTCTCCGCCCCGCACTCTCTTCTACAATCTCCCCTGATACACCCTGGATTGCTGATGTATTGGTAAGTGAGAGGCTCCGAAGCCACCAGTCGGCCATATTGGCACTTCCCAGAAAGTGCAGTCCTCCATAAGAATGAATGGAATTCTACAGTATTTCAATAGAGTACCACAGTATGAGTCATAATACACATAAAACCTAGGCTAGCAGTCAAACACGGAAATGTTTCCAATCGTTTTTCCACCATTAATTTTTCCCATAGGGGATTTTAAAACCACTTCAAATAAGGTCTGTCTTTCATGTAGGCTTTACCCTGGCGTGATGTTTTGATAACAGTGTAAATCTCTCACTTTTATCAATATATTTGCCTGTATTTACCCCCGAAATGAAATGATAATTAGCCGCTAATGTGGCTATCATAGAACTACACATCCTCAGCAAGCATTGACATCATAACTCAAGGCAGTGTTGCAGGGTAGGAAAAAATTCCACATTTCTCCATGCAAACTCTCATCGACAAGTAGAAAGTAACCTATTAAGTAGAATAACTAGTAGATATTATAGCGTTTTTGTAGTTTATCGTTTAAATAATTTATATTGTGTATTTCTCGTTTGTATTGTTTAGCATTTTTCAAATGACCTATCTTAATTACTATAATTTTTTGCATGACCCTGGCCTTTGTAGCTAACTAGTTAACCTTAGGCATCTCCGTCGATCAGAAGCAAGTATGGTTCAGTGCTATGTACCGGATTGTACCCACTATTCTAATAAGCACACATGCATTTGATAATTTTCCGACCTCTGTAAGCGAGAGGCGTCGCTGGAGCCATGTAATAAGGTAAGTTCTGTTTTCTAGCTGCTAACAAGCTATTTTGGGTAGGTAAAAGATCCGTGGTTAGCTAGCTAGGTGCTTATGAAAATTAGCTAGGTAACCACCAACTGTAGTTACTTGCCGCTGTTAGAGAATTTCCAGTCATCTGGTGATTTTCAGTACCTATACTGTTCTCTTTGAAGTAGAAAGAAGAATTGATATAAGTTTAAATATTAGACATGTAAAAAACAAAACGTAAGCAGAATCCGTGTGGATGAGGCAAGGTAGACCAACAAGACGTGACTGGTCTGGGCCATATCTGATCTTGTGAAGGCAACATTGGCCTGAACTTGTGAAGACCTTTGGACAGGAACATTAGCTAATCAGTTATAGGCACCATTAGACCTGCAGTAGGTGTGTGCATGTCTGTGTGTAACGCCACCAATAGAATCTATGCCCTAATAGGAAAGGCAGCAAGATTAGGGTGGCCAAGGCTGGAAGGTATCAATAATTTACATGAAAAGGGGGTGACAATGTTATGTAAGGGTAAGACTGTATAAAAGCAAAGTAATGAGAATGGAGAGTCAGTTCTTCCATGGAATTGCTCGGCTTTGTTACTTTTTGTAATAAAGTCTAGTTGAATTCACAAGCACCGGCATCTGAGAAATATTTGATTCAATATTTCCACGACACCGCACATTACCTTCCTTACAAGTAAAAGGAAACCAGCGTAGACTAGCATAATGACAGTTGTTACCTTTTTATTATTGACAAATCCTTTGTGAGCTAGCCGCCATATTTTTCCACATGGTGAGATGCTAGCTAACACTTGCCCAGGGCAGGGATATTTAGTTAGCTAGCTAGTGCTTCTACACCTGGCATTGCTTGCTGTTTGGGGTTTTAGGTTGGGTTTCTGTACAGCACTTTGTGACATCAGCTGATGTAAGAAGGGCTTTATGAATACATTTGTTTTGATTTGATTAGTTAACTTGCCGTTCGTGTAGTCAGACTAGCTAGCTACTGCAAGCCCGACACTAGGGAAAGGATAGTTGGTTAGCTAGCATTTTCGCCACGTAGAATGGTCTGACTACATGAACGGTGAGCGAATTTTAACTAGAAAACTAGCTAAATATGACCTGGTGTTAGTTAGTTAGCCACCTTGGTTGGCTAATTAGCTACATTAGCTACATACGTTGCACCATATCATCGCCGTTTTGTCAGACTTTCTCAACAGACAGTGAAATGCTAGCGAATGTGCCTAATGTTAGCGATTAGTGCTATCTAGCTAACATTAAATATGTTAGATCAGATGTGGGATCTGGGGAAATGTCTTACACAAAAGATGAGCTAACGTAACAAGCTAAACGTTAGCTAAATATCCCTGCCTTGGTGGGCTAGCAAAAATTTCACCACATGGAAAACTCTGACGACACGAACAGTGAGCTAACGTTAACTAGCTAGCTAAATATCTCTGCCCTGGTGGGTTAACGTCAGTTAGCATGTCACCATGTGGATAAAAATGTGTATTAGTATTAATTTAAGGTTTATATAAATGATAGGTGTGGACAATCCTGTTACTCTGGTTGTGTAAATTGCTGTCTTCACTTACCTCTCTACCTAATTCACCACTTGCACATCACTTGTTCTACCCCCACCCTCTGTACTCTGAAACTTGCATGTTCGTAACGAGGTGTCTCTGTTCCGAACAAAGTCTCTCATGTCTATTCTAAGAACAAACTGTTTTTAGTACTCACAGGAGAACACAGAGGACTCAGAATATTTAGCCACCTCATCCAGTAGATATTGGTTGGTTCGACACATTGAGACAGTTGTGGTGGATTAAGGAAATGTAACAAGGTTAGGCTACATAAGACAAGCCCCAACTCAGAATCAATGGGCTCTCAACGAATCACCTATGGGTGGGTCGTTGACCAGCTCCATTATTGCAATGATTAATCAATATCAAATAAAGATTGATTGTTTGAAGAAATGACAAAGTCTCTCTCACTTGATTAGAATTTCCACGACACTAGCCTGACGCAGCAGTGAAAGTTTGCCTTTACTAACATCGCATTCCACAGATTTAGGACCCAAATGTTACCCAGTCTAGTAGAAATTGTGGTCTACTGGCTCAGGTGGCCAGTGCCCAAAATCCTTAAATTCCGTCTCTGCATGTCAGTCCCTATCAGATGATCCCCCTACCACTGTGGTCCTCCTCAGTGACCTCTCGGCTGAGGGTTTTAACTTTCCGCTTGAGAATTACAATCAGAAGTACAGTCATATAGCTCATCGCAAGACTTCACCTCTTCAAGCAAATAGTACCCTAGACTGTCATGATCATCTAGTTGAGCATTCCAGATAATTCCTCCATCCCAGCAGAAATGTCCCATCCACATAGTAGTATTTCAGATGTGCAGATAGACCAAAGCTCAGTCTATTTTCCCCATTACTATAGTCAAGTCTGTGGGTGATGGTACTTTAATATAGATGTTACCATTTTAGTTATCAACCTAGCAACAAATTGGGGGGTCTTTCACACGGGTGGACCGGAAACCCAGTGACAACACTTAGGTCTGGTGCTAACATTTTCTGTTGGGAAAGAGAAATAGCCCTGTATTTACCAGAACTGTATCTCATCCACCATGGCAGAAGAGGACGATCCAGACACATCCACCATGGCAGACGATGAAGTTCCAGGTCCCTTGGCCGCTGAAGAATGTAGGAGGCTGCTGTCTGCACAGTTGCAGAATGTTTTCACTGAGGTGTATCGTGAGGAAACATTGGTGCAGTTGAAGGTTCTACAGGAAAATCAGCTGTATACCCGCAACAGGTATTCAGCATCACAGCTGTATATTAAAGTACTTAGGATGGAAACAGGACTTCCAGTCAAAGACATGTTCAACATTGTTGTTGACTACTTGGAACGTTACAAGGACCGTGTCGTATACTTTGCCAAGTGGAGGGTTGAGGTGCTGTCATTTGAGGATTAAGTGTTCATGGAGTTTATGAAGTTGGGTCACAGCTACACCAACTTGTACCTGGCTCAACTATTCTGTTGTAGTGCAAGCAGTCAGCAATGTCACCATCACTTTTATTCACGTGATCCACAAGCTTTTTTTCATTAGCATCATGACGACTGTTACAAGTCAGGAGAAGAACCAAACGTACTTGTCTGCTTCTTTTCAGAGGTCCAGCAAAAACTGGAGGATGGTCATTGACTGTACTGACATAGAAGTTGCTACTCCAGGTCAGATGGACTTGCAGATGCAAACCTACTCTGTGTACCGTTCAATGTGCTCCTTCAAGCTACTCCTGGGAGTTGCACCTAATTCGGTGATAACATACTGCAGCGATCTGTATTCAGGACCAGTGTCGGACAAAGCCATTGTCCAGAAGTCAGGGTTTGAGAAGATCTTCACATCTGGAGACATGATTTTGGCATACAAAGGTTTCTTGATCCAGAGCTTAATGCCTGCAGGAGTCACTGTGAACATTCCTCCATTTCTGAACCCCGGGCAGGTTAACAGAGAGTGAGATACATCTCACAAAAGGCATATAGAGAAACAGGATCCATGTTGAGATGGCAAAATGCTCGACGAAAAGATTTCAAAATCCTGAGATTCAACCCACCTTATCTGCGTTGTTATAGTAATGTGCTGGTGCAGACTTGTAAACCTCCAAGACCCACTCGTAGCTGTTGATTGGGAAAACAAGAACAAACAATGAGGCACGAGGATTGGGTGTTGAGGGACCACTTGTCTCATTGTCCAAGGTGTGTTTGTGTTATGATAAACAATGCATTTCCTGTACAGATAAAGATGGTTATAATGCATTGGAAAAAAACAACCACGGACCAAATACCTCTTTGTTTTCCAGTCCAACAGGAGTGCATCCCTCAGGCCATCCGGTGCATGGACATCCTGTTCCAGTGCGATCCGAGGCTGACCGTCCAGTTGTAGAGACGACAGCAGATCGAGCCTGAGGACGGACAGGTCAGTAACCCATCAAATATGATACAATAGTTTACAACAATGATTTTGAAGATATATCTGCAGAGTTTGTTCGTCAGCTAGCTAGCCAAACAGTTTTAGTGGAATTACTAACTTCCAATATTTAAAAAGGTTAAGGAAAAAGTAAAGGAAAAGCAATGGCTGCATGATGTTTAATGCCACCCTCAGCAAGGAGATCTGTCAGAAGTGATGGCTCTCCCATCCTTAGATGCTCTCTCTCAATTCAATTCAAGGGGCTTTAATGGCATGGGAAACATACGTGTACATTGCCAAAGCAAGTGAAATAGATAAACAAAAGTGAAATAAACAATAAATGAACAGTAGACATTACACTCACAAAAGTTCCAAAATAAAAGACATTTCAAATGTCATATTATGCCTATATACTACGTTGTAACAATGTGCAAATAGTTAAAGTAAAAAAGGGAACATACAACCACTACATATGGGTTGTATATACAATGGTGTTTGTTCACTGGTTGCCCTTTTCTTGTGGCAGCAGGTCTCAAATTTTGCTGCTGTGATTTCACCTAATAGATAATGGGAGTTGATCAAAATTATTTTCAAATTATTTGTGGGTCTGTGTAATCTGAGGAAAATATGTGTCTCTAATATGGTCATACATTTGGCAGGAGGTTAGGAAGTGCAGCTGTTTCCACCTCATTTTGTGGGCAGTGTGCACATGTCCTGTCTTATCTTGAGCCAGGTCTGCCTACCTTTCTCAATAGCAAGGCTATCCTCACCGAGTATGTACATGGTCAAAGCTTTCCTTAAGTTTAGGTCAGTCACAGTGGTCAGGTATTCTGCCACTGTGTACTCTCTGTTTAGGGCCAAATAGCTTTCTAGTTTACTGTTTTTTTGTTAATTCTTTCCAATGTGTCAAGTAATTATCTTTACGTTTTCTCATGATTTGGTTGGGTCTTATTGTGTTGCTGTCCTGGGGCTCTGTGGGGTCTGTTTGTGAACAGAGCCCCAGGACAAGCTTGCTTAAGGAACTCTTCTCCAGGTTCATTTCTCTGTAGGTGATGGCTTTGTTATGGAAGGTTTTGGAATCGTTTCCTTTTAGGTGCTTGTAGAATGTAACTGCTCTATTCTGGATTTGGATTATTTGCCGGAATCGGCCTAATTCTGCTCTGCCTGCATTATTTGGCGTTTTACACCAAGAATATTCTTGCAGAATTCTGCATGCAGTCTCAATTTTGTTTTTTTCCCATTTTGTTTATTCCAATTCTTGGTTGGTGAGCGGACACCATACCTCACAACCATGAAGGGCAATGGTTTCTATAACTGATTCGACATAATTGGTATGTCGAATTTTATGTTCCTTTTGATGTCATAGAAGGCATAGTCTCTCAGATCGTTCACAACTTTGTGGAAGTTATCTGTGGTGCTGATGTTAAGGCCGAGGGAGGGCTGTCTCTGTCTCTCTCTCTCAGCATGGCACAGACAGTTATAGAATGTTCTCACTTCATCCCAGGAGAAATGTACCATCCACATAGTGATTTTTTCCCTTCAGCTCAGCATTTTAGGAAAACCTACTATTCTTAGGAAAACCTACTTCCTACTGTAGTGGAATAGTGTAGAATATGCGACATCTCACAGACATGTTAGCTAGTTAGCTACAACATACAGATATAGTTACTCCAAGACGAATACGAGTCATCAAGCCAAAGTCTTTCCTTCACTCTCTGACATTATTGTCAAAACATTTCTACAGTTTTGCACCTAATGAGAGGCACTGAGGCTAGTTAGCTAGCTTGGTAACACAACTAGCTAGCTAAACTTAGCTTGTGGTGGTACTAGCTAGTTATGGCCGAATCGGTCACCAAATAGTACTGAACAACACTGCCTCGGTTAAAGCTGCAACGTGCTTCCTGTTAAGTTTAGTTTTTGCTTCTTTTACTTTTGGGGTTTTGTACACCAGCTTCAAACAGCTGAAAATACAATATGTTTAGTTAAGGAAAATATATTTTACAGTGGTTTGGAAGCTGTTGGGAGAAAAAAAATAATCATATCACTGAAATGTATTGAACTCACTTATTATCGCAAATGTCAATGAACTGTTGTATTAATTTCTCAAGTTTCATCAGGAAAAGGTCAAATACTTGTAACGAGCATATCTGCCATTCTGTATGAAGAAATGTTTCCTACCAAGTCCTTTGCACTGGTGTTCCTGGAGAAACTCTTCCTTGGTTGGTAGTGGGACAGGAGGGACGAGTCTGAGTCTTTGGGGGTTGTTGGCACTGTGTGAAAACATAAAACAAATAGTTACTTCCGTAGTACACGGAACAATGTAATGTCATATTCCAGTATACATACACCACTGTATCCTGGGCATTTGCCAAATAAACATAGATTTTGATTTTTGATAACATAATATTGATGGAATATGGGTCAATTATAGTGAGAATGTACGCACCATTTATTAATTTAACCATCAATGAATTGATGCTTGGTAACATACTGGCCATGGTCTCACCTGAGAGAGGAGGGAGGTAAATATTCTAACTCAATGTAATTGTATATTCATTTCTCAAGTATACTCAAAATACTTGTAACGAGCGTAATGTCTGCCATTCTGTATGAACAAAGTTTCCTACCAAGCCCTTTGCACTGATGTTCCTGGAAAAACTCTTGCTTGGTTGGTAGTGGGACACGAGGTCTCTGTGGGGGTTGTTGGCACTGTGGGAAAGCATAAAACAATTTGTTACTTAAATAGTACACAGTACAATGCAATGTCATATTCCCTTATACACCCCACTATATCTTGTGAATATGCCAAATAAATGTTGAATTTGAGTGAGAATGTACACACCAACACAGGATTATCCCTAATGCTGGCCCTGACCAACCAGGAAATTGCCCCTCACTATAAGCTGCACTTCTCCACATGACCAGACTTCTAGTGGTCTTCTCCACATGGCCAGACTTCTAGTGGTCTTCTCCACATGACCAGACTTATAGTGGTCTTCTCCACATGACCAGACATAGTGGCATTCTCCTCTTTTAGTGCTCATCCTTGAAAAATGCCATAAGGTCTGAAATAGACATCAAAGTGGACATACTGTACAAACAATTATCTAGGCTAAGTAAAACATATATATATATTTGATCTAGCCTACAGATCTAGTGCTCTGCTAATGAGCTAGCTAAAGTGTTGTCAGTGGCTAACTAAGACAAAGAGAAAGGGGACAGAAGAAGTCCAACACTTTATATTGATTAAACTCACCTTGTCCGAGAGAGAATTACTCAGTTATCCAAACTTCATGCCATGGTAAGTCTGCACCAAACACATACTTAATTTGAAGTGTTTCTAAAATCCCCTATGGGAAAAATGAATAGTGGACAAATGATTGGAAGCATTTCCGTGTTTGACTACTAGGTTTTAAGAGTATTATGACATTTTCACTGTGGTGCTCAATTAAATGTTTCAAGGACAGAACTTTTGCAGTGTGGACAGAACTGTCAAAAAAGTATACTTTAAGGATACTTTATATATATCTATTTTTTTTCTACCCCCAGACATTATGCATCTCCAGTCCAAAATTACATCGAAAATCAGCTTCCTATTTCGCAACAAAGCATCCTTCACTCATGCTGCCAAACATACTCTCGTAAAACTGACTATAGCCTTTAACACTCTACTCAGCAAATTGGATGCAGTCTATCACAGTGCCATACGTTTTGTCACCAAAGCCCCACATACTACCCACCACTGCGACTTGTATGCTCTCATTGGCTAGCCCTCGCTTCATATTCGTCGCCAAACCCACTGGCTCCAGGTCATCTAAAAGTCTCTGCTAGGTAAAGCCCCACCTTATCTCAGCTCACTGGTCATCATAGCAGCACCCACCCGTAGCGCGCACTCCAGAAGGTATATTTCACTGGTCACCCCCAAAGCCAATTCTTCCTTTGGCTGCCTTTCTTCCAGTTCTCTGCTGCCAATGACTGGAACAAATTGCAAAAATCACTGAAGCTGGAGACTCATATCTCCCTCACTAGCTTTAAGCACCAGCTGTCAGAGCAGCTCACAGATCACTGCACCTGTACATAGCCCATCTGTAAACAGCCCATCCAACTACCTCATCCCCATACTGCTATTTATTTTTGCTCCTTAGCACCCCAGTATCTCTACTTGCACATTCATATTCTGCACATCTATCACTCCAGTGTTTAATTGCTAAATTGTAATTATTGCGCCACTATGGCCTATTTATTGCCTTACCTCCCTTATCTTACCTCATTTGCACACATTGTATATAGACTTTTTCTATTGTGTTATTGACAGTATGTTTGTTTATTCCATGTGTAACTGTGTTGTTTGTGTCGCACTGCTTTGCTTTATCTTGGCCAGGTCGCAGAACTTTTTCTCAACTAGCCTACCTGGTTAAATAAAGGTGAAATAAAATATATATGTATTCATTTTTATGTTTAAGATTTAAGATATTTCACAGCGGTTTAGATACAATGATTCTCTACACTGTACATTGCTTGTTTTGTCGCAAACTGAAATTCGGCAAACTATTACAATTTTAGCAACCAGGAAATGGCAGAAAGATTTATGCATATTTATACTTTAAGGTGTCTGTAATAGAATAAACGTGGCAAAAAATAAATGTAGATATTACATGTATTTCTATAGTTCCAAAATGTTTTTACAATGGTGGGGGAGTGCCAAGATAAAAGCCCGGTGGCTTCAAAACAGCACCCACGGGTAGTCATCTAGTGTATGTATAAATCATTCATCTTATCTACAGTATGTAATAACCACATTTGTGCATATAATTCAATTATGGGAATTTTAACAAAATATTCATAAAAGCATGTATAGGTAGCCTAAATTGTAAACTGTTCATTTTTGTTTAGTTTATACAGCTGTTTTCAGTTTCAGCAAGTAGCTTATCACTAAAAGATTAACTGCATAGGCCTATTCATATGAGTTCAGCAAAATGATTAGCAGTAATGGACAGCTAAGGTCAGTGTGGCTTTCCCCTTATCGTATGGAGGATTGAAAAATATATTGGTTGGCCACACACACACACACAATGAAAACAGGACAGTTATCCCCAAAAATATTTTATTATAATTTTTGTTAAATACCCAATGGCGTAGTCGAGAGGACACCTCAAAAATATGGAAGAAACTCAAATCAAGGAAGAATAAAAGGACATTTATGGCTCATATTTCCCAAACTGTATTAGTACATCTCTAAATATCATGCGTTGACAGTTCAAAAAGTTGTCTTCCATTGGTAGAGCAGTAAATCCCAGAAGATGTCCTCTATGGCTCATCACTCTCCAGTCTCAATGGCCATGTCCTCCATCACTGTGTACTGTGTGAGCGAAGTCTCTATGAGCCATGTCTGTGTAGTGTAAACATACACAGAGTGTACTAAACATTAGGAAAATCTTCCTAATATTGAGTCGCACCCCCTTTTTCCCCTCAGAACAGCCTCAATTCGTCAGGGCATGTACAACAAGGTGTAGAAAGCGTTCCACTGGGATGCTGCCCCATGTTGACTCCAATGCTTCCCGCTGTTGTGTCGAGTTGGCTGGATGTCCTTTGGGTGGTGGACCATTCTTGATACACCCAGGAAACTGTTGAGGGTGAAAAACCCAGCAGCGTTGCAGTTCTTGACACACTCAAACCAGTGCACCTGGCCCCTACTACCCTATCCCGTTCAAAGGCACTTAAAATATTTTGTCTTGCCCATTAATCCTCTGATTGGGAAAGGGGGATACCTAGTCAGTTGTACAAATGAATGCATTCAAATGAAATGTGTTTTCCTCATTTAACCCAACCCCCCTAAATCAGAAAGGAGCGAAGGGCTGCCTTAATCACACATACACAATCCATGTCTAAATTGTATCAAGGTTTAAAAATCATTCTTAAAAACTGTCTCCTCCCCTTTATCTACACTGATTGAAGTAGCTTTAACAGGTGATATCAGGGATCATAGCTTTCACCTGGTCAGTCTATGGCATGGAAAGAGCTGGAGTTCCTAATGTTTTGTATAGTCAGTGTATAGGCACTCTCTGTAGGACTGGCCGTTTGGCATACTGTAGCATAGGGCCTCCATGGGCTTAACAGTGGCCCCACTTCTCCTGCCCTCCTCCAGGAAGAGCTTTATATTGCACATAACCTTGATTTAAAAACAACCAAGAGAACCGGCAAAATAGACTAAAGCCTGTTAAAAAAGGATCACCATTTCAGACAATGTCTTGGAGTCCCCTCTGCTTTGTAGTGTCTATGTCAGTGCAGTCACACCTTGGCCTCCTCCTTCAGCCCTAGACCTCAATGGTCTTGAAGTAGATGCGGGTGTAGATGGTGTCTAGCTGGCTGTGCAGGGCGTGGAAGGAGGGCCGGTTGGAGGCCTCGGCATTCCAGCACTCCAACATGATGCGATAGATGTTGGGGGGACACCTACTGGGAGAGGGCAACCTGTAGCCTGTCGACAGGAGCTCCAGCACCTCCGAATTGCTCTTCCCTGTGTGTGTGTGAGAGTGAGGAGAGAGAGAAGAAAAATATTAAATCAGAGGGAAATATTTAAAAGCATTTTTACAGATAGAGGTAATAAATTAACTGTCATGAGGATTGACTGTTCCTCTTGATCACGTGGTGTATAATTGTTTACAAAAAAGATCAAGACCAGAGAATATAGTCTTGAAAAGGTTTGACACACCGTCGTATGGCATCTTTCCTCGTGACATCATCTCGTAGAGCAGCACACCGAAGGACCAGACGTCAGACTTGACGGAGAAGCGCTGATAGAGAGCAGCCTCAGGGGCTGTCCATCTCACTGGGATCTTAGTGGTTCTACTGGCCGTGTACACACTGTCCTACAAACACACACACACACACACACGTTTACATATCATTTTTTTCCATATTCCCTTGGAAATAGGAATATAAGCAAGACCTTTCCTTGCTTCATCTGAGAGTGAACATAGGTCAGCCCAACATACAGTATATTTTTCTACAGCATTTTTTAAAACTTTACTTATTGGCTGTTCTCGCTCTTCATTTCCCCATACATTTCACAGCACATCCATTCCATCCTTACCTTAATGATGCGTGCCAGGCCAAAGTCAGCCACCTTACAGACCAGGTCATCTCCCACCAGGATGTTCCTGGCCGCCAGGTCCCTGTGCACGATGTGTCGGTCCTCCAGGTAGGCCATGCCCTCACCAACCTGGCTGCCCATGTAGATGAGGTGGGCAGAGGTCAGCACCTGACCCTCCGGTGCTGGAACAGCACAGGGAGCAGACTGGTTAGGATCGATAAGGGTCTGAATAGTTACTCAATTGCGCCAACACATACCTTCACCGGTTTTCGATACCAAAATGATCTTGGTTAGGTCACTGTTGGACCAATCAAGCCCTGAGCCCTAGACATGATTTTTTTCATCTCATCACCCTATGAAAAGTTGTGTGTGTGTCGACTTACATATGTCATTGGTCAAGCAGAATCATCTGTGAACACATAGCATACACTGCATGCAGCCGAACATGTGGGTGTGTTTGACTCACTGCCCAGATAAGACTTGAGGCTGCCCTTGGTCATGAGCTCAGTGACTATGTAGACAGGCTCTCCTCTGGAACACAGGGCCAACAGCTGGATGAGCTTGGGGTGATGGAGGTTCTTCAGGGCCTGGATCTCCTTCACAAACTCATCCAGCTTAGTGTCCTCTGCAGGAGAGACAAAAAGACAGAGCGAGGCTGAGAGCAGTGCTCTTCAGGTGTGAGATAAGGAGCTTAGGACTGACCGTGACGCATTATAATCACTTTATGAACAATGTGAGGGCCCTGACCTGAATGGACTGACTTGGTGAGCGAGTGTGTAATTGTGTTTGCCTGCAATAACGTTTTTACCATTGCAGCATTTGCCCATCTGCAGTATGTTGTTGAAAATAATTCCCTCATCAATTCGTCAAGTTGAATTTGATCAGTGATCATGCCCAGAAAGACTATATCAAAATTCTGCTTGTAGTGTGCGGAATAATGTATAACACTGTAGTTAATATGATAGCAAAGAGAGCTAGCATGCTTACCTTGTTTAAGCATCTTGATGGCCACCCTTTTTTTCTGGCTGGTCCACAGGGCCTCCCACACCTCTCCAAAGTGGCCCTCCCCCAGCTTCATGTGCAGTTTAAACTCCTCCCGAGGACGCTCCCAAGGCTCCATGTCAAACAGCTCTCTCTGAGGACACCACAACACTGTTAGACACACAGAACTCACAGCTACCGAGTATGGCGAATACTTTCAAATACTTGAGCTGCGCTGCATTTTGTTTGCCCAATATAATGGAACCAATTAAGTAGTCCCAAAATTGCAAACGCCAAGCTTAATTAAGCATGTGTGATGCTCAGATAGCTTTAGTACATTCAAAGATAGGGAAGTTACTTTAAAAACACAGGCTCTTTTAAAAATACACATTTATCATTAAATGCTACAAAAGAAATGTGTCAATCAAGAAATGATCAAATGATCAATAAATCATCTACAAAGGATGATCTATATCAGGGTTCCTCAACTGGTGGCAGGGTGGTTTTATTTTCAGAACAATAAAATAAAATATATACAGTACCAGCCAAAAGTTGACACCTACTAATTTATGGGTTTTTCTTTATTTTTACTATTTTCCACAATGTAAAATAATAGTGAAGGCATCAATACTATGAAATCATGTAGTAACCAAATAAAAGTTAAACAAATCAAAATATATTTTATATATTTGAGACTCTTTGCACACTCTTGGCATTCTCTCAACCAGCTTCATGATGTAGTCACGTGGAATGCATTTCAATTAACAGGTGTGCCTTGTTGAAAGTACATTTTTAATTATGTCTTTCCTTCTTAATGTGTTTGTGCCAAATCAGTTGTGTTGTGAAAAGGTAGGGGTGGTATACAGAAGATAGGGATATTTGGTAAAAGACCAAGTCCATATTATGGCAAGAACAGCTCAAATAAGCAAAGAGAAACGACAGTCCCATCATTACTTGAAGACATGAAGGTCAGTCAATCTGGAAAATTTCAAAAACGTTGAAAGTTGTAGCGGATAAGTTCATTAGAGTTACCAGCCTCAGAAATTACAGCCCAAATAAATGCTTCAAGTTCAAGTAACAGACACATCTCAACATCAACTGTTCAGAGGAGATTGCATGAAATCAGGATTTCATGGTCGAATTGCTGCAAAGAAACCACTACTGAAAGACACCAATAAGAAGAAAAGACTTGCTTGGGCCAAGAAACACAAACAATGGACATTAGACCAGTGGAAATCTATCCTTTGGACTGAGGAGTCCAAATTTGAGATTCTTGGTTCCAACTGCCGTGTCTTTGTGAGACGCAGAGTAGGTGAATGGATGATCTCCGTGTGTGGTTCCCAACGTGAAGCATGGAGGAGGAAGTGTGATGATGTGGGGGTGCTTTGCTGGTTACACTGTCAGTGATTTATTTAGTATTCAAGGCACACTTAACCAGTATGGCTACCACAGCATTCTGCAGCGATACACCATCCCATCTGGTTTGCTCAACAGGACATCTTGTTTTTCAACAGGACAATGACCCAACATACCTCCAGGCTGTGTAAGGGCTATTTGACCAAAAAGGAGTGTGATGGAGTGCTGCATACGATGACCTGGCCTCCACAAATCACCCGACCTTAACCCAATTGAGATGGTTTGGGATGAGTTGGACCGCAGAGTGAAGGAAAAGCAGCCAACAAGTGCTCAGCATATGTGGGAACTCCTTCGAGGGTGTTGGAAAAGCATTACAGGTGAATCTTGTTGAGAGAATGCCAAGAGTATGCAAAGCTGGCTACTTTGAAGAATACATTTTTTGTTGTTGATTTGTTTAACACTTTTAGTTACTACATGATTCCGTGTATTATTTCATAGTTTATGTCTTCACTACTATTCTACAGTGTAGAAAATAGTAATAATACATAAAAACCCTTGAATGAGTAGGTGGGTCCAAACTTTTGACTGGTACTGTATATATTTCTTTGCATGTTCATTGTTGTACAGTATTTTATGTAACATGTCAGGTCCAAGTGATTTTAATTTTGGAAATCGGTTCCAAAGTATTCTCACACATAATAGCGATCGTATACAAAAGGTAAGCAAGGTATGAAAATATTATGTTTTAGTCAAACATTATATCAGTTTGGGCTTCTTGCGGGGCTTCTTGCGGGGCTGCCCGACCATCCACTCAGAAAAATACAATTGTCCTACGGCTGAATCTCGTTGATGATCCCTGATCTTTATATACTTTAATTACTGTGGAATTAACATTGTGATTGAAAACACAAATATATATATTTTTTAATTAAAAGAAGCTAACTTCAATCTCATGAAGAGGTCAACTAGTCTTGGTATGAGCTTCTCATGTACTCTTCTCTTTCGTCAAATTGAACATGAAAATAAAAAGTAGCCTTGCACGAGCCTTGTGCAAGCCAGAACAGCTCATAGGAGCAGGAGCCCATCTCCTGTTTCTGTAGCGTGGGGCAGCTTCATGTACAAGTTCACCCTTTGGACAGGATGCTCGTCTAATGCAGGGCCTTACCTACAATCTACCTCCTTAATGCGGAGTGCCAAGCAGAGACGTATTGGGTCCCATTTTTAGAGGCTTTGGTATGAATCGGCCGGGGATCGAACTCTCAACCTTCCAATCTCAGGGCGGACACTCTAACCACAAGGCCACCGAGTTGGTCAAATTGAACATGTAGGACAGAAATAATTTTGGATACAATAGAACTACATCTACAATCAAATTGTGTATGAAATTTCAACAGTATCAGTCTAACAGCTAAGAAATATAAATGCTAACACTATAAAAAAATAAACTACATTGAAAAGTAGAAAAGCATGAAAAGTAGAACATTTTGAAATAACAAAATGGTGAACTAAAAAAGGGCCTGGATTGAAGGGCCTGGATTGAAGGGCCTGGAGTGAAGCGTGTGCGTCTGTGTGGCTTTCCACAGCCTCGGATTCAGTCTCATCGTCTCCACTCAAAAGGAAGAGAGAAGAGACTGGAATCACTGAGAAGCCTCCACTAAAAACAGCCTGATCCCTGCCTCTACACTACATTTTCTTGATTCCCTAATGATGTCAAAGTAAAACACATATTTCTAACAAATATGATTTGATTTTGGGGGAATATGTGGCCCAAACACTAACATATTCACCATCCACAAAATAACTGGATTGTGAATGGTATCCACAAAGTGTAAGTGTGTGAGAGAATTGGTTGGTACACACACACACACACACACACACACACCTGCTGTGCACATGGCTCATCCAGAGGCACTCCTAGACTCCTGGAGTTGTTCTGGTAGTATCGGATCAACTCCTCCAGAGTGGCAAAGGAAATCTTGTCCGACACAAAGTATGACCCAATCAATGAACGCTGGATTCGGAAATGGAAGACTTTCCCATTGTTTCTGCCTATGGACAAGACCAACATGATTAGACTTTTTAAAATATTTTTTACACATTTCAAAGACAGTGGTGACAAACTCCAAAAGCATTTATTTTTAAACTGTACATGTCTCACACACATACACTTGACCAAATGAATCACAACTTGACATATAAGCATTGACTTAGAGATCGCTCTCTCGGTGTACAGTACAGTGTGTGATGAGACGCAGGAGGTTTGCAACTAAAGAAGTATTTCATTGCCACCCACTGGTGAATGAACGGTAGCACGTCCCTTTACACCATTGTTTCCACTGTTATTTTCAGATGATTTAATAAGGAATGGTGGGATAACAGCATAGGAATTACATATTAGAACTCTGTTTAATGTAATGTATTGGTGGGTCTAATCCTGAATGCTGATTGGTTAAAACCGCATTCCAACCGGTGTCTATTTCACAAGTTACCACCAGCTAAATCTATGAAATGTACTCTGTTCCATCTCAATGCGCAATCCACGGTCTCATCAACCCTGCCAGGAAATGTATGAACTTGATCTGCACTATAAAAAGCATCTAGACATCTCCTCCCATTTGGTTTTCAACAGCAGAGATTTGTATAAACCTTGCTCTGTCTCTCCGACCTTTTCAATTTTGAATTGCAATCTCCACCGTCCCATCTAAAGTGAATGTGTCCGAACGACACTGACAGCAAATTGAGCTGGTTGTCATAGCAGCATACAACACTTTTCAGTTGACTGGCTAAATCGATACTTTGTTGCGAAAACTGTGGAACATTTCTTTTGATCTTTTCGGCGGCATGACTATGGATGAATGGGGAAAAATAGATGGCAATAATACCCAGGCATGCAGATTTGGAGGATACTGCATTGAATGACCTAGAGAAAAGCCCGAACGGAAAAAACACAGTTCAGAATACAAAATGAGCTGTGTGTTGCTTCGAGGGCTGGATAGCAGAGAATAAGAAAACGTAGTTGACTACAAAACTGTCACTAAGGAAGAGTTGAACATCCGACACTTTTATGGAAATGTATGAAATGGGAAGGGGGAGCCGTACAGCATAAGTAGCTACCTGGCACTCCGTAGTGGGCTCAACCGGTTTCTAAATGACCCACCCATCGGTTGCAACTTGTGCCTTATGAAGGACACTGAATTTACCACCTTGAATCATGCATTTCTGGGCAAAATCAAACAGCTAAGGCGGCAAGTAATTCATATCACAAACAGCCACCCTCCCATCACTGACAAAGACATGGCCCAGCTCAAAAGCTCCCAGGCTCTGAATCCCGGTACACCAAGGGGTCTGGTCCAGAAAGTGTGGTTTGACCTCCAGTTACATCTGGGTCGAAGAGGAAAAGAGGGGAACAGACAAAAGCCAAACTCATTCCTGGTAAAAACAGACGAGAACGGTCTACGGTATGTTGTTCATAGCCTGTTTGTGTTATTTCTAAGTTGCACTCGTAATTAGGCTACAGGAAAACAATATAACAAAACATTCTCTCAGATACGCCACTTTCGCATATAACAAGGCCACAAAGAATCTGGACCCAAGGGAGAAGGACAGGGAGTCCAAGAGGGGATTCATGTTCGAGCAGCCAGGGAACCCACTATGTCCGGTGTCATCACTGGAGAAATACCTATCGAAACGCCCGGAGAACGGCCTTGCCTTTTTATCTCCATCCAAGGAGAGGAGAGTGTATCCGGGACTCGATCTGGCACACGTCAGAGCCGATGGGCGTGAACTATGGCAGCACCTCTACCCAAGATCTGCAGGGCAGCAGGAACAACGACATACACAAATCACAACATCAGGACCACGACAGTCCAGAAACTGGCCAATGCTGGTTTAGAAGCGAGGGAGATTATGTCAGGGAGAGGGCATCGGTGCGAAGGTTCGCTCCATAGCTACTGGCGTCCGTCACGGACAGAAAACGCTGGAGCAACATCCTGGCCAAAAACAAAGAGAACACTGTAGCACCATCAACACCTAAAAGGCTGAAGCAGGGCAGCAGAAGTAGTAGCAGACTCCGACAGACAAATGTGACATACAACAAGTAGCTATGTCAGCTGTGGCAGATAACAAAGATACATGTTTCATTTATTAAAATCAGCTCAAATGAATGTCGTGGATTGTCTTTCTTTTGTCTGACCAGTGTCTTGACAAGAGAGCAATTGTTTTTCTGCCAGACAAAGTCACACATCATAAGTTCATTGTTATGGAGGTGCCCAAGTAAATCTTGACTAGGAAACAGCTTAAACAAATGCAGCTACTTTGCGTTTGTTCTGGCTGCACTTGACGTGACTGTAAAAGCAGGGCCAGGGATAAGAACGTTACAAGTCAGGATGGCAATGGAACATTTAGAACGAATGACTGAATGACATAGATACAGAACAAAAAGAACGAACAACTGGGTCGCGTCTCTAGCAACCCTAGATTCGTGTCAGGACTATATCTTTGTGGAAGGACGAAATAGTACGAATGAATTAAATCCAAATAACATTTAATGAAAATATGTAGATCTGTTTATTGAATATGTTGTTAACTCGTTTAAAAGTGATAATGCCCTCCAAGCCGGTGTTGGATATAGTGGCCGGAACACCCGTGCCAATATATTCAACAAACACCGGCTTCTCGGGCATTATCACTTAAATAATGCAATTGAATAGGATCTTTATGGGTAACAATGGGCTCTTTCTGGTATTTACTACAATGAATTCAACAGATTGGGTAGGCTACCATACGGTGCCTATGGCGCTTACGTTAATGAATTCCAAAAGAAACTAGCATGTGCTTAATATGTTAACATAAAGTAATTATCATGTTACCATGCAATATTGGCTTACTTGAGATGGTGTATTCGTCGCTGTGGCTCTCGCTGATGCGCACCAGGAATGAGCCATCCTTATTCTGAGGGGCCAGGAGCAGTTTCTCCGCCTTCACCCGGTTAATGTTCCCATAGTACCACCTCAACAGACAGACAGGGAAAGAGGCAGAAAGTCAGTCAGACAAAAAAAAAAAAAGAAAGAAAGGAGACATGCACAATTGCACACGAGCACACACACACACACACGCCGACAGCAACACAAACCCATGACAGGCTGAACATGAGGTAGTCTAAGGTGGTTTCACACTTTGTCCTTTTCAGCCAATTTGTGTGAACTCGGTGCAGTTCGCGTAATTGTTTATTATTTTTAAATTAAATAATACATTTCACATTTACATAAGTATTCAGACCCTTTACTAAGGAATACAGCCTCAAGTCTTCTTGGGTATGAGCAGTGGCGACCTGTCATTCAGGGCAGGTAGCACAAACTGTTTTGAGACCCACATTTTTAGCTTGCCTGTTTTACATGATATTTTGGCATTACAGTATTTTTCAATTGCTAACAAGAGTCGGTCAATTTTTTTATTTAAATTTTTTTATTTGACCTTTATTTTACTAGGCAAGTCAGTTAAGAACAAATTCTTATTTTCAATGACGGCCTAGGAACAGTGGGTTAACTGCCTGTTCAGGGGCAGAACGACAGATTTGTACCTTGTCAGCTCGGGGATTCGAACTTGCAACCTTTCGGTTACTAGTCCAACGCTCTAACCACTAGGCTACCCTGCCGCCCCAATACTGAAACCACTTTTTCAAAACTCTTCACACAGTCTGCATTACCAACATGCATCTTGGCCAAACAGTTAATCTCACCTCAAACTCACTCAAACCACCAAAACACTTTATACATGTCTCAAAATAAGCTTGTTCGACCATAACACTGGCAACAATTCTCACTCAGAAAGCATACATTGTCACTCATAACAAACTGACCTAAAAAAAAACACTAACAGGGAGCATTAAATAAATTAACTTTTTTCTTTGAAGTTTGAATAATTTTTCACAAATCGGTATAAAATAAGAATAAAACCTTTTCACTTTGACTGTACTAAAGTATATGTAAAAAGAATGAATCGGAAATGCAGCAATTTGCTTCAATAGCCTTTATTTTTTTCTATATCTTTGCATATAGTAATTTACTTGTGAAAAATAGAGTTGAAACAAAACAAAATTCCAGGGCTGTATTAATAATTACATCAACATGTATAGTATAATCACTCATACTGTACAGTACTGTGATAGATCTAGTTCTCGCTCTCCTGCATTTGGCCACAAGTTCTCATTAACATCACATCTTATGTCTTCTCTGGCGAAGCATCTTGGAAAGTATCTTCAGGAGAAGTGTCTCCACACCCTGGCAGTCTTCAGGAGAAGTGTCTCCACACCCCAAATTCATTGCATCCAGCAAGGGCATCTGGATGGTGGTGATAAACCTTCCACCTCCACGCAGAGAAAAACCCCATAGAGGAGTTTAGGAACGAGGAGTATGGAGGCAGGAATAGTACTGACATTCTGGGATGTGCAGCAAACCAGTCTGACTGCCAGAGTAGTGGAATGCCACATTATCCCACACAACAAAAAGGTAGGGGTGTTTCTTGCCCCCCTCTCCTCCGCTGGCACAAGTCGAATATGCAGGTCATCCATAAAATAAAATGAGCCTCTGTATTATAGGGGCCAATGCTTATCTCAGAGACTACCATGCTTGGTCTTCCTCTCCTTGTCCTCCACGCTTGTCTCCCTCTCCCTGCCACTCTTCTTTTCCCACCAAACCGGTCTTCCTTGAGCCATGTTTCCAAACAATGTTTCCTTCCTCCTTTGTCTGTTTGGTAACGAGACTAAAAACAGGACACTTGGGTTAGGCTTTCAGCTGAAATTGCAACCAGCTGTGTTTGGAATGATTAAATATTCCCGTGAGATTCTCTGTTTCAATCAGGTTACTACAGAAATGTACGACATTTGCCATCATTCTGTTTTGAATGTGTTTTTAACAGTTTTAGAACCAGTGTGTTGGCAGTTGAAAACGTGCTGCAAATATATAGTTTAGCAGGTGGTGGAGTATGAATGAGAAAGGAGGTAATGGATTTCGGAGAATGTGGTCATTGAAAGCATTTTGTGTGAAAGCAATAAAATGATTCACAGTTTGGTCCACATACAGTCAGCGAAACAGAAGTGTGTGAAGAGTTTTGACCAATGCATGTTATCAATTGAGAAAACTAATACGTGTCACATATCAGTTTGCAAACAAAGTTAAATAAATAAATAAATAAATATATATTTTATCATTGAGTTAATAAAGCCACATACAAACATGGTCTCTTTAGTTTTCTTGAGTAAGGCAGCTCCAAAATGCAGGTGTTTCAGCCTAGCGCAGTGCTTTCTGTGGTGGTGGGGCAAGCCAGCAGAAAATACAGAGCGTTGTGCCATGATTGGCTCAGTGTTTTGTCACTCATGGGGACTTGACGTGGTGCTTAAGTTTTTGTGCAGTGTGAACAGTATGTCATCTATAGGCTAAGAAAGCTTCTTATTCAATTGTGGGGTTTGAATAGTTTAAGATGTTTGGTGAGAATTACAATCAAAAGTACAAAATCAATTCTAGCTCTTAAAGGAGCAATAGCCTATTACAGCATTATTTAATCTGGAGTTAGTATTCTGCTATTTATTCTGTTAACAATCATATTTTCATGTTAATAGTACTGGATCTTCTGATTACAAATATTATGTCTCATCTTGTAACTAAATGCAATCTATTAGCGTCCAAAATGTAAGTAGGTATATCTACTGTAGCATTTCAATAACACATTCTGATGGAATGGCTTGTCCTACAGTTTGGGGTTTCTAGTGCATGGCCATCAGACTGTTAAATAGTCACCACTAGCTGCTGCCACCCCCCACCCAGTACCCTGCACTGAACTTTAGTCACCGTCACGAGACGGCTACCACTCAGTTACTCTCCCATGCACCTTAGGGCAGCAGCCTCTATGTACATAGTCATGGAACATTGGTCACTTTAATAAATGGTACTCTAGTCACTTTAAATAATGTTTACATTACCGTTTTACCCACTTACAGTTGAAGTCGGAAGTTTACATACACCTTAGCCAAATACATTTAAACACTCAATTTCACAATTCCTGACATTTAATCCTAGTAAAAATTCCCTGTTTTAGGTCAGTTAGGATCACCACTTTATTTTAAGAATGTGAAATGTCAGAAGAATAGTAGAGTGATTTATTTCAGCTTTTATTTCTTTCATCACATTCCCAGTGGGTCAGAAGTTTACATACACTCAATTAGTATTTGGTAGAACTGCCTTTAAAATTGTTTAACTCGGGTCAAAAGTTTTGGTTAGTCTTCCACATGCTTCCCACAATAAGTTGGGTGAATTTTGGCCGATTCCTCCTGACATAGCTGGTGTAACCGAGTCAGGTTTGTAAGGCCTCCTTGCTCACACACGCTTTTTCAGTTCTGCCCACAAATGTTCTATGGGATTGAGGTCAGAGCTTTGTGATGGCCACTCCAATACCTCGACTTTGTTGTCCTTAAGCCATTTTGCCACAACTTTGGAAGTATGCTTGGGATCATTGTCCATTTGGAAGACCCATTTACGACCAAGCATTAACTTCCTGACTGATGTCTTGAGATGTTGCTTCAATATATCCACATAATTTTCCTTCCTCGTGAAGCCATCTATTTTGTGAAGTGCACCAGTCCCTCCTGCAGCAAAGCACCCCCACAACATGATGCTGACACCCCCGTGCTTCACGGTTGGGATGGTGTTCTTTGGCTTGCAAGCCTCCCCCTTTTTCCTCCAAAACATAACGATGTTCATTATGGCCAAACAGTTCTATTTTTGTTTCATCAGACCAGAGGACATTTCTCCAAAAAGTACGATCTTTGTCACCATATGCAGTTGCAAACCGTAGTCTGGCTTTTTTTTATTTTTTATGGTGGTGTTTTTGGAGCAGCGGCTTCTTCCTTGCTCAGCGGCCATTCAGGTTATGTCGATATAGATACTTTTGTATCTGTTTCCTACAGCATCTTCACAAGGTCCTTTGCTGTTGTTCTGAGATTGATTTGATCTTTTCGCACCAAAGTACGTTAATCTCTAGGAGACAGAACGATTCTCCTTCCTGAGCGGTATGACGGCTGCGTGGTCCCATGGTGTTTATACTTGCGTACTATTGTTTGTACAGATGAACGTGGTACCTTCAGGCTTTTGGAAATTGCTCCCAAGGATGAACCAGACTTGCGGAGGTCTGCAATTTTTTTCCTGAGGTATTGACTGATTTCTTTTGATTTTCCCATGATGTCAAGCAAAGAGGCACTCAGTTTGAAGGTCGGCCTTGAAATACATCCACAGGTACACCTCCAATTGACTCAAATGATGTCATTTAGCTTATCAGAAGCTTCTAAAGCCATGACATTTTCTGGAATTTTCCAGGCTGTTTAAAAAGCAGTCAAGTTAGTGTATGTAAACTTATGACACACTGGAATTGTGAGTGAAGTATAAGTGAAATAATCTGTCTGTAAACAATTGTTGGAAAAATGACTTGTCATGCACGAAGTAATGTCCTAACCGACTTGCCAAAGCTATAGTTTGTTAACAAGAATTTTTGGAGTTGTTGAAAAACGAGTTTTAATGACTCCAATCTAACTGCCGACTTCAACTGTATGTATGTATGTATGTATGTATGTATGTATGTATGTACGTACAGTGAGGCAAAAAAAGTATTTAGTCAGCCACCAATTGTGCAAGATCTCCCACTTAAAAGATGAGAGAGCCCTGTAATTTTCATCATAGGTACACTTCAACTATGACAGGCAAAATGAGAAAAAAAATCCGGAAAATGACATTGTAGGATTTTTTATGAATATATTTGCAAATGATTGTGGAAAATAAGTATTTGGTCACCTACAAACAAGCAAGATTCCTGGCTCTCACAGACCTGTAACTTCTTCAAGAGGCTCCTCTGTCCTCCACTCGTTACCTGTATTAATGGCACCTGTTTGAACTTGTTATCAATATAAAAGACACCTGTCCACAACGTCAAACAGTCACACTCCAAACACCACTATGGCCAAGACCAAAGAGCTGTCAAAGGACACCAGAAACAAAATTGTAGACCTGCACCAGGCTGGGAAGACTGAATCTGCAATAGGTAAGCAGCTTGGTTTGAATAAATCAACTGTGGGAGCAATTATTAGGAAATGGAAGACATACAAGGCCACTGATAATCTCCCTCGATCTGGGGCTCCACGCAAGATCTCACCCCATGGGGTCAAAATGATCACAAGAACGGTGAGCAAAAATCCCAGAACCACACGGGGTGACCTAGTGAAGGACCTGCAGAGAGCTGGGATCAAAGTAACAAAGCCTACCATCAGTAACACTACGCCACCAGGGACTCAAATCCTGCAGTGCCAGATGTGTCTCCCTGCTTAAGCCAGTACATGTCCAGGCCCGTCTGAAGTTTGCTAGAGAGCATTTGGATGATCCAGAAGAAGATTGGGAGAATGTCATATGGTCAGATGAAACCAAAATATAACTTTTTGGTAAAAACTCAACTCGTCATGTTTGGAGGACAGTTGCATCCAAAGAACACCATACCCACTGTGAAGCATGGGGGCGGAAACATCATGCTTTGGGGCTGTTTTCTGCAAAGGGACCAGGACGACTGATCCGTGTAAAGGAAAGAATGAATGTATCGTGAGATTGAGTGAAAACGTCCTTCCATCAGCAAGGGCATTGAAGATGAAACGTGGCTGGGTCTTTCAGCATGACAATGATCCCAAACACACCGCCCGGGCAACGAAGGAGTGGCTTCGTAAGAAGCATTTCAAAGTCCTGGCGTGGCCTAGCCAGTCTCCAGATCTCAACCCCATAGATAATCTTTGGAGGGAGTTGAAAGTCCGTGGTTCCCAGCAACAGCCCCAAAACATCACTGCTCTAGAGGAGATCTGCATGGAGGAATGGGCCAAAATACCAGCAACAGTGTGTGAAAACCATGTGAAGACTGGCAGAAAACGTTGGACCTGCCCACAAATGTTCTATGGGATTGAGGTCAGAGCTTTGTGATGGCCACTCCAATACCTCGACTTTGTTGTCCTTAAGCCATTTTGCCACAACTTTGGAAGTATGCTTGGGATCATTGTCCATTTGGAAGACCCATTTACGACCAAGCATTAACTTCCTGACTGATGTCTTGAGATGTTGCTTCAATATATCAATATATCCTCGTGTGCATATATACAGTGCCTTGCGAAAGTATTCGGCCCCCTTGAACTTTGCGACCTTTTGCCACATTTCAGGCTTCAAACAAAGATATAAAACTATTTTTTTGTGAAGAATCAACAACAAGTGGGACACAATCATGAAGTGGAACGACATTTATTGGATATTTCAAACTTTTTTAACAAATCAAAAACTGAAAAATTGGGCGTGCAAAATTATTCAGCCCCTTTACTTTCAGTGCAGCAAACTCTCTCCAGAAGTTCAGTGAGGATCTCTGAATGATCCAATGTTGACCTAAATGACTAATGATGATAAATACAATCCACCTGTGTGTAATCAAGTCTCCGTATAAATGCACCTGCACTGTGATAGTCTCAGAGGTCCGTTAAAAGCGCAGAGAGCATCATGAAGAACAAGGAACACACCAGGCAGGTCCGAGATACTGTTGTGAAGAAGTTTAAAGCCGGATTTGGATACAAAAAGATTTCCCAAGCTTTAAACATCCCAAGGAGCACTGTGCAAGCGATAATATTGAAATGGAAGGAGTATCAGACCACTGCAAATCTACCAAGACCTGGCCATCCCTCTAAACTTTCAGCTCATACAAGGAGAAGACTGATCAGAGATGCAGCCAAGAGGCCCATGATCACTCTGGATGAACTGCAGAGATCTACAGCTGAGGTGGGAGACTCTGTCCATAGGACAACAATCAGTCGTATATTGCACAAATCTGGCCTTTATGGAAGAGTGGCAAGAAGAAAGACATTTCTTAAAGATATCCATAAAAAGTGTCATTTAAAGTTTGCCACAAGCCACCTGGGAGACACACCAAACATGTGGAAGAAGGTGCTCTGGTCAGATGAAACCAAAATTGAACTTTTTGGCAACAATGCAAAACGTTATGTTTGGCAAAAAACAAAAACAAAAAGCAACACAGCTCATCACCCTGAACACACCATCCCCACTGTCAAACATGGTGGTGGCAGCATCATGGTTTGGGCCTGCTTTTCTTCAGCAGGGACAGGGAAGATGGTTAAAATTGATGGGAAGATGGATGGAGCCAAATACAGGACCATTCTGGAAGAAAACCTGATGGAGTCTGCAAAAGACCTGAGACTGGGACGGAGATTTGTCTTCCAACAAGACAATGATCCAAAACATAAAGCAAAATCTACAATGGAATGGTTCAAAAATAAACATATCCAGGTGTTAGAATGGCCAAGTCAAAGTCCAGACCTGAATCCAATCGAGAATCTGTGGAAAGAACTGAAAACTGCTGTTCACAAATGCTCTCCATCCAACCTCACTGAGCTCGAGCTGTTTTGCAAGGAGGATTGGGAAAAAATTTCAGTCTCTCGATGTGCAAAACTGATAGAGACATACCCCAAGCGACTTACAGCTGTAATCGCAGCAAAAGGTGGCGCTACAAAGCATTAACTTAAGGGGGCTGAATAATTTAGCACGCCCAATTTTTCAGTTTTTGATTTGTTAAAAAAGTTTGAAATATCCAATAAATGTCGTTCCACTTCATGATTGTGTCCCACTTGTTGTTGATTCTTCACAAAAAAATAGTTTTATATCTTTGTTTGAAGCCTGAAATGTGGCAAAAGGTCGCAAAGTTCAAGGGGGCCGAAATATATATATATATATATATATACATACATACATACACACACACACATAAAAATAAACATCCCTTTTCCAAGGCAGGTCCTCACCAGACATCTCCGGCTACAACGTTGCCTATGGGCACAAATGCACCGTCACTGGACCAGACAGGACCGACAAAAAGTGCTCTTCACTGAAGAGTCACGGTTTTGTCTCACCAGGGGTGATGGTCGGATTCGCGTTTATTGCCGTGAAAAAAATGTGCATTACACTGGGACTTGTTGGATCGGAGGGTGAGGGCTAGGGCCATTCCCCCCAGAAATGTCTGGGAACTTGCAAATCTGTCCGAACTGGCAAATCTGGTCCAGTCCATGAGGAGGAGATGCACTCCAGTACTTAATGCAGCAGGTGGCCACACCAGATACTGACTGTTACTTTTGATTTTGACCTCCTTTGTTCAGGGACACATTATTTAATTTCTGTTAGTCACAGGTCTGTGGAACTTGTTCAGTTTATGTCTCAGTTGTTGAATCTTATGTTAATACAAATATTTACAAGTTTGCTGAAAATAAACACAGTTGGCAGTGAGAGAATGTTTCTTTTTTTGCTGAGTTTAGTAATCCCACAAAAAAAGTGTTAAACAAATCTAAAAATATTTTATATTTGAGATTCTTCAAAGTAGCCACCCTTTGCCTTGATGAAAGCTTTCAACACTCTTGGCATGCTCTCAACCAGCTTCACCTGGAATGCTTTTCCAACAGTCATGAAGGAGTTCCAACATATTCTGAGCACTTGTTGGCTGCTTTTCCTTCACTCTGTGGTCCATCTCATCCCAACCCATCTGAATTGGGTTGAATTCGGGTGATTGTGGAGGCCAGGTCATCTGATGCAGCACTCCATCACTCTCCTTCTTGGTCAAATAGCCCTTACACAGTCTGGAGGTGTGTTGGGTTATTGTCCTGTTGAAAAACAAATATGTCCCACTAAGCAGCTTTCTACATATCGATGCAGAATGTTGTGGCAGCCCTGCTGGTTAAGTGTGCCTTGAACTCTAAATAAAAATCACAGACAGTGTCACCAGCAAAGCACCCCCACACCATCACACCTCGTCCATGCTTCATGGTGGGAACCACACATGCGAAAACCATCCGTTCACCTACTCTGCGTCTCACAAAGACACGCCGGTTGGAACCAAAAATCTCATATTTGGACTCATCAAACCAAAAGGACAGACTTCCACCAGTCTAATGTCCATTGCTCGTATTTCTTGGCCCAAGCAAGCCTCTTCTTCTTCGTGTTCATGTGTCCCATGATTCTACAGTAGTGGTTTCTGTGAAACAATTCGACTACGAAGGCCTGATTCACGCAGTCTCCTCTGAACAGTTCATGTTGAGATGTGTCTGTTACTGAAACTCTGAAGCATTTATTTGGGCTGCAATTTCTGAGGCTGGTAACTGTAATTAACTTATCCTCTGCAGCAGAGGTAACTCTGGGTATTACTTTCCTGTGGCAGTCCTCACGAGTGCCAGTTTCATCATAGCGCAAGATGCTTTTTGCAACTGCACTTGAAGAAACTTTCAAAAATCTTGAAATGTTCCAGATTGACTGACCTTCATGTCTTAAAAGGAATGTTTCTCTTTGCTCATTTGAGCAGTTCTTGCCATAATATGGACTTGGTCTTTTACCAAATAGAGCCATCTTCTGTATACTGCCCCTACCTTGTCACAACACAACTGATTGGCTCAAACACATAATTTGTGTAATTTCTTCTTAAAACTTAACAAGGAACACCTGTTAATTGAAATGCATTCCAGGTGACTACTTCATGAAGCTGGTTGAGAGAATGCCAAGAGTGTGCAAAGCTGTCATCAAGGCAAAGGGTGGTTACTTTGAAGAATGTAAAATATATTTGATTTGTTGAACTCTTTTTTGGTTACTACATGATTCCATGTGTGTTATTTCATAGTTTTGATGTCGTCAATATTATTCTACAATGTAGAAAATAGTACAAATAAAAGAAAAACCCTTGAATGAGTAGGTGTCCAAACTTTTGAGTGGTACCATAAATACACAGTGCCATCAGAAAAAAGTATTCATTCAGTGTTACGTTACAGCATTATTCTAAAATGGATTAAATAAAATTCAGGAATCTACACACAATAGCCCATAAAAAAAGACTAAAACAGTTTAGATTTTTTGGGGAAATGTATTAAAAACAGGAATAATTTATTTACATAAATATTCAGACCCTTTGCTAGGAGGCTCGAAATTGAGCTCAGGTTCATCCTGTTTCCATTGAACATCTTTGAGATGTTTCTACAACTTGATTAGAATCCACCTGTGGTAAATTCAATTGATTGGACATAATTTGGAAAGGCACACACCTGTCCAGATAAGGTCCCACAGTTGACGGTGCATGTCAGAGCAAAAACCAAGCCATGAGGTTGAAGCAATAGTCCGTAGAGCGCCAAGACAGGATTGTGTCAAGGCACAGATTTGGGGAAGGGTACCAAAACATTTCTGCAGCATTGAAGGTCCCCACGAACACAGTGGCCTCCATCATTCTTAAATGGAAGAAGTTTGGAACCAACAATACTCTTCCTAGAACTGGCCGCCTGGACAAACTGAGCAATGGGGGAGAAGAAACAAGATTCTCAGGTCTGATGAAACCAAGATTGAACTATTTGGCCTGAATGCCAAGCGTCACGTCTGGAGGAAGCCTGGCACCATCCCTACGGTGAAGCATGGTGGAGGCAGGATTTTCACTAGATGCCGAGGGGATTTGCTTCCATTCAGCCACAGGAGAATTAGTGAGTTCGGGCACTGATGTTGGGCGATTAGGCCTGGCTCGCAGTTGGCATTCCAATTCATCCCAAAGGTGTTCAATAGGGTTGGGGGAGGGGCTCTGTGCAGTCCATCAAGTTATTCCACACTAATCTCGACAAACTATTTCTGTATGGACCTCGCTTTGTGCACGGGCATTGTCATGCTGAAACAGGAAAGGGCCTTCCCCAAACTGTTGCCACAAAGCAGGAAGCGCAGAATCGTCGGGAATGTCATTGTATGCTGTAGCATTAATATCTCCCCATCACTGGAACTAAGGGGCCTAGTCCGGACCATGAAAAACAGCCTCAGACCACTATTCTTCCTCCACCAAACTTTACAGCTGCCACTATACATTCAGGCAGGTAGCGTTCTCCTGGCATCTGCCTAACCCAAATATTATTCTACAATGTAGAACAAAGTAAAAATAAAGAAAAACACTTGAATGAGTAGGTGTGTCCCAACTTTTGACTGGTATTGTATAGAATATTTATTTATACTCCGGACTCCAACATTTCTCATCCTAATATTTATATTTCTTAATTCCATTATTTTACTTTTTTCGATGTGTGTATTGTGGTTTATTGTTAGATATTACTGTTGGAGCTAGGAACACAAGCATTTCGCTACAACCGCAATAACATCTGCTAAATATGTGTCCGTCCAATAAAATTTGATTTGAAAAACCCAGAGTGCATTGAGTGAACGTTGGAAAAAGATATTGGTTAGTTTCTCAATGTGAATGCAAAGAGGATTCAGACCACAAAATAGGTGACATGAACTGGCAAAAGAGTTGAGTCCTCATTCAAAGACAAGGGCAGTGTGAATACAAAGACAAAAGTTATTTAGCTTTTTATTTTACCCCAGAGTTCACTTTAAATAGGTCTGTGTGTGAAAACACCCTTCTAGCTGCTTTGAGTGGAAAAGTAGGTGTGGTTTATAGGCTAGACTGCAGCCAAATAGTAAGGAAGGCTATTCACATTTATTATCAAGAATGGGTGCGCCTGTGCTGTTCAGCAAACGCTATGCACATTTCCATGGTCAGGTTTCACCTGAAACGGTCAGGTGTGGGTGTGAGCTGAGTGGAACGCTTACCATAGTTGCCAAAAGTTGTGTATCGACTGCTGTACCTAGCGTAGTTCTTAATAAAGCTACAACTTGGCTGCACTTGCACCAATCTGACCACAAAAGCAGGAACTGTGTGTGTAGCCACATAGGCCTACAGAAACTTAATACAGTGTGATTGTTATACACTACAATGTTGTGCACTGTGCAGTAGTGAATGGGAAGGGAGGGATGGGTACTGCATTGTCACTTTTCTGTCAACACTGTCCTTATTAAATTTGAATAAGGCCTATTTGAAAGAATGATCATAAAGGCCAAATCGTGTTTTTGCAGGCTCAATTAACATTATGTTGAAGATCGCCTACCTTCTTGATAAACCTGGTAGACATAGTTGATAAACATGATCCTACACAATATATTGGACATGGTGAAATCTCAAAAGCATATTATGAATGAAACAATACTGAGGTTGCTCCCGCTCACACAAAGCGCCACTCACTTGTGATTAGCAAACTCGTCCTGTAGAATGGCCACATAAGTAGCTGGGACCAGTCCGGACTCCATCGAACCGGTAAGTTTCTTGGCAAGCACATAATCCCCCCTCTTTTCTATTACCGACAGCTTGTCACCTTCCTTGATAGTCAGCTCCTCCTCGCTCCTGGCTTCGAAATCAAACAGAGCCGCATAGAGCTGAGTCGGTTTCTTCTTGGGGGACGGAGCACGGATATCACCTGAAATAGTGGGGATTTCGGCTGATCGGGTGATATTTGGGTAATGGAATTCGGGCCATATCCAGTTCCACAGCCGACTACAACATGGCATGCAACAACGACAACAACCCTCCATCCCAAACCAATAGCAACGCCGAGGTATCCCAGGTTTTTGAAGGGAACCGCGACAAATTCGACGCGAAAATAAAATGTGCCTATTTAGGAACGCCAGACGCCTATTAGCCTACAGTTTCGAGACGTCTTCGATCTCCCTTTTCTCCCTTCACAACAAGCATAGTGCAGCATCAGCGATAGTTAGGTTGGCAATCAGGAGAAACCGGTTTTGTGTTGCGATTAATCAGGGACACAATACCTATGGCTGCGGGAATGCGGAAACGATATATTGTCGGGAGAGGAGACGATATCCATGCCCATTTTGATCCTTGATTCATTTAAAGTACGCCTAAAAAAAGAATACCCCTACCTATACTTGACCTCCAACGAATGATAACCAAATACCGCATCTCTCTGGAATACGGTCAACACCTGAACTGCATTTGCTGAGCCAGGACCACGACATGCTTATAGTCCCAGGGTTTTGGTTTGGAACACTCGACAGCTCCCGCTGTCCCTACATCCGTAAACCTGTCTGCCCACTGCTCCTGCTTGGCGGTTAAATCAACAACGCAGAGGGTAGGCCTATATGTCCATATATATATATACACACGCCCTTAAACTCTGGTGCAAGGGATCTACTCAGTACGTATAGGCAACACAGCGTTTTATATTCCCTATCTAATTATGCATCATTTCCCTTAGCAAATGAATTGACTGTTTTTTTTGCTCTAGTTTAAAAAAAAGCTTCTGGTAACATAATTATAATCTATTGCTGGTCAGTGTATTATGTAGAAGTAGGCTATAGTATAGAAATATGGTATCGGTGTTGCTTACACCAATTCCTCATTGGTTTAGATCTATTACATCATGTACAATGAACACAATATTATTAATGTAAACATACTATGCAATAACAAAATACCCATTAAAGGTATTTACCGATAATATATATTTTGTAAGAACAAGAACAACCTTTCCTTTATTACAACCTTGACAAAATACAAAAATACATTGGTTTCTGTTTGATAGCACACTGTTTTATTAGTATATTTAGACTTGTGACATACAGCTTGGGAGATTTGAAAACATTTTACCTTAGCAGTGACATCACACCGAAGAAAGCTTAATTTGAAATCATTGGTTTTTCATGAATCAAAGTGATATGTTAGGTAAAATAACTACCCATGCTGTTTGGCATTAAACAAACAGAAATCGTTTTTTTTTCTCGTTGTTTTTTTTCAATCTTTAAGTTGCTTTACATATATTATCAACACTTTTCTAAAGAATTCAGATATTTAGCCACATGTACTGGAAAAAGGTATCCACTGTTATATATTTAACACAATAAATATAAAAAAGAATACTTATTTTTATATAATTTATATGGTATCAAAGAGGGAAATGGGCCCTTCAGTAAGACATGTTAAAAAAGTGATGTCCTTTCCTGAGGTTTTTGTCTGCAGTTTAGTTTTTTCGCGCTAAATATACTAATAGTCTAGAAAACCCTGCAAAGGGTATGTCAATGGCTTATCATTCACTGTGGAACAAATTCTCATATATTGGTAAAGTAGTCACACCAGAGCGTCAGTTCACTGTGACCCCTGGTTTGTGTGTATCAGGTCAGCTAAGGAGAGGGCTTTCCTTAAGCCAAGCACACAGCTCTCCCAACAACCAGTTTCTAAATGTGACATTAACCTTATTTCGACACGGTCCCATTTCCCATCAATGTACAAGGTATTAGATTAACAGAGTGGGGAGGAGAGAAATGACCAAATTAAATAAAATTACAAAAACAAATCTGTACATGTAAACATCACACTTCCACTGAGTCCAAACTCAGGAGGAAAATACAGTTTCACATTGGTATTAGGTACAAATCAAAACTGAGAAAAAGACAATCAGCTTCTGGTACAGTAGGTAAAGAGGAAAACCTAAAAACAGAACCAAGGAATCTAAAGCACCACCAAATGATTAAATAAAACAGACTATGGTTGGAAAAACCATTTTGATTTGACTGTAGCTGTACACTGCCCTGATAGAAAAATAAACTTGTTTTCTTCTTCTATTGTTTTTTGTTGTTGTGTCGAGCTATACATCTGACCAAAGCAGATTTCTTTTTTTTTAAGTGTGTATTCATTCACGGTACCCTGACCAGCACCACAACTGCACCTGTCCGAATGGAACCGTCGCTATTGGGGGTCATCATTTGTAAAGTCAATGAGTTCCAATGTAATCCAATGTCAGCTGGAGCTAAAAACGGTATGATAAAGGGAATCACATCTTTCCCACAGCAAAATACCCCTGCTCGTCACTCAAAACACTTCCCCTCCACTGAAGTGCTGACACTACCACATAGCATTCCCAGGGGTAGAGATGCATACAGTAGTCTGGGAGTTGGAGTTTCATGAAGGGCATGGTTAAGGGCGTAGACTTGGTCTGTGCTTGGTTGGCACATTCCCTGGCATGTAAAGTCTTGTTGGCCCTAAGCAGGAAAATAATCATGGCTCCAATCAACAACATGTTTGACGCTATTCACAAGGTCAACAATGCTAATCTTAACAGAGGGCACTCCCTCTGGTCTGAGGTCACATCACTAAACGGGATGCTGGTCAGGTCGGTTGTTAAACGTGTTGACATCCTTGTTTGGAATGTACAGTATAGGCATACAGAGTAACTTCACTTGAGATGTTGGTTTTTGTACAAAATATTATTTGAAAAGACCACTTACTTGCACTACAAAATATATATAAAATAATAACAAAATGAATAATAAAAATAGAAATCAGATAAAAATGTGTATCGACAGTGGGGCCACTATGAGTGCTCCAACCGCGCTTGAGGAGTCAGAAGTTTGAGTAAGAATCCTCTGATTATGGCTAAAATACTCTTGTCATCTCCAAGACGTACTGTATGCAATAGCTGCACACAGAAAAGGAATGGAAATCAAACCGTGAGCAAGTTGCACCTTTCCAAGATTGTCTTTGCCTATTTTTACAGTATGTTTTCTTAACGTATGTAGCCGTCTATAAGAAACTACAGAGCAAACCCCAAAGGGTGCAAACAGAGGAGGGAGTCGTATTTAGCAAGATCCTCTTTACTATGTCATCGCATCTCTTACTCCTTTTGTACAGATACATTTAACTGTCCCTTGTCTATATTAGAAATGCATAACTGTCACAATCTTCTTCTTCTTCACAAAACCATATAGCAGATGTGTTGTGGCATGCAACGTTACAATATCCAGCAGTCATCTCTAAAGAGGTTCGATCCATCAAACCATCACTGTGTTGACCCGGGGCAATAGGGAAACACATAGGACGACAACACTGGCTCTAGCGTCCGCACTGTAAGATCACAAACACTTACAGCACTGTGTACAGTTTGGCCACAGCACTGCGTGTCTGGCAATCATTTGAAAACTCAGTGGCAAAAAAGGCAGTTTTAAGATGGAAGTGAATAAGACAGATCCCCTACTAAGTTAGCCCCCCCCCCCACAAAAAAACAACAACCTGTGATACAGTAATTCCTCTACTATGTTACTGTACTGATACACTGCTGTGTTGTATGTGCTGAGGTAATTGTAGCCTAAGACCCCAGGGCAGGAGCAGAGTGAGGGATGGATCTGCAAAAATGAGGGTGATACTAATAAGAAAGCACATTTTGAAGCCCTCACAGCCACGTTGCGAGAGAACACAGTGAGGGGTTTCCTCTTGACTGGTCATTTTGCATATTTCTCTTGTGTTTGTGTCATTTTTACCCACCACGCAGATCTAATCAAGAGCTTGCTCAGAGATAAATAGAACGTCTTGGGAGTCCATTTTCTACTTTCTATCTAGCCATAATATTTCCATAAATTAAATATTTGTACATCAATGTGTACTCATTATGGAGATTGGATTTGACATTGCACATGTATGCTGGGTGGCTTTATCAAGGTGTTGTTCTGTGGTTCAGAGTGTGTCACCAGTGAGCACAGTGCTCCGTTCAATCTCAGGCCATGGAGGTAGCACACCTACATCAAATGGCTTTCATTTACACAAGCCCCCCCCCCCCCCCCAATAGTGGTGGTTGTGAAACATCGTAGCACCCACACTGTTTATTTTTCGTTAACACTATGCTGTCAAGGGCCAGGATGATTATCAACTGCATTGCAAATACTCTTCCTCTTTCCTTTAGTAGGCCACACCTCGCCAGTGCAAGATGGAGCCCTGAACAAGCAGGGCCTCCGTCACAGATTTCAGTTGCTTCAGTGTGCAAAAGGGAGCAAATTACAGTGACACAACAGTCAGCCCCTTCAGGCCTGCCTCTTGAAGAAACATTTTGCATTTTTTTTTTCTCACACTCATTCTAAAAGGTACAAACCTCCCAGACTTTGACTGCACAGTAAAATAGATATGCCCAGAGCACCCTTGTGAGTGGCTGCAAGAGGAGCACGTTGATCCCTATATGCCTCCAGAGATTCAAAGTCATGAAGAAAGCTAAAAAGAAAAAGGTCACTGTACAAACAACACAGCCCTATGAAAGAACAAAAAGATCAACCAGAGTGCCTAGTAGCAAAGAGAAACAACTGACTGGGATGGCATGACGTTTTTAAAAGTAAGATTTTAGTCTCTTATCGGTTTTGAGTAGTTTTATCTTCTTTTTGTTTGTGTTGTTGTCTTGAGGTGCTCTGGTTGTGCAGGAGGATGGCGTCCTGACTTGAGGTTACAGGTCTGTGGCAAAAGTCCGGTACATATAGCAGCAGCGTGGATTAATGGTCATCTCAAAGAGTCAATAGACAAAGACATACGTTATCCCTCCCAGAACCGAGCTGGACTGGGCTCAGGTCAGGGAAGAGATGGGGGATATGTTCGAGAGAGGAATGCAGAACCGGACACGGAAAAAGACAGGGTATCATCGAGTGATGAGTCGGGACAAACCAAAACCTGGAATTGATGGGAGAGCAATGAGCCACAAGAGGGTTGGAAAAAATGGGGAACTCCAAAATAAGAAAACTACCAGCTATCGTCAGAGAGGTTCAGTCTCCCACGGAAAATACTACCTTGCCCCCCAGTCCTTCACTTTACTGATGCTTTTTCGTGTTCTCTTCATGGTGTTTCTAGAATCAAATATGGACTGAGTATTTACAGTACACAAATAACAGGACAAACAATACTTTTTTTGTTGTTTTAAATTCGAACTATAGTTACAATATTTACTCTGGAAACTTCTTGAAATGGTTAAGACTTTGCTTCCTGCAGGTCTATGAAAACACGGAACACATCAGGTAGTAACGGGTGAGTGTTGTGTGATGAGCGTTGTGTGACGTCGCCACCCAAGTAGGAATGAAGTACTCGAACGGTGGGTTGATAGATCTGAGGTATTTCCATGTGGAATAGATGGCATCTCCATAATGCATAAGATAAAGTGTTGCTCCCGGGCACATCGAGTTCTTTATTACTCAATGGGGAGGTGAGGTCTGAATCATGGGAAAGTGCTTTAGGACACAGAGTTTATTTACACCGAGCGCAACAAGTTGTCTCTTTCTTTCCAGCCTTCTTCAGCCTCTGTTCATCCAAAAAGTGGTTCAAAATGTCTTCTTATAGTCAAACAAACAAATTCAGATCTCAAATCAAAAGTATTTGTCATTAACAAACATTTTGTTACTACTGTTCAGAGAGTCTCGTTTTCATTGTTATTGGGGATGGCGAGCTTGTTGAGGGGATCTGTGTACAGTAACACATTGAGCTTCCTGGCACACCAAAAGGATCCACTTCTCTTCCTCATACAAGGGGGCGCTGTTCTCTCCTCATCACAGCACAACCCTGCAGTGTTCTCCAGCACTCCAGCCCCAGCACTCTCCTGCACATCACTTGGTAGACTAATTTCCGGCTCTCTCCCTGTCACCCCTCTTCTTTCCACAGAGCTGTGGAAGTGAGGCAGAGCTGTTATGATTGGGAGGGAGCATGTTCCTTTACAGGTGGTTCAAGAGGGGGAGAAACGCTGTTCCCAAGTCGTCGCAGACGGTGCTCTTTCTCTCCACGCACTGATGATAAAACAATCAGGGGGGGGGGGGTTAGAATATTACACTAGAGGAAGGTAGCACTGTTGCATGCCTCCCTTCTGGAGACGGGGAGAATATACAGGTCAGTGGGGGAGGACGAAACACAGACAGATGGATCTGGTGAGTGGGAGAGTAGTTGGTTAGGGGTCGTGTGGGAGAGTCAGAGAGAAAGAGGGAGAAGCAGGGAGACGGGGAGGAGGAGTTTCCGGCTCAGTTTTGCTGCAGGATCAGGGTCTCCAGCTCATCGGCCGAGCGGAGCAAAAAGGCGGCCGACTCGCGGTAGCCGGCGATGAGCTGCCGCACGGCCGTGATCTCTGTTGGGCTGAGCTGTGCCGAGGCCCCGCCACCTATGACACCAGCACTCCGCCCGTGACTGTTTGAGCTGGCCGATGAAGAGTTTGACCCCAGGGACTTCATGCTGAGGTCAGTAGGGCCTGGGGGAAAGACAACACACTCAAATGAAGACACATACTGGGGGCATTTTACTATAATTGTAACTATTGAAAAACATAAATATGCATTCTTATCCACTGTAGGAAATATATTTTAGATGAGTTCCACCTGTATTTCAAAATAAATAAGTTTTCTACGTCCAAATATGGGTAAGAATTGGATTTCTCGATACGTTTCAATAAGTCTCAGTCTGTTCTAAACTCGCCCAGTGATGCTGCTACAGTACGAGCAACATGCTTCAGGTAAGCTAAGGTATGCTGCTACTCTAAGCTGCCATTCTCTGGCCAAATAAAGAGGCGAAGCATGCTCTCTCACCGTTGCTCTGAGCAGTGGCGGTTGTCAGGGAGACTGGGTGTTGCATGCTAGCTCCCAGACCCCCGTAACCACGGTAACTATTGTTGAGCCCACCGTTGGTGTAGAGCTGGTCCTGGGAGTAGGCCGAGGCGGCCAGGGAGTAGGCAGAGTGGGCCAGGGAGGCCGGCTCGCGAGAACCGGGCTTGTCAAGTGCTATCTGCTCCTCCTGAGGTGGAGACGAGAGAGTTTTCAGTCCCACTTCCATGTATATAATATACTCAAGGTTAAGAACAGACTTTGCCATTGGCTATTAGAAGACATACACAGTACATCCACCCACCTGAAAAGATACACACTTGTACACACACACACCCTGATGTGCACACAGACACACACACCATCAGAGCACTCACATGTGCCTGGTAGACATCCAGCCGCATCCTCTTGGCAGCCTTGCGTGTCTCGCTCTCGCAGGCGGCTGCCAGGATGTTCTCAGCCATGGCTGAGGTGAGGTGAGGTGGTGTGGGTCGTGTCTAGCAGGGGAGAGACAATCAGCACCAATTCATCCCCACGCCAGAGTACCCACATTGACCACAGGGGGCATATTCAACATTAATAATACAGAAGATATTACACAAACAATATGTTCAGTTGCACCTGCTCATTACACAAAGTTATTCCAACTCCTCTATTTCAGATAGTATCATTCCTAACCAGATACATGAGCACTGAACAGCACTACATTTTCAACCGAATATTTCACCAGGTAAGGAACAAAATGAAAGTATAATATCCTGATGTAATAAACAATGGTGATACAACATTTCTATGGCTCACACAATGGAATGTATTTTTTTGTGATGTCCGTTGAGTTGATTCCTGCTTTTACTTCCTGCTTTTCTCCTATGGGCAAATGGTGCATGAATGAAAATGTCCCATTCAGGCCTTTTACCCCCCCCAAAGGACTTGTTGGAAAAGTGGCATCCTATGACGGTGCCACATTGAAAGTTACTGAGCTCTTCAGTAAGGCCATTCTACTACCAGTGTTTGTCTATGGAGATTGCATGGCTTTGTGCTCGATTTTGTACACCTGTCAGCAATGAGTGTGGCTGAAATAGCTGAATCCACTAGTTTGAAGAGGTGTCCACATACTTTTGTATATATAGTGTATCTGTGACCAACAGATGCATATCTGTATTTCCCGTCATGTGAAATCCATAGATCAGGGCCTAATGAATTTTTTTCAATTGATTGACTTCCTTATATGAACTGTAACTAAAATAAAATATTTGCATTTTTTAAAACTTTATTTAACTAGGCAAGTCAGTTGAGAACTAATTCTTATTTTCAATGACTGCCTAGGAACAGTGGGTTAACTGCCTGTTCAGGGACAGAATGACAGATTTGTACCTTGTCAGCTCAGGGATATGAACTTGCAACCTTTCGGTTACTAGTCCAACGCTCTAACCACTAGGCTACCCTGCCGCCCCAAATTGTTCCATGTTGCGATTATATTTTTGTTTAGTATACTTATACTCCGGATTCCGGACATATATTTCTTAATTCCATTCTTTTATTTTTAGATTTATGTGTATTGTTGTGTAATGTTGGATATTACTGCACTGTTGGAGCTAGAAATACAAGCATTTCACTACACCCGCAATAACATCTGCTAAAAATGTGTATGCGACCAATAAAATTTGATTTGATAGAGGGGTTATGAATGCGAGAGAGGTGAAAGAGAAAGGGATGAGAGAGCGAGAGGAGAGGGAGTACGGTAGGTGTGGTACGTCTGGACACACTGAATGAGAGAGGAATAAGAAAGACAGAGGTGGAATAGGAAAGAGAGTAGGAATAAGAGAAGGATGAGGTATGGGAGGCACGGTATGTACCTCCATGCCGCTTTTCTTCATGCGGCGGCAGGATTTGAGGTAGGTGCGGATGCGTTTGCGAGCGCGCTCCTGGAACTCGGGGAACTGGCGGCTGCACGACTCAATGATGGCCTGGATCTTCTCCTTTGGCTGCTTGGAGATGGGCACCATGCGGTCCAGGTTCTCATCCACAAACAGACGCACAAACATCTGAAAAGAAGAAAAGAAGAATCTTTGTGTGTCTGCTCTGCTAGCTATTTGCTGTTTCCTGTGTTCCTGAGGTGAAGGTCATGAAAAGGTGAGAGGAGCTCTAATATGTGTAGTGTACAGTGTGTATGTGTGTGTGTGTGTTCGGTCATGTCTAGCTGAGGTGAGAGCAGCTCTTACGTTAAAGGCCTTTAATCTCTCTGGGTCCACGCCCTCCGTGTCGTTGATCTTGTCATTGTCGTCGTGATCTTCATGGTCATCGTCATCGTCCTCGGCTGCTGCCGCACTTCTGGTCACGGTCAGGTCCTCGGCACACGTCTCCATCTTCAATGAGTCGTAGCTTCCTGAGCTGTACTGAGGAGACTGTCACACACACATACATAGGTGCATGTGTACATACGCACACACATATGAAGAACACGTACATACACAGGTGCATGCATAAACAAACACACACACACACAGAGAGAACAGACACATAAATAGAAGAAGAGATACAAAGCCGCGGTAAGGTTTTCATTCCGTCTGTATGCTCCCTTCACATTGAAAGCAGCCGGCAAAATCTCAATCGTGAGGAACACTGATTACAGTGAGATAAAAAACTGCTAGCCGTTTTTGTGCTCAAACTTTTCTACTTGTCAGATCCTTCCAATGGCTCTCGTCTGTGACAACGCGGCAAAGAAGATGCCTTCAAGGACAAGACTGCATTGTCAGAGCATGGTGAAGTGTGTGTCTCATTCAATAGCCAGAGAGCAGAAAGGAAGAACCTTTTATCCCCAGTCTCCTTTCATACAGGCCCAATAGCACTGTCCTCCACTGACTCCTGTGCGGATGTTCACCACAGCTCATCACAAGCACAGCAACACACTACTTCCCGTGGCACAGCCACTCTCGCTGCTCTCATGCACATTCTCTTTCTGGTTTCATGTCAAGAATAATGTCTTGGATTCCCGAGCCGAGACTGAACAGGTAATTGCAGTGTGGCAGGATCTCAATGGAAACCTCTCTCAGCTTTGTCCAATGCCCTGCCAATGAACCTCACGTTCCTGCGTATATACCTCAGGTCATAGCAAGACAGTGGTCATCTATAACAATGGTCACGCTGAGCTTTCAGGCTATTACTCACACAGTCCTGGTGGGCTCACTGCTCAACACTTGGTGTGTAATATATTACCGTCAGACCTTCTTTTTTTAGTGTTTACTTAAGTCTGCCTGGAGTGCCAGGTGGGCAGTGCTTGCAGTTTTGTGACTATTCTATTGGTTCACTGTACCAGAAAAGTTGCATTGTATTGTATAAGCTCAATCAAATCTCAGCTAAAGTATTTGCAATAATTTCATACCCAGGTGTGAGCAGAAGGCCTCACCTTGTTGCCGTAGTCCCTGATCGAGTCTCTGTCCAGGCGCAGCTCAGCGGCATGGGGGAGGGGCTTGACAGGGTACTTCCTGCGCAGCTCATCTGGGGGGTCGGGCTGGAAGGGGCCCATCAGGGCAGTCCCGGGCAGCCTGGTCTCACTCAGGTTGACCGGCGCCTGTTGGTCCTCGGACGATGAGGACGAGGAGGTGGTGCTGAAGTCCAGCGGGGCCGGGGGCCCATTGCCGTTTACCATCTCCCTGTAAGGGGGTCCACCCGCTCCCCCCTCCGACCCCGGGGCCACCCCACCCGCGAACGGAGGTGTCATGGTGTGCATGCCGTTCCCGCTGCCGCTCTCTGAGGATGAGTCGTCTGTGGAAACACACACGGAGGGACACCAGTTAGACTGGTAGAATCACATCACGCACAACACATAGAGATGGTATTTAGAGATGTAAAACCACATATTTCAGTCAATGAGAGCTTGGGGAAATCAGAAGTGGAGCCTACATCACACCTTGAGTGTGAATCCCACACTCAACCCAGCCAAGGCCTCAGTGTGTCAGTACCATCGATTAGCAGTAGAGCGAGCTGTTGTAGTCAGTAAGAATACACATGGAACACTCAGTGTGTTGGTGTGGCTCTATTTGCACTCGCAGTCAGCAGAGTGTTACAGCCATAGTGAGGCAGGCAGGCAGAGATGCAGACAGGCAGGCAGAGAGGCAGACAGGCATAGAGGCGGACAGGCATAGAGGCAGGCAGGCCGAGCGGTAGGCAGAGAGGCAGACAGGAAGAGAGGCAGACAGGAAGAGAGGCGGACTGGCAGAGAGGCGGACAGGCCGAGAGGTAGGCAGAGAAGCAGAGAGGCGGACAGGCAGAGAGGCGGACAGGCCGAGAGGTAGGCAGAGAAGCAGAGAGGCGGACAGGCCGAGAGGTAGGCAGAGAAGCAGAGAGGCGGACAGGCCGAGAGGCGGACAGGTCGAGAGGTAGGCAGAGAAGCAGAGAGGCGGACAGGCAGAGAGGCCGAGAGGTAGGCAGAGAAGCAGACAGGCAGAGAGGCCGAGAGGTAGGCAGAGAAGCAGAGAGGCAGACAGGCAGAGAGGCGGAGAGGCCGAGAGGTAGGCAGAGAAGCAGAGAGGCAGACAGGCAGAGAGGCCGAGAGGTAGGCAGAGAAGCAGACAGGCAGAGAGGCGGACAGGCCGAGAGGTAGGCAGAGAAGCAGAGAGGCGGACAGGCAGAGAGGCGGACAGGCCGAGAGGTAGGCAGAGAAGCAGAGAGGCGGACAGGCCGAGAGGTAGGCAGAGAAGCAGAGAGGCGGACAGGCCGAGAGGCGGACAGGTCGAGAGGTAGGCAGAGAAGCAGAGAGGCGGACAGGCAGAGAGGCCGAGAGGTAGGCAGAGAAGCAGAGAGGCAGAGAGGCGGAGAGGCCGAGAGGTAGGCAGAGAAGCAGAGAGGCAGAGAGGCGGAGAGGCCGAGAGGTAAGCAGAGAGGCAGACAGGCAGAGAGGCGGAGAGGCCGAGAGGTAGGCAGAGAAGCAGAGAGGCAGACAGGCAGAGAGGCGGACAGGCCGAGAGGTAGGCAGAGAAGCAGAGAGGCGGACAGGCAGAGAGGCGGACAGGCCGAGAGGTAGGCAGAGAAGCAGAGAGGCGGACAGGCAGAGAAGCAGACAGGCAGAGAGGCAGGCAGAGAGGCAGGCAGGCCGAGAGGTAGGCAGAGAAGCAGACAGGCAGAGAGGTGGACAGGCAGAGAGGTAGGCAGAGAAGCAGACAGGCAGAGAGGCGGACAGGCAGAGAGGTGGACAGGCAGAGAGGTAGGCAGAGAAGAAGACAGGCAGAGAGGTAGGCAGAGAAGAAGACAGGCAGAGAGGTGGGCAGAGAAGAAGACAGGCAGAGAGGTGGACAGGCAGAGAGGTAGGCAGAGAAGAAGACAGGCAGAGAGGTAGGCAGAGAAGCAGACAGGCAGAGAAGAAGACAGGCAGAGAGGTAGGCAGAGAAGAAGACAGGCAGAGAGGTAGGCAGAGAAGCAGACAGGCAGAGAGGTGGACAGGCAGAGAGGTAGGCAGAGAAGAAGACAGGCAGAGAGGTAGGCAGAGAAGCAGACAGGCAGAGAGGCAGGCAGGCCGAGCGGTTGGCAGAGAAGCAGACAGGCAGAGAAGCAGACAGGCAGAGAAGCAGACAGGCAGAGAGGCCGACAGACAGAGAGGCAGACAGGCAGAGAGGTAGGCAGAGAAGCAGACAGGCAGAGAGGCCAGCAGGCAGAGGCAGACAGGCAGAGAGACAGACAGAGAGGCAGACAGGCAGGCAGTCCCAGCAGTAGGCAGAGAACCAGACAGGCAAAGAGGCAGAGAGGGACGTGTGGTGCTGTGCTCTGTTAGTTAATTAAAGCCATCCGAGCTGGACTGGGGCCAGGTAGGCAGCCAGTGATACTTATTCATGAGAGCATGGCACTACACCTCCCCTGTACCCCATTCACACACTGTAAGCTACACTGTACAACGGCGTACATCATAGTACCAGGGTAAACTAATACCAAGTCTGACCATCCATGAGCCGAGCATGTCGACTTGTTTCCACACACACACACACACACACACACACACACACACACACACACACACACACACACCTCTCTCCACACCAGGGAAAGTTGTCCCCTCCCCATCCTCAACTCAACCAGAGGCAGCTAGTAAATAAGTGATTGTTTAGTGCACGGCTCTGCCACTGAGACACGCTGATAGATGGCCTGTTTTCCCCCCCCACAGTCCCGTCTCTGTCAGAAACACACACGTGCAGACAAACACACACACACTAGACACACGACACACGAAAGACAACACACACAGCCCCATTATGACTAGGAAGAGTAGGGACTGTAGTGTCTCTTGTGCAGCTGAGAGCAGTGCTGTGGTGGCAGTGGGGTGGGGAGAGCCTGTGCTCATCACACAGATCCCCATTCTCACAGACACACTGCCTGGCCTGTATGCATAACCCTCCGAGTGGGACTGAGAGGGGTTCATATGCCTCTCCCAGTGCATGTGTGTGTGTAAATTTGGACTTAAAGCCTGCGTGCCGCGTGGAGAGCATGTGTGCAGTAAGGGCAGTATTGGGGTCAGCTTTCCAAAGCCTCCACTGAGGGAGGGGGAAGGGGGGAGAGCCTGAGCCATAGAGCAGGTCAATGACCGTGAAGGAGGGGGGAGGGAGAGGAGAGTGGGAGAGGGGAGGTGGGGCTAGAGCGGGCCAGAAGCAAGGGCAGGGAGAGCGAGGAGGTAGAGATTTAGAAAGAGAGAGAGGGATGAGAGAGAGTGGGTTAGTCCATGGTTGAGGGTGGTAGAGGTAGAGAGTAGAGACCAGTGCGTGGGGATAGAGAGGGGAGATGAGAGGTCAAAGGGGGGTGGGGGGTAGAGAGCAGGTCAGGGAGAGGGAGAGAGCAAAAGAGGAGGAGGAGGGAGGATGAAGCAAGGGAGAGCAGGAGGAGGGGGATAGAGTGGGAGGAGGGTACGTGAGGCAGGGGCTGAGGCGGATGAAGAGAGATTGAGAGAAAGGGACAGGCAAGACAGGGGAGGGGAGGGGGAGAAGAAGGAAGGGGGAAAGCAAAAAGGCAGGACTGGGAGGATAGAAGAGGAGAACGGGAGAGCGATGGAAGGAGAGAAAGATAGAGAGGATGTGGTGGTGGGTTACTGCAGCGTAGAAAGGGAGGCAGGCGGTGTGTATTTACTAGAGTATAAAAAGTATTCATGCATGAAGAGTAAGGCCTAATTCCCGCCAGCTCAACACAAATCCCCCTCATCAAGACTGTGTGGTCGCCTGCTGAGGGAGCCACGCTCCTCTACTGCTCTTAAAGGCACACGACACCTTGGTGTCCTTCCTGTACTGTACTCCACTACTCTACTGTTCTGTCAGCAGCAACAATCTAGGGGCGCAACACATCGGATAATTCAACGTGTCAATGAATTTGTAGGCGACCTGTCCCTATTAAAAGAAACAATACGTGAAAATATGGCAAACTGGAAAACACGCAGGCTAGTTTACTCAGTATAGCACGACAGAAGATCTAGCTGCTGAGACAGGCAGACAGGACTGAGAGTAACACGCATAGGCTTACAGATGAAAACACACCGCAGGTTTTGTTTCATTCCCCACTTTATGGCAGACTACCACCACTAGGCCGAAGCTATTAGTTGTCCACGGATGCACGCACGCACAGACAGACAGACAGACAGACAGACAGACAGACAGACAGACAGACAGACAGACAGACAGACATGCTGCAAAAGTAAAGTTGAGCGGACACTGACAGACAGTGGACTGCTTTTTCCCACCCACAGCTTTAATGTCTACTAATGACATAGGCTGAGTCTCGTGGCACCCGATTCCCTACATAGTGCACTATTTTTGACTAGACCCATATGGACCCTGGTCAAAAGTAGTGCGCTATATAGGGAATTGGATGCAATTTTGAACCATATAGCCTAGCCAGTTCCTGCAGAAAGAAATACAGCGTAAACCAGCCTAAATTTCAAGCCGGTCCATTCTGGTCTATGCTAGTCCTAGCTCAGGGGTGGGCAATAATTTAGTCTCGAGGGCCACATCAGGATTTCACAGACCACACAGATTTTTTCCATAACGATTTGTTCATCAAAAGCAATTTGCGGGTCAGAAAAAGGGCATTTATTTGAAAATGTATTATAATGATGTAATATAAATGTAATATAATAATTACTTTCTATCTAGTTTTATACGTTCAAGAGTGGCCTGGAGTGTTTTCTTAACACAAAACATAATATATATGTATTTTTGCTCAAACTTCCCCAGAACGGATTGAATGTGGTCACTGGCTGGATCCGGGTCATGTTGCCCATCCCTGGTCTAGCTGGTTAGGCTGGTGACAAGCTCATGCTGGTATGTTGGGGACCAGTTTATGCTGGGGATGCTGGTAATGCATGTATGCTGGTGACCAGCGTATGCTGGGGATGCTGGTAATGCATTTATGCTGGTGACCAGCGTATGCTGGGGATGCATGTATGCTGGTGACCAGCGTATGCTGGGGATGCTGGTGACCAGCGTATGCTGGGGATGCATGTATGCTGGTGACCAGCGTATGCTGGGGATTCTGGTAATGCAGCGTATGCTGGGGATGCTGGTGACCAGCGTATGCTGGGGATGCTGGTATGCTTGTGACCAAGCTAGTCCATGCTGGTCCAAAACACAGCAAAGGCTGGAAGTCACCAGCAAAAACACAGCAAGGCTGATCACCAGCACGACAAGCCAGTGTTAGTCTATGCTGTTTTTTTCTTCAGCATGGGCAAAATGTACACTGTTTGAAGGTACAGCACGGTACATATGATCACCTCTCCAGTCTCCACACAATGCTACAGTACATCGATGTGCTGTGCTACCAGGCAGCTAGGACCACAAACACTGGACACAACAAGTGCGGTAAGTGCCCTTGAAATAATATGGGAAGCTTCAGCAGGCTATAGGCTATAAGAGGACACAAGGCATCTGGGCAAAAGACAACAGATAAGATATGGGTCTTGGGTTGTACACTATTCCATACAGACCATGGCCAAAAGTAGTACACTATGTAGGGGAAAAGGTTTCCATTTGGGACATAGCTATAGTGTTTCGCTCCAATCTAACCAACAATTAGGTATCAACACAATACTGAATTTTCTGTCCACCAGAGGCTAAAGTGGCTTTAAAAGCAGAGGACAGCAGAGCAACAAGTTACGCTAATTTCCTTGAAAGTTTGCGAGAGAGCTAGAGAGAGAAGGAGAGGGTGAGAGATAGGAAGACAGTGAGAGAGAGAAAGAGATAGGGAGGGGGAGAGAGAGTGACAGAGTACATAGTGGAGAGAACAGTGTCAACCGCAGCAATACTCTTTGATGAACCAGTGTCTTCAATGAGACTGGGATGATTTTCTCATGCATCCCTGCTTTGAACACTGCTCTTCTACTCTACCTGTGTCTTTCCTCTTCTCAGAAATATCTACATTTCTCCCTGGGATGTGATCAGAACAGCATATTTTGGATAGGGGATAGATCTGGTTTCTATTCTATATGAATGGAAGATAAAAGCAGGGATGAAAAATCGCATTGCTTCTCTCTCTTGGAAAAATATAAATCCATCCCTACTTCCCTCCACGCTCAGCTCTCCCTTTCCTCAGCTCTCCCTTTCCTCAGCTCTCCCTTTCCTCAGCTCTCTCTTTCTTCAGCTCTCCCTTTCCTCAGCTCTCTCTTTCTTCAGCTCTCCCTTTCCTCAGCACTCTCTTTCTTCAGCTCTACCTTTCCTCAGCACTCTCTTTCCTCGGCTCTCTCTTTCCTTAGCTCTCCCTTTCCTCAGCTCTCCCTTTCCTCAGCTCTCCCTTTCCTCAGCACTCCCTTTCCTCAGCACTCCCTTTCTTCAGCTCTCTCTTTTCTCAGCACTCCCTTTCTTCAGCTCTCTCTTTCCTCAGCACTCCCTTTCCTCAGCACTCCCTTTCCTCAGCACTCCCTTTCTTCAGCTCTCTTTCCTCAGCTCTCTCTTTCCTCAGCTCTCCCTTTCCTGAGGAGTGGCAGTGGCGCGCAGCAGGCACCTGTGAATTCGGAATGTCACTTTGATACATGGGAGTGTTTAGTAGGCCGAGGGGCACAAAGGAGACTGTTTGTGTTTAAGAGAGGAAAGGTCTCTGAGCGCCAAGGTCTCATCCGCGTACATGCAAGGACAGGTGCTCGCTCACACACGACCACACACCCCTAAAAAGCTCTTTGCGCCTTCTAGCAGAAAAGGTCTCAGAGCGCTTGGCACACACACACACAGGCTTGCACACACACACACGCTTAAAAAGCCTTTGCACCTTCTAGCCGCCAGGGCAGAGGCAGGCTCAGGGGACCAAGGCAGGGACAGGAGAGGGTGGGGGTGAGACAGTCAATCAACGTTTTACCCATGCTACTCCCTGGGAGGCAGGGAGGGAGCCAGTCACGGCGCTCTAAAGCAGACAGACAGACACAGGAAGAGAAGAGTGTTCACGCACACCAGAGACAACAGAGAGTAATATAGCAGCGTTGATAATTTCAGACCGGTGGACACCTTCAAACAATCACAGTGTGAGCCTTTTAAGTCAAGTCAATGTTCATTGCCAGTAATCTACCAATTTCTAATTGAACAGAAGATATATGCCGCCATTCCTACAGCGGTTAGAGCTGAGAGAAACAACTTGTTTATTCAAAAAGTTAGCAATATATTACAACCCCACCTGGTCAGAAATGACAGAGAAATATTTGAATAAATATGATTTAATCTGTTGCGACAATTCTATATTTTCCCAGACCGTGTGCGTAAATCAATGTTTCTTGTACATTGATTTAAATAAACCGGGCAGATTAAAACCTGGCATTAATTAAGGGGATTATTTATTTAATGTAAAGATAAATTAAACAAAACAGGCAGCGGCGGCTCTCCGGTCCACACTGTGCAGAGAGAGGGAGAGAGACACAATGTCTGTCCACGATTCAATCAGCTCGACTGCATCAGAGCAACTAAAGCATGAAGCTACAGGGAGAAAGAAATACTGCTCAACCATGAGGGAGAGCACACACACTACGAACGAACAGACATGTAGGAGAATCCACACACACTCACACGCATGGGCGTGCGCACACACACACACAAACCAGTAACCACAGAGTAAAGTGCACGTACAAGCACACAGACTAGCGGCGAGTAGCGTCCCAAGCCACTGACACAAACACACTCACACAAAAGCACATTCATTTGCTGGCGTACATGTGCTAAGACATTCAGAGATGAACAGATGGAAGCATGACATGGCAACAACAACACAGTCCTAGCCTACATAATAACCAACACTACACACCCTTTATTCTCACACAGACACACACACAAAAATGTTTTTTACAAGGTTAACATAGTCGCTCACAAAGAAATTTAGGAGCACAACAAAAAATATTTGAGGTAATAAAGCTAGAATCCTTAAGTTTTCTAGGAGCACTAGTGCTCCTAAATTAAAATTCTGGGTTGCACGGTAAAATATTTAGGTGCAAATGCGAGTAAAATGGTCGCGTCGCAGAGCCCTGCAGTCATAAGACCCTTGTAAAAAGGCATGCTAACATTTGACATTTGTTAAAAGGCTAAGCCGCCTGTCATAAAGGCAGAGGGAGAGCGTGGGAACAGGGTATTGTGTAGCTATGAGAGATTCATCAGAAAAAAGTGTTTGAGCACAGAGTAAAGGCTAGTGGAGAGAAAGAGAGGGAGTAATTGAGAGTGAGAGACATAGTGAGAGAGGGAGAAAGATAGAGAAGAAGTGAAGGAGAGGGAGAGAGAAAGAAAGGAGAGTACAGAGAGAGAGAGAGAATAAGAAAGTGAGTGAGAGAGAGATGAGAGTCTAGAGAGGAGAGTAGGGAAGTGTGCAGGAGGGGTCACTGAAGAGGAAGGTCAAGTCAATCTATTGCACAGGGATCACAGCAGCGTTCTGCCTGGCCCCTAAGAGACCATGTGACTTCAGTGGCTGAGGATGGTCACATGGTAGAGCTCTGTGACAAAAGCACCACCAAATCACACAAACATCTTCATTCAGCCAGGTCCAGGGAAAGCACACATATGTATCTATGGGCTACATTGTGTGTTTCAGCTTGTATGCATGTGTTGTGTTGTGTTGTATGTGTGTGTGTGTGTGTGTGTTACTTCTCCGAGCAGACAGTTTGGGGTTTTGATGTATACAGTGTCTTTGGAAAGTATTCAGACCCCTTAAATTCTTCCAAATTTTGTTAGGTTACAGCTTTATTCTAAAATTGATTTAAAAATGACGCTACAAGCTTGGCACACCTGTATTTGGGGAGTTTCTCCCATTCTTCTCTGCAGATCCACTCAAGCTTTGTCGGGTTGGATGGGGAGCGTTGCTGCACAGCTATTTTCAGGTCTCTCCAGAGATGTTAGATCGGGATCAAGTCCGGGCTCTGGCTGGGCCACTCAAGGATATTCAGAGACTTGTCCCGAAGCCACTCCTTGTGTTGTTATGGCTCTGTGCTTAGGGTCATTGTACTGTTGAAAGCTGAACCTTTGCCCAAGTCTGAGGTCCTGAGCGCTCTAAAGCAGGTTTTCATTAAAGATCTCTCTGTACTTAGCCTTGTTCATCTTTGCCTTGATCCTGACTAGTCTCACAGTCCCTGCTGCTGAAAAACATTCCAACAACATGATCCTGCCACCACCATGCTTCACCGTAGGGATGGTGCCAGGTTTCCTCCAGATGTAACGCTTGGCATTCAGGCCAAAGTGTTCAATCTTGGTTTCAACAGACCAGAGAATCTTGTTTCTCATGGTCTGAGAGTCTTCAGGTGCCTTTTGGCAAACTCCAAGACTGCTGTCATGTGCCCTTTACTGAGCAGTGGCTTTCGCCTGGTCACTATACCATAAAGGCATGATTGGTGGAGTACTGTTTTCCTTCTGGAAGCTTCTCCCATCTCCAAATAGGAACTCTAGAGCTCTGTCAGTGACCATCGGGTTCTTGGTCACCTCCCTGACCAAGACCCTTCTCTCCCGATTGCTCCGTTTGGCCGGGCGGCCAGCTCTAGGTGGTTCCAAACTTCTTCCATTTAAGAATGATGGAGGCCACTGTGTTCTTGGGGACCTTCAATGCAGCAGAAATTCTTTGGTACCCTTTCCCAGATCTGTGCCTCAACACAAACCTGTCTCGGAGCTCTACCAACAATTCCTTCGACCTCATGGCTTGGTTTTTGCTCTGACATGCACTGTCAACTGTGGGACCTTAAATAGACAGGTGTGTGCCTTTCCAAATCATGTCCAATCAATTGAATTTACCACAGGTGGACTCCAATCAAGTTTTAGAAACATCTCAAAGATGATCAATGGAAACAGGATGCACCTGAGCTCAATTTCGAGTCTCGTAGCAAAGGGTCTGAATACTTACGTAAATAAGGTATTTCAGTTTTCTTTTAGAAATTTGCAAAAATGTCTCAAACCTTTTTTCGCTTTGTCATTATAGGTTATTGTGTGTAGAATGTTGAGGATTGTTTATTTATTTAATACATTTTTTAAAAGGCTGTAACATAACAAAATGTGGAAAAAGTCAAGGGGTCTAAATACTTTCCGAATGCACTGTACACACTGATATGTTTTCAAATCAAAATAAAATACAATTTGTCACATGCCCCGAATACAGCAGTTGTAGACCTTACAGTGAAATGCTTACTTACAAGCCCTTAACCAACAATGCTTTAAGAAGTTAAGATTTGTTTTTTTGTAAGATTAGTTTTTTTTTGTAATAAGTGTTAAGTACAAAATAGGTTAGTTGAGGTAATATGTACATGTAGGTAACGTTAAAGTAGTCAAAGTGACTATGCATAGATCATAAACAGAGAGTAGCAGCAGCGTCAAAGAGGGGTCTGGGTAGCCATTTGACTAGATGTTCAAGTGTCTTATGGCTTGGGGGTAGAATCTGTTTAGAAGCCTCTTGGACCTAGACTTGGCGCTCCGGTACCGCTTGCCGTGCGGTAGCAGAGAGAACAGTCTATGACTTGGGTGGCTGGAGTCTTTGACAATTTTTAGGGCCTTCCTCTTACATCGCCTGGTATAGAGGTCTTGGATGGCAGAAAGGTTGGCCCAGCGATGTACAGGGCCGTTCGCACTACCCTCTGTAGTACCTTGCGGTCGGAAGCCGAGCAGTTGCCATACCAGGCAGTGATGCAACCAGTCAGGATGCTCTCGATGGTACAGCTGTAGAACCCTTTAAGGATCTGAGGACCCATGACAAATCTTTTTAGTCTCCTGAGGTGGAATAGGTTTTGTCATGCCCGCTTCAACTGTCTTGGTGTGCTTGGACCATGTTAGTTTGTTGGTGATGTGGACTCCAAGGAACTTGAAGCTCTCAACCTGCTCCACTGCAGCCCCGTTGATGAGAATGGGGGTGTGCTCGGTTCTTTTTTTCCTGTAGTCCACAATCCTCTCCTTTGTCTTGATCACGTTGAGGGAGAGGTTGTTGTCCTGGCATCACACGGCCAGGTCTCTGACCTCCTCCCTATAGGCTGTCTCGTTGTTGTCGGTGATCAGGCCTACCACTGTTGTGTCATTGGCTAATTTAATGATGGTGTTGGAGTCGTGCCTGGCCATGCAGTCATGACTGAACAGGGAGTACAGGAGGGGGCTGAGCATGCACACCTGAGGGGCCCCTGTGTTGAGGATCAGAGTGGCGGATGTAGTGCGTACTGGGCCGTACGCACTATCCTCTGTAGTGCCTTACGGTCGGATGCCGAGCAGTTGCCATACCAGTTAGTGATACAACCAGTGTGTTTGTTTGTGTGTGTATATGTGTGTGCATGCATGCTTGTGCATGTTAAAAATATACCCCTGTGTGTACAACAGGCCCCCAGGGGCTGGCTACAGCAAAGAGAGGGAGAGGCTGAAACACAGGCAGCGGTAACTCCTGTGGTTCCTGTGCCATCTGTACCTGTGCCAGGTCAAGCCTGTGTGTTTACAACACTAAAGAACATCCCATAGCCAAACCTCAGCTGGCTCACTTCTCTCCTTCAGACACTGCTAATGACATGTGACCCGGCCGGACAAAAAATATCACTTGCCGCAGTTCGTCCTATTACTGTTATACAATTATCCCCTTGGTTTTTAATACGAACGAATTGATTTTCTCCGTCATTAGCAGAGCTGAGGTGTTGATTAGACAGGTGCAGTGGTGGCCAATGGGAGGGCACAGTGAGGGGGGGGGGGGGGGGGGGGGGGGTGCTGGATGGAGAGGAGCAGGGGAGGGGTGGGAGAGAGGGGTAGGAGCTCTAATGGGGCGGCCTGTCGTTTTTCATTAGTGGCTCCAGTACGTTCTGACAGCTTGAGGCTTTTTTTCCCTTCTCCCCTCAGCGGAGCTGACCTGAGCACGAGCATTAACAGATGCTAATTCCTTCACTCCCACTTCTCCAATCTCCCCGAGGCGGGTGGGGGGAATGGTGGATGAGAGAGGGTGAGGAGGGTGCACTGACTCCCCTCTGCGGGATTACAATGGATTATCCCACTAAGAAGTGGCACGAGCTGCTCCCCATGCTTGCGCAAGGCCCTGGCATCCCCATAGCAACAAGCCATTCCCCGCTGCCACCCTCCCTCCATCCACCTCCCCTCATCTCTCTCCCCCTCCCCTGCGCATGCAATCGTCTCCTCTTTTCTGCCCCCCTCCCCTTTTTGCTGCAGCAGTGACAGCTGTCCCCCTCTGAAAGCCCGGCCCACCCAGGGTGTGGAGCAGGGAGCAGGGAGCAGGGGGGAGAGAGCGGGAGAGGGACATCACAAAGGAGCACCAATACAGGGAGAAGGACAATGTAGGGGAGAGCAGGAGACCAGGGAGAAAGACCAGAAGGACGTGTGTGTGAGAGAGAAAGGGAGGGAGAGAATGAAGGAGAGAAAGAAAACTTTATCCCATTACTCAACAATATGCAAGCAGATCTACAGTAATTAAATTGAACAATCTTCCCATGAATCTTACAGGCAGAATAAACCGCTGCAGAATGGCATGGCTCCCAAAGTTTTCATATTTATTCTCAGTAATACCAATTACCCCACTGAAGACATTCTGAGCCTTGTATCAACTCGCCACCCAGGGCTTTTACTTGTGACATGTTTTTAAATGCACGAAAGAGGAACATTGAAGATGGACATTTTGACGTGTATATTTTCAAAGGATAAAGCTAACAATAACAACTTCATGGTTAAGAACACTATATAACAATATGGAAGAAAATGAAATGTATTCTACAATAACCAATATCACTCTCTAAAAACACAACCCCATGGCACAATCGTTGGGTAGCTTTTCAGAATTCACCGATAAATTGGTCCACATGGAAAACTAAAAGTATAGAAACTGTAAATTACTTGGTAATAGGAAATAAATGTATTTTCATGACATAATTAATATTAATATTGGAACATAATTAATGAAATTACAGTTAAAGGGAAATGTCACCATTTTTTAAAACTTCATATTCATAATCTCCAGCACCACCCCAATATCAACATATTTGAAAATGTCACCTTTCTATGTTTTGTGGAAAAAAAGATAGAGGAAGATAGTGTTTCCAATGACATCATCTGTGTGCATCATGTGATTTTAACCAATTATGAGTAGGCATTGCCTACTAATTTAATACTAATTGGTTGATGAGGTCATTGGAAACACTATCTTCCTCTATCTTTTTGAATACAAAACATAGAAAGGTGCCATTTTCACATATGTAGCTGTTGGCATGGTGTTGGAGATGATGAATATGGTGACATTTCCCTTTAACTGTAAATTAATGAATTATGTTCCAACATTCCCTCCATCTTGTGCAAATATCAGTTCTTTTTAAGTCTTGGTTCCAATAGTTTATATTCGTAAAATGTCCCTTTAATGAAAATGTACGCTTGATCCAGTATAAACTAATGTATACAATTTATTACATGTGAGACAAAATTCACAAATTCTACAGCACAACGGCAGAGTCATGTAAAACTAACCATGACTAAATAATCCATGCCTTCTGGGAATGCAAAAAAGTCCAAAAGTTATGAATGGAGTTAGAAAGTTGGCTGTCAGAAGTATTAGAATATAAATGTACTTTTAATCCGTCTGTCTACATATTACAAGGCATATGAGGGTGCAGTGAGGTACCCGATGGGTCGGACGATACTTTTCTCCTCAATCATCTTGAAAAAAATGTCTACTTAAAAACTGGGAAAATCAACCAATCCGCCATCGTTTACTCAATGGAAAAGTCAAACGCTTCATTATCTAGACGTTGAAAGTGCGTGGGTGACGGAGAGAAACAAAATGGTGACGTTTGAGGCCACGTCATGGAGAGTGATGCGGGTGTGAGCAAGGCGGTCTGGGCAGGGGTGATGTTGTAGATGTTTGTGAGCGTCTGTTTCTTCTCATTTATATGTGTATGTTTTGTATTGTAAAATATATATATATACATATATATATATATATATATATATATATATATATATATATATATATATATATATATATATATATATATATATATATATATATATATATATATATATATATATATATGGAGTAAGGTAGAAAGTGTAAGAGTGAAAGAGGAAAAGAGGGGGGAAGAGTGGCGAGCAGACCAGGAGGGTTTGTCCTCTACTGTCTCAGCAGCCCCCTGACACAGCCAATAATCTTCACTTCTAACACCTGGGGAACAGGAGCCGCACTGCGCTGAGAGACCCATGTGTGCACAGACACACACACTGGACACTAACATGTACATAATACGGCACATGTTACACACACACACACATACACTTAAGCATGCAGGCACGCAGTCACACACATGCAGGCAAACACACTGGACACACCACACCACCATATCATAGCACAACCAACAGTATAGTTCATTCTATTGAACTATTTGCCGCTGAATGTGATTACAGGGAGTGTAATCAGATTGATTGAAAGTTAAAGGGCCCATCATCAGTTTGGAGTTAAAAGCCACAGAGACACATAATTAGAGGAAGGCTCATCATCATCATCTCCAAACAGCAGCTTTAATAAAGGAAAAGTCCTCACACACACACACACACACACACACACACACACACACACACACACACACACACACACACACACACACACACACACACACACACACACACACACACACACACACACACACACACACACACACACCCTTCTCCTCACTTCTCCTTCACACCACTGAGGCGTCTTGTCTTTGAAGAATGGGGCTTGCAAAGCTCCGCAGTTATCCTCCTCCTTGGGTCTTCCTAATTGGCATCCTGCAGTACAGCGGGTAGGTCCCGTTGTGCAGCTCCACCGTGAAGCCCTTTCCCTCCAGACTCAGTAGGGCCCCTCGTGCAGCTCTACCGTGGAGCCCTCTCCCTATAGCTTTAATACCTCACTCTCAGGACAACCACAGCTAGGGGCCTCAGCCTCAGCTCTGACTCCACCACGATAGGGAACATGACTAGGCAGGAGCTATACCTACAATACAGTTCAGCAGGGGGGAACAACAGTCTCCTCGAAAGAGGGAAAAAAAGCCCAGCCTCTCTCTTCTCCTGGAGGTCTGGCAGGTGGTGGATGGTCCGTTCTTTGGGTGTCAGTGAAAAGAGCCTTGGAGGGACTGGGTCGGGAGAAAGCCTCTCATTGTTCTGGATGACACACAGACAGTGGCAGCATTGGCTGGGTCATGTTTTGAGGGAGGAGGGATCACGGAGAGGCACAAAGCCACAGGGGAGGACAGTGTGTCCGTCTGCCTGGTTGCCTTAGAACGCGACACATCCAAGTGTCAACCATTTAGTGTTACAGTATCACCCACACCAACAGCACACATACGCTCAACATGACTTCTTAGGGACAAAAAAGGAGAACAATGGCTATTCAGGAAACCACAAAAGATAGAAATAATCATTACAGTCACAACAATTATTAGGATTCTGGACAATAATACCATAAAACAGTGCACGGCATTACACAGTTGAGCTGCTTGCAAAATACTGCAAATGCGGAGTCTGGGCAGCCAGTCAACTCATAATAGGATACGATGACGAGCGCTGAGTAGTAAACAATGATGCCAGCAGCATGGAGGGAGGCTGAAACAGTAGGGAGAATTGAGTGACAGTGACTGCAGGGTACAGAACAGGGTACTCTCTCTGCTGGCCTTTTCTCCTCTTAATAATAACTTTCATTTTTCTCATCCAGTTAAGGTCTCTCTTTCTCTCTCTCTGTCTCTCTCTGTGTCTCAATTAAATTCAAAAGGGCTTTCTTGGCATGGGGAAACGTATGTTTACATTGTCAAAGCAAATGGAATAGACAACAAACAAAATGGAAATAAAGAGTAAACATTACACTCACAAAAGATTTAAAAGAATATAGACATTTCAAACGTTATATTATTGGCTTAGTCCAGTGTTGTAACAATGGGCAAATAGTTGAAGTAAGAAAGGGAAGATAAATAAACAGATAAATCTAGGTTGTATTTACACTGGTTGCCCTTTTGTCGTGGCAACGGGCCACAAATTGTGCTGCTGTGAAGGCACACTGTGTTATTTCGCCTGACCGATATGGGAGTTTATCAATGTTTGATTTGTTTTCAAATCCTGTGTGGGTTTGTGTGATCTGTGGGAAATATGTGTCTCAGATAGCATTCCAATTTGCTCTGTTAAGTTGGTTGATTCTGTCCAGTGCCAAATAGTTATCTTTTTGCTTTGTCAATTTGTTGGGTCTAAATGTGTTTCTGTCCTGGGGGTCTGTGGGGTCTGTTTGTGAACAGCTGGCTGAGGGGAATCTTCTCTAGGTTAATCTCTCTGTAGGCGAGGGCTTTGTGGTGGGATGTTTGGGAATCGCTTCCTTTTAGGTGGCTGTAGAGTTATTTTCCAGACTTTGATAACTATAGACCTAATTCTGCTCTGCATGCATTGTTTGGGGTTTTGAATTGTACACAAAGTATATTTTTGCAGAATTCTGCATGCAGAGTCTGTCGGGCCCAAGTCAGACAGAATCTGTGCAGAAGATCTAGGTGATGCTGTAGGCCCTCCTCAGTTGGGGACAGAAGCACGAGACCATCTGCAAACAGTAGACATTTGATTTCTGAGTCTGTTCCAGTGCCCTCGCCATTTCATTGATATATATGTTAAAGAGGGTGCGGCTCAAGCTGCATCCCTGCCTCACCCCATAGCCCCAAGGAAAGACATCTGTGTGTTTATTGCCAATTTTAACTGCACACTTGTGGTTTGTGTTCCTTGATTTTATATTGTCATATGCCTTTCCCCCAACACCGCTTTCCATCAATCTGTGTCTCTCTCTCTGTCTGTGTCTCTCTCGGTCTGTCTCTCTCTGTCTCTCTCTCTCGGTCTGTCTGTCTGTCTCTCTCGGTCTGTCTGTCTGTCTCTCTCGGTCTGTCTGTCTGTCTCTCTCGGTCTGTCTCTGTCTCACTGTCTCGCTCACTCTGTCTCGCTCACTCTGTCTCGCTCACTCTGTCTCTCTCACTCTGTCTCTCTCACTCTGTCTCTCTCACTCTGTCTCTCTCACTCTGTCTCTCTCACTCTGTCTCTCTCACTCTGTCTCTCTCACTCTGTGTGTATCTCTTGTTCTCTTTCGCTCTGTCTCTGTTTCTCTCTGTCTGTGTCTCTATGGGTCTCTCTCTTTGTCTCTCTCTGTGTCTCTCTCTGGTGTGTCTCTCTCTATTGCGTTCTCTGTGTGTCTCTCACTCTCTGTGTCTCTCTCTCAGTGTGTCTTTCTCTCTGTCTATCTCTTTCTCTCTCTGTCTTTCTCTTTCTGTCTCTCTCTGCTCTGGCATTAAGGTCATCACATACCAGCACATTACCTTGGGCTTGAAAATGGCAGATTTCTAGAGAATATGTTACCTGAATAGTATGGAGAGAGATACATACATCTCTGTGAGATAATTCATTATTTTTAGATTTTCAACCAAATATACTTAATTTCCCATTTTTAGGGTTTAAGGTATTTAATCATGAACTTTGGATTTGTACCAAACTATTAACCCCCCTGAGTCTCTACCCTGTCTTGTGTTTTTCATTTTTTGTGATTGTACAATGATATCGCTCTCATTACAGGGACAGTGGGTAGCTACATTGGCTCAACACAATGTTTCAGTCAATATTATAATGTCTGTCTTATTAATGATGGGGTGGATGCTGCCCCAGCGGGAATAGCGTGGAAGCACGGCCGGCAGGCTGGATAGTTACCAGAGTCCCAGGCCTAGGTTGGGGCCTGGATGGGGAGCAGGCAGGCAGGCAGCAGCGAACAGAAGAGAACAGGGGGATAGGCTAGACTAGGTCTCCCTACTGAATCGACATGATTGTACACTTTAAAAGGGGAAAGACAAAAAGCCCATTTAATGGCCTTGTGAAAGGAGGAATGGACGGCAATGCAGAGGAAGAGAGGAGAGTGAGGGGAGAGGAGGAGCGGATGACAAATCACAAGCTCTGCAGTCCCATGCCTCCCTCCCTTCGCTCACTGAGAGAGAGAGCTTATTCAGCTCAATACTGAATCTGTATCTCTTTACTCATATTGTAGTGTGTTGAATAACATGGGCTGTAGCAGGCCGATGAAGTAAACATATTAATAAACCAAGTGTCATATCAACACTAATCTGCAAAAATGTAACAAACAAAAATAAGAAACATTAAATATTATATTCTGAGGTATAGGGTATGGGACAAATAGGGATGTAGTAATTAGCCTATGCAATTGGGACTATTCTAGCAAAATACCACGTCCACTATAAAAACGGCTGTAGTGTTTGAGTCCCCAAGTATATTATAGTACCTTATATTGACATGCTGGTTTTCTAAACCAAATGGGAGCCACCTAAAGATGATATATAAAGAACCTGCTGGATATCTGCTGATTTACAGAAAACCCCCAATGTTTAATGACTCATTAGCCATTCTTCTACTTCTCTCCCGTCACTCAGGCCCACTGATCTACTGTTGCATCTGTAGTATTGCTCTCCCAAGGGAAGATGAGGGGAGGAGGAGAGAAGCAAGGAAGAGATAGAATACTAGATTGTCCATAATTATCTAACACACTAACTAGTAGCTACCGTACCTCACATCTTTCATTCCTCTGATCCAAAGCAAATAAATATTGCATCATGTATGCGCCTGAAAAAAGGAGAGCGGGGAGAAGAATCCACACACACACAGATAGGTTACAATAGTAACCCAGGCCCCCCCTCTCTTTAGAGCCACACAACCATTCATTTGGTGCATTTGGTTGTCATCTTTCCCTGACTGAATGATTTCCAATATTCATGGAGAGGGACAATCTGGAATGAAATAGCTTTCTGAGGAGGAATGGGCGGGGGGGGGGGGGCACCATGATAAAGGCATTTCCCTGTAGTGTGTTAGGTCACCCGTTAGTGTGTCAGAAGCAGCCTAAGACCGAACTAAGACTGGATACAAAGGCTGTAGGAGGCTGGCAGCCAGTCTAGTTACAGTGTTCTTAAGTGTATCAGTCTTGTCAAGATGCACACGCCCTGGAAGTCATCTGGCATCTGGCCAGAACAGAACAGAATGGCCACAGAGAGGAGAGGATATCAGGAGAGGGTGGGGTGGCAACAACGGGCCGCTCCTTTTGGACTAAAACTGCAGCTTCAAAGCAGAGGAGAGGGAAAGCGAGGGAGAGCAAAAAAGCAGAGAGAGAGGGAAAGGCAGAGGATGGGGGTGGACTCAGAGGGCTGGGGGAAGGGCCTGAGAGGAACATGTGTGGTGTTAAAGGAACCATCTTCCTTTTGCAAATGGGAGAAGAGAGTGAGTGAGAAAGAGAAAGAGTGTGGGAAAGAGGGTAGGGAGATGGAGAGAGAGGGAGGGAGATGGAGAGAGAGAGGGAGTAGAGGCTGGACAAAGGAGAAGAGACAAATTGCAAGCAGAAGGGGGAGGGAAGGAGAGAGAGAGAGGGGGTTGGGGGAACCAAGCAAATGCCTTTTCTGCCTGCAGATACCAAATATTTCCTGGCTAAAAGCATTCACTCGCATGCAGGAGATTCAATACCAGAGTGCCATATTTTGTTTTCTCACAACCTGAACCCAAGAGGCCTCTCTTTTGTCTCTGTGCTAAAGAATCCACACACACAGAATAGATTTGACTGGCCTGGTACTGGTGTACTGTATCGTAAGAAGAGGAATACTTTGAATACAGCAAAATGGAGGCACATAGAAAATCCTACTGCACTTTGACCTTCCCTCAGTCAATGTTCAGTTTTGGGGATAAAGCTCCAATTGAACTATAGGATGGACAGAATTACCGCTATAGCGTTCATGGGCTTGACGACGGGCTTGATGACGGGTTTCCCCTTGCTTATTTCACCCCTCCCCTCACAAACCTTGAACAGAATGGATTATTGAAGGAAGGAGAACCCTAGAGGGAATGTGGACTTTTCAGTCAACAGCAGTCAGGATGAGAGTGACTGTACTGAATGCTTGAGACCTCCACAGAGAACAGTGCCTTGGACAATAGAGCCTGAGTACAGTAAACATACTCCTTCAATACTGCTACAGACTATTTCTGCTACAGAGTATTTCTGCTACAAAGTATTTCACATTCTCTATGCCTGTGCTGAAAGAGCTGATCATACACACAGAAAAAATAACACACACACACACACACACACATGCACACACACTAACCTGTAGTGTCCACCAGGCCAATTACCACATGACTCAACGTGGGTCTATTTAAAGAGCCCACATTCCCGCCCCCCTCCTCACAATGAGGTGTGTGCGTGTGATGAGTCACATCTAAATTAGAATTGTCCACCTACCCAGTCTTCCACCCTGCGGAACCAGCTCTGCGCGGTCTGCTTCCTCCCAAAGGACTAGAGCACTGCAAAACCCAACACCTCACACAGACACAGACAGCTAGGCCTACTGCAGCGCTACGGAAGCAAAGCATTTGCTTCAGAGCCACGGCAGTATTGCAATGACGGGTGAAACATGTTAAAGACTCCTAGACAACATCATTAGGAATGATAGAGGAATCATCCGTCAGTCAGTACAGCGTTGACCTCCACTGCAGTGCCTGCTCGCTCACTGGTGCATGTAGGGTATTTCACCATGCAGTCGAACCATGGAAGGCCTTCGAAAACAACTTCGATAAACATCTCTGAAAAGACACAAGTACCGCAACAAGGGTGAGACCACACAAAAGCAGGGCTCCACGCGGACCCTTTATACAGTTGAAAAATGTAGGAGCGCACAAAGAAATGTAGGAGCACAATGAAAAAATGTTTGAGGTAACAAGCCGTTTTCTTTGTAGTAATGGTGCAAGCATGACGCTTTTAAATCTGCGCTCGGTGTATTCTCCATGGCACTCGGGGGCTGTGGTACAGTGAAGTAATCACTGCAACAATTATCATCTGGGCAATTTTTTTTCTAGGCGCACTGGTGCTCCTAAATTACAATTCTAGGTCGCACAGCAAAAATATTTAGGCGCATATGTGAGTAAAATGGTTGCAGGGGGACTGGGGGTCGGGTGTTTTGAACTGGCGGGTGTGGTTCTGGCGCTCATCACCGCTCTACGGGAACAACATCCTCCGACGGCGATTCCTCGGTCTCAAAGCCGCTTAGCCTAGCGTTACTTTAAACTGCACTTATCAACGACCTCTGGGCTTTTCACTAAAGCCCTGGCTGCCCTGGAGAGCACCTAGCCCTAACCTCGCCCTGGCGTGTCCAAGGATAGATGATCCCTCGGAGCTGATCTGGGACTTCAACGGTGACGCCCTGTCGGCCGACTTGTGTGACTGTTTGTGACTGCACTGACTGATCTACTATTAAGAGCCTGAGGTAGGGAAGCTCTTCCCGACTGTCCGTGGCCATTTGCTGTCTGCCCCAGCCAAGCAGAGGACTTGACTGACCTATTTGCGAGGATGACTTGTTGTGGTGTCCCGGGAGGGGAGATGAGAAGATAGAGGGCTCAGCCCCTTTAGAGAGAGGAGAGGCTGAACAGTAAGACAGGACGGAGAGAAAATGTGTTTGTTTGTTCAACATGGTGGGCTCTTTTTGCGTCAGTAAAACGTATTATGTGGGAAAGTGGAAGTGGAAACACCACATTAGTGCAAATATTGATATAATAACCATTATATCAAAGTAAACTTGGAGTCACGTGATGATGTGGTGTGTGGTCCTCCCACTACGACTTGGGAAACCATGCAGTTAATTAGGCTACGGGTGAAATGACTTACGAACTTCAAAGGGTGGTGAAATTGTACAGTGACCTTGATGCTACTTTCCAATGAATACGGAGGGTCTTATTCTGGTGACATGATGATCTATGCTTGACTGGCGTGTGACAAATACAAATATTCTCGCTCTTATCCATAATAATCTCATCATGTCGACTCGCCTACTCGTACAGCCATACCCACACTGTATCTGCCAGCTGTTGGCTAGAGCACACCTGTCAAGACCAGAGTGGGCACGTTTGCAGTTCGTGTGACAAAACTATCAGTAGAGTTGAAAATGCGATGGAAGCACACTTTAAATGAAAACTTCCGCGGAAAAGTACATTTGGTGTGCGCCACGTCGTCACGAGCTGTTCTTTTTTCCCCCAATCCGCAACAAGTCACACTGGTTGGCAAAACGCGCATATTTTATCCATGCAGATTTTAGAACATTCGCATGAAAATCTGTCGCCAATCGGATGGAAACCTAGCTACTGACTGCTATCCATTGGGAGAATGCTGGGGTAGTTAAACATCTACACTGATAGACGGTTGTTTATCCTGCTATGTGCATGTGTGTTATCACACAGTCTGTGACACAGAAAGGTGTATTCTCACTCTTACTGTCACCTAATGCAGAAAGCACGGAGACTAATTCCCCAGCCGCTTATCGCTGCTTTAATTGTGTGCATCAAGTAAATATTTCCCTGCTCCAATGCCTTCTGGGAACAGACCCAGAGTTTCCATATCGCTTTTCTCTCCCACTGCATATTGATACAGATTGGATTCAGGGGGAAAAAATGAGAGAAGGTATAGGCAAGATTTCCATATCAGAATATGCTATATGGGGGGGGGGGGGGGACAGCTAGACCAGAATTTTGTCAACATGTCAACCTAACATGGACACAATTCCCAAGAGACAACGTGAAAATCATATCGGTGAGAAATCGTATCCTCTCCCTGTGACACTCCAAATCTCTACCTCCCCTACTCACCCTCCCACACACACACACACACACACACACCCACCCCATTCCGTTACCATATCGCACATCTCTTGGCTATGGTAAATACAATTTGTTAACATTTTTTGTTTCCGCATAAAAGATTCAGCAGGAAGATGATCTCAATCTGGGTCACTGAAATATAGCGTGGTCACTCTCCTCGAAGGCATGTCATTAGGATTTTGAGAATGTTTAATATGCAGCCTCTCATGCTCATTACGCTTGGTGGGCCAGTGCACACTGTGCCTGCAGTGGGATTTAGCACTAAGCCTCTCCGTTGCTGCACTCACTCTGCGTTTTTTGGGGGGGAACTGCTTAAGACACATTCCCCTTCTGGACTAATTAGGTCTTCTATTTTTCTTTCTCTCTGTCTCTCTCTCTCTCTCTCTCTCTCTCTCTCTCTCTCTCTCTGTCTCTCTCTCTCTGTCTCTCTCTCTCTCTCTCTCTCTCTCTCTCTCTCTCTGTCTCTCTCTGTCTCCCTCTGTCTCCCTCTGTCTCTCTCTCTGTCTCTCTCTCTCTCTCTCTCTCTGTCTCTCTCTGTCTCTCTCTCTCTCTCTGTCTCTCTCTGTCTCTCTCTGTGTCTCTCTCTCTGTCTCTCTCTCTGTCTCTCTCTCTGTCTCTCTCTCTGTCTCTCTCTCTGTCTCTCTCTCTGTCTCTCTCTCTGTCTCTCTCTCTGTCTCTCTCTGTCTCTCTCTCTGTCTCTCTCTGTCTCTCTCTGTCTCTCCTCTGTCTCCCTCTGTCTCCCTCTGTCTCCCTCTGTCTCCTCTTTCACTCTGTCTATCAAGAGGAGTGCTGCTGCTCACTGTGTCTCCATCTCTCCATCTCTCCCTGACTGACTGACTTCCTTCAGGGGAAAGAAGTCTGCTAGGGGAGGAAGTGGTGATGTTGTAACCACAAACCCCTTCTCATTAAACTCGAGACCACACACTCTCTCACAGTCCTCAGTGAAAAGAACTGCCAGCTATTTCCACAGAATACATGATTCAGCTCATTACAGCTTTCAATCATCACCTTTGGCGAGGCTGGCGAGACCTACTATACACACAGAATGATGTTTAGGCTTTCTTTGCACAAAACGTACAAATTAATAAAAGTACACAACAACTGCAGGCTAGCTAGTCAGACAATTTGCAGACTTACAGATATCTGCAAAATGCTCTACGGTTATTCACTGGCTCTTTACTGGAATCACCAAGCATCGCCCCAAAGTGGAACACACACACAATGCATCCAGAAACACCACATCAAATGACTTAAGGGCTTAAATGCTGAATTCAGCTCCAATTTCAAGGGGGAAAAGTCATATTCTCTCAGTTCACTGCGGTTTCTTTAATACAATGATCTCATTACAGAGTGCAGCAGCGGATATTCTGTTACATACTGTAGAGTCCATTAATCACCATCACACCAAGGTGTCTGCCTCATTTCATCCATACTACAGATGGCCACTCTGCCCTTCCTCCATGATCCCTGTCTGTCTTTAAAAGATGTCTGAAATGGCACCCTATTCTAAGATAGGGGAAGGGTGAATCATGTTTTTTGGCCTGAGGTGTGCCCTTGTAAACTTACTGTCAAAGATTTAACAATGGTAGAAACTCCCTCTTCAGGCAATACTAACACACCAATCTAATACTTTTCAATGCACGACAGGAAGTGTGAAATTGCACCCTTGGGCTCGCCAGGAGAAAGAGTCTCTAGACATACCAGCCAATGTATCACTGTGGGCTATAGTCATTTAAAGCTGGCCACCGTGGCCGGTTGCAACAGTTAGGCGAAGGCGTATACACCTGGGGATGAAATGTACATGCTAGGTGTAGAAGGGAGCAGGCGTAGGGTGTTTCTTCAGGGAGGCTAACAAAGAACCCCGAGAGGTAGAAAACAACACTTCCCATACTATCGATGCAACATATTTCCATTGTTGACTTTATTATTAGTATTAGTATTTATTTGAGGCAAAACAGGAACACTTTTCACAGCTAGTAGAGATGTAGGCTATTACCTAGGGTCTGGGCTAATGTTTTTGACTGGATAGCCAATTAGGGATTTTTAGGCCGGTTCATGGAGTGACTGACAGTGCATGTCATTCACTTTATCAGTGATTCCACCCAAAATGTTCAATCTTTTCAGTTCCTTTCATAAAAACCTGTATCCTTAAAGTCCTCCCCCTTCCTCTTCCTTCTCTGTATCATTTCAGTCCTCCCTCCCTTTCTCTCACCCACTGTCTCCTCCCTCCTCCCTCTGTCAGTGGCACAGTCCTCCCCCTCTCCATGTCTCTCCCACTGCGCTGCATGGACTGTCTGAGGTGCTGCCTGCAGCATGTGTTGTCTCTGGCCTTAAGAGGCGAAATACAATGCCGAGGAGAAGAGAGAGAGACAGGGACAGAGAAAGAGAGGAGAGAGAGAGAGAAAAGCCCCCTCCTTCCTGCTCTCCCTCCCACACAGCAGCCACACAGAGGGCCAGACTGTGGAGCCCCACCTGGCCCCGCTCCTACACACTGCCTCCAAGCCCGGCATACACAATACCAACACACATACCACCTAGTTCACACACCAACCATCAGTAGTCCAACCTGACCAGAGGAAGACAAGGGGATAAACATTTCCGTCTGGCAGCTCGGGAGCAGTGGAGAGAGAAGGCAGCTCAGGCATTTTTGCATCCTACATAGGATGGAGGGCCAGGAAACAGTATTGGGAGAGTGCTCTCATAGTTAAGTAGAGAGAAAGTGTGTGTGTGTGTGTGTGTGTGTGTGTGTGTGTGTGTGTGTGTGTGTGTGTGTGTGTGTGTGTGTGTGTGTGTGTGTGTGTGTGTGTGTGTGAGTGTGTGTGTGTGTGTGTGTGCGTGCACGCATGCGCGTGTGGCTGTCTGCCGCTCAGTGATCACATATCTCCCGGTGATGATGGGGAGTGACAGGAGACTCAGATACAGGACAGCTATGTCAAGGAGTGACACATTCACAAAATGAGGTGTCCACAGAATGACATGCTTGTACAATACGACAGGCCTGCAGGTACTGAGAAGGAGCAGGCTTAGTCTCAACCCAACCAGGAATAGATAGTGGAGGTGAGGAGAGGAGGTGACCATGACAGGCATCCCTCTCATGCAGTACTAAATGGGGGGTAGGGAGAGATAGAGCGAGCGAGCGAGAGAGCGCAGAAGAGTGCCTCATCTCCCACTCACTCCAACCCCCACGACTAACATTAGAGGAAGGGACAGAATAGAATAGGACAGAACACATCTCTGGTGTTAACAGCCTTCCTACAGACTGCACCTCATTAACAGGAGCCATATTCTGAGAAGAAGCCTGATGCTCATGATTCGTACAACTGGACAAGCGCACACATCTCTTCAGAGTTCCTCTCCTACGAATAACATTGACATTGGCACTAGGCTAGAATCCACACATAGTAGCCTACTCATAGGGCCTACTGTAGGCTTACTCTATCATATTTTGGAGAATGCAATCGTTCAACTGAAGGCCTGCCACAAAGAAAAGGGGACAGAAAGGGGATGGAGAGAGACAAAAGAGGAGAGGCTGCCCCAGTTGTGTGGGCCTGTGGTGGGGATGGTGATGGGACTGAGTGCTCTGTGGCATTGTCACTTGTATTCTGGGAGACTGGGGCAGGCAGAAGCAGGGTGGGTGGCTGGGCTGGCTGGTTGCTGGATGCGGGGAGGGGAGTAAGTGCTGATTGGAGGGCTGCTGGTTATCGATACAGGCGCAGGAGGAGTCAGCAGCTGCCTTTTATTTTGTCCGGGAAGCGCTGCACAAAGACTCTACACTTCTCCGTTTCTCTTGGCTAATAGCCAATGGGGGTTTTCTAGCCTAACGATGATGGGAAGGGGGAAGAGGTAGGTAGCACTGACACATGCACACTGCTGGAAACAAAGTATGATTACATTCTTAGAAGAAAAGGTGTGTTATCTAGAACCTAAAAGGGTTCTTCGGCTGTCCCCATATGATAATCCTTTTTGGTTTCAGATAGAACCCTTTTGGTTCCATGTAGAGCCCTTTCCACCAGTGGGGGCTGCTGGTGGGAGGACGTCTCATAATAATGGCTGGAATGGAATGAATGGAATAGTATCAAACGCGTGTTATATACCATTCCATTTAGTCCATTCCAGACAATACTTTTAGCCGTCCTCCCCTCAGCAACCTCCACTGCTTTCCACAGAAGGGGTGACAACCAAAGAACCTTTTGGAACCCTGTTTTCTAAGAGTGTAGGCTATGATCTGTGTCTGAAGCTTATTTTGATCAATTAAAACAACAACAAACAACCCATTTTGTTCCGACAAAGCCGTTCCTACCTTGCTTAAGCACACTGATGTAGGCTACTAAATAAAAGCGAAGAGTGAAGCGCATATCGGTGAGTGTGATTATCCCATGTCTGAGGGTTCACCCTTGAAAGAGGTGTTTAGTATTCACTGTGTGAGCCAGTGTGTGTTATACAGGGGTGGCCACAGGGTGCTGTGTCGTGCCCATTATTTTGGGCCTCAACGGTCCATTAACAGCAGCCCACTCTGACAGCACCTTCACAGCCTTACACCCCGAGTCCCTGTACCAAAGATTATTAACACTTTATGGCCTGCTGTAAAACTGCACAACTGCAATCAAGATGTTGATCCTGTCTGGCTAAAGTTCTAATGCACACTCAATTTAGAAGAAAAGTAGGTTGTGTCGTTTGTGTATTTTTGGCTATGTGTGTTGTTTCATGGAGGATGACAATGGGAACATACAGCACCAAAGATAACTTTTTCTGTGTGAATCTGTCTGTGTGTGACCTTTGTTCTCATTGAACTTTATGCTCTCTTGCACAAGATGGAGGCAGTACCAGCCACTGAGCTTCATTGGCGCTAAGTGCTGGCACTCTCTGACTGTGCCTCCCCTCCCAATCTCACTAGCCAGCACACAAACGCTATAGCCTATATGCACACACTCACACATGCACAATTTTGTAGGTACTTACTTGTACCTGCGCGCACACACACAGACAAGCGCACATACACACACACGTTATCTTCCCCCACCCCACAACCAACTCCCCTCCTCCCAAGTTCAAAGCCAACCACCAGCATTGTCTCATTTTTCTGCCACTTTGTTTTCAGTACAAATAACACTCCAAAGGATTTTTGAACAATAAGCAGAGGGTCATTCCACGAAATGAGTGCTTTTTGCGTACCTTTGATATCTTAGGTAGAAATTGTGCACAAATATTGCTTTTTGACATGTCCCTCTGTGCATCCTCTATGACTTCTAAGATTTTAACCCACTTAATCTCAACATTTCTCCAAGTTTTCACCATCATTGTAAAGCCCTAGTTATTTTATTGCTTTGACAAAGACAAAGACATCTCTGAAGATTATTATTATGTGATACATATTAAGAAAGAAAAAAAAACTTTTTTAAGGTCAACCCTGTTATGTGGACTGGACTTTCGTTTTAATATGGTGAAACTACACTGAGTATACAAAACATTAAAAACACAGGCTCTTTCCATGACATCGACTGACCAGGTGAATCCAGGTGAAAGCTATGATCCCTTATTGATGATCCCTTATTAAATCCACCTCAATCAGTGTAGATGAAGGGGAGGGGACAAGTTGAAGAAGGATGGCTAAACCTAGATACAAATGAGACATGGATTGTGTATGTGTGCCATTCATAGGGTGAATGGGAAAGACAAAAGTTTTAAGTGCTTTTGAACAGGGTATGGTAGTAGGTGCCCGGGTGCACCGGTTTTTGCCAAGAACTTCAAAGCTGCTGGGTTTTTCAAACTCAACAGTCTCCCATGTGTATCAAGAATGGTCCACCACCCAAAGGTAATCCAGCCAATTTGCCACAACTGTGGAAAGCGTTGGAGTTAACCCCAAAACATGGGCCAGCATCCCTGTGGAATGCTTTGGACACCTTGTAGAGTCCATGCCTCGACGAATTGAGGCAAAAGAGGGGGGTGGTGCAACTCAATATTAGGAAGGTGTACATATGTTTTATTCAAAAGAAACATTGCACATAGTGTAAAAGCAGGTGAGCTGTTTCTACTCTTTTTGGCCATTTACACGACACATTGACATCGTGCCAGTCGGAAACTTGCCCATTATGCACGTTTCCAAGGCATACTTGAATTTTCTCTGCATTAACCATAAACTTTACAAAGTCGTTTCATTGACAATAGAAAATCAAACAAAAATCACACATGGAATACTGATATTGCACTGCCCACTGACTTTAGTTAGACCTACCGTATGTCAATGACTGAGCTCTACACGAGGGGAAAAACAGCAAGCACCACATAGCCTAGAAAGTGTCTGACCGGAGCAGGAAAGGGAGGGGACCATGTTTGTATAGCCAGACTGTATAGCTTAGTCTGACTGTGTCTCAGTGTCTGGGGTTAGCCTAGCGCAGTACATAGTGTACTGTACAGAGCCAATTCCAGTCATCATCAGGGAGTGCCTGTCCCTGGAGCAGGCAGACTCTAAAGCTCACCTACTCCCCAGCAGCCCCGGCACCAACCCCTAGCCCTGACTCCCCCTTCCTCCATCAGCCAGCCCAAAACAGCCAGGCAATATCCTCATGGCTAGGAGGGGCATAAAAGAGTGGGGTTGAAGGTTAGGAGAATGAGAAAATTGACCCGTGAATGTAAACATTTAAACTGTGTACAGAAACAGAAAACTGTGTACAGTGTAAATGATGACCTCAGGGTTGCTCAGAATGGGAGCTAGAAGTCCCAGGTAGGTAACACTTTCCACTTCCTCTTCTGGCCTTAATCCATCTCATGCACAAATAGCCAAGTGGAAGTGGCCATGTTGGGAGTATCTTGGGGAAAGAAAAGGATTTGGAAATGTGCTGTATAAGAGTTACGTGGGCCACAAGAGTAACACTGTTTATCTTATATATTGTGCCTGATATGAATGATACCGTATTTCTGATGGCCGTGGACGTTAGCTTAGCTAGTAAGCATGACGTTGACTAAGTATTCATGTGGCAGCATCTCCTCAGCAGAGCCCAGTCCCAGTCCCACCTCAGGCCCAGCCACGCCGTGTCCTGTCCTGTCCTGTCTGCCTTGTCTCCCTCCATGGCCAGCAAGTGCAGCACAGCAGTATCAGGCTGTGGCTGTGGCTGTGGGAGTGACTGGAGTGTAGGATACTGTGGGGCCAGGGCTAGAGTCAGAGCCGGAGGGAGCTTTATTTGATCTCATTTCCCTCCAGCAAAAAGCAAAACCCCAATCCCCACAGGGAAGGCAGAAGGCAGGGAATCAGACTGCTCACAGGGTGCAGCAGGCAGTAGCAGCGCTGTGAGGGAGAGGACAGGGAAGGGTGGGTTCGGGAGGGCAGGGGATATATGCAGACTAGAGCTCCTTAAAAGAGACAAACAGGAAAAGGCAAGAGAGAAAAGAAGATAGGATAAACCACTACATGTAGTGAGCATTGTTCTGCTCTGCATGTTATTGGGGAAAGCAAAAATAATTGGTTACAAAATTGTATAGATGAAACGATTCCTAACACTAATATTCTAACTGATGTGCTGTTCTATTCTAACTGATGGGCTGTTATCTTCTAACTGATGCGCTGTTCTATTCTAACTGATGCGCTGTTCTATTCTAACTGATGGGCTGTTATCTTCTAACTGATACGCTGTTCTATTCTAACTGATGCGCTGTTCTATTCTAACTGATGCACTGTTCTATTCTAACTGATGCGCTGTTCTATTCTAACTGATGGGCTGTTCTATTCTAACTGATGCGCTGTTCTATTCTAACTGATGCACTGTTCTATTCTAACTGATGCACTGTTCTATTCTAACTGATGCACTGTTCTATTCTAACTGATGCACTGTTCTATTCTAACTGATGCACTGTTCTATTCTAACTGATGCACTGTTCTATTCTAACTGATGCACTGTTCTATTCTAACTGATGCGCTGTTCTATTCTAACTGATGCGCTGTTCTATTCTAACTGATGCGCTGTTCTATTCTAACTGATGCGCTGTTCTATTCTAACTGATGCACTGTTCTATTCTATCTGATGCACTGTTCTATTCTATCTGATGCACTGTTCTATTCTAACTGATGCACTGTTCTATTCTAACTAATGCACTGTTCTATTCTAACTGATGCACTGTTCTATTCTAACTGATGCACTGTTCTATTCTATCTGATGCACGGTTATATTCTAACTGATGTGAAACCCTTGATTATTCAGGGATTGAGGGAAAGCCAGTTTGCTACAGTAGAAAAATAATCGTGTAGCAAGAGCAAATTTGAATTATTATGTGTATTATAATTAATGGAAATGTTTTGTCGGGTTGATACATTTTTTGTTAGGGCAAAATAAGTCTGACATTTTAAAAAGTAAACAGCATAGTGGGTCGATTTCCGCAACAACTAAGAGCGTTGAAGTGCGAAGCTCAACTTCTCCACTGTTTTGGTGCTCTGGATACCACCACATACAGATACTGTGTGTGACTGTGCATGAGCTCGCTCATCTCAATATCTGCAGTTCTGGTCGTGGCAACATCATTTCGCTGAGGCTACCTTTAAACCTTGAATACACTACAAGTTCGCATTTCCTGCAGGAACATTCGCAGCAAACTAAAAAGTGAACAAATTAAGATCCTACTGTATGCAAAGTGTAAATATGGCTACGAGAGCATGCTAATCTTCACCGTCGGGACTATGGAGGGTTTGTCAGCGTTGTGGCCCAGAGCTCCTCCCACCCTAATGATATTGTAACGACCCTGGGTTTATAAGTGCGGAAATCGACCCTGCCGCACGAGCATGCTTTTGCGGTACAGTCGATAGCGCGCCGGACCTCGGGCTAGAAGGTCGAGGGTTCGAGACCTGCTCCCTGCCTGTTTCATTACAATATATTATCACTTGTGAATGATGCCCAACTTAAGGCAAACAGCGTGCATGCTTTTGTTTTGTTCAACTTTTTCAAAATCATAGTTGCACACATCATGTAGCCTAACCCATAGGCCTATATGTTTTGATATGGTTTGTATCGCAACTAAAGTGGCCAAATAACTTCTTAAAATGAAGCACATTAAACCGCTCAACAATGGGTGTAGACCCTAACTGGCATACATACGCAGCGCGTGAGTTTCAAGTTTGAGGAAGATCATTTTCACCATAAGAATGTACCTTCATAATAAAAGCATTACATGCATAATCGCATTTGTGGTCACTTTTGATAATGGTGTTTTCCTGCTAATGCCGTGTGCGCATTGCTCCGCTTATAATGTGAAGAAATAGCCTGACAGTTTATCAACGTTTTAAGCTAAACGTTCTCATCTGTTGCATCAGCCTCATTGCTAGTGGTTGTATTCATTTGGGATCTATCGCATCCCACAACTGTCCCAGACTATGGTTGGAATATTTATTTCTCGCACAGAATAGGTCAACTTTTGTACTATGGGGGATAGTAGATTGACATATGCTAGTGCTTTTGCTGTTCGTTAGGCCTACTCATCTTGTTGGCTGACGAAAAGTACATGTGGACAATTCTTCCAATATCTTCAATACGCACCTTGGAATTGGATAAGGATGCGCGGAGTTGCGTCCCGGATGTGTCTGTTTTCACTTGCAGGCAGTGAGAAAGACCCGATCATGTGACTGGGAGCCATGTGAGTGAGAGGCGCTTCGGGATGGAGCCGGGAAAAGGGAATTAAAATGATTATATTCAGCCCAAGGGCCGAAAGGCCACAAAAGGCATTTTTAGGGGGCATTACTGACACACAAAGGGGATGCAGCCAGGTAATTCAACGCATTATCAAGGGCTTGTCAAATTGTGAATGAGAGACTGATGAAGTGTGTACAGCCTGTGCAAAAAAACTAAACGGAGTTCATGCATTTCAAGATACTTTTTAAAAATCATAGTCGCATCATGCAGCTTTAGAACGTATTAAAAATCAAAACAAATAACCCAACATTTGTATCAAAACTAAAGTTAAATAAATAACTCTAAATTAAGAATATAGGAGTACCTGTTTCTTTGTCAACCGATCAACACAGGATAGCCGCATGTGCGCGCTCCCTAAAATTGTTTGGCGAAAACATCCTTTCTATTTTATTCAGCTATGTTCAATTGTATTCTTCATACTATAAAACAATATAAATGAATGGCATGGGATTCTAAGCAAATGTTGTCTGCTAAATGAACTAGTGTAGCCCACAGCTATATGGCATGGCCGTATCAGGGCCTAACATAAGGACAACTCAGAGTATGCTATTCTGTTCTTCTGAAATAGACTACATTTTCTTCATATCGTGTTTCGTTAGACCTGTCTAAAATAAATAATGAATTTATTGTGATGGTGTAGGCTATTCAATTGATTTGACTTTTTAAAATGTAGATGTTCCAAAGGTCTGCATCAGTGGCTTGTAGGCTGTGTGTGGAAGCCTGGAGATGTTAAATGTGTTTATGTTAATTAATGGCCAATTGCTGTGTTATTTGCTTGACAATCACCGACTGACAACATTTCATGACCGCCACAGCCCTATCAACGTCAATAGGCAGTGTAGTAGGCTTAACCCGGCAGCTGGGTTCCTGGGTAATCTCATATCCCTCTCTTGGAAACATCTGTCTCATCTTGTAAACTCGGGAACTACTCTGCCCCCATTCCCCACTGTAGAGGGATGGGGCATACACCATCACCGGGCTATGTTAAGACTGACAAACACAAATCTAGTTCACAACAGTTCAAATCAGGAAGGCTGGTCTGAATGCTCGCTTAACGTCATCCAGTAAGCATAACATAATTCACTTGGTTTCCTATTCTACAGGCATTGTGGGAATGAATACAAACATATTATCATAGCGTCTTATTTCTTCTCCTCTTTCTTACTAGCCATGTGTGGAATGTCATTCACCTATTTAACTTATCGTCTATAAGCACAATAATGGACACTCCTCATATTTGCTGTTTAGCCTATGGGCTCACTCTTGCAATTATCACCTTCCTCTCTCTCAACCAATGGGCGTAAATCTTGGGATGTATTTATATGTCAACTTACCGTCGTTCTCTCATTTGCTGTTTTTCAGCAACAGTTTTTGACAACCATCCACCTCCCCACCACTACCAGCTATAATAACCTGAAGGCCCATCATTGGAACTCCTTTTCCCCAGCGGGGGGTTTCGATGCCAGCAGCACCGCATAGGGCTACATGCCATCACATCATCTGGCTCCGAGGCCATTCCCCAAACTATTTAATCAAATGTCATATTGCATTCCGTCTTTGTCATTCATTCAGTTAAGCATGTACTCGACTGAACTGAATATTTCCATTAGTGTAGGTAGGAAGACCTAGTCACTCACTGCACCGCATCATATTGTACAGTACTATTGTAATACAATAGGCAGCTATTTCACACTAACCCAGTGAAGCAATGAAAGGGTGCTGCTTAACTGCTCTGAACCCTTCTGTTGATGTTGCTGAGCTGTCACAATACCGCGGGTCACTGGGTGCTGCTGAGGAACCACCTTTAAAATTTAGAAAGACAAACAGACACTCTGTCGTTGCAACTTATCTTATCTGAGGCGTCCAATTGGGTGTTGGGCGTGGGGTGAACCAGGAGGGTGACTGATACGGACGGGTACAAACTTCCAGATTTTTTAGATTTATGGGGCAACCTTTACGCCGGTTCTCTGAAATGCACCCTTCTACCCTCCCATAAAACAATATGAGACATGGGTGGGGAGTGATCCCAAGGTCTTAAAAATACACACACACACACACACACACACACACACACACACACACACACACACACACACACACACACACACACACACACACACACACACACCTTGTACTCAGCCATGGAATGAGACTGGGAAGAGCTTAGCAGTTAGCTAGCAGGGGGAAGAAAGCAGATGGAGGTCACTAAACCTCTCTATCCTCTATGGCAGCCAGCCAGGAGGGAGAGTCCCAACTTTCTGAGGCAGCATCCAGCCAGTCACTCAAAGCTGCTACTGCCTCATTAAGACCAAGTTGGAGACACTGTTCCTGCTAAAAGTCAGGCATCTAATTGCAATTTCCCTGAGAAACACACACTGATTATAAATACGCCAACAGGAAGGCAGGCGTTCAATCACAGCTGGTGTTCATTCCTGTAAACAAAACAAATTGTTACCCGTCTCTCTCCCTGCGAGTGAGTTTTGCTTGTAATAATTAATTTACTTGCCTTATTATTTTTTGTGTGTGTCGTGGAGGGGGGTGCAGTTAATAATTAACAGGCTTCTGGCCCTATCTCAGTGGAAAGCATCCTTCCCCTGCACAAATGAGGACACAACTAGTGGTAGACATCCTCCCACACCACACGCCAGCACGTATGCTAGCGTGCATACATTTTGGGTAGTTGGCATCTCTCCGAAGCATGTGGAATTGGGGGTAGGTGGGGGTATATTTTCGCTGGACAAAAGAGCAGCCTAGTCCTCCTATCCTGTTCCTTCCCCATAGTTCATCTGAAGACGCCTTTAGATTTTATCTTCACTCTGCAGCCTCTCTCTCGTGCTCGTGCGGTTGCTCGAGCCCCAAATCTCAGAGATGAACTTGGCAAACACACTCATAATCAAATAGAACACACTGTGAAATATCATATGTTAACGGCGCTGAATATTTTAGAGTATTTCCATTAGGTTATCACGCGATTATCACCACGATTTGTATCACCTCCCCTGCGTGTGGCAGTTGTAGAAATACTGGTTTCGTACCAAACTGCACCCTATTCCCTATATAATGCAGTACTGTTGACCAGAGCCCAAATGGCACCCTAATGACCCTGGTCAAAAGTTTTGCACTGTATAGGGAATAGGGTGCCTTTTGGAATGCAACCACTTTCCTTCTCAATAGAGGCAGGTTTATAAAGATGGCCTCCTAGCTTGCGTCTTAAACTCAGCACTACGGTCAGGGACAGAGAGTACTCAAGGAATCCCTGGCTTGGAGAAACCACGTAAATGGACCTGACACGGCTGACACTAATGAGGCTTCTCATGGCGCTGTCACTCAAACACACTGACGTTTCCAATGGGTCGGCCATCTTTAATCCCAATTGTGCCTTTAGCCTAACACTTTGTTTTCCTCTGTTATTGAAGGCCAGCTGTGGCAGTTTTTTTCCCCTATGGGTTATATTTTCAAAAAAGATCAATACACTTGAGTTCAAATCCCTGTTCATTACACATAACATTAATCCATTACCTTGAAAACCTCATCATTCAATCAAAATGTGCTAATTTGTCCAAGGAATTTCTCTGGTTGGCACAGTACTGTACATATGCTATCATGTAATTTTCTCAGTGATAACTGTTGTTCTGTTACACTATCCGATACTGATGTAAGGAGTCTGTGGTGCTGATAACAAGTATTGGCTAGGTCTTATTCGGTATTGTCCAATTAAGAGTGTTTTGGAGCAGCGGGGTTCATTACCAAACAACACTACTCATATTCCAGCTGTCCATACATACATCTATACATCAAGTATATTTTGCCACCGGGCCACCTCAGTTCATTACGCTGACTATTAGATAATCCAGCATTGCTATTCTCATCTATGTGTTTTGTTGGAACAGTTGACCTCGATCGCTTAGCTCTGGGGGGAAGAGGATCAAAATCCTCCTGTCATTTTCAACTGGCCTACTTTCCATGACTTCAAACACATTAGGTTATCATGTGTGCCACTGGCCTAGAGGCTGCAGCATTGTAGTGGTAATGGTAGTGGTAGTACTCTGCTCTGCTCTCTCTCTGCCTCTAGTCCAGGCGGGGAAGCAGGGACGTAAACACTGTACGGTCATGAGAAATGAAGGGAAATGACTCAGCCAGTCTGATGGTTCCAAAAGCCTACAGCCAGTTTAGCCTCGTATTGTGTGTGTGTGTGTGTGTGTGTGTGTGTGTGTGTGTGTGTGTGTGTGTGCTCAAAGCTAGCCCTAGTACTACACACAAGACATGGACCATGTAGTCCTGGTTCTCTGTCCTCATATAGCATAGTGTTTCCCACCACAATCCCTATATGGTACAGTGCTGTACTTCAGTGTGGGAAATCGCAGTAGCTAGCTAAACAAGTGCAGTAGTGCTCTGTTATTTTAGTGCGCCGTCTACAAGCAGGCAACACACACAGAAACAAACTAACTTCCTAAATCACTTGTAATGGACATTCTTGGTTCTGCAGCAGCAGGAACCATGGGAGTACTTGGAGGAGAAAAGCATTTTACTAAGAATGATCCCTGGTGAGGGACGGAGTGCCTAGTGCCTAAGGTACTACAGAGTAGTATATATTGTTGTCACAGACACTCGCCCAATGACCCTTCAAGTCACATCTCCAGTAAAAGCGCCTCGAGTGGCCAGTCCACAGCTCAGTCAGTTGCCTGAGGAGCTTCTCAGGCTCGGGAAGTCAGTGCATCAGGAGCCCCTCTTGGTTCCCTTTGGAGCCCCAGTGAAATCATAGCCACGCTTAAACACAGGGCCTGAGAACCTCTTGGGGCCCTCTTGGAACAAGGCACAGCCCTCCAAGTCAAAATGTGACCCCCCCCCACAACAAACCATTTCTGTATAGACGTTTCGACTTTGCATATAAGAATAGCCAAAATGATTTAGACAATATTTGTCTGCTAAAGAGTTAGCGAAGGAGAGAGCACGGCTGGCAGTGTTCTCCGCTGTTAACTATTTGATTTATTAGCTTATTTTCGGCGGTGCATCCCATCCACCGGGTGCGATGCTGCTCCCAGGGCCCATCTGCTGCTGCTTGCCACGAGCGGACATGTAATGATGGCTCTCTCCGGGAAGATTACCTCTGCACTTTTACCTGGCAGCTGCAGCTGCAGCAGGCAACGCTTCGTCACCCACGACAGCCAAGCATCTCTACAGCCCACTGAAAAATGGAGCCATGGAAAGGCATTAAGGTGCATAGTAAAACACACTCGTACTCGTATTAAGGGGGAAAATGTTTCTCTGCTCAGTACCACTCATACTTGGATGCTACAGAGTGTGTATTAGAATACGTCGACCCTTTGTCATGACTCTACACAGAGTTCAAGGGTAACACCATTCAGGTGGTGGTAGTGGCTTTTACCCATCTCCTGAGGCCTTCTCTAGCTGGCCTAGAGGACCTGACCAGGCTCCCTGGCCCTCTTTCAACCAGCTCTATCCATAACATCCAACCCCCTCCGTTCACACCCTTCCTCCCTGGTGTGGGAATAGTAGCCCTTCCCCCACACCGGAAGCAGAGAGAGAGCGGGGCAGCAGGGTGAGGCTTGCTTGATCTAAATGTATTCTAACATCTTCTCTCGCCTCACCCTGGCCTTCCAGTCCACTCACATCACAGTCCAAAAAGCCTGCTCTCTCCCAGCCTAACTTACACATTGACTGACTGTGTGAGTGTGAGTGTGGGAAGTGACATTGGAAATGCTCCCCGTTTCCCCCACAAACCATACCAATGAGGAATTTCATTTCAATCAAAGAGAGAGAGGAGAGAGGAGAAGGGAGATCAGAGGAGAGAGAGAAAGCAGCAGTAGTAGCTCTTTCTTACCGTCCTCCTCCTTAATGTGCGAGTTCTGAGGGCTGTGCATTCTCTCTCCGTGGTTCGGGGGACTCAGGTTGGAAGCAGGGCCGTGATCAGCTGATATCCATGTGGGGTCGGTCATATCAAAGTCCTCACTGCTCACTGAACTCTCATCCTGTCGGAGAAAGACAGGGAGGGAGAGAGAGGGAGAGAGAGAAATAGAGAGAGAGTCAGTCATGTCATTCCGTGGACAGCTTAGACAGGTGGAAGAGGAAGAAAATAAAGAGAAGGGAAGATATCAGACGTAACGTATGACTGACCAGATCTCAGACATCAGAGAGGTTGCCAAAAGAGGCAGAGGGAGGCTACCTTGTTTGTGACAGCAGGGAGACCTAAATGGGGATTACATTTTGCAGTTAGACACTTGGTGCGTGTCTGGACTACAAAGTGTTAGGCCTATTTGGTATAAATAAAAATGACATAACTGGCAACAATTCACTATGATGAAAGTGTGCGAAAATGGAAGAAACTCAAAGGCAGCCTGTCATTGCACATTTTCAATATAGCAAAGTGATATCCCACTGGGCACACACTGGTTGAATAAATGCGGTTTTCACATAATTTCAATGAAATGATGTTGAACCAACGTGAAATAGATGTTGAATTGAGGTATGTGCCCAGTGGGATGCATCAGTCATTTCAATATCTCTCCCTTTTTAGTCACCACATTGAGCAAGGAGCTGCAGAGCATCACTGGGCCTACAAAACCGCATGTGAAATGTGATTTGTCAAATGTCTCAAATTTGTGAAGTACCTGGGACTACAGACGAAACACATTAAGAACTTGATTTACCAGTAACCTTTATCAGCAGACCCATAGCAGGCATAAGAAGCATTAAGAGTCTAGAAGCATTAAGAGTCTTTAAGCATTAGCAGATCAGCTGAGGCACAATGACCCTGCCTGACCAAACCCAGGCCCAGAACCAACCATCCTAATGACCCCATAAGGATTGAGGCACCTGTCTTCATTTTCATTTCGGAGCTGATTCTACATTCATTCAACATTCATTCCACATGTGTTTGTTTGACTTGTGTCCAACTTTTTGGTCCACCAGCCACTGTGGCAGGTACAATAGATTTTTTAAGTTTTTTTTATCTACCCGCCACTCAGATTTTTTTTGCCAGAAAAAATATTTTTGTATTTTAATATTAGTAAGAAGTAATGTGGTATGTTGCTCAATTTCATTTCATTTTTTGTGACCTGAGTCTTTTAACCAAAATATCAGCGACAAAATGTTCAGCTTTCCCCTTTAAGGGTGGGAGGTTACCGTGGTAACATGGCCACTCGAGTCCTGTTAAGGTGTGTGTGTGTGTGTGTGTGTGTGTGTGTGTGTGTGTGTGTGTGTGTGTGTGTGTGTGAAATGTGAGTTCTGGTTAGGTTAGGGTATCTCTTCGCTTTCAGTCGAAGCAGCAGGCTCAAACTAACGTGGAAAAACAACCAAGCTTATGAACAAAACAATTTAAATAGCCAAGAAACACAAGGACAAAGTCTGACTTTGTAGACTTTCGAGTAAATTAGACCAACTTTTAGGCCTGTGCGCAGCGCCTCCAAAAATGAATCAATATCAGCACTTAACTTCATTGCACACAGCTCGCCTTCCAGGCAGTGTTGCTGCGCAAGGTTGGATATGGTATAGGATTCGTATTTCCTTGTGCAATTAGCAGCTATGAAATAAAACATCAGAAATACTTTGAAAACAGCTACTGCAGCATTTTTCTAACCCTACCATGTGCTCATACTTGACTTACTTGACTATTTTTATTAGCAAATGTAATGCTTGCACTGTAGAGCCCTGCAAATTGACCACCCACCAACGTGGCTGGTGAAATAGACATTATTACCCGGTAATACATAAATCTACCCGCATTTGGTGGGTGTTCATTTTATGCCTGCTTGTGTCAGTGTGGCTCCGCCGGCTGCAGCAAAGAGCGAGGAGGATCTGAGAGCCGCCACTCCCAGTAATGAGGTCCAGAGTGCTGCAGCAAGCTAGCTGCCTTTCAGGCAACACAACAGCTAGACTGACAAGACACAGCCTTTAGCTCAAACCTCAGACCCATCCATTGCACTGCTCTTTATCACTTGCTAACCCCCTTGGTTCCACACACTTATGAGCGAACACATGCACTTAGCCTACAGCAGGATAGTCAGGGGGCCAGAACATAATTACAAATCATTTGTAGACTGCAAATGGATGGCAATTACCTCAAACAGATATAACATTTGACTAAAACATCATTTCTAACCTTGTTTACATTTTTTGCTCAGAAAACTTGTGTGTGGGGGGGGGGGGGGGGGGCAAATAAAACCACCCACAGGCTGCCAGTTGGGGAACCCTGGATTACAGTCACCCTGGCTTACACACACACACAACATGCACACGTCATAGGACTATATCACACATACACACCCACACACACAGGCCATTTAGCCTACTACCACTTCTAGCCTAATCAGATCATTTCTTTCTGATTGAGCAACGTTAGGGGAAAGGACTAAAGGTGAAACATACTAAAACTAACCTGTACTGATTTTGGAAGAAGGGCAGTGATGAAACAGTTTTTACACACACTGTTTGGACCCCCGCTGGTTTTGAGCCCCCACCCCGCCCCCGCATACATAGCCCACAGAACCTGCCAGTCACCATCTGTCCCCATGCTGGCTGCCAATGACGCACTCCAATGGCGAACGTGCATAAAGATGGCAGAATTCAGATATGACATCATTGTTTTAGCACTATCCAGAGTTTTTAAAACTACGGAGCGTGACATGGTTCTATATGTCAATAAATCAACACAATCTACTTTTTCTTTTTTTCAAAATTGCAGCCGTCTTGAATCCTACATTTGGGATCAAATATACTGTGCTAATGCCCATACCAAACAAAATAGTAACGAAGAGCAATGTACAACACGCCGAAACGGAATTTGTGATTAGTGCATGGTTGCTGCCATCTTTATGCACCTCCGTTATTGGTAACTTGCTTCACTTGCAAATTGACCTATTGACCTATTGATCCGTTGCTGTGCACAGAGAGATACAGGCTACCTAACTAACTGGTCCAATGTTAAGTCAACTCAAGTGCAGCCCTACAACATGGCACAGTTGAAGGCATCAAGACAAGGGACAGGATCTAAGTACAGAACCGGTGGCCCATATGAAGAAACTGTAGAAGAAGACTGTCATTAGATTGTGACTGCTGTCACACTGGACCTAAAGAACAAATGTCCTTAGGCAGTGGAGAGGAGATAGAGGGGTCACTGGGTCATCATTCACTGAGAGTGGGAGGGGTCAGGGGCAGTATGTCCTATTGAGGTCAAGCAGATCAGAGGAGTACATAATCAGCATTCTGATGCTGCCAGCTGGATTCTCAGCTACCTATAGCACTCACTCACACTGGAGGCTGCAAGTATTTGTTAGCTGACATCATCACGGTCTCACTATAGGCTTATGTCTTCTTCTTCCACAGTTACAAAGAGTTAGGTTTACACACACGTCTGAGCTCAACAGGCTTACGAGCACATAAAGCTAGGCTTCGTTGTGGATTAACTGGTTGGCAGTCAGTACAGGCCTTGACGAGAAAATAGACTTGAAGATCTAAGTATAACATCTATAACACATTGGCCAATATCGTTAGCACATGAATTAACTTAAAGTGAGGGATCCTAAACGACCTTCATTTAATCTGAATCTTAACTTCATTTTTAATTACAATCATATAAAACCACACAAACTGCTCCGTCATTGTGTGTCGGTCGGGGAGAGAATCCAGTGCATAACAATGGTTTATTTTCTATCTACCTACAGTATTACTCCATCTGTCTGCATTCATTTTATCCCCACGGCTCAATCCTGGCTGCTGCCCTTCCTTTTATTCGTGTAGATTTCTTTTTTATCAATGATCCCTCGCTAACGCTCTCATCTCATCTACATGCAGATGAGAGAAGAGCGATATCCCTCCCTGATAAATCACAGCCCGGGTGTGATCTCTTTGGGCTTGAATGAAATACAACAGCACCACTCCCTTCCCTGCACAACATCAAAAAGCCTATGTTTAAAGATCTAAGCCTAGGCTAATTAAGATCCAACCTAACACTTCACATTGTGTGAATGAGTGACTCGGTTTAACCAGCTTCGTAAATGACTGGGGCGTTGAGATGGAGATCCATCTTACTTGGCTCCAAGCACATTCTGTTTCAATCCATCAATCAATCAATCAATTAACCTGATTTATTTTATAAAGCCTGTTTGACATCAGCAGTTGTCGCAAAGCTGAAGGAGCTGAATGAACTACAAAATCATGTAGGCTACCATTGGTCGTGGTGCTCTCTGAATTTCTTCTAAATCATGGTACAGTTTGCCACTGCCTCCACCGAAGGGCCTGGCAAAATGAGTCTGTTTAAATGACAGTGCAAGGAGATAGGAGAAAAAACGTATTTAAAAAAAAAATGATTAACTGGGAGTGCTTCCATTTCAATTTTTAACACGGTGGAAGAGTAAAAAGCTTCCAATGTGCATTCTTCCATATCACAGGCAAGTGGACTGCGGAGATGAAGTTGTGTCAAGCACAGCAGAATGGAGGAGGGCCAGCTCTATGAAAACACTGTTTTGATATGGCATCTTGCTAAGCTCCACATTAAATATGGGACTGTAATGCAGTAAAGTTCAATGATTGATGTGCCGTCAAACAAAAGTCGTAGGCTATGCTTTGCATACTGTCACTCTACCTAAGGAAAGTCATTCACACAAAGAAACATATTCTAAAGCACAGGCTTGTCTGTACCAAGGTTTTAAATTCCATCCCATTTATTTCTAATTCAACAGTAGAAAGCAGTATGTATTTACCAAGACAATTAGTCCTAGCCCCACCACACTCCAATGTAAAGAAAGTAGACGACGCGAAATTCCCCCATTTGAAGTGCTTTTATCACAGAGGCCGGAACTGAGAAAGTAGTTTTCAAGCTAATGCAGTTAGCAAGCAGACCGGTCTGCTCTGCTCTCATATCCAGCCAGCTCTCTAGACTCTGTCTATTGTTCTCTTTGTTAAAGTGTGGAGCAGGCAGGTGAACAACAGACCCTCCCTGATGAAATTGGCATTCTTCCACCTGCCCCCTCCCTATCCTGCACTTTTCCTACACCTCCTCCTCCTCTCCTCTTCTCCTCCAATCACATGGATGCATGCTGCATGGATGCTGGTATTTCAACAGGAGCAGTAGCAGCAATGCATTCTCTCTATAAATAGGGAGGAAGGGAGAGCATGTTTATTGGCTGCCATGGAAACTGATCAGGAACAGTAGCCTTGGAAATGAAGTTGATTCTGAACAATTCTTGTTCTGAGCAATTTGAAGAGGAGAGAAATTACACACAGTACGACTGCTGGAAATGAAGGCTAAAATACAAGGAGGATTCAGACTCCAGGCAATGTAATGCAGATATGTTCAGCAGGATAAATCCCAGTTCAACCAACTGATGTGATTGACCAAATTAGAGAGGCCTGGGGCCATGTGACAAGACTGAATCAGAGATAACAGGCTTCTGTGCAAATTGTGGTGTTTTCTTTCTAACATCTCCTAATGAACATGGAGCTACACATTCATGTCAACAGCAATAAATTCAATAAAGTTCCAAAATAAAAATATATTTTTAACTAGGACAGGTACAATTGCCGTATTTTTAAAAAACTCTTTTTAATTTCACCTTTATTTAACCAGGTAGGCTAGTTGAGAACAAGTTCTCATTTACAACTGCGACCTGGCCAAGATAAAGCATAGCAGTGTGAACAGACAGCAACACAGAGTTACACATGGAGTAAACAATAAACAAGTCAATAACACAGTAGAAAAAAAATAACACATCCTAGATCTGAATTAATGAAATATTCTTATTAAATACTTTTTTCTTTATGTGCTGACAACAAAATCACACAAAAATTATCAATGGAAATCAAATTTATCAACCCATGGAGGTCTGGATTTGGAGTCACACTCAAAATTAAAGTGGAAAACCACACTACAGGCTGATCTAACTTTGATGTAATGTCCTTAAAACAAGTCAAAATGAGGCTTAGTAGTGTGTGTGGCCTCCACGTGCCTGTATGACCTCCCTACAACGCCTGGGCATGCTCCTGATGAGGTGGTGGATGGTCTCCTGAGGGATCTCCTCCCAGACCTGGACTAAAGCATCTGCCAACTCCTGGACAGTCTGTGGAGCAACGTGGCGTTGGTGGATGGAGCGAGACATGATGCCCCAGATGTGCTCAATTGGATTCAGGTCTGGGGAGCGGGCGGGCCAGTCCATAATATCAATGCCTTCCTCTTGCAGGAACTGCTGACACACTCCAGCCACATGAGGTCTAGCATTGTCTTGCATTAGGAGGAACCCAGGGCCAACCGCACCAGCATATGGTCTCACAAGGGGTCTGAGGATCTCATCTCGGTACCTAATGGCAGTCAGGCTACCTCTGGTGAGCACATGGAGGGCTGTGTGGCCCCCCCAAAGAAATGCCACCCCACACCAAGAGTTACCCACCGCCAAACCGGTCATGCTGGAGGATGTTGCAGGCAGCAGAACGTTCTCCACGGCGTCTCCAGACTCTGTCACGTCTGTCATGTGCTCAGTGTGAACCTGCTTTCATCTGTGAGGAGCACAGGGCGCCAGTGGCGAATCTGCCAATGTTGGTGTTCTCTGGCAAATGCCAAACGTCCTGCACGGTGTTGGGCTGTAAGCACAACCCCCACCTGTGGACGTCGGGCCCTCATACCACTCTCATGGAGTCTGTTTCTGACCGTTTGAGCAGACACATGCAGATTTGTGGCCTGCTGGAGGTGCTCCTCCTGCACCTCCTTGTACAAAGGTGGAGGTAGCGGTCCTGCTGCTGGGTTGTTGCCCTCCTACGGCCTCCTCCACGTCTCCTGATGTACTGGCCTGTCTCCTGGTAGTGCCTCCATGCTCTGGACACTACGCTGACAGACACAGCAAACCTTCTTGCCACAGCTCGCATTGATGTGCCATCCTGGATGAGCTGCACTACCTGAGCCACTTGTGTGGGTTGTAGACTCCGTCTCATGCTACCACTAGAGTGAAAGCACCGCCATCATTCAAAAGTGACCAAAACATCAGCCAGGAAGCATAGGAACTGAGAAGTGGTCTGTGGTCCCCACCTGCAGAACCACTCCTTTATTGGGGGTGTCTTGCTAATTGCCTATAATTTCCACCTGTTGTCTATTCCATTTGCACAACAGCATGTGAAATGTATTGTCAATCAGTGTTGCTTCCTAAGTGGACAGTTTGAGTTCACAGAAGTGTGATTGACTTGGAGTTACATTGTGTTATTTAAGTGTTCCCTTAATTTTTCTGAGCAGTGTACATTGTGTGCAAAAGGCATGAGGATGTAGGCAAATAATTACAATTTAGCACATTTATTAACACTGGAGTGATAAATGATCAGATGGTCATGTGCAGGTAGAGATACTGGTGTGCCAAAGAGCAGAAAAGTAAATAAATAAAAACAGTATGGGGATGAGGTAGGTAAATTGGGTGGGCTATTTACCGATGGACTATGTACAGCTGCAGCGATCGGTTAGCTGCTCAAATAGTATAATCGTGTAAACGACGGTTATGGATGAAGACCGTCATGTAAATAAAATAACTGTCATAACCATCAACGAACAGCTGACTGAAGACAGGACAGCGGGGCATTTGTGCGGTTGAGTCCGTTTCTGCGGTAACATGGACTCTTAACGTGATGAAACTTTGTTGCTCCTTGCTGGAATGTAGAATCTTTATTCAAATTATGCTAACTGATGTGGCTCATGCAATGAAATGTATATTTTGTAATGTCAGTTGAGTTGAATCAACAAATCACAACACATATTGATGGGTACACTTCCTGCTTTTACTCCCTGCTTTGCTCCTATGGGTACACTCCATCCATTATACTATAATTGACTTGAATGGGGACACCCATTTTATTTCTATGGTGGCACATGCGGTCAGGAGCGGAGGAGGGGAGAAAATTAGCAGTGACCACCCTCATTTGGCTGGCCAATACAATCATCCCAAATTCTAGAACCGTCACGGACCTATTTTTAACAAAAGAGAGAATGTTAGCTAACTTAACAGGCAACCCCCTTTTCTTAGAAATCAATGAGGACGTTGGGGGAGCAGCAGGAAGAGTGTATCATTTCTGAACAGAGGTGAGGATATTGATAAGTGTGTGGCGTTTGTTGGCTGGGGAGTAATGTAAATCCACACACACACACACACACACACACACACACACACACACACACACACACACACACACACACACACACACACACACACACACACACACACACACACACCTCGCAGTCCCAGGCAGACCTGGGAGGATTAACAAAGTGCAGACTACAAGCCTCCACTGCAGAGTATTGATCGCACGGAAAACCAGCCGCGGGGAGAGGAAAATACCACCACTGACACATGAACACACATGCACACACTCAAAAACGCACACACCCATTCACTACACACAGATAGCAGACGTTTGTATGCACCTACAGTGTAACAGGGGCAGAAAGACAAAAATGATGCAAACTGAAGATAGCTAAAAAGTGGATGAGGATTGGAATAGCCAAGGTAATGGACACACAGACAGATGAATATCAATGTCTGTTGCACGATATTAAACCACTAGGCCTGTCCGCCAAAGGGCAAATAAAAAGTATTCTATTACTATGAAGACAGGATGGACAATAATCAGCGATTCCAAAGGACCTTAATTGATCAGCCACCAAGCCTGGTGAGAAGCTATTTCTGTGGCTGTTGAGTTCAGCTGTCACACAGCTAACAGAGCAGGGCTGGTAGTCACACTGTGAGATTGGGCTTGGGCTGAGGAGGGGGGAAACTGCTTCTGAAACTATATCTCTGCAGTGAATTACACTGCCACTGCATGTTACTCTATCCAGTGCTGTCTGACAACAGAGAACGTGAGGGGTAAAAAAAAAAAGGCAACAGACTACAGGGCGTCGGAACGATCCGCTACTTGTGTTTCAGAATCTCAGCGGAATCTGACGTTGGAACGGTGTCCCATAATTTCGGACCGCAAGGCCATAGACAGAGAGGATGCTCCTCTAGTTGCACAATGTGCAGCCAGCGACAGAAAGACAAAAAGACAGACAGACACATGGGTATATGAAGCAGATTGCAAGAAACAAGATGCAAGCAAGAAACAAGATGACCAAGAGGAAAGCAAATCCAGAAATGTCATGCCTCCGAGCCTATTAATTACAGTACATTGCTGATATGGTGCCCGAGCCCCTGATGCTAAATAGAGAAGGGAAACCATGTTTCTGGTGAATAAAACCATGTTTCTGGTGAATGAAACCATGTTTCTGGTGAATGAAACCATGTTTCTGGTAATAGGCTTATACCCAGAAACATGTTTTTTTTGGGTCCCTAACTCAGGCCTACATGAAGTACATCATGTGCTATAACAAGACAAAGATACTACAAAATATACGAGAAACGTTTACTAATAGTGAGCGCTCCAATTAGTATCTGCCTGAACCAGTGGCGTGTATGAATGGATGCCACAGGAAGTCAGGGTTCACCTAAAACTGTACCATCTAAACATAAAAAATCATGTATCTTTTGTCTGTCTGTGTTTTATCATTTTCCGTCAATTCGCAAGAGGCTGAATGTATCTCACCGGAGAAAGCATCCGAGCGAGCGAAACAGCGTTGTGTAGGCAGTCTATCTGATGATGTCTGGTCCAAAAGAGTATGACATTGTTTCCGCCCGTAGCATTGAATGCAAGGGAAGCCAGCGAGCATTTGGTCTCCCTTGATAAAAAATTAAAATATAATAATAGCCCATCAGCATTGAGCTAAACTGAGTTAGCTCAACTGTGAATGGTCCTTGCGTAACAAAAGAAAAGTGCCAAGGGAAGCCAGATTTGGCTTCATTCCAATCACATCGCATCGAAAGAAAACTTGTGCATCCCGTTGTGTTGTTGACCTCCGGTGGCCTTTCCTAAATTAACCATGGATGGAGATAGGGACTTAGGGGCTAGTTGTCCATCTCCTCTCTGCTTTGCTGTAGCTACACATGACTGTTCATGTCTGGTTATAAGCTACGAGGAGCTCACTACAGAGCTAATTTAGTTCTCTGAGACACCAGACCGTACTCCTGATGAAATGCCAACCAAAAATTCTATCCCCATCAAGAGACTGAGCTTATGTGCAGGGGACTTCCTGAATCATAGTGAACACAACCTGTAACCTTGTGCTTGGTCAGGCTCCCTCTAGCTAGCTCAAAGCATTGGTGTACCCAATAGGGCTTTGATGGTCAGGGAATTTTGAATGACAGTAATTGGCCAGCCAAAGACCGCAGTCTCCATCATAATCGTTGGAATAGCATTTTTTGACTGACATTTTCTCCTTTCCTCCGCTCCTGACCGCATGTGCTGCCATAGAAATAGAATGAATAGAATGGGTGTCCCCATTGAAGTCAATGAAGACGTAATTGGTGGACTGGCGACCATTGTGAGTGTACATATAGGAGCAAAGCAGGAAGTAAAAGCAGGAAGTGTACCCATCAATATGCGCTGTGATTTGTTGATTCAACTCAACTGACATTACAAAAAATACATTCCATTGCATGAGCAACATCAGTTAACATCATTTGAATGAACATTCTACATTACCATGGAAATTATTGCATCACAATACCAGGCAGCCATTGTGAGTGCACCCATGAGTTTACCGGTAATTGCCAGGGTTAGAGATCCAAGTCCATTCTATTCATTATTTGCTACAACACCTTGCTTGTTTCAGCAAGGGGTAACAAAGATTTATCATGTTGTTAAAGGCATCCTCTGGAACTTTGGCGACTACTAATTATTTTTGAAACCTCCCACTTTGGGCTGGATGTGTCACTGTGTAGTTCATACATGCATAATCTATGAGCAGAATTACTGTGTTTTTTGGCACCTGTGCTGTGCCATTTTCCCCCACATGGGCCAGCCCCTGGCAATTTGAGTTCTAGCCAATGAGCTTCAGCCCCTCGCCATTTGAGTGACAGCTAGCAAGATGCACACACAGCAAAGCGAGAGAGCAATGACGTGATGCACATATCAGCACACAATTTTCGGGGACCCCTTTTGGCTCAGTAGCACTACTTTCAGAACTACTGGCTAAAAAGTATACAAAAGTACAGAAGAAATGGACTCAACTGCATGAATGCCCGGCTACCCCGTCTTCAGTCAGGTGTTGGTTCGCCCAAAAATATAAATAAATAATACAAAGGTTCTTTTATTTTTATGACGGTCTTCATCCATAACTGTCGGTTACACCAGTGGTTCCCAAACTTTTTTAAAGGAACTCAGTCTGGCTTTCAACTCTTGAAAGTTGTAATAAGATGCAATTTTGAAATTGGGTAGTGCATCATCAGATTTCCAGATAAACTAGCCCATATCAGCAAAAAAAAATTGCTAGTTTTTTTTAGCCCATAGATTTTGTTGAGTCAATCAAATATCACATGAATACACATTAGGCATTGTAAAATGTATAGAATTGCAAGAAAATGTGCTTTAAAACGGCAACATTTTCTCTGCACCCTATGACAAAATGTGTAGAATTGCAGGAAATTGGGGCGGGACGTTCCTCAAAGCTGGAAGGGGGACCTGCGTGAAAAAGTTTGGGAACCCCGGGGATACAAGGTTATACAGTAATTGTGCCAGCCCTAGTACTGTGACAAAAGCCAATTTGGTCCCTGTTCCTGACTGACTTCAGATTGGCAGATCCTTCAGTTAACCATGTCTGAACAACAAAAAACAGAGGCAAAAGTCTTTGCTATTAATATGGTGCTAAACATAACTGACAGACAAGACAGCCACAGGGAGACACAAGTCTTTTCAATAACCCACAATGAGAAACAAATATCCAAGTCCTAGAGATTTCCCACACGGAGCTAGTTTGTCATTCTGTAAGTGTTCCGGTTGAAGAAGTTAAAAGCAACACAACACAAAACGTCAACAGTTCCTCTTGATGAGCACCGTCTGACTAGCTGACAGTCCCCACAACAAGGCTTCAGCTCTACCTCGGAGAAGCCGACTGGCTTCATTTGATGCTGATAGGAACAGACGGGCGATGTAGTGAATTCAGATATGTTTCTCCATCTGACAATCACGGTCATACATATTTATATGTTGCCTTCTCAAATACATGAATGAGCGACATCATTACAGTGGAGGAAATCCCCTGATCTCCTTCCACAAACCAAGGTTTACTGAATGTGATGGGTTCTGTTGTGGTGAGTGCTTTCAGGAACCTGACATCCTCTCAAACACAGGGATATGAACACACTCTTCCACAAAGGAAAGGGTGACAACTACTCTTCTCTCTCAGCGAGTACTCTCTGAATTAGTTTAAGTGCCTTAGTTACCAGTCAACATTGTCAACAGTAAATCAAGATTTTAAAAAATTAAAAAGAACATGCTTAAACCAACATGACATTACCATGCCATGGCATGATTACCCTGGTAGCCTATTCAAGGGGTTCTCAAAGTATTTTTTATTAAAAAAAATTTTTTTTAATGAATATTACTAACAACAACAGAATAAGCTAATTTTGGACAAGGGATCCGTGGAATAAATTTAGAGGGTGTAATACAATACAATGTAATGTTATGAATCTACAATTTATGTTTTTAACCCTGGGCAACATCATGGGCCTGGGATGCTCACAGGGGTATTGGTATCCCCTGCAGTCCTCCACCAATTATACATTTTTCAACTCAATACTTCTTGTATAGTTTTTTACATTTTTTTAACATAAATGCACTATAATTTAAACTTTAAAACTGCTATGTTTTCTCTCTGCCTCATGGCAAAATGTGAAGAATTGCAGGATATTAGCCTTATAAGCTGCATCAACAACAAATAATCTCTCTGCCCCATGACGAAATCTGTAGAATTGCAGGAAATTAGCTTGAAATATGCCCGTCTTTCTCTCCAATGCCTAGAGGCGGGCTCTTAAAATGTTCCTACCGAGGGCCTGCGACTTGGTTTGTCAAGCCATGGACTGCCGAAGTCATAGAGAAACTTATTGCTTGCTTTTTCTAAATGTATTTTTAACTTTTTTTTAACTTGAGTTGTGTTCTGAATTTGCTGTCACAAAAGAGTACCGCGGCACCAAAAAAGTTTGAGAACCCCTGTCCTATTCTACAGAATACATGTACACTGCAGTGCAGACCAAGGCAATGCACATTCCAATTTAATTAAGCAGTGCCCTTGGTAACCTCAGTCAATATACTAAGCCTATCTGACCACCCCTCCAGAGGACGGATCAGAGAGGGAGAAGCAGCTTTAGAGATTTCACATGAGAAGTGGAGAAAAGTCACACTTTCAATGACCTCTACAACCCCATGTGCTTTATCTTTATCCACCTGTCAATAGAGAGCAATAGTAATGGCGTCTTTTTGTTGGCACTAACTACGCCATGATTCGTTGGACAAAGCCTACGGGCAAATGAATGGAGTTTTGGTAGAGAGTTTTGGTTAAATGCCGGAAATAAGGTCTGTGGTAAACACAGGCTTAGGAGATCTGACACGTTTTGTTCTATGAGATCATCTTCATCAGCTAACGTCACTTTTTGTGAATTTTGAAGCATTTATGTCATTTAAAAAAAGCATATAAAGCACAATAAAGGTTTCATAATTCATAAAGGTCATGTTAAGTGACTGATATTATCCCATAGAATAAAATGTATAAGATCTCCTAAGCCTGTGTCAACCTCAGACCTTATTTTCTAAGTTTGTCCCAAAACCCTATTCTTTCCCCATTCATTTCCCCAAAGGAATGGCTGAACGAACCAGAGTTAACTTATTTGCAGGTTTTAGGACTACAAGCTGGTGAGCCCTATGGCAGTCTGGTTTCCAATCATTTCAATGTGAGTACTAGTTGAAACCAGAGTTAACCTATTTATTTTGTAAATGTTGGCTTCAACTGGCAGGAGAACAAAGAACGGTCACTATAGTTAACAAATGCAAACAAAACCAACATGGGTGATTTTAAGCCACAAAGGCTATTTGAGCATTGTGTCCCTGTGTAGTTTTGTACAAATGATTCAGAAAACCCTGAGTCATATGTTTATCTACAGCTGTGATAAAAACCCATGTGATGAGGACCCCGATTTCTAACAAATACCTGGAGAGATTACTGCATTGTCCAACACTCCTATTCCTGTTCAATCCAGTCAGGCACAAATCTACAACGAGTATGAGGATTAACCCATTTCCCTTCTGGAACCAATCCTGCGTAAAGAGGCAGGAGTATATCACTCCAGGTGAAAAGCGGACTGTGCTTGCTTCTGGTTAGGTTAGGCTATAGCCTACTACCAAGAATGTAGCCTATAACTGAGCCAAACTGAGTGAGGTGCATGTTAGTGATTTAGTCAAATGGTAAGTAAAGCAGAGCCTTGCACCAGCAGCACCGTTAGCGAAGCCTTACACACATCCCGCGGCAGACAGGGTAGGCAGCACTGGTTGAGCACAGAGAGAGCAGCTGTGGAGAGCCAGGGGCAACAGGGAGCCTGGGGTTCGATCCTCTGTCACCTCACATCTTCCTCTCGAGAACTGCACACACTGCACTGTCTGCCCTGAGAGGAAACCAACTGGGATAAATCAGGATACTACAGTGGGGCCTATGATGTGGTACCAAAACACAGTGCTTCCACCATCCTCCATAGTCAGCCAGGTGTACATAAACACTGCATAAGTCTCCGTTTTTCATCCTTATCCTCTTCCCTAAAAGAACATATTTCCAAATGAGCATGTCCAACTTTCATAGAGGTACTCTTGGGGAAGCACAAAACAATAGGCTATACCATCACAACAGAGAGGTAAGCGACAGATGAAATTGAGAAATATTAGGGAGAGGCAACGAAGGAGTGGGGAGACAGGGAAACACCCACTGCCGCAGTTCTGGAGCTTGACTCAAGGGAAGGACTATGCAGGCAGTCTACCCCTCCATCTGGCTGACTTACTGACTTACAGGGGTCTAGATTTTTTTTGTTTTTGTTGCAAGGCTTTATCCTTGTGAGGCGCTGGCCGAAGGCAGGGGATGCTAAAGGCGGTTTTAAAGCCCTTAACCCTTAGTCCACTGGAAACCAGCTGCAGTTCCTTTAGGATTCAGCCAGAAAAGTTATGTTGTCTTCCCTCAAATGATTTCTGCCAACTCCATCCTATAGAAACACCATTTGACAGCAGAAAATACTCTGTTGCCATGGTTCTGATTGGGAAAGTAGTGGACTGCCGACTGTAGTGGTAAGATACAACTGTTGTGCATATTATTTGACAGTACAGTAGCAACCATAGCCTTCAACTTGTAGACTTATCAACATTTTGGTGTAGAAATTGGGAAGCAGAAACTTCACAGATTTGTGTGACCCTTGGGCTACTTGGTGTTAGAAGTGGGATGACAGGGCGTGCCTTCAAGAGTTGGTGGCGTGTCTGGGCCAAAGATATTAAATGCATTATAATATTCCTTGGCATGGGCATAAGGGAGTCGAAAATATAATGTGCACAGGAGTATTGTGAAGTTACAGCCTTTAACACAATTTAAACAACTTCAGTGAGCAACTTCACAAGCACTTGCAGTTGTGGGTTTCCTACTAACTAAAGTTAACTTCTGATGTTGGGACTATGTGTATGTTCCCTCAGCCCTACAGTAAGTTCCCTCAACCTTATGTTCCCTCAGTACCCCAAGCCCTCAGTTCCCTCAGCCCCATGTTCCCTCAGCCCTACAGTATGTTCCCTCAACCTTATGTTCCCTCAGTACCCCAAGCCCTCAGTTCTCTCAGCCCTACAGTATGTTCCCTCAACCTTATGTTCCCTCAGTACCCCAAGCCCTCAGTTCTCTCAGCCCCACGTTCCCTCAGCCCTACAGTATGTTCCCTCAACCTTATGTTTCCTCAGTACCCCAGGCCCTCAGTTCCCTCAGCCCCATGTTCCCTCAGCCCCGGTCACCTGTCACCAATGATTCAATACTTCAGTGGGTCCTAGGCCATATAATTGTACATATTATACAATTATACAAATTACTTGAGTAGATCAAATCAGATTGTATTTGTCAGCGCAGAATACAACGGGTGTATACTTAACAGTGAAATGCTTGCCTAAGAGCTCTTCCCAAGGATGTAGAGTTAAAATATTAACACAAAAGAAATAAAATACACAAGAATGGAGCTACAGTGCCTTCGGGAAAGTATTCAGACCCCTTGACCTTTTCCACATTTTATGTTACAGCCTTATTCTAAAAAAATATATTTTAAATTTTTTTATGTCCTCATCAACCTACACACAATACCCCAAGATGACAAAGCAAAAACAGTGTTTAAGATATTTTTGCTAATTTATAAAAAATGTAAAAATTTAATATTACATTTTACATAAGTATTCAGACCCTTTACTCAGTACTTTGTTGAAGCACCATCGGCAGCGATTAGAGCATAAAGTTTTCTTGGGTATGACGCTACAAGCTTGGCACACCTGTATTTGAGGAGTTTCTCCTATTCTTCTCTGAAGATCCTCTTAAGCTCTGTCAAGTTGGATGGGGAGCGTCGCTGCACAGCTATTTTCAGGTCTCTCCAGAGATGCTCGATCGGATTCAAGTCCGGACTCTGGCTGGGCCACTCAAGGACATTCAGAGACTTGTCCCAAAGCCACTCCTGCATTGTCTTGGCTGTGTGCTGTTGGAAGGTGAACCAACTTTTCAGGGAAGTTAGGAACCAATATACACAGGCAGTTAGGAAAGCTAAGGCTCACTTTTTAAAGGAGAAATTTGCATCCTGTAGCACAAACTCAAAAACGTTCTGGGACACTGTAAAGTCCATGGAGAATAAGAACACCTCCTCCCAGCTGCCTACTGCACTGAGGCTAGGAAACACTGTCATCACCGATAAATCCGGACCCTTACAAATCAGCCGGGCTAGACAATCTGGACCCTCTCTTTCTAAAATGATCTGCCGAAATTGTTGCAACCCCTATCAGTAGTTTGTTCAACCTCTCTTTCGTATCGTCTGAGATTCCCAAAGATTGGACAGCTGCAGCGGTCATCCCCCTCTTCAAAGGGGGAGACACTCTAGACACAAACTGCTACAGACCTATATCTATCCTACCCTGCCTTTCTAAGGTTTTCGAATGCCAAGTTAACTAACAGATTACTGACCATTTCGAATCCCACCGTACCTTCTCCGCTATGCAATCTGGTTTCAGAGCTGGTCATGGGTGCACCTCAGCCACACTCAAGGTCCTGAATGATATCATAACCGCCATTGATAAGAGTCATTACTGTGCAGCCGTATTCATCGACCTGGACAAGGCTTTCGACTCTGTCACATTCTTATTGGCAGACTCAAGAGCCTTGGTTTATCAAATGATTGCCTTGCCTGGTTTACCAACTACTTCTCTGATAGAGTTCAGTGTGTCAAATCGGAGGACCTGTTGTCCGGACTTCTGGCAGTCTCTATGGGGGTGCCACGGTTCAATTCTCTGGCCGACTCTCTTCTCTGTATACATCAATGACGTCGCTCTTGCTGCTGGTGATTCTCTGATCCACCTCTAAGCAGACGACACCATTCTGTATACTTCTGGCCCTTCGTTGGACACTGTTAACTAACCTCCAGACGAGCTTCAATGCCATACAACACTCCTTCCGTGGCCTCCAACTGCTCTTAAATGCAAGTAAAACTAAATGCATGCTCTTCAACCGATCACTACCCGCACCTGCCCGCCCATCCAGCATCACTACTCTGGACGGCTCTGACTTAGAATATGTGGATAACTACAAATACCTAGGTGTCTGGCTAAACTGTTAACTCTCCTTCCAGACTCACATTAAGCATCTCCAATTCAAAATTATATCTAGAATCGCCTTCCTATTTCGCAACAAAGGATCCTTCACTCATGCTGCCAAACATACCCCCGTAAAACTGACCATCCTACCGATCCTCGACTTCGGCGATGTCATTTATAAAATAGCCTACAACACTCTACTCAACAAATTGGATGCAGTCTATCACAGTTCCATCCGTTTTGTCACCAAAGCCCCATATACTACCCACCACTGCGATCTGTACACTCTCGTTGGCTGGCCCTCGCTTCACTCTCGTCGCCAAACCCACTGGCTCCAGGTCATCTACAAGTCTCTGCTAGGTAAAGCCCTGCCTTACCTCAGCTCACTGGTCACCATAGCAGCACCTACTCGTAGCACGCGCTCCAACAGGTATTTCTCACTGGTCACCCCCAAAGCCAATTCATCCTTTGGCCGCTTTTCCTTCCAGTTCTCTGCTGCCAATGACTGGAACGAACTGCAAAAATCACTGAAGCAGGAGACTCATATCTCCCTCACTAACTTTAAGCACTAGCTGTCAGAGCAGCTCACAGATCACTGCACCTGTACATAGCCCATTAAACTACCTCATCCCCTATACTGTATTTATTTATTTATCTTGCTCCTTTGCACCCCAGTATCTCTACTTGCACATTCATCTTCTGCACTTCTACCATTCCAGTGTTTAATTGCTATATTGTAATTACTTCGCCACCATGGCCTATTTATTGCCTTAACTCCCTTCTCTTACCTCATTTAAACTCACTGTATATAGACTTTTTTTCTACTTAATTTTTTTCTACTGTATTATTGACTGTATGTTTTGTTTATTCCATGTGTAACTCTGTGTTGTTGTATGTGTCGAACTGCTATGCTTTATCTTGGCCAGGTCGCAGTTGCAAATGAGAACTTGTTCTCAACTAGCCTGCCTGATTAAATAAAGGTGAAATACATAAAATAAAAAACCCTTACCCCAGCCTGAGGTCCTGAGCGCTCTGGAGCAGGTTTTCATCAAGAATCTCTCTGTACTTTGCTCTATTCATCTTTGCCTCAATCCTGACTAGCCTCCCAGTCCCTGCCGCTGAAAAACATCCCCACAGCATGATGCTGCCACCACCATGCTTCACCCTAGGGATGGTTCCAGGCTTCCTCCAGACGTGACGATTGGCCGTTCAGGCCAAAGAGTTCAATCTAGGTTTCATCAGACCAGAGAATCTTGTTTCTCATGGTCTGAGAGTCTTTGGGTGCCTTTTGGCAAACTCAGAGTGGGCTGTCATGTGCCTTTTACTGAAGAGTGGCTTCCGTCTTGCCACTCTACCATAAAGGCCTGATTGGTGGAGTACTGCAGAGATGGTTGTCCTTCTGGAAGGTTATGGAGGCCACTGTGTTCTTGGGGACCTTCTAAGCTGCAGACATTTTTTGGTATCCTTCCCCAGATCTGTGCCTCGACACAATCCTGTCTCGGAGCTCTACGTACAATTCCTTCGACCTCATGGCTTGGTTTTTGCTCTGACATGCACCGTCAACTGTGGGACCTTATATAGACAGGTGTGTGCCTTTCCAAATCATGTCCAATCAATTGAATATACCACAGGTGGACTCCAATCAAGTTGTAGAAACATCAAGGATGATCAATGGAAACAGGATACACCTGAGCTCAATTTCAAGTCTCATCGCAAAGTGTCTGAATACTTATAAGGTATTTTGATATTTAATTGTTTATAAATTTGCAAACATTTATAAAAACCTGTTTTCGCTTTGCCATTATGGGGTATTGTGTGTAAATTGCTGAGTTTTTTATTTGTATTTAATCCATTTTAGAATAAGGCTGTATGTAACGTAACAAAATGTGGAAAAAGTTAAGGGGTCTGAATACTTCCCGAAGGCACTGTATATACAGGGAGTACCAGTACCAGATCAATGTGCAGGGGTATGAGGTATTTGAGGTAGATATGTACATGAAAGCAGGGTAAAGTGACTAAGCATCAGGATATATAATAATAAGTAAAGAAAAGAGTAGCAGCAGCCTATGATTAGTGTAAAAGTGTGTGTTTGTGTTGGTATGTGTGTTTGTGTTGTTGGTATGCATGTGTGTGTTATGTGTGTGCTTGAATGTGTTATGTGTGAGCTTGTGTGTGTTATGTGTGTGCTTGTGTATTGCATGTGAAGGTGTGTGGGTTTTGTGTGAGTGTTAGTGTGTATATATAGTAGGTGCTGAGATACTATTTCTTTTCTCAGAAAATGCTATTCAGGTCATTGGTATATTGACAAAAGTTCAAGGTCATAGTGATTGAACATAATCCAGTAGGTCCCATATATTACTTACATATTCATGTGGAAAATTATGAAATACTCAGCCTTTTCTGCATTAAAATAAGCATTTGTTCTTTTAGAGCTGCACATTGCCGTAGTTTTTAGCGTGTGTTCATAGCGTACATACTATACATTACTGTATTTGAATTGTGTACATTCTGCTTCCATATTTGTTGTCATTATTTTCTGTTTATTGTCTGACTGTATATCCTGTTTATTGTAGAAGCACCATTTCACAAAGTCAATTCCTGTATGCAAATCTATTTGGCGAATAAAGGTGATTCTGATTCTTGACTGAAATTGGTTCAGTGGACAAGTAGAGGGCTGAGGGAACATAGCGTTGAGGGACTGTAGGACTGAGGGAACATAGTGCTGAGGGAACATATTAGTGCTGAGGACTGAGGGAACATGCCGTTTCATCAGTATCTCAAAGTATCCACTTATAAGACAGACAGATAGCTAGCTATCTATTTAGCTACGCAGCAAGCTAATTTACCAGAGATGCAAAACGTTAGGCTAACTGTCAAATGTTGACAAGCTAACGCTCCCTCCTAACGTTACCTCCATTCACTTACCGTAAATACCGTGGCTCGGCTACTTTGAAGCGATAATAATGTTGACAGAGCTTGCACACGTACCCCAGATATAAATACAAAAGCTGACAGGTATTAACGTTTGAATGTTTAGCCTTTTTTTTAAAGTAGCTAGCTAGGTCTTTTGGGGTAACGGCTCGCTGGCCATCAGGGGGAACCGTCCAGGGAAAGTGTTACCATAGTAACATTGAACCTCGAAATTGAACTTCTATATGTCACATTATTTCAAACCTCTCAGTGTGAAATTATAATAGCTACAATGTATCCTACACGGGCTTGCAAATTTTTCAGCGGCCAGGTAACTAGGAAGATATAATATACAAAGCAAATTGCTGTACACTATTATTCTGAAGTGATTACTGTATTAATGCAGATGGACACGCGATTGTATTTTACGGTGCGGGATTGTACTGTGCGATGCGGGATGTGTGCGGTGCGGAGCAGGATTGTACTGTAGAGAATTGTGCTGCTTGGTCATTCTGCATCCCACAGAGAACAATGTGACATACAGAATGGCCTGCGACGATACACACTATACGTAAATATGCACTTTTAACAGTATGCTGTTGCTGCATAGCGAACATCTAAAGAACATGATGAATTATCACTAGGACAATTTATAAAACGCTATTATGTTAATTAATCAAATAAATCAGCGCATATTTTTTAATTGGATAATAAGGATGGCTAATAACACATGTATGTGCGATGTTAGATGTCAGGTGCAGTACCTTCTTGGAATAAATGTTGGATATTTATATTATATTTGAATGGTAGGCTATTATACTACATGTTAAGTTGTGAGAGAATCGAATAGATTGTTCACTTCTACAGCACACTATTCGCTATAATACATGCATTGATAGAAAATATAGCCTAAGGCTTATCGAAAGGCTATAAGGCCTAAGGCTATTATAGAAAACTAAAATGTATGAAGCATTTTTATCAGCTATTAATTGTTTTGAAATTATTATATATTTGCGTAAGAATAAAGAGAAAAGTGGAGGAGTAATTGCCACAACATTGTTTCCCACAGCTGGCGAAAATAGCTTCTACATAGCGCACAGCTCAGCAGATGAAAATAACAACATAACCATATCATGTGAAAGAAATGCTTACCTTCACTTCTGATGGTGAATTTTCAAGTGTGAATGTCAAACCCCTCTATAATTGCCTCCCCCTTGCCGGTCTCTTTATTCGCTTCTAATTCTAAAGACAATGTCCTGCTATGGGAGCAAGTACAGGACCCTCCGCGACTCGCACTGGCAACCAGCCCCAAAGACGGAGGCGTGGCGGCGATAACTGACGTCACACCTTGTGCAAAAGATGGACTGCTATACAGTGGGTTGACTAAATCCATTTCAATTGTCATTGGCTTCTTTAGACAGGCTTTTACTACCGTCCCTCTGCCTTTCCCATCTCCCCTTTGTTAATTCCCAGAACATTGCTTTCTTTCTCTACAAATGCCCATACCGGACTTTTCATGCTACCTTTTCACTCTCACTTTTTCGTTGACAAGAAAGTAAAATTAAAATGTAAACGTGGATTAATAATTTACTTAGCTAAAGAGTAGGCCTGTTAGTCCGGTAGCCTTTGGGCAGTATATAAAAAAACAATCATAAATGGAATAACTGGTTAAACCTTTGGAAATATTTTCACAATCTCTAAAAACTGATACAGGGTTATAATAAATAGGCTTGATGATTTAACTTGCTTTGAATTAAGCATTACCACAGAAATATGTAATTGATATATCAAAATAACTAAATCTGTTTACAAATAAGTGAGCGATCCACAAAGTATCAATAGCCTACAGTAGCATACAGTGCACACAACGGAGGCATTTATTAAAGAAACGTCTATGCCTCAAGATTTGACCACACAATAGTCATCTTTCATTCGAAAGGATTTTTTTGTCATGGAGTACAAAGGTCTAAAAAAAAGTCTAACTTTTAAAAAGATTTATACCCTATCCACGTGAGTCCGTTTACAGGGAGTCAACAGATGCTTTGTGTGTCAATAAACTGCATGTACGCCCTCTGAGACAGATTTATAGGGAACTTCTGCCACCTACAGGCGAAACGTGGAAAGTGTATGTCTAAACAAAACACCATTTCACCACGAAGAGCAAGAGATTTGTCTGGATCCAATGTGGTAACTGTTATAATACGTGAACCAGTAACACAAACAGTAAATATTGATGAGTGTAGTCCTTTGAAATGGTCCATAGGTCGGCAGGCAGTGGTTAGAGCGTTGGGCCAGTAGCCGAAAGGTTGCTAGATCGAATCCCCGAGCTGACAAGGTAAAAATCTGTTGTTCTGCCCCTGAACCAGGCAGTTAACCCACTGTTCCTAGGCCGTCGTTGTAAATAAGAATTTGTTCTTAACTGACTTGCCTGGTTAAATACAGGATAAATAAAAAAGGTCAGCACCTGGTGCATCTTCAATCCCTGTAGTTATAGTGACCAAGACAATACATTGATTCTGAGCTGCATTCTCCCCTCTATAAAACTCATATTGGTTAGAAAGAGAAGATCTACATTGACCATATGTGTGCCTGTCTTTTTCAATATGCAAATGACACCTGTTTGATCTTATAAATGGACAGTTTTTTTATTCATCATCAATATCGTGGAACTCCTCATTTTATAAACTAGTCTATTTTTTTTTATAAAACATTTTTTTTAGGGGGTGGATCATCTTTAATATTGAGGATAGTTTGTCACGTCCATCAGTGTAATTGTCTGCATCATAAAACTACAAGCTAGTCTTTACTTTAACTGGTATCTTATGTGGTGTCTTCCTTTAGCCCTCTAGTAATTATAGCCTACCTACCCCCACCTTTATGTCTCCCCTGCCACCTCAAGGAAATAAATGACTTTTCTCAAGAGAAGACAGAATAAATGGGAAAAGGGCCCATAATGGATAATGAACCACCCCTCTTTAATTCTCTCCCCATTGTCACACCTCCCCCTCTTCTTCCCCTCCCATCATGGTGCGGGCAGAGCCACCGCCCAGTGTCTACAGGAAGGATGCTTGGTAATTTCCTCCTTTATTGAATTGGGCTGGACATGCATGTCCTGATGGGGTAGTTTCTTCTTTTTCTCTCTCTCTCTCTCTCTCTCTCTCTCTCTCTCTCTCTCTCTCTCTCTCTCTCTCTCTCTCTCCTCTCTCTCTCTCTCTCCCTCTCTCTCTCTCTCTCTCTCTCCTCTCTTCCTCTCTCTCTCTCTCTCTCTCTCTCTCTCTCTCTCTCTCTCTCTCTCTCCCTCTCTCCCTCTCTCCCCCTCCCTCTCTCCCTCTCTCCCTCTCTCTCTCTCTCTCTCTCCCTCTCTCCCTCTCTCCCTCTCTCCCTCTCTCTCTCTCTCTCTCTCCCTCTCTCTCGCCCTACCTGCCCTGTGCTCCCTTTTTTTTTGTTTTTAAAGGTGAGTCATTGTTCCTCAATTCAGTCTCTGCTGAAAATCTCCAGCTAAAAGCCACATCAGCTCTATAGAGTGGTCACTAGTTGGTACAGGCCTAACCTTAACCCTAATCTTAACCACACTGCTAACCCTAATGCCCAACCCTAACGATATTGACAATTTTGACATTGAAGCTGGCCCATCAAATGGAAATTGCTTAGTTCTGCCTCCAGGAAGATTCATGACAAACTTTTCTCACACCTCAGTTAATTAGACTGACGCTTAGAGGCTTTGTTAATTGGAATGAGCTGAACCCCATTCCCTCCTTGGTTATCATACCAGTCACACACACACACCCACACACACACTTTCATCGGTGCACACACATATTTTCGCAAGCAAGCACACACACATACACACACTTTCCTATTTGTGCTTGATTGGCAGTCCTGAATGATTCTGTCTATGCTCTTATACAGATAGCCAACCTGGCATTGGGGATGGAAGATAGGGGGCTGTCAAGGGAGGGGGGTAGTGTGTGTGTGTGTGTGTGTGTGGCACACAGAGAGCCTGATAGAAAGGACTGTGAAGACGGCCACTTCCATCCAACCCTCACCTATTCTGGACAACATAATGTACAGGCTCTTACCTGCTCATTTGTACTCATGTACTGAAGCTTCATCTGCTTCAGATAGGTGGTGGTGAGCGGCATGTTGTAGTCGATGAGATCCGGCACCAGTGATGTCGGTCTGTCATTCTCTGTGAAGATTAAACACACACAAAGTATTATGACTCTCAATCTCCCAAAACTCAACATTACTTTCATAACCCTGGTTCTCTGATAATGTGAGTAAGACGTATACATATGGGGACTCGATGGAGGGCACGATCACTACAAAGAACCAATCACACAATGTCTGTCGGAGACAAACAAGTCGAGTGGCGAATGAGGTGAGACGCAACTCTCCCGTCCTCAGAGAGTGGCTCTTGCGGACCAGGGTTACGAAAAATGACCTTGAGTTCTCTTTCAAATACTCTTTTTTTAATGTATCACATAAGGAAATATGGCTAACTCCCATATTGCAGACATGCTCTCCGAAGCCAGGGTAGTCCCAACAGAATCATCCCTAAACCCGTCAGGTAGTTAATTCTCGCACAGCATCCAGCCAAACTGACACGATGCTGAACAATTTTCTTTATTTGAACCATTGGTTTTTGATTGGACACCCTACACATACTGTCCTCAGTGTCGTAGTACCGACTTTCCCACTGAAATCATCATCTTTCGTCTCGAATCCAAAGGACATAAAACAATAGAGGTAAGATAAATATCGATTTATGAGACATGACATGTAGAATTTTCATATTTTAGTATACGATTTGATAATAATGTGACATTTCTTTTATTTTTTGAAGAATTCTCACAAAGTATCTCACAGAGTATCTTTGTGAAATGTCAACGCAGCTGAGTGTACTGCAGAGAGTAGCAGCAGCAGTAGAACAGGTTCTGGGGCAATGCAAATGGTCTGGGTAGCCATTTGATTAGCTGTTCAGGAGTCTTATGGCTTGGGGGTAGAAGCTGTTTAGAAGCCTCTTGGACCTAGATTTGGTGCTCCGGTACAGAGATATCTGGGTTTGTAGCATACTCTGTTTCACGGAAACATGGCTAGCTGAGGACATGCTGTCGGAGTCCATACAGCCAACGGAATTCTCAGTGCATCGCACCGACAGGAATAACATCTCTCTGGTAAGAAGAAGGGCGGGGATGTATGTTTCATGATTAACAACTCATGGTGTAATTGTAATAACATACAGGAACTCAAGACCTTTTGTTCACCTAGAATTCATCAAAATCAAATGCCGACTGTATTATCTCCCAAGAGAACTCTCCTCGGTTATCGTCACAGCATGTATATCCGCCCGCAAGAGGATACCAAGGCAGCCATCAAGGAACTTCACTGGACATTATGCAAACTAAAAACCATATATCCTGAGGCTGCATTTATTGTAGCTGGGGATTTTAACAAAGCTCATTTGAGAACAAGGCTACCTAAATTCTATCAGCATATCGATTGTTGTACACGAGCGAGTAACATGCTCGACCACTGCTACTCTAACATCTGCGATGCATACAACGCCCTCCTCCACCTTCCTTTCAGCAAATCTGACCATGACTCCATCTTGTTGGTCCCCTACTATAGGCAGAAACTAAAACAGGAAGCGCCCGTGCTCAGGTCTATCCCAACACTGGTCTGACCAAGCGGACTCCAAGCTTCAAGATTGCTTCAATGATGTGGACTGGGATATGTTCTGGGTAGCCTCAGATAACAACATTGACGTATAAGCTGACTCAGTGAGCGAGTTTATAAGTAAGTGTATAGGAGATGTTGTACCCACTGTGACTATTAAAACCTTCCCTAACCAGAACCTGTGGATTGATGGCAGCATTCGCGCAAAGTTTAAAGAATGTACCATCGCATTCAATCATGGCAAGGCGACTGGAAACATGACTGTATACAAACAGTGTTGTTATTCCCTCCGCACGGTAATCAAACAAGCAAAGTGTCAGCATAAAGACAAAGTGGACACGAGACATGGGGCGGCAGGGTAGCCTAGTGGTTAGAGCGTTGGACTAGTAACCGGAAGGTTGTGAGTTCAAACCCCCGAGCTGACAAGGTACAAATCTGTCGTTCTGCCCCTGAACAGGCAGTTAACCCACTGTTCCCAGGCCGTCATTGAAAATAAGAATGTGTTCTTAACTGACTTGCCTGGTTAAATAAAGGTAAAATAAAATAAAATAAAAACATATGTGACAGGGTCTACAGACAATCATGGATTACAAAAAGAAATTCAGCCCCATCGTGGACATCGACGTCTTGCTTCCAGACAAATTAAACAACTTCTTTGCACGCTTTGAGGACAATACAGTGCCACTGATGCGGCCTGCTACCAAAGACTGTGGGCTATCCTTCGCCGTGGCCGACGTGAGTAAAACCCTCGCAAGGCTGCTGGCCCAGACGGCATCGCTAGCTGCATCTTCAGACATGACATGTAGAATTTTCATATTTTAGTATACGATTTCAGAGCATGTGCAGACCAGCTGACTTGTGTGTTTACGGACATATTCAATCAATTCCTATCCCAGTCTACTGTCTCCACATGCTTCAAGATGGCCATCATTGTTCCTGTTCCCAAGAAAGCTAAGGTAAATTAACTAAATAACTATCGCCCCGTAGCACTCACTTCTGTCACCATGAAGTGCTTTGAGAGACTAGTCAAGGATCATATCACCTCAACCCTACCTGTCACCCTAGACTCACTTCAATTTGCTTACCGCCCCAATAGGTCCACAGACGATCCAATCGCCATCACACTGCACACTGCCCTATCCCATCTGGACAAGAGGAATACCTATGTAAGAATGCTGTTTATTGACTACAGCTCAGCATTCGCCACCATAGTACCCTCCAAACTCATCATTAAGCTTGAGGGTCTCGACCCTGCCCTGTGCAACTGGGTCTGGACTTCCTGACGGGCCTTCCTGATGGGCTGCCCCCAGCTGATCCTCAACTCTGGGGCCCCACAAAGGTGCGTTCTCAGCCCCCTCCTGTACTCCTTGTTCATCCACGACTGCCTGGTCATGCACGCCTCCAACTAAATCATCAAGTTTGCAGACGATACAACAGGGGTAGGCTTGATTACCAACGACAACGAGACATCCTACAGGGAGGAGATGAGGGCCCTGGGAGTGTGGTGTCAGGAAAATAACCTCTCATTCAATGTCAGCAAAACAAAAGAGATGATCGTGGACTTCAGGAAACAGCAAAGGGAGCACCCCCTCTATCCACATCAACGGGATAGCAGTGGAGAAGGTGGAACGTTTTAAGTTCCTCTGTGTTCATATCACCGACAAACTGAAAAGGTCCATGCACACGGACAGTGTGGTGAAGAAGGCGCAACAGCGCCTCTTCAACCTCAGGAGTCAAAAAAAATGTGGCTCGTCACTGAAAACCCTCACTATCTTCTACAGGTGAATAATTGAGAGCATCCTGTCGAGCTGTATCACCGCCTGGTACGGCAACAACACCGCCCACAACCACAAGGCTCTCCAGAGGGTGGTGCGGTCTGCACAATGCATCACCGGGGGCAAACTATCTGCCCTCCAGGACACCTACAACACCCAATGTCACAGGAAGGCAAAAAAGATAATCAAGGACAATAACCACCCGAGCCACTGCCTATTCACCCCGCTTCCATCCAGAAGGTGAGATCAGTACAGGTGCATCAAAGCTAGGGCAGAGAGATAGAAGCTGTTTTTCAATCTCAATGCCATCGAATTGTTAAACAGGCACCACTAGCATGGAGAGGAAGCTGCCTACCTACAGACTTGATATCATTGGCCACTTTAATAAATGGAACACTAGTCACTTCAATAATGCCACTTTAAGAATGTTTACATATCTCACATTACTCATCTCATACGTATATAATGTACTGTATCCTTCACTATCTATTCTTTACTATCTATTGCATCTTAGCCGCTCTGTCACTGCTCATCTATATATTTTATACTTATATATTCTTATCCCATTCCTTTACTAGATTGTGTGTATTAGGTTTTGTTGTGGAATTTGTTACATATTAGGTTTTGTTGTGGAATTCTTAGATATTACCTGTTAGATACTGCTGCACTGTAGGATCTAGAAGCATAAGCATTGCCCTACCCTTGCAATAACATCTGCTAACCATGTGTATGTGACCAATACAATTTTGATTTGATTTTGATTTGATGCAACCAGGATGCTCTCGATGGTGCAGCTATAAAACCTTTTGAGGATCTGAGGACCCATGCCAAATCTTTTCAGTCTCCTGAGGGGGAATATGTTTTGTCGTGCTCTCTTCATGACTGTCTTGGTGTGCTTGGACCATGTTAGTTTGATGGTGATGTGGATGCCATGGAACTTGAAGCTCTCAACCTGCTCCACTACAGCCCTGTCAATGAGAATGTGCGCGTGCTCGGTCCTCATTTTCCTGTAGTCCACGATCATCTCCTTTGTCTTGATCACATTGAGGGAGACGTTGTTGTCCTTGTGTCATCAGTAAACTTAATGATGGTGTTGGAGTCGTGCCTGGCCGTGCAGTCATGAGTGAATAGGGAGTACAGGAGGGGACTGAGCATGCACCCCTGAGGGGCCCCCGTGTTGAGGATCAGGGTGGCGGATGTGTTGTTACCTACCCTTACCACCTGGGGCGGCCCGTCAGGAAGTCGAGGATCCAGTTGCAGAGGGAGGTGTTTAGTCCCAGGGTCCTTAGCTTAGTGATGAGCTTTGAGGACATTATGGTGTTGAACCTGAGCTGTAGTCAATGAATAGCATTGTCACATAAGTTTTCCTTTTGTCCAGTTGTGAAAAGGCAGTGTGGAGTGCAATAGAGATTGCATCATCTGTGGATCTGTTGGTGCAGTATGCAAATTGGAGTGGGTCTAGGGTTTCTGGAATAATGGTGTTGATGTGAGCCATGACCAGCTTTTCAAAGCTCAAAACCTTAGATTTCGTGCACCAGAAACCAGAAAATACATAGTCCGCCGCCCTTTGTCTTGCCAGATGCCACTGTTCTATCCTGCCGGTGCAGCGTATAACCAGCCAGCTGTATGTTGATAGTGTCGTCGTTCAGCCACGACTCCATAAGATATTACATAAGTACAAAAATAAGTTACAAACAAAAAAACACAATCGGTGTGGGGAACGTAAAACGTCTGCCTTCTTCTTCGGCAAGATTTTACCATAGAGGGCACGACAAAACCTACCCCCCCCCCCCCCCCCCCCCCCCCCCAGGAGACTGAAAAGATTTGGCATCGGTCCTCAGATCCTCAAAAGGTTTTACAGCTGCACCATCGAGAGCATCCTGACTGGATGCATCACTGCCTGGTATGGTAACTGTAACGGTTCTCGTCCTCGTCTGATGAGGAATATGAAAGATTGGACCAAAATGCAGCGTGGTACGTGTCCATGTTAACTTTATTAATCTGAACACAAAATAACAAAGGTGAAACAACGAAAAAACGAAACAGTCCTATCAGGTGACAAAACACAAAACAACTACCCACAAACACAGGTGGGAACAGGCTACCTAAGTATGGTTCTCAATCAGAGACAATGATAGACAGCTGCCTCTGATTGGGAACCATACCAGGCCAAACACAGAAATACAAAACATAGAACAAAAACATAGAATGCCCACCCCAACTCACGCCCTGACCAAACCAAAAATAGAGACATAAAAAAAGGAACTAAGGTCAGAATGTGACAGCAACTGCTCGGCTTCCGACCGCAAGGCACAACAGAGGGTAGTGCGAACGGCCCAGTACATCACTGTGGCCAAGCTTCCTGCCATCCAGGATCTCTATACCAGGCGGTGTCAGAGGAAGGCCCTAAAAATTGTCAGAACGGCCCAGTAGATCACTGTGGCCAAGCTTCCTGCCATCCAGGATCTCTATACCAGGCGGTGTCAGAGGAAGGCCCTAAAAATTGTCAGAACGGCCCAGTACATCACTGTGGCCAAGCTTCCTGCCATCCAGGATCTCTATACCAGGCGGTGTCAGAGGAAGACCCTAAAAATTGTCCGACTCCAGCCACCCTAGTCATAGACTGTTCTCTCTGCTACTGCACAGCAAGTGCTACCGGAGCGTCAAGTCTAGGTCCAAGAGGCTTCTAAACAGCTTCTACCCCCAAGCCATAAGACTCCTGAACACCTAATCAAATGGCTACACAGACTATTTGCATTGATCCCCCCTCTTTTACACCGCTGCTACTCTCTGTTGTTATCATCTATGCATAGTCACTTTAATAACTCTGCCTTCATGTACATATTACCTCAACTAACCGGTGCCTCTGCACATTGACTCTGTACCGGTACCCCCCTGTATATAGTCTCGCTATTGTTATTTTACTGCTGCTCTTTAATTACTTGTTACTTTTATTTCTTATTCTTATCCGTATTTTTTAAAACTGCATGGTTGGTTTGTTTGAGAATAATAAATGGTTAACTGGTTAACGTCGTCATTTATATATTATGTGTATCATCTCCATGTGCATAGAGCAAAGTAAGGGCTAACGTGCATAAAATGAAAAAGGACATTCGTTAGGCAGGGGTCTTTACTGTGCGTTCTGGCGGTGCGGCCCGTCACAGCCATCAACCCCAGTACTCGTACTCGGAAACACTTTCTGAGCGTAACCGAGGAACAGGAAAGGGCACTGTTGGGACAATGTAATGCGGTCGTCTGACAGTGTAGCGCGATAACAGAGAGAATCCAGCTTTACGCCTAAGTATTCTATTCTCTGTGTGGGTACCAAACGGCTATTTCTCTGGTTGATCTTAACTCAGTTAGGTGGGTTACAATGTATGACGGGCTTGCACGTGTGAAGGGGACAGCGAGGTATCTGTAGGCTTCGCCCTGAAAGGCAAATCTGAGAAACCTCCTGTGTGCAGGCAGAATACTTTTGTAAAAATAAGAATCCTGCAGGTCGACTGAAGTGAACCAGTCACCTCTACGAATAGAGCACGTTAAACAGATAGCCATCGGTCCAGAATGGGGCTTATCCCTCCCACCAGAATGGCTCCGGAAAGGCTCCCTTCTGCTGGTATTGTTCTGATTGCTCCCTTGCGCAATATATAGATTTCCTGCTCTAGTATGCGAGCCGAGTCGCCACTCCTTCTTGAAGCTAGGATCCCGTTGAAAACGGTTGGCTTCATAGCGAACTGCAGTCTGTACACCTTTGTAACTGTGAACAAGACCCAGGGTCGGGCTGCGCATGCGCGCCAGTTCCCTGCTCTTGCAGCGAGTCACCCACAAGTCAAATGACAGTCACCCGCCAGTGGTGCCAGAGGGCCCTCTGGCAGCGTTTAATGGTGAGTTGCCCCTTTGTTGATTTTTTTCTCTGTGCCATTGGCAAGACACTTCGATGCGACAAATACTTTTTTACTGGAATGGGCGGAGTCAAAACACTGTGGTTTAGAGACAGTGCTTGGTGGCAACTGACATTTTGTCTTCCTGCCCCGGCTAATTGAACGAGAGCCGGGAGGAGAGCTTTGGTACTGAGGGCACTTGGGGGTAAAGTGAGCTCCATCCATCTTCACTGTGAGCGGATACATTGAAATGAGCCGCTGCAAAAGGCGAAGGGTTGTAGGATCACATATGTACCTTTCCCCCATTGTGATGGGGTGGGAGTCGGTGCTCCACCCGAGAGGGGACAGGACATGGTGTGGACTGATGGCTGCCCCTCTCTGTCCCCAGGGGAATCAGTTGGGGAGGGCTTAGATGCGGCTGCGGTGAACGGCCCCTCCCCCCACTTCTGGCCTCTGAGAGCTTCAGGAGCTGTATTGATTCTTCCTCAAGAAAGAGAGACGAGAATGACCAGAGGATGGGAGAGTGGCGCCTTCATTAAATAGTACCCGCAAAACATTAGTCTCAACGTCAACAGTGAAGAGGCGACTCCGGGATGCTGGCCTTCTAGGCAGAGTTCCTCTGTCCAGTGTCTGTGTTCTTTTGCCCATCTTAATCTTTTCTTTTTATTGGCCAGTCTGAGACATGGCTTTTTCTTTGCAACTCTTCCTAGAAGGCCAGCATCTCGGAGTCGCTTCTTCACTGTTGGTTGACGTTGAGACTGGTGTTTTGCGGGTACTATTTAATGAAGCTGCCAGTTGAGGACTTGTGAGGCATCTGTTTCTCAAACTACACACTCTAATGTACTTGTCTTCTTGCTCAGTTGTGCACCGGGGCCTCCCACTCCTCTTTATATTCTAGTTAGTGCCAGTTCGAGCTGTTCAGTGAAGGTAGTAGTACACAGCGTTGTACGAGATCTTTCGTTTTTTGACAATTTCTCGCATGGAATAGCCTTCATTTCTCAGAACAAGAATACACTGACGAGTTTCAAAGAAAGTTCTTTGTTTCAGGCCATTTTGAGCCTGTAATCGAACCCACAAATGCTGATGCTCCAGATACTCAACTAGTCTAAAGAAGGCCCGTTTTATTGCTTCTTTAATCAGAACAACAGTTTTCAGCTGTGCTAACATAATTGCAAAATGGTTTTCTAAATTAGCCTTTTAAATGATAAACTTGGATTAGCTAACACAACGTGCCATGTGAACACAGGAGTGATGGTTGCTGATAATGGGCCTCTGTACGCCGATGTAGATATTCCATAAAGAATCCGCCGTTTCCAGCTACAATAGTCACTTACAACATTAAGAATGTCTACACCGTATTTCTGATCAATTTCATGTTATTTTAATGGACACATTTTTTTTTTGTTGCTTTTCTTTCATAAACAAGGACATTTCTAAGTGACCCCAAACCTTTGAAAGGTAGTGTATGTATACCAGCAGTTCATTTATAAAGACTCTACAAAAATGTATATGATATAGCAAAATAACTGCAAACTCTTGATAACTGAACTGGTATCCTCTCCTGTACAGCACTGACATTATCCCTCAAGTGCAGGCAATGGTCCGTCTTCCTTACAGGGTCCTCCTCTCCAAGGATCATATCAACACGAATCAATCAGCGTTATCAAACTACTTATTACCTACTGGGACTGTACATACACACACACACACACACACACACACACACACACATACTATCAATCAGTAATTGATGATGGCGCTCCTGTCTATTTACTGCAGAAGTATTGACCGTCAGCCTTGTATTTCTGCCCTTCAGGACTCCGGACCTGAGAACCTTGTCCCTTTAGTAGGTCAGCAGATAAATTGAAATGACAGAGATGAGACACGCTGGCTAAGGAATTGAGTTCAGTATAAGGAAGGGAGTGAGATCGTCACAGGACCAGCGACCTGGGTTTGTATTAATCTCGCGTCTCAGACTAGGAGTGCTGATCTAGGATCAGGTCCCCCCCCCCCTCTGTCCATGTCATTTTATTCATCATGATAGAAAAGGCAATAAGACCTAGATCAGCACTCCTTACTCACCAAGGACTCATGAATATGGACCCAAACCTTCACCTCCTTCACACCCGCTCCTACTGCATCGCCTATACAGCATGACGAAGGTTGAAGAGACGACGGATGAAAGACCTGACGCGAAAGACTGCCTGAAGTCAATTAAAAATAGCCCTGGCATACAGCAATGAGTTGCATTCAATAATTCAGCACTGAACTTTCGTGCGAGTGTTTGGTTGGAGGGGTTGGAGGGATGAGGGTCAGGGTGGGAAGAGGAGGACCCCCACGGGACAGGAAGCCAATTAGCTGCTCTCTTTATGAGCGACACCCAGCGTTAATGATCATCGTTGACACAACACTGACAGATTGGGCCTGGGAGCACTTGTCTCACTGGCTTGTGTGTGTGGGATGGAGATGAAGACGGAGGGGAGGGGGGGTTCATGTTAATTGGCATGGTTTACTTTACACACTACCCATGTAATATGTAAGGGCCAAAAGTTATGACAGCCCCTCTGTCAATATGGGAGGGCCCCTGAATATAGACAAATACAATATGTATGAAATAGCAGGGCAGCCATTTAATATTTCTCTCCATTTTTCGGACTCTCCTCACCTTTTCCTTTATTTCTGCCCCATCTTTCTGTCCTACTCCAGATTTCTCTCCATTTCCCATCTTAACCCCGCTAGTCTCTCTCTCTCTCTACTACCCGCCCCACCCTCCGGTCGCTCTCACTGTAGAAAATAGCTTGTTTCCTGGCCATTTCCTTTGTTAAAAGCCCCCTAATTGGGCTAATTGCAGTGTGTTAGGAACGATACAGGACACTCCAATGACTAATTTGAATAGAACTGGGGGGGGGGGGGGGTAGTGTAGGGAGGGGGTGGGAGATGGGGGGATGGGTTGCCTTTAGGGTGGCAACAGCCAACAGCAGGAGAAGGAGGAGAAGAGGGCGCAAAGCAGCTCTCAAAACCGTTTTTGTCACAACTGCTATGAAAATCCCTTCCTTCATCCATGGTAATATGCGCTTGCAGTAACAGCAGGCTTACAGACAATGTCAGTAACAGAAGGCTTACAGACAGTCTCAGTAACAGAAGGCTTTACAGACAGTCTCAGTAACAGAAGGCTTTACAGACAGTCACAGTAACAGAAGGCTTTACAGACAGTCTCAGTAACAGAAGGCTTTACAGACAGTCACAGTAACAGAAGGCTTACAGACAGTCACAGTAACAGAAGGCTTTACAGACAGTCACAGTAACAGAAGGCTTAAGACAGTCTCAGTAACAGAGGGCTTTACAGACAGTCACAGTAACAGAAGGCTTTACAGACAGTCACAGAAGGCTTACAGACAGTCACAGTAACAGAAGGCTTACAGACAGTCACAGTAACAGAAGGCTTTACAGACAGTCTCAGTAACAGAAGGCTTTACAGACAGTCACAGTAACAGAAGGCTTTACAGACAGTCACAGTAACAGAAGGCTTACAGACAGTCACAGTAACAGAAGGCTTTACAGACAGTCTCAGTAACAGAAGGCTTTACAGACAGTCACAGTAACAGAAGGCTTACAGACAGTCACAGTAACAGAAAGCTGGGTTATGAAGAGACATATAATATGATATTTGGTGATGACAAAAAATTTAATGAACAGCTAGAGTTTTACCAAATGGGCCAAAACAGACACTGTGTCCAAAATGGCACCCTATTCCCTATATAGCCCTATGGACCCTGTTGGTAAAGTGCTTTATATAGTGAATAAGGTGTCATTTAGACACACCAGGAGCCTAGCGGAGATGATAGACGGCAGTCTGCTCCAGAGAAAGAGAAAAGTTAATTTTTAACCTTTGAACTCTGCTCCACCCGGGCTGATATGCATCCTCTTCTGACACTCGCCACAGTTCATCAGGAAACGGGTCACTGCCTCCCTGGGCAGGAAGGCATACGTCTCCGCAATCTGCCCATCAGAGAGAGAGAGAGAGAGAGAGATCACTACTAGAGCCATGGCTGATAAACATGCTGATATGCTAATAATGAGCACTGAAGAGGTGAAACAGGAGAGAGAGAAAAAAGTGTCAGAGGAAAAGAGGGGAAATTTGACCTGTTTCTATAATGCTATACCATAATGGGACGTGGAATTACTGTCTGTGTGTGTCTGTGTGTATTGGCTAAGCTGGGAAAGGGTAAGATTGAGGTTCTTGGGACAGATGTAATACCTTCCCCTTTCACACAAAGACCACATTGTCTCAGCCCGTTACTGGTGACCAAGATACGTCAGCAACTTCCACCCAGCCTATTAGCCTCTCGATCTCCTTCTCTACTGTTTCTACTGGCTCCGTTTGGACTTCCTGTTAAACCGGCGTCCCACAATATATAAACCCTTCACCAAGAGTAAAGGCAGGGATTGGCAGTAGGGTTTTAAGGGTTTGTACATGTGCGTGTGTGTGTGCGTGTGTGCGTGCGTGCGCGCTCGTGCGTGACGAAGAGAGCAGGGTGCTGTCTACTCTCGGAGAATAAAACAGATACAAATGTCAGTCACAGCCTTCGGTGACAGTTTGTCGCTTTGTCATTTGACACGCGGCCTGGTGTCACCAGATTATCTCTAGGAGAACAGTAGTGAGCACGAGCCCGTACAGGACAAGAGGGCAATCTGACACATGCACCCAAAGCACCACGTAGCCCTCTGCATATCATCACTGCCACTGAGGCGAGACAGGAGAGACAGGGCGTCAGTCGAGCAGACCGAGAGGGTTTTAATGGGAGACAAAGAAAGAGATGGAGAGATAGAGAGGGATGTGTGTTGGTAGAGAGACTACCCATAAACAGTCATGCTTTTCTTTGCTAAACCCTCTCTTCCTCCCTTTCAATGTATTCCCTGTCTCTCCCCCTCCCTTGCTGTCAAGTTCCCATTTTCTCTTTCTTTTTCATGCAGTCCCTGCAGTCATCCTTTCCTCCAACCTCTCTCCTCCTCCCTCAAACACTTCTCCCTCTATTCCTCCCCCCTCTGTGGCTCTCATGGCAAGGCCAGGCTGGACTTGGCAGCAGGAGAACAGACACACACACACACACACACACACATTCGCCACTGTCTCCTTCAGGCTCTAACAAACAGGAGCGGCCATGCCATCCTGGCCAGAGGGGTGCTAGTGGTGACATGAGTGTGTGTGGGGGGGGGGGGGGAACGAGACAGCGGCTCCCCTCAGATGAGTTGACTCTCTGTGTGTGACGACTAGCTAGCCTCCATCGCCATTGTCTTCTCAGTCCCAACAGAAGCTCACAAAGAGAACCCATGTAGCCTACAGGGTGGGACTGTGGGTCTGGAAAGGGCCTGTGGTGGTGAGGATGCCCACCAACGCAGCTCTTTCTGGTCTAGAGAACTGTAACAACGCACAGAGGGGGACAGAGAGGAGAAGTAGGCAGAAAGTTGGCTGAGCGGCGCTGCCAGCGAAGGACAGAAACAACAGGTTCCTGTGTCCTTCAATGTGGTGTGTGTGTGTGTGTGTGTGTGTGTGTGTGTGTGTGTGTGTGTGTGTAATAAACATTTCATGACCCACTGTGTGGCAAAGTACCCTGGAAGCCATGGCAGTGTGCAAAGGAAATCGGCAGTTAACATGCAACAACAGAGGAAGTATTCTGTTCATTACACAGTCACAGCTCTGTTTACTCACTACGAATGTGATACTGATTTTCAGTAATTTTATGAATTCATTTGATTCATATCCATTAGAAGTTAAAGGAAATCCTAAAAATGAAAGCGCATGTGCTTTATAGTACTGAGGGAAAGATGAGTTACCATGTTCAACCAGAAGAGGGCAGTATCCCCAACTGAGACGCAAAGTGTCCTACTGCAACACATTGGGCAAAAGAAAAGGTTTTCTCCCATTGACTTTAGTACAGGGAGGAAGAACATTTTCCAACAGCAGACTATGTTAAAACTCCCCATTTGAAACAAAGCTAGGAAGGAATGATGAACAGAATGTGGCCCAGGTGTGTGCTTTGCACCGCGGCCATCACCCTTCCTCTAAATATAACTAGACATCTGGCCTTCAGCGACTGTGGCGATGCTCAGAGAGAGAGAAAGGCTGAATCGTTGTCAAGGGGAGACAGAGAAATACCTTCTCCCAGCGACCACAAGGTCAGCCTGGCACCGGAATCTCATATCCTCCCCAGCCCTAAAGTGTGAAACATTTCCTTTCATACGCACAAAAAAAAATGTAATCTCAGGCATTTTCTTGTAGAAGTGAGATAAAAAATAAATGAAGAAAAAAAGAGAAAGTGGTGTAACTATGGAGGCGGTATGTGTCACAGAGATTGAGTCAAAGTTATTGACTCAAATTTAATTGATATATTTTGGTTTATTTATCTGAATTGAAGTTCACTGGAGGTTCTGTGAATGAACTGAAGAGAAAAAGCCCAACATGAATGTTCCAGGTCAGTGGTGACTCCTGCTGCAGGTGTTTAGAACATATTTACATGATTGTCTAGAAGTTTCATACAAATACTTCAACCAGGGACGGGCAACTTTGATGGGGGTGGGGGCCACAAAAAGATGGAACTCATCATGAGGGACCGCAGTGGCTCATGGGTCTGCATAGCCACATCCATACCTTGCCCCTCGTGATAGCAAAGATATACAAAAAATATATATATATATATATATTGTTCTGCTGGCCTACTAAAAGGAAGCCAGTTGCCCTTCCTGATTTCAATGGTATTCTGAGAAAGTGAGAGTGTTCGTGTTATTGAATGTGAATCTGAAGACCAGACGGACAGAGAAAGAGAAACAGGTCACGAAACAGGAATTAATACTAAAGGCCAGAGAGGAACAGACAACAGCATATTATTGCCAAATAATCATAAAGACTGTTCGAGAACAAATTCGATTTTCTTTATTTGTGCTATTATATTTAGAATATATTATTATGAAATATGACCTATGATAATGTGATTATGAATCCACTATGAAAGTAAGGAACTAAGAACTTATGAATTGATGTGTTATGCTTGTGTGTGGAACTGGCAATCAATAAATAAACTGGCAACAAACAGAAAACTTTCCCTATGCCATATGGGCATTACAATATGGGCATGACAAGCCCTGGGTATGACAAGCCCTGGGTATGACAAGCCCTGGGTATGACAAGCCCTGAGTATGACAAGCCCTGAGTATGACAATCCCTGGGTATGACACGCCCTGGGTATGACAAGCCCTGGGTATGACAAGCCCTGGGTATGACAAGCCCTGAGTATGACAAGCCCTGGGTATGACAAGCCCTGGGTATGACAAGCCCTGGGTATGACAAGCCCTGGGTATGACACGCCCTGGGTATGACACGCCCTGGGTATGACAAGCCCTGGGTATGACAAGCCCTGGGTATGACAAGCCCTGGGTATGACAAGCCCTGGGTATGACACGCCCTGGGTATGACACGCCCTGGGTATGACACGCCCTGGGTATGACACGCCCTGGGTATGACACGCCCTGGGCATGACAAGCCCTGGGCATGACAAGCCCTGGGTATGACAAGCCCTGGGTATTACAAGCCCTGAGTATGACAAGCCCTGGGTATGACAAGCCCTGGGTATGACAAGCCCTGGGTATGACACGCCCTGGGTATGACACGCCCTGAGTATGACAAGCCCTGGGTATAACAAGCCCTGGGTATGAAGGCCAACAGTTCTTAAACACGTCGTTAATTCTTTGTTACACGGTTTCTTTGTTTTTGGACCTTAGATGAAGAACAGCTGTTAGATAACAAAGGGGTTATGGGTTATGTTATGTTTGTTATGATTTTTTTCACCAGAGGAGCTTCGTATTCTTTTCTGTTGTTGAACGCTGAACCCGGGGAACGCGTCCGCAATGCTTCCCATCCAAAACAGTTTGAAAAAGTTTGTACATATATAACAACATTTTGTGATGTTTTGCTCATTTTAGTCTTCGACAAGGTTTTCCTGGATGTTTGTGCGCTTGACATTTTTTTTTTCACGAGGCTCGTCAACGTTCGGGTCGCTGAAGTCTACGCCCCTTTCGTCGGCGATTGGTCAACAGTAGGGATTCTTCAATGAAGTGTTTGTTGTCATTCGACAGACAGACAACATTATTTCATGCACATTTTTTCACTTAAGAAATGACTGCACCAAACATCTTAGTTCTCGAATGTAAAATTGTGGAACTAAAACCTCGGCAAAAAAGTGAACATTTATTACAGATTGAGTCAGCTTGGATTCATTTGGAAGTGTACTTGTTGTTATGGCAACCCAAGAGGGACAAACCGTAATATTGCCTATTTTTTCTTGTTTTTCAAGCGAAGGTCTTTTAAAGGAGTATGCGAGGCACAGACCTTCGCCTAGCCGAGTTCTGCTAGAAGCAAACCGAACCTAGTATCCCCTTACACGTCTTATACCATGGTCAGGAGGGCAATTTTAGAACCTTGTTTACTGGAGCCCTTACAGAGGGAAGTGGAAAGAGAGAGGCAGTAGGCCAAGATATAGAGGTACGTTTAAGTAAGGGTGACTGTGTGATGGAAGAGAAAGATACAGCATAAGGGGAAGAGTGAGAAACAAGAGTTAGAGAGAAAGACTGAGTGTCTTCTCACCGCTTTGTAGGTCTTCTTCTGTCCGGCGTGTTTGGGTGATTTGCCAGGGTCGGCGCTGATATCTACGTGCATGGCATAGATGATGTCAAAGAAGTCCTCCACCACTGCCACCCTCTTCAGAGAGGAGTCGGACCCAGAGCCCCCATCCGCACACTGCAGGAGAGGAGGAGAGGAGAAGGAGTGGTACGTTAGCAGGCTGGATCCTTTGGATGAGGCCTACAGGCACCAAGGCTACACACAGACAAACAAACGAACACACACACACACACACACACACACACACACCAAGGCAGGTAGGAGATTCCCACCCAGCTCTGTATCTCCCACACTAGGAGAGAGAAGGAGAGAAATGCTGGATTTTCAGGAAGTCTTGTTGGGAACCTCTCTATTATACCACAAGGTCACTAGAGAGCTGTGTGTGTACTAGGGGGAGGGAGATTGGGAGGGGGAGACCTGCCAGGAGCACGCACGGACACACACACACACACACACACACACACACACACTTTAAAAATATAATTGATTTAAATCCACAAATCATAATTCATACAAGAAGGATTGTAACATTTCAGGACAGGGATATGTGGACAGATAGCACCTTGTTCTCCACACAGCAAGGCTGCCCATGACTGCTGACACAGAGCAGTACATCGCTTGCTGCTTCACCTTCGTCTTATGTAGGCCTGCTATCTGAAGGCCAGGTACTGTCAGCCTGTGAACATGACCGAGACTTCCCAATATCACCACAGCAAGCTTGGACTGGTATCCGATGCTGTTCAGAAATGACACGGGGGGGCCTGGTATTTAAGCAGCTTGTCAGAAAAGGCCTGCTCCATGTAGCAGTCCAATGAGCAACCCACCTCCACACACACACACACAAAAACAATATCTGGCTTATTCAGCATACAAGAAAACACATTATCATCGACATCAATCCAGGCTCTGAAAGTCTTTGTATGAACGGCAACCATTAACAACATGTGCAACAGACTCCATTACAACTCTGGGCGTAAAACACCGAACGGGATCATGGTTTGCAGGGTACTAGAGTGCTAGGCTGTATTTTGTGGGTAGAACTTGAAGCCTCACCTTAACAGGCCCACAGGGTGGCCCGCAGGGTGGCCCACAGGGTGGCCCACAGGGTGGCCCGCAGGGTGGCCCAAAAGGCAGCTAAAATAAATAAAAGGTAAATCGTTCTGAAAAAAGGTTTAAAAAATAATAATAAAGGAAATATATATATTATATATGTAGTATATATGTAGTATATATGTAGTATATATATATATATATATATATATATATATATATATATATATATATATATATATATTTGTAAATGTCACTGCAACCGCCAACCACAGGAAGATCCCAATCTCAGTGAGTGTAGTCAGCCTGCTACTTCCTGCTGCCACTCTTCTAATCATCAGATGGGGGAGGAGAAGAGGTAGGGGGCCCACGTGGGTAACTGGGGGGGCCCTGCCTTGATTGGGTAACTTATTAATAAAACATCAAAATAAAAACTGCATTATAAATAAATGTGACTGGTCAACTGTGTGAGTCAGGAGCTGGGCCCAAGAGGCAACATTAAAAAAAGAAGGTTTTATCCAACCACAGGAGCCGGCTCTAAATGTTCAAAGTACACCAGAGAGCATCATTTAGCCACAGAGGATCAATAGTTTATTAAAAAGAACTGTGGATTTAAGTGTTATCCCAAGCACATACAGGTATCTTCCAAAATCAAGGAAACACCAACAGAAAGCGTCTTAAAAGAGTGTCGCGCCACGATCAGCTGCCAGAACAGCTTCAATGTGCCTTGGCATAGGTTCTACAAGTGGACCTAAACCATGGCAGGAAAATGCACCCCACACCTTAACATACTTTATATCCCTTGTTTACTTAAGGGTTTCCGTTATCTTGGCAGTTACTGGTATGACTACAGTCAGAAAGGCCACAGTTTGGGCCTCATACGTTCTAAATAGGCTACAGCTTGTTGCGTTGGGCCATAGACATATAATCCATAGAAGGCTTTTGTATCACTTAACCATGGCATTTTGACTGCTAAGCTCATGGGTACACCAGTAATGGATGCCAGTCCTGACTTGAATGGGAACTGCCCATCTATAAATTGTATTTCTATGGTTGGTTGCAGCTGAAAATCAAATCAAATCCCATTTTATTGGTCACATACACATGGTTAGCAGATGTTAATGTTCTAGTTCCGACCGTGCAGTAATAATCTAACAAGTCCTCTAACAATTTCACAACAACTACCTTATACACACAAGCTGTAGGTTTGCCTTTTGCAGATTTCAAAATACAATCGCAGGAAAAAACGTTTGGAAAGCAAATGCCTACTGCTGCAAATACAACTGTAGAACCAATAGTCACCCTTTTTTCTCAACAACCTCCCATTTGTAGCTAACAGCAGCACTGTTTTTCAAAGTAGCTCATCTTGAGATTGCCATGCAGAGCGCGTCGGCCATCACCATGAGTAGCCCATGGCTTCCTCTTCGTCATTAGATGAGTCAGTTTGCCACTGGGCATTTTATTTAGTAGCCTATGATATATATATATATATACTGTATATATATTGGCTCCTAATATTTGACAATCTGTGTGTCGCTCCATTGACCTGGGCTAATGATTTGGGCTGGGTTTGTTTGAATTCAAGACCAGATTGATCTCAGTTTTGTCGGAGTAGGTACTCATGTTGGTCATTTATGTGGTATTCAACAAGATTCAGCTAATAGTTTTTAAAAATGCAACAAAAAATAAAAATAATTGACGCTGCAACAAAATAAAATCCCCATGTGTGAAAATCCTGTATCCTGTATGTATCCTGTATGTATATCCTGTATGTATATCCTGTATGTATCCTGTATGTATATCCTGTATGTATATCCTGTATGTATATCCTGTATGTGTATCCTGTATGTATCCTGTATGTGTATCCTGTATGTATCCTGTATGTATATCCTGTATGTATCCTGTATGTGTATCCTGTATGTATATCCTGTATGTATCCTGTATGTGTATCCTGTATGTATCCTGTATGTATCATGTATGTATATCCTGTATGTTTCCTGTATGTATATCCTGTATGTAGCCTGTATGTATCCTGTATGTATCCTGTATGTATATCCTGTATGTATATCCTGTATGTATCCTGTATGTATATCCTGTATGTATATCCTGTATGTATATCCTGTATGTATCCTGTATGTATATCCTGTATGTATCCTGTATGTATATCCTGTATGTATATCCTGTATGTATCCTGTATGTATATCCTGTATGTATATCCTGTATGTATATCCTGTATGTATCCTGTATGTATATCCTGTATGTATCCTGTATGTATATCCTGTATGTATCCTGTATGTATCCTGTATGTATCCTGTATGTATCTTGTATGTATCTTGTATGTATCCTGTATGTATCCTGTATGTATCCTGGCAAATGTTACTATGGCTTTATTATAAAAAGGTATTTTCATAAAAAGTACATTTACCATTGTTTACAGAAAATGATGTTGTGCCAGAAAGGGGTTTGAGGTGGTCTGATCAAATTTAAAAAACAATGCCATAGGGCATATGATTTCTTAATCTGGCCCTGCACACACACACACACACACACACACAAAGAAAACAAGGCAGGGAGGAGATTCCCACCCAGCTCTGTATCTCCCACACTGGGAGAGAGAAGGAGAGAAAAGCTAGAATATCTGGAAGTCTTGATAGGAACCTCCCTATTCTTCCACAAGGCCAGTGGAGAGCTGTGTGTGTAGTAGGGGGAGGGAGATTGGGAGGGGGATACCTGCCAGGAGCGCACACACACACACACACACACACACAAAGTCCCTGTGAAAAAAACAGCAGGTGATGCATTTAAATGCACTTTACATTTCTACAGAGAAATGACTCTTTGAAGCGTATTTTTTCATAGCCTTTGTTTGATTGTTTGTTTCTTTCACTGGCTGCTGAATCATTGTATTCTCATCCAGGCTAAAGTGTGTGGTCAACAAACTGACAAAACCGTCATGGTAAGAGGGGTGAGGTGAGATCTTTTTTCTTTGTTCAGGATCTTCAAAATGACCATAGGCAACAGAACCAAAACTAAAGAGCCATACAACTCGAATCTGTCATTTGTACTCTCCACCTTAGAAAATATGAACAAAACATTACATTTAATGAAGTCATTCAATTCTAATTTTGTGGAATTCTTCATATTTCCATCTTCACAATTGATAATGAATCTATCAGGATCCATGGCTTATCTTTACACAAATCCTGTTCAGAGATCCAAGCTCAAGCTTCAACAGCACAAAAGAGCACACAACACAAACAGGTCCTGGCTAGAAATGGGTGTGGGGGAAAAAACCATTCTACTTCCAACCAGCATTCTGCTCACCATAAGGCAAAACTTGCTGCCATGACAACCGGAGTGCCAACCTCATGGGCAGGTGTGCGGGGCAGCGGGTCATGTGACACAGGCTGCACCTAGTAAAACTTGAATTGTGTCAACAAACGGTGTGTGGATTTACACATGATCCAAAATACCCCTACACACAAGTCACAAGCACCACATTCTCTCTGACTCGTTACTCATTTTTTCTGTCTCCATCTGCCCTTGTTTTATGCTCTAACCTTCTATTTCTTTAATATGGTCTCATCTCTCTACAGTCGTTCTCTCCTAATGTGAGTATATTCCCAGTATGTGAGCTGAGGAGAGATGTCTGTCTGTTTTGTGTTGCTGGGCACGCCACTCCACTGGCTTTGTGTGGGACTCATTGGAGCCGACAGGTGAACATGGGGGAGGTGTGTGTGTTGGGGGGGTACTTCTCTCCTCATTGCTGTTTAAAACGTTGATCCCTGTGCATCCTTTAACAGAAGCAATAGACAGGAAGTCAGTCAATGCACTAACGCACTCACCCCCCCCCCCCCAACCCCACTTGCACTCCTCCTTCCCCCTAAACTCCCTCTATCCTCTCAGAATCCCTCACCACGCTCCTTTTTCCTCCCCTTCCAAATCCTTTTTTCCCCTTAGTCTACAAGTTATTCCTTCTGCTAGCCTGTCTTTCTCTCTCTCTGCCCCCCCCCCGGTCTCACCTTACCCTTCTCACTCTACCTCAATCCCTCTGCCGCTCTCCCTCGCTCCGGCTGTCACTAGCGGCAGGTAACGAGGGTTGCCATGGCAGCATGGAGCGGCGTGCGGCATAGAAATAAAACGAATGTCTTAATGGATGGACAGGCGGCCATTGCGAGTGTACCCATAAGAGCAAAACAGGAACAAAAAGCAGGAAATAAAAGCAGGAAGTGTACCCATAAATGAGTCACGCGATTTGTTGATTCAACAAAGCCACATCAGTTAACATCATTTGAATGAAACATTACCATGGAAATGATTGTGTCACAATGCCAGGCAGTCATTGTGTACCCATGAGTTGACCAGTCAAATTGCCAGGGTTAGAGGTTCCAAGCCCGTTCTATTCATTATATTTCTATGGCGTGCGGGGCAGAAGGGGCTGCATGCTTCTAAAGCGCCAGCTCTCTACACGCCCGATGTAACCCTAGTGATGATGATGATGAAGACGATGATGAGGATGCTATTTCTCATTGACAGGTAGAGGCATCGATGAGACAAGGGGACTGTTGTTGATTACTCTACAGATGACCGACAAGGCCCTTTGCGGATAACATTTGACATTAACATAGGACAATGCTGGGTCTTATTTGTCTGTTGCAAAAAGCGTTTACTACAGTGTGTCATAATGAATACGACCCTGCTCTAAAGCTTGTAGAGCTGCATGGTGTGCCACTGTGTCAGCTCCAGCAGTCATGCCCTTTACAGGGAGGTCAAAGGAGAGGAATTCACTGGCCCACACCCACCATACCACTCTACCTCCAGGAGGTATGACTACTACCAGGGAAGGACACGTGGGCTGCCTGCCTACCCACTGTCCCTGTGGCTGCCTGGGACATATGATGACGCACCCTCCCCCCCACTCCCATCCTCTGCCCCCATACCCCATACGGTTGTAGGGCACATCAGCGGCCCGGGACGATAGCGTGTGCGACAGCAGAAACCTGCGTGTACGGATATATGTGGGGCACGGGGGGGAGGAAGGGGGGGGGGGGGGGGGGTAACAGCAGACAGGACAGGACAGTGGGCACCCCCTCGCCTCCAACCCCCACTCCCTGCCTGCCCGGCGATGGGATCAAAGTCACAACACAGGGAGAGAGAAAAAGAAAGAGAAAGAGGGCTAAGGCTGCCTGCCGCACATGACCGAACAAACAGACAGACATAAACATGTAGCCTATGTACAGGCAACTGACAACATATAATGGAAACACTTGAGTATATGAGGGATACAAAGTACATTGACAGCAGGACCTTCCACACAGGTGTGGTTCCTGAACACTTTTTGGGGGGAGATTCTGAAGCGGCCCCTGAGACAACGTTTCCCCCCCCCCCCGCCATCAACAAAACACCAAATGATGGAATTTCTGGTGGAAGAAGGGTGTCGCATCCCTCCAATAGAGTTCCAGACAGTTGTAGAATCTATGCCAAGGTGCATTGAAGCCGTTCTGGCTCGTGGTGGACCAACTCTCTATGAAGACACTTTATGTTGGCGGTTCCTTTATTTTGCCGTTTCAGGAAGCCCTCGTGCACCCGTGCATACACACATACACATGTAAATACTGCTCATGCATGGGAGTGAATTATGGTCGTAGAGAACAAAGTTCAGCTGGATAGCATCCAATAGGAGAGTCCGAGGCAGCAGGAAACACACACAAACACAAAACGTTTTGATATATGATGCTGACACTGGACCCTGACAAGAAAGCAACAGAGGGGCATGAAAGCGAACAGAGTGAAACAACCAAAGGGTAGAAATAAATGTCCTGCTATGTTTTTTGACGACCTTACAATGCGAGGAACTGTGCTTACTGTGCCACCATCACAGTTGGGCGTTTATCTATCGTTCCATCTATCTAGCCATCTCATCTCTCTATCCCTAACTCCCTCCATCTCCTTCTGTGATTCCTCCCTCGACCCTTCACTCCCAAACTCCCCTCACCCCTGCTCACTCTCTCAATCCCTCTCTCCCCGGCTCCATCCCCTTTTCCACCGCACCTCCGGGCCTGTGGTCTCTCCAGCGGCACATAATTAGTGCAGCCTTCCTCCTCTCTTTCCCTCCTTCTACCTCTCTCCACCCCCCCCCCCCATCTCTCTTTCTGCCTTTCTCGCTCTCTTCAACTCCCCCGTCCCGTTCCAAACAGCCCTGTTGCTAGGAGACGCGAGGGGTCGATTCAGTAAACGGCTGCCTGGCCCTCGCCCTGCCAGCCGAGCCCACCCCACCCCCTCTCCTCCTCTCCTCTCCGGTGGACGGCTCGGAATGGAGGGATGAAGGGATGGAGGAAGGAGGAGAGCAGAAGCGTGCACAGCCCCTGCAGACGGGAGTGAGTGTGTCCAGCTGCAGAAGCAAGCAGATGCAGACAACCTGCTTCACTTCCAGGACACACACACAGGACACTTACACACATATGCTCACAAACATGCTCATCAAGAGCACACATGTAGACAGGCCCATAATCAAACACACAAACACACAGAAAGCCATCCCATACTCAAGCTTAAAATAACAAAAGACCCAGCTGGTGTGATAACATCAATGATAAAACATCTCCTAACCATACTAACATAAGCAGCCTGGCTTTCTATCCGCTGAGGTGTGTGTGTGTGTGTGTACATGCAGCCCCATGCCTTTGTTTTTTTGCCAACAGTTATTAAGCCCAGATATAGTACTAGTATATACCGCTGCCAATTCCCTAATCATCCTCTTTATGCATCGGACAACCTCATCATTGTTGTGGGTAGTGGGTACACGCCTCGGAGCAGGCTGCGGGCTGCAGGCAGGCACAGCTGCAGTGGAATGTGGCTCTACAAAGCATACGTACGTTGGTGACCTGTTTATGTTCTCTTCTGTTCTCTCCAGTCAGTCAGAGAGAGAGAGCGAGAGAGAGAGACAAACAAGAGACACCCCTTTAAGATGAGCAAGTCTCAGAAACACAATACAGATGGGGCTCAGAGAGAGAGAGAGAGAGAGAGAGAGAGAATGCGCGATGGTACAGAGAGAATGAAAGAAAGAAAGAAAGAAAGAAAGAAAGAAAGAAAGAATAGGAGACAGGGAGACAGGGAAGAGGCTGGAGAAAAGGGTTGAGTGTATTGTGTTCACAGCTCTGTTATCTCACAGTGAATCTGACAGCCAGTCCCATTTTATGGGCCAATCTTCCCTAAATGGCTGCGTTAGTAAACAAACTGATTACAGATCAGGGTGTCCACAGGGTGCCCAGCGTGTGCCAACCAGGGCAAGGCTCTGTGTCTGCCTGTCTGTCTGTCGTCACAGCTTCCAGAGGGCTGGGTGGCACAGTCTGGCATAGCAGAATGGCTACAGCCGCGCTTCTCCTTCCTTCCCTATCCCGTTTTTCTCCCTCTCTCCTTTGCTCTCATTCTTTAGATGCCCCTGTTCCATCTCCCTCCTCCCCCACCTCTCTCTGTTTCTTTCTTTACCCTATCCTGCTCTCTCTACACCCCCCCCCCCACCCCATCCTCTCTCCTCTTCTTCTCTCCAGTCCTTTGACCATGCTTCATTATGTTAGCGTTAGTTGGGTTACGGTGCTGGCGGGCTCCTCCTCTGCTCTCTCTCCAGTCGAGGATTAAAACACTCGACAATCCCAATATCCCTCTCCAGACACTCCAGATCACTTCTCTATGCCACCCCTCATCCTCCCCTCGTCCCTCATCTCCTCACTACCTCAGCCTGCTCACACGCTGCCTGCTCACACGCTGCCTGCTCACACGCTGCCTGCTCACACGCTGCCTGCTCACACGCTGCCTGCTCACACGCTGCCTGCTATGTTGTATCGCCCGCTTTTCTATGTGCTATTTTCTGCCCATTACTGTACCACCCAGCAGCAGGAGAAATATAACACAACTACACACATCATGGAATACTCCATGTGTAACTCTTTGTTGTATGCTCACACTGCTATGCTTTATCTTGGCCAGGTCGCAGTTGCAAATGAGAACTTGTTCTCAACTAGCCTACCTGGTTAAATAAAGGTGAAATAAAAAATAAAAAAATAAAAATGAATACCCCAGTAGCCCACCTGTTATAGGGACTACCAATAACATCATGGGATGAATACCCCAGTAGCCCACCTGTTATAGGGACTACCAATAACATCATGGAATGAATACCCCAGTAGCCCACCTGTTATAGGGACTACCAATAACATCATGGGATGAATACCCCAGTAGCCCACCTGTTATAGGGACTACCAATAACATCATGGAATGAATACCCCAGTAGCCCACCTGTTATAGGGACTACCAATAACATCATGGAATGAATACCCCAGTAGCCCACCTGTTATAGGGACTACCAATAACATCATGGAATGAATACCCCAGTAGCCTACCTGTTATAGGGACTACCAATTACATCATGGAATGAATACCCCAGTAGCCCACCTGTTATAGGGACTACCAATAACATCATGGAATGAATACCCCAGTAACCCACCTGTTATAGGGACTACCAATAATATCATGGGTTGAATACCCCAGTAACCCACCTGTTATAGGGACTACCAATAACATCATGGAATGAATACCCCAGTAGCCCACCTGTTATAGGGACTACCAATAGAATATTTTAAAAGGGTGATGATGATGAGAGGTAGTAGTCAATGGTTGTCGTCATCATCGTCATCAGTGTCTTTAGCTGTATCGCTACTTGCAGCAAAGCTGCAGAAGTGATACTGGTATTTTCACCACTGTTGTCATTACAGCATGCTTTAGGGAGGGAGCGTTGCTTGTTGCGTTGCAATTACCCTGTACAGACAAACAGACAGACTCAGGCCCCAGTCCCAGTGAGGCGCCGTAGCAGGGCTAATTATCCAGCGGCGTTGGCAGAGCAGAGAGGGGCACAGTGAGAGGAGGGGGATGGGAGGATGGGTGTGTAGCGAGGGGGAGGGGGTTGGAGAGGCAGTCCTTTGTCCCACAGCAGCATCCTCTCCTGAGAGAGATGGGAGAACGAGGAGGCATCATGGGGATTTCACAAAGCCATGCTCTCTAAATCCATCCTTAGCACTCCCGCTCCATCGCCACCTCTCCCCGCTACTCTCCCTCGCGCCGTCTCCCTCTCGCACACTCAGTCAGAACCTACAGAAGACCGAGAGTGTGCGAGGACATTCCACTTGTTCATTCAGTGAGTGACTGGGTGAGTCGGGATGGGTCATGCCTCGTGCACATAGTACAGGTCACCTGCAGGGGGATGTCAATGGAATGCAAAGGTAACCTCCTGTAGAGCAGGGTCCTGCAGATATATGTGTGTGTTCATATGGACGGGCCATTGTCTAATAATGAGGAAACGACACTCCCTTCGGTTGGCTTATGGAGGTTAGCTAGCTGGGTAATGGAGGGGGAGGAGGTTCAAAATTGAGGCCCCAGAGCCAATTAAAAACAGTGTTAATTTCTCCTCCATTGAGAACCAAAAAAGCTGTTCACCATGGCAACTGTGAAAATGCCAGGGGGGAGGTGAGCAGAGCCGTGTTCTCGTACAAACATCGACTTTGTGTCCAAGACATAGCGAGCTAGCAGGCAGCTGGACGACACACCGCCCCCACAGCTAGGCCACCACACACACTGCCCCATAAATGCACACACACAGTTAGATAGAGGGGACAAGGCCACATCCATAGCCCCACATGCAGAGATGCCCCGCCTTCAATTCACACCACATGGTGTGTGTGTGTGTGTGTGTGTGTGTGTGTGTGTGTGTGTGTGTGTGTGTGTGTGTGTGTGTGTGTGTGTGTGTGTGTGTGTGCGTGCATGCGTGCGCCTGCCTGCCTGCGTGTGCGTGCTTTAGTACAGAGTTTTTTACAGCTATACCACATCCTTCAACCAGAGGGGTAGTGGCTGACTGGCTACACCCAGAGGCCTCTTAGCTTAGGCTGGAAGTAGTAGAAGTGGGTCAGTGTGTGTGTGTGTGTGTGTGTGTGTGTGTGTGTGTGTGTGTGTGTGTGTGTGTGTGTGTGTGTGTGTGTGTGTGTGTGTGTGTGTGTGTGTATGTGTGTGTGTGTGTGTAAGCATCTGTAGTGCTTGGAGTATGCTCGTCTCTAACAAACAATCACAGAGCAGTGCAGAGCTAACACAGCCAAACAGTGCACTGCAATGAGCCATACATTTTAACACAGAACACACAGAGGTACAGATTAAACACAGATAAGGTGTGTAGAAACTGAAAATCTGTCAATTCAGGAAGTTAATTTAAATTACATTTTGACTTATGAGAATTAAACCTCCTGAAAATACAGCGCTACTACTATAGCAACAGTAGCAGTAGTGACTAACCTATCCAGCATTGTATGCAGTGTCCACCTCTGACCTCAGCTTGGCTCGCTCTGGAGAGGTGGAATATTATCTTTAATGAATCCAGAACCCAAATAGCTAATAACATCCATCCCTTTCAACTCGGATGTGATGTAATTGCCTTTTTGTTCACTGGTCTTTGATGAAAGCCTTCCATGTGGCCTGTCAATGGGTCGGTCCTATGGCCCTATGGCTGTGTGTGTGTGTGTGTGTGTGTGTGTGTGTGTGTGTGTGTGTGTGTGTGTGTGTGTGTGTGTGTGTGTGTGTGTGTTATATGTCTCTACATTTGCCCTTTGATAGTTTATCAATTATTTTTCAGTATTATATTATAGCGGTTTTAGTATTTCAGTGTGCTTCTGTTTCAGCATGCTGTTGTTTTAGTATTTCAGTATGCTTCTTTTTCAGTATGTTTATTTTTCAGTATTTCAGTATGCTTCTGTTTCAGTATGATTATTTTTCAGTATTTCAGTATGCTTCTGTTTCAGTATGCTGTTCTTTTAGTATTCCAGTATGCTGCCGTTTTAGTATTTCAGTATGCTGCTGTTTCAGTATTCCAGTATGCTGCTGTATGAGAGTTCCAGTATGCTGCTGTTTTAGTATTTCAGTATGCTGCTGTTTCAGTGTTCCAGTATGCTGCTGTTTTAGTATTTCAGTATGCTGCTGTTTGTGTTCCAGTATGCTGCAGTTTCAGTATTCCAGTATGCAGCTGTTTCAGTATTCCAGTAGGCTGCTGTTTCAGTATGCTGCTGATTTAGTATTTCAGTGTGCTGCTGTTTCAGTGTTCCAGTATGCTGCTGTTTCAGTGTTCCAGTATGCTGCTGTTTCAGCATCTCACTATGCTGCTGTTTCAGTATTCCAGTATGCTTCTGTATCAGAGTTCCAGTATGCTGCTGTTTTAGTATTTCAGTATGCTGCTGTTTCAGTGTTCCAGTATGCTGCTGTTTTAGTATTTCAGTGTGCTGCTGTTTCAGTGTTCCAGTATGCTGCTGTTTCAGTGTTCCAGTATGCTGATGTTTCAGTATTTCACTATGCTGCTGTTTCAGTATTCCAGTATGCTGCTGTTTCAGTGTTCCAGTATGCTGCTGTTTCAGTGTTCCACTATGCTGCTGTATCAGAGTTCCAGTATGCTGCTGTATCAGAGTTCCAGTATGCTGCTGTTTTAGTATTTCAGTATGCTGCTGTTTCAGTGTTCCAGTATGCTGCTGTTTTAGTATTTCAGTGTGCTGCTGTTTCAGTGTTCCAGTATGCTGCTGTTTCAGTATTCCAGTATGCTGCTGTTTCAGTATTCCAGTATGCTGCTGTTTCAGTATTCCAGTATGCTGCTGTTTCAGAACGGTGTTGACAGTTCAGAGACATGACAGTGGACTAACACACACTCCCACTTGTAGAGTGATGACACAGGTTGACTACTGTCACTGGCATGGCAACTGTTTTGTGAAATGTCTCCAAATAGATCTCTCAGCAGAACTGTGTGTTGAGTGTATTTATAAAAAACTATCTTTGAGCACAAAAGTACTTAAAGTTGTATGTCACAGGGAGGAAAAACGTTCACAAACATGTTTTCTGTCATTCGCAGAAAAGGAAGTCCTTGATGCTTTACTTGTAATAGACTCCAAGAACTCCACTGGGTGTGCTCAAGTGTGCTGCCCTCCTCATTGTTGTCTTAGTAACCCATATCTTAAATCTAACATTGTAATCAGGAAATATTCCAAAAGTATAGAAAACAGCGTATGTGCTGCCACTCCATAAGGATGGGGATAGTAGTGATCTTGATCATTATCGTCCCATCTCCAGGTTTCCATGTCTAGCTAAGATTCTCGAAGAAGCAACTTCAATCTTCTTTTTATCTCAGCACGGTATTTTGAATATATACTGAACAAAAATAGAAACAAAACATGTAAAGTGTTGGTCTCATGTTTCATGAGCTGAAATAAAAGATCCCAGAAATGTTCCATACGCTCAAAAAGTTTGTTACTCTCAAATTTTGTGTACAAATTTGTTTACATCCCTCTTAGTGAGCATTTCTCCTTTGTCAAGATAAACCACCGGACAGGTGTGGCATATCAAGAAGCTGATTAAACAGCATGATCATTACACAGCTGCACCTTGTGCTGGGGACATTAGAAGGCCACTCTAAAATGTGCAGTTTTGTCACGCAACACAATGCCACAGATGTCTCAAGTTGAGGGAGTGTGCAATTGGCATGCTGACTGCAGGAAAGTCCACCAGAGCTATTGCCAGAGAATTGAATGTTCATTTCGCTACCAATGTCGTCTTAAGAGAATTTGGCAGTATGTCCAACTGGCCTCAGAACCGCAGACCACGTGTAACAACGCCAGCCCACATCTGACTTCTTCACCTGCGGGATCGTCTGAGACCAACCACCCGGAGAGCTAATGAAACTGGGGGTTTGCACAACTGAAGAATTTCTGCACAAACTGGCAGAAACCGTCTCAGGGAAGCTCATCTGCGTGCTCGTTGTCCTCACCAGGGTCTTGACCTGACTGCAGTTTGGCGTTTTAACCCGACTTCAGTGGGCAAATGCTCACCTTCGATGGCCACTGGCACGCTGGAGAAGTGTGCTCTTCACAGACTAATTCCGGTTTCAACTGTACAGGGCAGATGGTAGACAGCGTGTATGGCGTTGTGGGGGCGAGCGGTTTGCTGATGTCAACGTTGTGAACAGAGTGCCCCATGGTGGCGGTGGGGTTATGATATGGGCAGGCAATAAGCTACAGACTACGAACTCAATTTCCATTTCATCGATGGCAATTTAAATGCACAGAGATTCAGTGACGAGATCCTGAGGCACATTGTCGTGCCATTCATCCGCTGCCATCACCATGTTTCAGCATGATAATGCACAGCCCCATGTAGCAAGAATCTGTACACAATTACTGGAATCTGAAAATGTGCCAGTTCTTCCATGGCCTGCATACACACCAGACATGTCACCCACTGAGCACGTTTGGGCTGCTCTGGATCAACGTGTACGACAGCGTGTTCTAGTTCCGGCCAATATCCAGCAACCTCACACAGCCATCGAAGAGGAGGGGGACAACATTCCACAGGACACAATCAACAGCCTGATCAACTCTTTGAGGTGGATATGTGTCACACTGCATGAGGAAAATTATAGTCACACCAGATACTGACTGGTTTTCTGATAGATGCCCCTACTTTTTTTTTAAAGGTATCTTTGACCAACCGATGCATATCTGTCACGGATTCCCCCGGTATTGCTGCTCATGTCGTTCACCAGCTCCGGAGGTCTACGTCACCGGCCTTCTAGGTGTCACTGAACTGGATCATTACCACCAACCCCGGACTGTCTTGTCTCATTGCGCACACCTGGTTCCCATTCCCCCTGAGTAGTATGTGTATATGTGTGCCCTCTGTTCTCCATTGTTGTTTACTGTTCCATGTCCGTTGGTCTTGTGAGTACCTGTGCTCTGTTGTATCGGCTTGCGTGTTACCGTGTCAGTGTGCGCATGTTAGTACGGGTCTCGTCCCGTGTATTTTTATTACGGGTCTCGTCCCGTGTATTTATTAGAGGTCTACACCTCGCTCTTTGTTTGGGTTTCAGTCCTGCGTTATATAATATATGTATGTGTTCATTTTGGGCTTCGTCCCGGTCATGTTCCTGACATGCGCTATTTTGGGTAGAGAAATGAAAAAACTATTTTGTATTCCTGCGCCTGTCTCCTATCATTATACAACGTGAAAATATCTGTATTCCCAGTCATGAGAAATCCATAGATTAGGGCCTAATCAATTTATTTTAATTGACCGATTCCCTTATAAGAACTGTGACTCAGTAAAATCTTTTACATTGTTGCATGTTGTGTTCATATTTTATTGTTCAGTGTAAATTAATCTGGGTTTAGGCTAGATCACAGCACTATCACAGCAACCCCATTAGTAGTTAATAAAACAGTCAATGCTTTAGATGCTAAAATGTATTGTGCTGCCATGTTTGTGGACTTGTCAAAAGTGTTTGATATTGATCATGCTATTTTATTGAACAAGTTACCCTCGATTGGCCTGGCTTCCTGACTATCTTAGTGATAACCCCATCAATCACGATGGCTTGAGTTCAAAGTCCAAATTTCTTGAAGTACATAAAGGTGTTCCGCAAGGGTCGATACTAGGACCTGGTCTTTTCACTACTCATATAAATGCTATTGGTCAATCTGTTGAAAATGGTACATTTCATCTATATGTGGATGATACTATTATGTACGCAATTCCCCCGGCGGCTGACCTGGTCGTGACAAGGCTACAGTCAGATTTTTTGCAACTGTGCAGGAAGATCTTATGTTTCGCAGAGCAGAGCAGGTGAACCCAAGAGCAGACTCAGACGAGGTGACTGGGATGAGGTAACCAAGGTATTTATTGAAAGACGGGGAAGATGGGGTACAGGCCAGGGAAAGCTTGAACGGGTTGCAGGGAGCCAGGTGCAGAGGCTGAGGCTGGAGCGAGGGGAGTTGGGGCTGGGTGGGCAGGTTCGGAGAGGAATCCAAGGAAGCAGTAGAGTGGGGGGTCCAGGACAGGATAACAGGACTGACGAGACGTGGGACTGGAGACCGGTACCAGGGTCAGAGCGGACAGAATGAGCAGAGGTTACGATCTGGCAGCGTGAAAGTGGCAGGGCTGAGTATTTGTAGAGGTCTTGATTATGGAACAGATTGCAGATGGTGAGGATCTGCTCTACCTCCAGCACACCTGTTTCTGCCCACACACACACACCCACACACACACACACACACAGTGAAAGAGGGAGAGAGCACTGGGGGACTGGCGGCAGGTTATGGAGACACAGGATGAGCAGTACAGAGTATGGCAGGCACAGATGTAACACCATACTGATTTAAAACTCTTGCTTAAAACAGCCAAAACTAAACACATGTTGTTTTAATGTTTTCGTAAGATTGTCTCAAATGGATTACATCTTCACTCATCTGATGGTTCTATAATCAAACAAGTCCCTGCATACAAATACCTTGGTATTTGGATTGACAATGATTTACTGTTTAAAAAAACGTACGAATGAGCTTGTTAAGGAGCTAAGATTTAAAGTGGGATTTGTTTTTTTTTACAGAAACAGACCTCTCTAGTCAGCAGGAAGCAGACTGTGCAGTGAACCTTTCTACCCGTTTTTGATTATGGTGATACTATTTATCAAATTGCAGTTGCCACTTAAGCCCCTGGATGACGTTTATCATAACGCCTTTCGTTTTATCACCGTAGACATATTTATTACTCATCACTGAATTCTTTACCAAAAAAGTTGTCTGAACCTCTTTGAAGTCACGTAGATCACATCATTATTAAGCTCTTTTTGTTTACAGAGCCCTGTTCCACAAGCTTCCAACTTACCTAACTCCACTGTTAAGATTTTAAATGACAAGTTATCAAAATCGTTCACAGGGTTGGTTAACTCTGGACACTCCTTTGGAATAATCTCCAGAATACGTTTCGATTGGATGCTTTGGTATCCCTCGGGCAATCAGAAGATTTTTATCATGAAGAATGTGTTTTTTATTTTATTTACTGGGTTTTGTATCTTAATGTGTATATTTAGGTTTATCTATACTTGCCTATTGAGGTTTTTGTTCCGGGCTCATTTGCAAAAGCGACTTTAGTCTCATGACTTCCCTGTTGAAATAAAGGTACATCATTTCATTTGAGAGGTTAGAGTGGGTGAGAAGTACAGTAGATGGAAGCTGTAGTGAAGGGAAGTGAACTGCTCTTATGAACGGGATTTGTCGACAATTCAGAGTGTACTAAATATTCAAGGTTATCCAGCAAACAAACATTCCCACAACTGTAGAGAACATTCCCTTAAACCTGCACTGCGTAACTGTGTACAGCTGTTTTTGGAGACTCTCTTAGTTCCACAACATAATTATATCACATTTGGATGCATTCTGTAACTTCATGTTGCTTATTTTCTTATCATTACAGGAAAAATTTGAAGAGAAGGGGAGAGGTGCTGGAGCTGGTCGCTACCCGTCTACCTGGAGTGATTGTTTTGACATGATGGAGTACCAGAGAGCTATCCCGGGGTCTCTGGAACAACAGAGGTGCTCCTGCACCTTACAACACACAACTGCTGCCATTTCACCACTGTAATGTGCCATGTATTTATTACCAAGTACAGTGTATTACCACAACAAGGTAAACACTTTCCATGACTACACTGTACTTTATTCTTCATTTGGATCCCAATTAGAAGAAAAAAATACTCCATTTGGTGATATCTTTGTCAATCTTTTTTTGAGGGGGGGGGGTGAAATTTTCCTTGGTCTGGGTGATATCAGTTCAGTAGTTGATCAGAACATTTCCCTTCCACTGTGCTTTTGTTATTTTGAGGAAGGTTACAGAGCCTACCTTGTATTCTTGTCTATTTGACCTGTCTGTGTAATCGGACAGACTTGTTTTGCAGTCTATTTACACCAGGGTAGTCCATCCGTTTTTCTGGATATCTACTATCTGCTCATTTAAAGTGTAAACCATCAACAGCATTGATATCCAGAGAAAGAGAACAGTTCTGAATCCATTGCAAAATTACAATAATGATGACTATATGCTAGATTAAAAAAAAAAAAATTAAATGCACAATTAATGTTGTCCACACACATTCCCTTATTAGTATGTTTATGTGTTTGCTTTTAGGCCCACATCATTCAACAACAATTCTGAGTACTCTATAGGTTTTCACACTTCCCAGGAACCACCAAGTCTGACATCAGGAAAAGCTCCAGTCCTTCCCAGGTGTGCTTTTTGTTTGGCGACATCTCCTCAAAGTTGTAGCTGGTACTTCAGGTAGTCTTGGGTCATCTGATCACAGGACCATTCTCCTTGGTAGCCACCAATGAGAGCCCAGTCTTCTCAACACTGCTCTCTGAAGTTCTGGGATGTCGATGTTGTCCTTTGCAGTTTTCAAAGCGTAGACACTTCACCTTTGAGACTTGTTATTGTAGTCTCCTTGAGATGAAATATAATATTTTGAGTATTTTGTCTATAGGATTAACTATCACACCAGATTATCACACCTGATTTAAACTAATTGCATACTAAACTGAATACCATGACTAGTTGATTATTGGAGTCGTGTTAGAAGGGGCTGGGGGAAAAGTGACACCAATCAAGCCCCCCGAGGACTGGAATTGACCATCCCTAACCAAGATCAGAGATAAAACTAGCTAGTTTTAGAATGTGTTGTACAACAGCTGACTAAAGAAGGGGCATTCGGATCAAGCACAGGAGATGTGCAGCTGAGGACGTTTCCATGGTAACGGCACCGCTTTACAATTCCGTGATGAAACTTTGAAACAAAGTTGCGAGTTGTTGTAGCAAACGAGTGTCATGAACTACATACACCAGAAACAGGGTACCGTTTTTGACTTGAAATTTCAGCAAGCCAGGCTAGCTATGTACAGCTAGCTAGATCTCTTCTTGGCTAGTTAGCTAGCTGTTTAGCTGAACAAGAATGTTAGTGCACTGTTCTTTGTATGGCTAAATGGATCCATCTCATAGCAAGACTTTGGCTAAAGTTGTGAATACAGCGGTTCTCAGGCAGGCTAGGGGCGCACTATTGTTACTGTTGCATCACATTGGATGCCCACTAGCAACTTATTGGAGCTTTTGAACACAAACAATATATAAATATACATATTATTATTTATCATCATTAGTCATTTAGGTCAACATTGGATCATTCAGAGATCCTCACTGAACTTCTGGAGAGAGTTTGCTACACTGAAAGTAAAGGGGCAAAATAATTTTGCACGCCCAATTTTTCAGTTTTTGATTTGTTAAAAAAGTTTGAAATATCCAATAAATGTCGTTCCACTTCATGATTATGTCCCACTTGTTGTTGATTCTTCACAAAAAAATACAGTTTTATATCTTTATGTTTGAAGCCTGAAATGTGGCAAAAGGTCGCAAAGTTCAAGGGGGCCGAATACTTTCGCAAGGCACTGTAAATTACATATTGTACAGTAGGTAGAATACAGTAAATTATGACAAGATGACACACTGGAATGGCAAAGTATCTTCCCACTGGGCACAGATGTCTATTCAACGTCTATTCCACATTGGTTCAACATAATTTCATTGAAATGACGTGGAAACAATGTTGATTCAACCAGTGTGTGCCCAGTGGGTTACTTCCTCTCTGTGTGAAGCCAGCAGTGAAGATTGACTGGGTCAGGAGCGTGGGCCCTGAGCATGCACAGTAGGGAGGGTACTCACTGACACCAAGCCAATTAAAAGCCTGGTTAAAACCAATGATGTAAAGCATATAAACCCTGGATTGCTGATGCTATGTGTTGGCCATCGAGAGGCTTTGAAGCCACTGGTCGGCCATATTGGCACTCCCCGGTATGAGCAGTCCTCCATAGGAATGAATGGAATTCTACAGCATTTCAGGACAAAATTACATGTGTTTTAGTATTTTTGTTTTGTAGTGGGGACAGTAACATTAGTAATCTCAAAAAATTATACTTTAAAGAAAATGTTTTATATATTTGTTCCTTTTATGTTAATGTCACATAATATAACTTAAAAGTATGCATTAAGATGTCCGTAATAGAATATGTGTAACAAAAACAAATGTATATTTATTTTTTTACAATGGTGGGGGAGTGGCTTCAACACAGCGCCCCCTATCAGTCATCTAGTGTATATAAACTCAACAAAAAAAGAAACGTCCCTTTTTCAGGACCCTGTCTTTCAAAGATAATTCGTAAAAATCCAAATAACTTCACAGATCTTCATTGTAAATGGTTTAAACACTGTTTCCCATGCTTGTTCAATGACCCATAAACAATTAATGAACATGCACCTGTGGAACGGTTGTTAAGACACTAACAGCTTACAGACGGTAGGCAATTAAGCTCATAGTTATGAACATTTAGGACACTAAAGAGGCCTTTCTACTGACACCAAAAGAAAGATACCAGGGTCCCTGCTCATCAGCGTGAACGTGCCTTAGGCATGCTGCAAGGAGGCATGAGGACTGCAGATGTGGCCAGGGCAATAAATTGCAATGTCCGTACTGTGAGACGCCTAAGACGGCGTTACAGGGAGACAGGACAGACAGCTGATCATCCTCGCAGTGGCAGACCACGAATAACAACACCTGCACAGGATCGGTACATCCGAACATCACACCTGCAGGACAGGCAACAACAACTGCCCGAGTTACATCAGGAACGTGCAATCCCTCCATCAGTGCTCAGACTGTCCGCAATAGGCTGAGAGGCTGGACTGAGGGCTTGTAGGCCTGTTGTAACAGAACTACAAGCAACAACGACGCCGATGGGCACGAACCCACCGTTGCTGGACCAGACAGGACTGGCAAAAAGTGCTCTTCACTGATGAGTCGCGGTTTTGCCTCACCAGGGGTGATCGTCGGATTCGTGTTTATCGTCAAAGGAATGAGCGTTACACCGAGGCCTGTACTCTGGAGAGGGATCGGTTTGGAGGTGGAGGGTCCGTCATGGTCTGGGGCGGTGTGTCACAGCATCATCAGACTGCCTACAATGACAACAAGCTCAATCTCAACACTGTTACAAGGAAGACATCCTCCTCCCTCATGTGGTACCCTTCCTGCAGGCTAATCCTGACATGACCCTCCAGCATGACAATGCCACCAGCCATACTGCTCATTCTGTGCATGATTTCCTGCAAGACAGGAATGTCAGTGTTCGGCCATGGCCAGCGAAAGAGCCCGAATCTGAAACCCGTTGAGCACGTCTGGGACCTGTTGGATCTGAGGGCTAGGGCCATTCCCCCAGAAATGCCTTGCTGGAAGAGTGGGGTAGCATCTCACAGCAAGAACTGGCAAATCTGGTGCAGTCCATGAGGAGGAGCTGTACTGCAGTACTTAATGCAGCTGGTGGCCACACCAGACACTGACTGTTACTTTTGATTTTGCCCCCCCCCCCTTGTTCAGTGACACATTATTCCATTTCTGTTAGTCACATGTCTGTGGAACTTGTTCAGTTTGTATCAGTTGTTGAATCTTATGTTCATACAAATATTTACACGTGTTAAGTTTGCTGAAAATAAACGCAGTTGACAGTGAGAGGACGTTTCTTTTTTTGCTGAGTTTATAAATCATTGGTTAAAACCATTCAATGACCCTATCACACACACTCACAGATAGTGAGTTATAAGACGAGTGTCGGTGCACACTATCATGTTTTCTCCAGCCCCTGAGGTCATAAGCATGATGCCCATGCTGATTTGATTTCTCAGCCTTTAAACAGGGGTTGATTCAGACCTGAGACACCAAGTGAGTAGAATCTGGGCAATTGCATTGATCAAATGAATCAGTCAATCAACTACCTGGAAGAAAAGACAGCCAGCAGGCCCAAGAGTTAGATTTGAGAATTCTTCCCTGTTCTATGGGATAGATAGCGAACTTCTGACATCTTTACCCCTGGACCCTGGCATGTACTGTGCTTACAGGCAAAACCCTATAGGGTTTTGGTCAAAAGTAGTGCATTATATAGGGAATAGGGTGCCATTTCAGACACAGCCTGAGTGTGCATTTATACCCTCAGATCCAGACCCACGTACACACTACACCACAGCACTCTACGTCTTCTTCCAGACAGTCATTTCACAGAGATTGCAATCTAGCCCTGATTATCTAAGAGGAGAGTCCAAATCAATCCGTTCCACCACCGTGCCTGTTTCAGCACACACAGTGAAGCTCCATATACTGTCGATAGATATTTTCTTCTCCTTTAAAGAGCAGATCACACAGGCTTCATAACACATAGAGTTCTGGTCTCCCTGCCTGCTATGCTGTTTGATTAATATGCCGCTTCATGGATAGTTCAGCCAAATGACAAAATGGCATATTGGTTTCCTTACCCTGTAAGCGGTCTATGGAGAAGGTATGACAGCAATCCATGCATTGGTATTGTTTACCTGGCCACTGTTCAAAATACTTTTTAGTATTTGTGGCATAAATCCGATGCAAGTCAATGGTACCTATAGTAGAATTTTATGATCATGTCCAAAGCATCCTAAAGTATAAAAAAATGTATAATGTAACTCAATTAAGTTACCTATAGATGATTTGGACGTGAAAATGCTCATATACCATAGACTTTGAGTGAAGTATGCATTTAATTGTACAGAGGGACTCCTATTATTATGTCTGCCAAGGCACAGTGTGCATTTCCTTTATCAGAGGTACGTTTCATAAATTCCGAACTGATTGAACGAAATCATTCAAAAGCACTATCCTACACAGAAATACACAAATCTCACACACCAAAATACACAAACCCCGAGAACGCTCCAGATCGAACCTCAGATACACGGAACAGCCCCGGGACACTTCGGATGGCTCCTCCATTGAACCCACTCTAAATGAAGTGGATTTTGTTATACTATAGGTGGCCTGTGGCCAAAGAAAACAAACTAATCTCCTGCCCCATCCAGTCTCTCTGTTGTTCTCCCCCCTCCCCTCCCTCCCTCTCTCTGTAACCCAGGACTCCAAAGTAACACAATTACTGCCAGTCAACGACTTACAGCTGCACAGCCAGCAGGTAGCTGTCCACACACACCCGCGGTCTTGGGAGGTTAGGGGTGTGGGCGCGTACACAACACCAGGGAGGATCTCCCCATTAGCGTGGAGCTCATCTTCACTCTCCATCCAAAACACATCCATACACAACACCACGCATGATGTTTACCTCTTAGAAGACAGCAGTTGACTTTGCACGAGACAGTGAGGCTCGAATGTGTTTTATACACATCGCTAACACTATGGTCACCTACTTACTGTGGTCACCAATGACATTCACCCTGAATTCTGTTCACCACATTGGAGCACCTGTCCTAGTGTTCCTCCAACCCACCAACTTCTGGTGGGGAAGGGGGGGGGGGGGGGTCACAGAGGTCCGCCTGCATCCTGCTGTCTGATATGTGACACTCTTGTTTGAATGATACTACAAAGACGAGGTTGGGGTATTAGGTGGGGTGGAGGGGGTGTGGGGGTGTTTTTGATAAGTGCAGCACACCTAAATGGGTGGCTACTGAAGGCTCCAGGAGAGAGCGAAAGTAGGTGAGTGAGTGAGTGAGTGAGTGAGTGAGTGAGTGAGTGAGTGAGTGAGTGTGCGTGTGGAGGTCATTGTAAAAAGAGAGGAGAGTGTGTGTTGGGGGGAGAGAAAATAAGGAGCATAGGAGGCTGTGTGTTTGAACAAGGCCAGACAGGGTAGATAAGGGTAGTGAGAGGGGCAGGGTGGTGCAGTCACCTATTGTTTGGATCTCAGGCAGGGTCCCGACAAAGAGCGGGAGGAGAGGTTTAGGGACCTGATTGGCTAAAGCCTGCTGCTATGTACCACAGTGAAAATTAAACAATTACGTAGCCAAAGAATTACATATGTATCTTTGTGGATGTAACCATGCACCCATTATTTGAGAGGGTGCACAAAGTATTCCCCCCACGAAGCTGGAGAATTTTGCAGCTTTCTCCTGCTTTCTAGAGTAAATTTTTCTGCATAGGTTATCAAAACATACCTCTTTACCTGTTCAATTGTCATTTTAATGAATGAATGCACAATGATTCCTTAAGAACGTTTACGCCTTAGGAGTTTAGTATAACTGTCACACTGGTATGTCACACATCTAAATGTATGTCAATCTTTGCATGCATAGCTCTCGCTATGAATTTCACAGTGGAAATTATTTATGAATTCCGACTTCATAACATTGCTAGGTGGCTAGTATTAGAGAAACAAAACATATATTTATTTTTTTTATTCATCAAAAATTAATCAATAGGCTATTGATCAAATTCATTTACAAACATACCTCCTGCCCAACCCTGGCAGCTAAAATCAAATCAAACGCTGTGTGTGTTACGCTACACTCTCTCTGCTCCTCCACTGACGATACTGCACGTGATAGCGCAAGGATCATCAACTAGATTCAGCTGCGGGCTGTTTTTTTCCTGAGCGGATGGTCGGGGGGCCGGGAACGGAATTACAAATATTTTTTAGACTGCAAATTGACCGCAAGAAGCCCAAGCAGATATAATGTTTGACTAAAACATAATCATTTCAAACCTTGCATACATTTGAATGCGATCCCGTGTCTCCCTATTATGTGTGGGAATATCTATCTCTTTGCTCCGTGCACCTTGGAAAGAACACCTTTCTAGGGCAAATGGATGACAGATCTTTTTTTAATAAATAATTAATATTATGAAACATGGGCTTTAAAAAATGAAGTTTAGTCATTAATTTAACCTATGAAATTAGGACAAATCTGAGGGGGCACGTGCCTTAGGGAATCTTTTATTTCACTTCAACTGCCCCAGCTCCACAACCTGGCCATAACCATTTCCCGCCCTGCTCTGCCCCACTGCAGAGTGACATTCGCTGGGTGACCAATGTGACTTTAGCCCCTCGGTTCAGAGAGGGGAGCATGCCCTCTGCTTCACCCCGGCCATTCCCTCATCGCCCTCCTTACCACCCCTCAACAGAGGAACAGACGCACCGTGCCTCAGAGAGCAGGGGCAGGCATGGAGGGGGGGGGGGGGGGTCACACAACCAGAGGCCTACCCATTCACATCAATTTAGTTGTATTTATTTCTGCAGGATAAGGGCCCCTTTGAGATTAGAGAGATCCCAGGTCTGATATGGGGGCCGTCCCAATTAAGTTACCCCCGCGGGCCACCATTAAACCCTAGGCCATCGACACGTCACCGCCACGGAGAGCAGCGGGAGAAGGAGAACCAAGGAGAGGGGGGGGGTGCATCCTCCCATCATACACCCCCAACATGAGCATGCGTCATGCATGAACACACAAAATGCTCCTCAAACACATGCAAAACAGGCAGACAGTTTGTGTGTCCTGTCTGTGTAAAACTAACTCTAAACAAATGATAAGAGCCATCTCAGTTTCCTGTGCTGTACACTATATTTCTATTATCCTGTTTCCCCCCCTCAGCACATGAGAGTAGAGGATGGGTTGTGACTGAGCCCTGGGTCATGCTCATTAGGGCACCCAACAGAAAACATTTCTTATTAGACCAGTCCAGCTCCAGTCCTCTTTCAGTTTCAGTTTGTTTTATTTCGTTTGGTGACTAATGAACATGGCCCTGTAGTGTGGGGCTGTTGCCGTACACAGCTCCGACCAGGACAGACGCTCATGTGACCCTATGTGGAATGATTTGCTGTATTACTGGTAATTGCATATGGTGCCACACACAAAAACCTCAGATGCCCATCTGTCTCCTGTTTCCACTGACGGACGACATCTCGTTCAACCGTTTTCGATAACCTTCTGACTGACTCCTACTGCAGAAATCCTCACTTCCTACTCTTACTATCTGATCAGAGAACAGCTAAACTGGAGCCGTATCAAGCGTCTCAGAGTAAGGGTGCCGATTTAGATCACAACGAATACAATTAAATATACACGAGGGACCTTATCCTAGATTAGCACCCTGAGACGCTTGATACACGGACATTAAGAAAAGCTCATTGACAGCCAAATGTTACTCAAGTCTGTGTATAAACAGAACACACACATGCTTCTCTTCCCTCTTTCTCTCTATCCTCTCGTCCCTCTCTGGTTGTGGTTAAAGAAGGCAGCTGACAGACAGCGGCCTGAGAAGAGCATGGGCACAGAGCAGCAACAGTTGATCAAACTGCACTTAACTAAGTCAGCCCCCTCTAAGAGCAGGTGCAGCAGGTGGTAGAGAGAGAGAAAGAGAAAGGGAGAGGGGGATAGAGAGAGAGAAGACAGAGACAGCAAAACGAAGGGAGGAGAAAAACGTTGAGACCTATTAATAGGAGCCGCTGAGACGCTGGTGTCAACTGCATGTGATGGCTAAGCTGTGGGGCTGCTTCCTCTAAGCCACACACACACACACACACTTCTCTTCCTCTCTCTCTCTCTCTCTGTCCCTCTCGCTCTCTCTCTCTCACTCTCTCTTTGTCCCCTGTTTTGTTTTTCTCGCTATTCTTAATGATGTGCCTACCTCACTTTTCTCTCTGTTTGTCTGTCTGTCCGTCTGTTTTTCGGTGTGCTACTACTGTGCTACCACTCTGTCCTGCGGTCTCCATCCACTCTCTCTTATAATAAGATGACAACATTACCCTTTTCACACTATTGTATCGACCTAAACCCTAATGCGCTGGTTCTGCTATTTTTTCCAGTAATAGGATGGTTCCAGCAACGATGGTAGATGCGGAACCAGGCCAGCACAGTTCGGATTGGTTCGGCTCAGTAGTGTTAAAAGGCCACCTGTGTCTAGAGCTGTTATTGTGACCGTATTACGGCTACACCGGCCGTCATGAGTCATGACCGCAGTCAAATTCTACATGACCGTTTAGTCATGGTAACTAGGCATCTCCTAGCTCTGATGGTCATTAGTAGCCTACCCAACTTGCTAACAGCCTGGTACTCAGCACTCTATTGTCCCTCTAATCACTCTGACATCAATGTAAATATAATCCAAACATCAAATCAAACACTTCATGAGAGCCCATGAGATCATGTTGCGCAACATTTCTATAGGCTATGCAATTACGTAAGAAAACAGAGTTTTGATGGCCTCTATTAAAAATAGGAGGACACCATCATCTTTCTGGTGCATTTGCTGTTTGTTAGGTCTACTCATCTTCAAATCAAATTGTATTAGTCACATGTGCCAAATACAACAGGTATCTTACAGTGAAATGCTTACTTACAGGCACCGAACCAACAATGCAGTTTAAAGAAATACGGATAAGAATAAGAAATAAAAGTAACAAGTAAATAAAGAGCAGCAGTAAAATAACAATAGTGAGACTATATACAGGGGGGGGGGGGTACCGGTAGAGAGTCAATATGCGGGGGGGCACCGGTTAGTTGAGGTAATATGTACATGAAGGTAGAGTTATTGAAGTGACTTTGCGTAGATGATAACAACAGAGAGTAGCAGCGGTGTAAAAGAGGGGGATCTGAGGACCCATGCCAAATCTTTTCAGTCTCCCGAGGGGGAATACGTTTTGTCGTGCCCTCTTCACGACTGTCTTGGTGTGCTTGGACCATGTTAGTTTGTTGGTGATGTGGACACCAAGTAACTTGAAGCTCTCAACCTGCTCCACTGCAGCCCCGTCGATGAGAATGTGGGCGTGCTCAGTCCTCTTTTTCCTGTAGTCCACAATCATCTCCTTTGTCTTGATCACGTTGAGGGAGAGGTTGTTGTCCTGGCACCACACGGCCAGGTCTCTGACCTCCTCCCTATAGGCTGTCTCGTTGTTGTCAGTGATCAGGCCTACCACTGTTGTGTCATCGGTAAACTTAATGATGGTGTTGGAGTCGTGCCTGGCAGTGCAGTCATGAGTGAACAGGGAGTACAGGAGGGGACTGAGCACGCACCCCTGAGGTAACCCTGTGTTGAGGATCAGCGTGGTGGATATGTTGGTACCTACCCTTACCACCTGGGGGCGGCCCATCAGGAAGTCCAGGATTCAGTTGCAGAGGGAGGTGTTTAGGTCCAGGGTCCTTAGCTTATTGATGAGCTTTGAGGGCACTATGGTGTTGAATGCTGAGCTATAGTCAATGAATAGCATTCTCAGATAGGTGTTCCTTTTGTCCAGGTGGGAAAGGGCAATGTGGAGTGCAATAGAGATTGCATCATCTGTGAATCTGTTGGTGCAGTATGCAAATTGGAGTGGGTCTGGGGTTTCTGGGATAATGGTGTTGATGTGAGCCTTTCAAACCACTTCATGGCTACAGGTAGTTGTTTAGGCAGGTTACCTTCGTGTTCTTGGGCACAAGCACTATGTTGGTCTGCTTAAAACATGTTGGTATTACAGACTCGGACAGGGAGAGGTTGAAAATGCCAGTGAAGACACTTGCCAGTTGGTCAGCGCATACTTGCAGTACACGTCCTGGTAATCTGTCTGGCCCTGAGGCCTTATGAATGTTGATCTGTTTAAATGTCTTACTCACATCGGCTGTGAAGAGCGTGATCACAGTCTTCCAGAACAGCTTGTGCTCTCATGCATGTTTCAATGTTATTTGCCTCGAAGCGAGCATAGAAGTAGTTTAGCTCGTCTGGTAGGCTTGTGTCACTGTAATGGTTTGCAAGGCCTGCCACATCCGACGAGCGTTAGAGCCAGTGTAGTACGATTCGATCTTAGTCCTGTATTGATGCTTTGCCTGTTTGATGGTTCATCAGAGGGCATAGTGGGATTTCTTATAAGCTTCCGGGTTAGAGTCCCGCTCCTTGAAAACGGCAGCTCTACCATTTAGCTCAGTGCGGATGTTGCCTGTAATTTCTGGTTGGAGTACGTACGTACGGTCACTGTGGGGACGACGTCTTCGATGCACTTATTGATGAAGCCAATGACTTATGTGGTGTACTCCTCAATGCCATCGGAGGAATCCCAGAACATATTCCAGTCTGTGCTAGCAAAACAGTCCTGTAGCTTAACATCTGCTTCATCTGACCACTTTTTAATTTTTCTAGTCACTGGTGCGTCCTGCTTTAATTTTTGCTCGTAAACAGGAATCAGAAGGACAGAATTATGGTCAGATTTGCCAAATGGAAGGCGAGGGAGAACATTGTATGCGTCTCTGTGTGTGGAGTAAAGGTGGTCCAGAGTTTTTTTCCCCCTCTGGTTGCACATTTAACATGCTGATAGAAATTTGGTCAAACGGATTTAAGTTTCTCTGCAATGAAGTCACCCGGCTACTAGGAGTGCCGCCTCTGGGTGAGCGTTTTCCTGTTTGCATATGTCAGAATACAGCTCATTCGAGACTCCCGGGTGGCGCAGTGGTTAAGGGCGCTGTACTGCAGTGCCAGCTGTGCCATCAGAGACTCTGGGTTCGCGCCCAATTGGCCTAGCGTCGCCCGGGTTAGGGAGGGGTTGGCCGGTAGGGATATCTTTGTCTCATCACGCACCAGCGACTCCTATGGCGAGCCGGGCGCAGTGCGCGCTAACCAAGGTTGCCAGGTGCACGGTGTTTCCTCTGACACATTGGTGCGGCTGGCTTCCGGGTTGGATGTGCGCTGTGTTAAGAAGCAGTGCGGCTTGGTTGGGTTGTGTATCGGAGGACGCATGAATTTCAATCTTCGTCTCTCCCGAGAGTTGTAGCGATGAGACAAGATAGTAGCTACTAAAACAATTGGATACCACGAAATTGGGGAGAAAAAATTTTGGGTGGTGGTATGTAAACAGCTATGAAAAACACAAAAGAAAACTCTAGGTAGATAGTGTGGTCTACAGTTTATCATGAGATACTCTACCTCAGGTGAGCAATAGTGCGAGACTCCCTTAGATATCATGCATCTGCTGTTATTTACAAAAATACATAGTTCGGGATAGAAAAGTTAGGATAGAACAGACAACGCTGTTCTATCCTTCCGATGCAGCGTATAACCAGCCAGCTCTATGTTGATAGTGTCGTCGCTCAGTTATGACTCCGTGAAGCATAAGATATTACAGTTTTGAATGTAGTTTGGTAGTTTAATCTTCTGCGTAGGTCATCTATTTTATTGTCCAAAGATTGCAGGTTTACAAGCAGAATGGAAGGAAGTGGGGGTTTATTCAATCGCCTTGGAATTCTCAGAAGGCAGCCCGCCCTCCGGACCCTTTTTCTCCACCACCTCTTCACACAAATCATGGGGATCTGGGCCTGTTCCTGAGAAAGCAGTATATCGTTCGCGTCGGGCTCATCAGACCCATTAAAAGGGGAAAAAAGGATTCTGCCAGTCCGTGGTGAGTAATCGCAGTCCTGATGTCCAGAAGTTATTTTCGGTCATAAGAGATGGTAGCGGCAACATTATGTACAAAATAAGTTCAAAAGTAAGTTACAAACAACGTCAATAAACAAACAAAAAAACAATCGGTTGGGGGCATGTAAAACGTCTGCCTTCTTCTCCGGCGGCATTTTATCATCTTGTTGGCTGACGAAAAACAAATGTGAATATATGCGCCTCGGAATTCGATAAGAAGGACGTGTGCAGTTGAGTTCCCGATGTGTCGGTGTTCACTGTTGGCCTACTTCGGACCGGAGATAGATGCCTGTGAGAAGTACCCAATAACATGGGCATTGGCTCATAAGAATTGAGATGTCTGAGAGAGCCATGTGAGTGAGAAGTGCTTCGGAAACACGCAGCCAAGAGAAGGAAATTATAATTATTATATTCAGCCCAAGGGCACAATGGCCACTGGCCGCAAAAGGCATGGATTTTTTTAGAAGGCATTACATACACACTAGGGGGATGCCACCGATAAATTTGACGCATTATCAAGTGTTTGTCAAATTGTGAATAAGAGACTGATGAAGTGTGTACAGCCTGCGCAAGAAACAAAGCAGAGTTCATGCATTTCATACAACTTTTTTCAAATCAACATTAGAGTCACATCATGAAGCCTTAGACAGTAGTAAAATTCAAAACATATTTGCCCAAGGTTTGTATCACAACTATAGTTACATTAATAACTCTAAATTAAGTATATAGGAGGACCTGTTTTTTTGTTATAAGCACAACACAGAACAGCCACATGTGCACACTCCCTCAAAAATCATTTGGTGAAAAAAGCCTTTCTATTTTATTCAGCTATGTTCAATTGTATTCTTCATTCTATAAAATAATATAAAATATTGCCACAGAATTCTAAGCAAATGTTGTCTGCTAAATGAACTAGTGTAGCCCACAGCTATATGGCATGGCCATATCAGGGCCTAACATAAGGACAACTCAGAGTATGCTATTCTGTTCTTCTGAAATAGACTACATTTTCTTCATATCATGTTTCTTTAGACCTGTCAAAAATAAATAAGGGATATATTGTATTGATATTGATTTATTAGACTTTTTAAAATGTAGATGTTCCAAAGGTCTGCATCAGTGGCCTGCAGGCTGTACATGGAAGCCAGGAGATGCTAAATTTATTCACGTTAATTAACGGTAAATTACCGTGAGACCGGCGGTTATGTGCCACAATTCTCACTGGCTGACCAAATTTTATGACTGCCACAGCCCTACCTGTGTCTCCTCCACTAAAACCTCACAAAAGCCATTCATCGCCCCCCTGAGCAATGATTCACATGATCTTATTCTCCGTTGTTATCATCTCAATTTACTTTCCCGTGCTAACAGTTGCTAAAGGTCACATTGCTTATAGAGATCGTGCTAGAGGAGCCTTTTCGATTGAGCCTTTTCTGTCTCTCTAACTTTAGGCTTGTCCCATAGAATTAGGCATTAGAATACCTGAACGGACATGAACCTTCTTATGACAGGATGAAGGTCAGCCATGTTGGTCAGGGAGTTGGTCAACAATGGTTTGGCAGTGCTGTGGTTAGACATTGTGTAAAATAATGCATTTGAAGAATTTATCTGCACTGTATGTTTGTTAGCTACAGTGGGGAGAACAAGTATTTGATACACTGCCGATTCTGCAGGTTTTCCTACTTACAAAGCATGTAAAGGTCTGTAATTTTTACAATAGGTACACTTCAACTGTGAGAGACGGAATCTATAGCAAAAATCCAGAAAATCACATTATACGATTTGTAAGAAATTCATTAGCATTTTATTGCATGACATAAGTATTTGATACATCAGAAAAGCAGAACTTAATATTTGGTACAGATATTAGAGATCATATGTTTCCTGTAGTTCTTGACCAGGTTTGCACACACTGCAGCAGGGATTTTGGCCCACTCCAAAAGTGGAGTTGTTCTCCCCACTGTAGTTAATCAGCACATTTTAGAGGAATGATTCCATAAATTGTTTTAATTACTGGCCAATATGCCAACATTCCATTTTTTTTAAATGCGGTCCTCACGAGAGCAAGTTTCATCATAGCTCTTGAAGAAACTTTCAAAGTTCTTGACATTTTCCGTATTGACTGACCTTCATGTCTTAAAGTAATGATGGGCTGTTATTTCTCTTTGCTTATTTGAGCTGTTCATGACATAATATGGAACTGGTCTTTTACCAAATAGGGCTATCTTCTGTATACCACCCCTACCTTGTCACAACACAACTAGGTGTAAACGCATTAAGATGGTAAGAAATTCCACAAATTAACTTTTAACAAGGCACACCTGTTAAAAACCTCTTGGTGTTAGGGGGCAGTATTTTCATTTTTGTGAAAAAAACGTTCCCATTTTAAACGGGATATTTTGTCAGGAAAAGATGCTAGAATATGCATATAATTGACAGCTTTGGATAGAAAACACTCTAATCTTTCCAAAACTGTAAAGATATTGTCTGTGAGTATAACAGAACTGATGTTGCAGGCGAAAGCCTGAAAAATCCAATCCGGAAATGCCCCAGGTTTTGAAAGCGCTGCGATCCAATGACTCCCTATTCAGCTGTAAATGTACCATCATGAGCTTACGCTTTCTACGTATTCCCCAAGGTATCTACAGCATTGTGACGTAGTTTTACGCATTTCTGTTGAAGAATAGCCATAGGCGGCCACATTGCGTAAGTGGTCACATGGTGGCTCCGAGAGAGATTCTCGCGTAAAATACAGAGGTAGCCATTATTCCAATCGGTCCTAGTGAAAAACGAATTGTCCCGACGGATATATTATCGAATAGATATTAGAAAAACACCTTGAGGATGGATTCTAAACAACATTTGCCATGTTTCTGTCGATATTATGGAGCTAATTTTGAATATTTTTCGGAGTTCTGGTGACCGCAATTTCCGGGCGATTTCTCAGCCAAACGTGAAGAACAAACGGAGCTATTTCGCCTACAAAAATAATATTTTGGGAAAAAATTAACTTTGGCTGTCTACCTGGGAGTCTCGTGAGTGAAAACATCCAAAGTTCATCAAAGGTAAACGATTTAATTTGATTGCTTTTCTGATTTCCGTGACAAGGTTGCCTGCTGCTAGCAAGGCAAAATGCTATGCTAGGCTATGATAAACTTACACAAATGCTTGTCTCACGTTGGCTGTAAAGCATATTTTGAAAATCTGAGATGACAGGGTGATTAACAAAAGGCTAAGCTGTGTTCCAATATATTTCACTTGTGATTTTCATGAATAGGAATATTTTCTAGGAAGATTTATGTCCGTTGCGTTATGCTAATTAGTGTCAGATGATGACAACGGTCCCGTTCACGGGATGTGGTGTCACTACGGGTTAATTGAAAGGCATTCCATTCCACCTCATGAAGCTGGTTGAGACAATTTTTATTTTACCTTTATTTAACTAGGCAAGTCAGTTAAGAACAAATTCTTATTTTCAATGACAGCCTAAGAACAGTGGGGCAGAACAGATTTTTTACCTTGTAACCAAATCCCAGAGCTGACAAGTCCAATGCTCTAACCACTAGGCTACCTGCCACCCCAAGAATGCCAAGCATGTGCAAAGCTGTCGTCAAGACAAAGGGTGGCTACTTTGAAGAATCTAGAATCTATATCTAGAATATATTTTAATTTGTTTAACACTTTTCATGATTCCATATGTGTTATTTAATAGTTTCGATGTAAAGAAAGAAAATAAAGAAAACCCCTTGAATGAGTAGGTGAGAGGGAGCAGGCCTACATAGCTGCCTGTTGCACAAACGGGTATGTGAGGGAATTACACACTTTTGCTCCATTAACACACACTTTCTTGTATTACACACGTGTGAACACACACACGCTGGGAGTGGGACCAGTGTGTGTGGCATTTCCTTCCAGGTTTCTCCAAGCCTCAGGCAGCTTTCCAGAGCTCTGGCCTCATTCATCCACACACTGCCTATCAGGCCACAGCTCTCTACTGACAATTAGAACACATTTACAACCTGCTCACTCAGGGATCTCACGTACACACACACACACACACACACACACAACAAATGTATACATACTGTTGAATTTAGAATAATTTACCCAGCTAAAACACACATCCCCCCCCCACACACACACACACACACAGCATACTAGTCCAATTTACAAGTGGACAAAACCTCAAATACAAAACAAGCAGTGAGGGTGCAAGCTCATGCATCCCAACAGAACCCTGAAGGTGAGCAAGACTGTCTCCATCACCATTTTTCAATAAATAAACAGTACATACAAGCAGCACACAGGGGGAGCAACATCACACAAAAATATATAAGAAAACAAATAAGAAATAATGAATAAAGAAATGAGAAGGAAATACAAAAAGTGTACATATGTACACATGCATATACACATACACACCAAACATACAGTATAGCCTATAATAGCAGCCAAATATCCTAAAGTGAAATATCCTAGATCAGATTCTGGGTGGAGCCTAAATGATAGCCTTGGACCAATTGGCTAGTGTCTCAACACTTAATTAACATTGGCAGTTGATTTCTTCTAATATAAAAATGTCATTGAACATTAATAACCAAACAATACAATATTTGGTTTAAACTTACTTTCGAGGTTTTTTTAATGTGTGTGTGTGTTGTTGTTTTTTTACAGCTGTTGAAGATGCTAAGATGATTTGTTTTTCCCATCATCACTGTTGATCTATCGCTCAGCATCTCTCTACTGCACGCTCTGCTTGGCACGGCCCACTATAGTAGAATAGCAATGGAATAGCAGCAGGACTGGGTGAGAGCAGGCTGTGTCTCACAGTCAATCAGTCATAATATGACCCTGCTTGCTGCCTTCAGACAGAAAGCAGACTTACAACGACTGCCTTAGCTTCTGCCAAGATGCTGTTATGAGTGGTGTTGTCTCGGTGTTTAGCTGACAGCAGATTAACAGCTCCTCCAAAAATGTCCTGTAGCCGGCCAGCTCAAATTAGCCTACTGTCAGAGTTGAGCAAGTCAACAAGTCATGTGACTGTCTTGGGGGTGCTTCCCAAGCTGCACCATATTCCCTACTCCTGGTGCACTATTTTTGGACCAAAGCCCAATGTTCCCGGGTCAAAAGTATTGGTCCGTGGTCAACAGTAGTGGACTATATAGGGAAGAGGGTGCCATTTGAGATGCCTTTTTTATGATTGCAAATTATTTTAGAGGTGTTTATTGTATACCAAATAGTTCGAATGCAATCAGAGAGAACCTGCGTGGGACAGAAGTAACAGACTCTAGTACAGAAGCCTGTCCCCTATACCTAAATAGACTCTCTATTCAATCTTTTAAGACAACCTCAATGAAATCAGTACAATGGGGGAGAGAGAGAGAGATTCAGAATAGCCTCTTCAAATCTAGGACAGACACATTATCAAGTGTGGAGAAGACAGGAGCTCAAACTTTTCATGTGACTTCGATGCAAAGGCAAGGAGCAGCAGCAAACGGCTGCATCACAAGCTCAGCAGGTGACTGTGTGGCTTTGGAATGTGTAACCTATTCATCTTTGTAACAAATCCTCTAAATGAATGGTCTGTGGTTGTCCCCCTGTCTGAACCTGGACTGCTACAAACTAGAATTTAGTTTCCATTGTCATTTACAGTCACACATGTCTATCTTTTCAAGTCTCTCCACCCCCCCTTTAACGTTCAATACCAAAAGCCACTAGAAGAACATTTAAAGAACAGGCTACACAATTGCACTGATACAATTTTAGAATGAGTTTCTAGCACTCTGCACACAGGGGTGAAATTCAATGATTTTCTTTCAGCTGCATCCATGTCGTCAATGCATCACATATGTCCATGTTCATCATTGATGAGCTTTAGGAAATTGCGCATGAACAGAATTTAATTGATTTGAGACTAAATAAATAACACTATGTAAATAGTGGGAACTGACAAAACGACTATTCTCGGCATGAAATATCTCAGATTTTTAAAAAACAACAATATAGCTTGGAAGCTTGCCCTCGTGTGTGTAAACGTGCGCACACGCACAGTGGACTATCATGCCATCCGGGTATACTTGTCTCATTTTTTCTTTGGAGCCAAAATCATTGTCTAGGCGATGCTATTTGCGCGAAAAGGGTCGTAATAAGAGCGCTGCGCGCATGGCACTGCCCGACCCATGACAGTGAGAAAGGACTGGATCAAAGGGCTAGGGAAAGTTGTCGTAGAGCAGTAGCAGGACTCCATACACATATTTACATAGGAAAATATGGGCATCATCATAGTGCGCACACACATTTGCGCGCACAGTAGGAAAGAGGAACATTTACTAACCGTCGCCTTGATAGGGACATACAGGACAGGTCTGTCGGCGGCTCCATTCTTGTTCAGGTCCCCTTGAATTGTCCCAACAAGGAACCCTTTGGACTTCACCCAGAATTTGAATTTGGCGTTGATGTGGTTGCTCTCGATGTAGACAGGGTCCGACTCATCCGTGTGTGAAAGGGTCTGGAGAATCTTATTGTATTTTCGCCGGGTGACTGTCTTTGTTTTACCCGAGTCCCCGTAAGTACGGAGACACCAGTCCTGAAATTCCCCGAACATCTCTCCTTCAAACGCCACCGGGCTTCTGCTCCTTTTGGGTAAATCCACGCTGGGTTTTTTCGTTGACATGATTTCTCTCTGATGTCCCGTGTCCCTTTAGATTGGAGGACGGGGTCTCAAAAATAACTCCAAACACTAATAATGCACTATTTTATTCGATTTATCGATTTATTTCAATTAACTGTTAAATGTCCCTCTCCTGGTTAGAAAGGGAGCCATATACGAGTTAGATTGATATTTCTGCGAACAATGAGGAAGGATTCCGTATCAGGCAATGAACGATTGGTGTACTCTCACACCTGTTAGCGGAAACCGTTCGTCTCCTGTCCCAAAGGGTAATAACAAATGTCAGTAGCTCATATCCTGCGCCGAGGAACTGAAAGAAGTGCCGTCCTATTAAACGGGTATCTCCCACCTGTGTGTTAAAGGTCTCCAATCTATAAAGATTCGCCGTTTGAATATCAGATACAACAAAACGTGGTAGCCTATTTGACGTTAAGTAAGGCTAGAATAAGGAGTGCATATTTTAGCACGGGTCCACAACTAATTAGAAGGAATGGCTATAGCAGCCCGGTCTGTCGTGATACCATCCTCCTCCAAACTCCACCTGATTCGTGTTCCACCTGTTTGAATCGGACCAGAACGCCGCTGTCCCGAACCGTCTTACGTAGACGGAAATCAAAGCGCATCGATGTCTCTCCTGTTTCTCTACTGGATAAAGCGTTAAATTGATCTAGCCTAAGATAAGCCTTAATATGAGAAAATGGTATATATTATGGACAGGCTCTTGTTCTTCTCCACACGAACTCCGTCGCGTCGATGGGACATGGGTGCGCGCAATGGCTCGCCGAAATCCAGGAAGTGCAGTCCCAGTAGCCGAAACGCACACAAAGCGGGGTTGCGCGACCGTCCCATGCGGGACCAAATAGCCGTTGGCACCGTTTCTTACGTTTGATGGGCAATTGGTCATGTGAATAATTAATGTTTTTGCCCCATTGTAACAAAAACATAATTTCTATAAAATGCAGGGGTTTGAGTAATGCATAGCCTAAGCACATGACTGGTCTATTGTAAAATAATATCTCATTTCTTCACTATCCATATTGTCATGAAGGGATAACCTATTGATATAGCATAATTATACTATAAATACTGTCATGGAATTAAGTCTGAATTAATTGATTAATCATTATTTATTATTCATTATTGATATTATTCTACTCCTCACATATTTTATGTTTATTGGATAGTCAAGAGATAGACGGGAGAATGTGTTGAAAAAGCAGTGTGCCGGATTTGAACCCATGCAGCAGCAATGTGTGTTCTGGAGTAGCTTTACTCCACCTGATCTTTGTGTTTCTTTTCGAAAAACATCTCAGTTGACTGTTTAGTTCTCTCAACAGTCAGTGGCCCTTTGTGGCTCCATCCAATGTCCAGATGTAATCTTGTAATCACTGAAGCAAAGCACAAAAACACATCAACAAAAAAAGAGAGAGGCCACCACACATCATCCAATATACCCAATTTTACTCAAAAGAGTCCTCAAATTCAAGATTGTAACTATTCCCATTCTTCATTCACCAGGCCATGCATATTATTTTGTAGCCTATATGCTCAACATGCCAGCTGTATAGTATATCATATAGTAATGGATAAAACAAAAGTCTAGACTCTCAGTTTGCCTACATAGGACAGGCTACCTTACCCTAAAGAACACCCATACTTTTATTGCTATTGATAATAGCTCATAACATCCAATAGTTTAGATGAACAGTAAAACTGGGGATCCCATTACAGCCCAATCACAGACCATGGAACATCATGTTGGATCAATGGCATTTTATGACCTAGTATATTGACCCACTGTTTCTGCTTCCCTTGATGAAATACTTCACAGAATATACAAGGTGCAAAATGAAAAACCTATAGCTCTCGCTGTAATCCCCATACCGTACAGTGCAAGTCGTTCCCCATATATTTAATGAAAATACTATTTAAGTATAGTATATAGTATTTCATATATGTGTATAGAGGACACAGAACCATCTGGGTAAAATCACTACTTATACCAGTACTAACATGGTTACTTGACTGTTTGATCAATTCAGGGACTTCTAATGCTGTGTCAAAGGCCGTATGCTTGGGAACAACTCAAGTGGAGGCTGTGTTTTGGGGTTGGGGCTGGGAGTAACCTTGGAGTGGGTACAGACAGGAGCATGGATACTGTGTGCCCAAATTGCTACAGTATGTTTGTGTCAATGAAGGGGCCCTGTCCGGGTGTACAAGCCCTGGAACAGGACATCCCAAACCTCTTCATACCCTTAAACTGGCATTCTGTATGAGAAATAGTTTTTTTTTTGTAATGCATTGTTAGTGGCCTGGCTGAATATTGAGTTTGTTTAAAGAATGAGATTGCCCTGGAGTTAGAAAATATAGACCACTGTCACCAGTTGAGCTACCATCTATGAAATATACCAGATATGTGGCATGACATTTCTCATTTACACCAACAGAAAATACATCCAGTTTATCTCCAAAGAATGTCTCTGTTACCTTGTCCTTTGGCCAATCAACTTTCTAAGTTGAAGTTCTGGTATTAAGAGCTTATCTACAGAACATCACAGTTTGTGTTGAAGTGAATGTCATGCTTATGGCTCAATCACTGACCCTAGCAGTCAGTATGTCAAAGAGAGCACTAGAGTCCCACCCATGTATAAAGTGGATGGCTGGGATGCTACAGTACAACAGGTTGCTTTGAAATAGCATCTAAATGGACCATGATGCTCTGTGGTGCTATGGTTTGTGCATGAGAGGGGGGCCTAGCGCGCACAACGACATACATATCTGTCCGCTCTCTGTCAAAGCATTGTAGCACTTGTGCTTGGATACCTGTGTCAATGTAGCCTGTACAGTCAGTGCACACACATGTGCCTGTTGTTGCCACAGTAGTCTCGTTGTCACGGCGTAGTTCCACCGCTGCATGTAGGGCTGTTGGGGTGACACCTGTTCCTGTGAGCCCACAGGGACTAAAAACAAGGCCCCCACCAGGCTCCTTAAACCCCACCACCAAACTATGGAGGAAACTGAATACAGCAGGGGAGGGGCTCCCAACAACAACAACGAAGATAGACTATACTCCGGAGATAACTTTGCATTGATTTTGTATTAATGTTACATTGAGGTTCAACCAATTTTTTTATGTGTCCTTCACAGTCTTATCTATTAATAAGAGTCCCTGCCCCAGAGGAATAAAGACAAAAAACTGCAACGGAGGGAATGAAAATAGAATAGACCTTCGCCACGGCAAGAGAAAGTGTGTTACAAAACGCAGCCATCTTTTTTCCTCCCTCGTCTGCCTATTTCTCCCCGTTTTCATCTCAGGGCTCCTGGAAGTTTGTGACCGGCCGGTTTGGGGAAAAACGAGTTAGTGCTGTGTGATTAACACTTCGTTCCTGTTTCTGTGAAAAGTCTGTGGAAATCGCAACCGCTGGCTGGGGCCCGTGGTCGTTCTCACCTCTACGGGGCTGTCCTGACTAAGTTGGCATGTTTTGGTTCTGTTACATTTGAGCCAGTGATTAGTGATTAGCTGACATGGTCATTCAAATGTGAATACTTGTCTATTCCCTCACAAGATTGGGAAACACTAGGTTAAGGTGTTGTAGTGTGTAAATGCATTTACACATAATGTGTACAGAAACACAGGCCTTCACACCACACAGAGGAATACGTACAAACACTTTTTATTTTAAACTCTTTTTTGACATTTTTTTAAATCAACTGGTTACAAGTAAATAAATGAGGTTCTCTCAATTGAAAAAAAAATCTATGTTGAAACCAAATATATGATTCAATGCCAACTGTTGCCAATATTTGATTACTAACAAACCTATTAGTCGCAACATATTTCTTTGAACACTCAATTTACTTTAAATTGAACCTTTGGTTAGACCTACTAAATAATATAAAAACAAACTAATATTTCATGTAAATACAACCCATCTTTTCATCTTGTTCATTTCGATTTTTATCTTTGGAGATAAAGTTTGTTCCATAAAATGAAATAATGAATCCAAAAACTTTATTTAAATAAGACTTGCACATTTACTGGCTACAGTATAGTAACTATGGCTATCTCAATAATGGCCGTACCAGGTTCTTTAGTTTCACATGCACTTATGCAAGTATCATTTCTGATTCAGTGCAGGCAGTGTGCAACTACAACAATACAAATTTTAAAAAACGGAACATATTAACTGGAATGATATACACTCTCACAGGTGGCCAAAAATCACTAAAGCCACTCCTCCAACTCTTCAGATAAGCTGCCCGGCGCTACATTGAACAGACTGCTATGCAATATGCAATGTGCATGTGAATGAGGGGTTGAAAGCCATTTAGAAGCTTTCATTCAATTACATTTGTATTTATTTTTTTAAATCGCATTGATCTGTCAAATTCATTATTTGATTTCAGACCAATTGAATGGAATAGGTTGAACGAACCACAGCATCATTTTCGATTATACCAATCAGTGAAAGCACTTTAGATGGACAACAGCCCCGTTCCACTTTTTACAGCGACAGCACATATAAACAAACCTAAACTAGGTGATATCTACAATTCAACTCCACAAAATCTGTGCTTTGTCTCTCACTGTGCATATCAAGCAAAATATAGTGTCTGCTCCTTTGGCCTCACATGGCAACTGCCTGAAACTAACCAGCAAAGAAATCAATGAAAGGCGACCTTAGTAAGCCACACATGTTTCTGACATTAGCTATGAATTAAGACACTGACCATATGGTTTCATAAGGTGTGTTTGTTTAAATGCTCATTAATAGGATGACTTGCACAGCAGGGAGTTATTGAGTCTAAATTGAAACAGAGGATGATCCTATCTCTGAATTAGTGGTATGCAGAACAAAGCTCACGGTGCCTTGCACGCATGCACACACGCACACCACACACCTGCCTCAGAATTAATGGAGTTAGTATCTTCTCCTATCCCTGAGCGGATTCCGTTGAGAATAAAAATCGACCTCATACTGACCTACTCAGTACCCCCAAACCGCACACGCACACACACACAGTCAGCCCTTTTCAGGGACCCACCCCTCTACACACACACACACACACACACACAGCCCTGTTCAGTTCCCCAGACACACACACTAGCCTGTTCATCCTGTATAATTGGAGAGAGCATCTCTTCCTCCCTCTGACCTAACACTGTGAGTAAAATCAAGCCCCCCCCCTCCACCCCTGAAGACACACACACACACAGAAATGGGCTGGTGTCTGTCCGGGCCAATGGCTGATGTATCCCCCCTGCCTGCCTGCTGAGGCTGCCCTGCTCCTGGCTTCACACAAACCCAGGACCTCGCTGCTCTGCTCCCTTTCCCTCACTCGCTCGGCTAGCTAGAGCTCTGCGTTGCCATGACGGCAGTCAGCTGGAGGGACTGCAAGTGGGCGTTCAGGACGCCTGATCCTCGCCATCCTGCCGCTGCCTGTATGTGTGTGCAGACAGGGTCCTAGGAAAGACTGTCACACACTAACATACCAGCACACACACTCACATGCGTGCACGGACACTCACGCACACACGCACACATTGATATGCACAGCTCAGCAAACAAAACTGGGGAAGCTATCATTTATGATTACGATGGTACACTGGCATGCACACAATAAGAGGGCATGCTGTGCACACTAGAGCAAACACGCACACAGACAGACACACACACCCTCAGAGAGATAGGCACAAAAGGGGGAAACAGAGCTTCGAAATAACCCACGTCTTTGTTACTGAGGAGGTCTCTGTGCTGTGTGCCAGATCTATTGCTCTCAAAAGCAGACTTACAATGTAGCACAGTCTATCAGTCAGTCAGACTGAGTCAATACTCTGATGCTTTCATCTATACATCACCATCTAGAACACAGGAAGTCAAATAAGGAAATACATGTTTGGCTTTGAAACCCCCACCAGATCAATATCTGTTTTGACTTGTTGCGCAAAGGTGTTGGTTCACAGCTGGAAATAGATTATGAGGAAGCTGCATATGATTGCTGGAAATATATATATGTATACTAAACAAAAATTTCATGAGTTCATGAGTTGAAATAAAATATTTCAGACATTTTCCATTCGCTCAAAAAGCTTATTTCTCTCAAATGTTGTGCACAAAATTTGTTTACATCGCTTTTAAATAGTTTTTCTCCTTTGCCAAAATAATCCATCCACCTGACAGACGTGGCATATCAAGAACCTGATTAAATAGCATGATCATTACACAGCTGCACCTTGTGCTGGGAACAATAATAGGCCACTCTAAAATGTGCAATTTTGTCACACAACACAATGCCACAGATGTCTCAAGTTTTGAGGGAGCATGCAACTGGCATGCTGACTGCAGGAATGTTCACCAGAGCTGTTGCTAGAGAATTTAATGTTAATTTATCTGCCATAAACCGCCTCCAATGTCGTTTTAGACAAATTGGCAGTACATCTTACAGGCCTCACAACCTCAGACCACATGTAACCATGCCAGCCCAGGACCTCCATATCCGGCTTCTTCACCTGCGGATTTCGTCTGAGACCAGCCACCCGGACACCCGAGGAGTAGTTCTGTCTGTATTGAAGCCCTTTTGTGGGGAAAAAACTAATTCTGATTGGCTGGGCCTGGCTCCCAAGTGAGTGGGCCTATGCCCTGCCAGACCCACCACCCATGGCTGAGCCCCTGCCTAGTCATGTAGAATCCACATATTAGGCCCTAATGAATTTATTTTAAATGACTTATTTCCTTATATGAACTGTAACTCTGTAAAATCATTGAAATTGTTGCATGTTGCATTTATATATTTTTTCATTATAGGTTCTATGATAGATCTCAATAGGCGGTTCTATGCAGTGCAGCTCGAACGCTATGGATAGAGTAGAAAATAATGACCACTTTGAGTAAAATCCAGAGATATGGCTTTAAATCCATGTAGCCTATAACAAAACATATGCCGCTTTCTTAGCCAAGGTTCCCTAGGAATAAAAATGTATGTCTCTGTGTCTTCCCTGGTTAAATAATAAATACATTTCTTCCTCAAACATAGTCATCTTTAAAACAATTGGCACCCATTGAGCAAAATAAAGACTCTATACAATAAATACACCCTTATGAAGTATACTCAGGGAGTCAGGAAGCAGGTGTAGAAGGTGAGTTTAATAGTAATAAACATGAAGAATATGCAAAACAGGAGGAGTGTACTGAACGTAACCAATACTGCCTGATGCTTACTGAGGGCTATGTGAAGGGAGAATAATCAGGGTGGTGATGAAATCCAGGTGTGCACAATGTGGGTTGCCAGGCCCGGTGATTAGCAGACCGGAAATGTCGAGCAGGAGTGTATGGAGGAATGGTCTAGAACCCCTCCCAAAGTGTTCTCCAATCTCATAAAACATGTTGGAAAATGGCTCTGTGCTGTTATTGTCGCAAGTGGAGCGTGCCAGAGTATTGAAAACGGGTGACAATTATTTTCACCCCACTCTTTTTGAGAAAAGAAAGATTTTGTTTAACAAGTAATTATTAGCCTCGCACAGTAAGAAAACACATTTATTTAATGTTCCCCCTTATATTCCAACCAGCAATGCATTCATTTGATTGACTACAGTACCTGTTACAGAATTAATTGATAACCTTTTGTGTTTATGCTGTAGGATTACCACAGCATTTATGTTATTAGCATATCAACGTCATTTTGTAACTTATAAAGGCCTATTGTGGTTGGAGATATGGGTTGTGCTCCTCTACTCAGACTTTGCTGGTGTATGCCATATGGTACAACGCCTGGATAGGTGTTTTACCTATCAACTAACCACATATGGTATAGCAATCTGGTGCCCAGCAGCTCCATTCAATTTGTTCCTGTGCACATTTGTTTTCACCATCACCCTCAGTTGCTCAGTCTCACACCAGAATTTGGTTTATGAAACTTAATTCAAACGTATTATGCATTTTGCAATCGTTTAACTATTTAATATAAGTAATGTATTACTCAGGTTAGAAACGTTAATCGCCTGCTTATTTGTTTCCCGCTCGTCCAAAACCTTGTGCTTCCTAGTATGGCGAGGCCAGGGGTGTGTTTAGTTGACTTTAACGTTTGCTACACTGGCCTGCGCATGAGCTTGGCTAGCCAACGTCGCCATGACATTTTCTACAAGTGTTATCGGGGATTTCTATTGGAGAATAACTTTCTGCCCATCTTTATACTGTACGGTCTTTGCTTTGAGGGACGTTTGCTCCCATTTGGTGGGTGTGGCCTGATCAATATGGGTGTGACCATCTGAAATCGTAAAACTTGTGCAGCACACAATATGGTGGCCATAATCACAAGGTTATTCAACAAGTAGTTCGGTACACTACCGTTTCCGGTGAATTCAACGTTGCACACCGTTCTGCCGTGCTGAATGTAACCCAGGTCCTACGGGGAGGCGACGCGCCTGATTGGGTGCCTGTTCATGCTGGTGTGGTAATACCGATGGCTTCTCGGAACAAATGGCTTCTACGGTTGTTGCTAGATGGGAGTACAGCTGCGGACCAAAAGTTGCATGTTCAAGATGCGTCGTGGACCACTGTAGCATTTGACCTACACTGCAAAAAGTATATTCTAAGCAAGACAAAATATGTTATATTGAGTGATAAATCACTTACAATGTGTGTTTTGGTCTGTCTTACCAAGCTAAATGATCTAACACCATATCATACTATTCGTTTAAACTGAAGCAATAGGTTCGTGATCGTGCCCTAATCCATTGCATGTTAACAGGCACAAAACCAAATCTAGAGAGTGCATAGAACAGGTTAGACCACTCTATTCTATCCAAAGCTTTCTCTGCATCCAGCGACACTGCTAGCCCTTGACATGACGTGGAAAAAGTGATCGGAGGACAGGCGCTCTGGTACAAACCCCACCTGATGCCGATGTGTTAGAGGGGATAGCCTTCTCTAGGTTCATAGCAAGAATATTGGCAAACCATAGACTTCCTTCAATAAACTCAAAGGACGAAAGTTGCACATTTGCCTAGGATCCTTTCCTGACTTTGGCAGAACGCATGCTCAATACCGTTTAGCAAGTATGTCCAGCAACACAAGCAGTGGAGACGACGTGTTCTGATTCTATACTGAAACCATCGTCACCTGGAGTTTTCCCATCTAGTTTTGAACCTCTAACGCGAGTGAGACAGGTGTGTCTTCGTGACAATGATCAAGCTACTCACTGATTTGATAGTGCCGTGGCAATTGCACCTTAGACGCCGGCAAACCATCAGCTGTGTGGGTTGAATCTAGGCCAATGTCCCCTTTCTGTGAACTGTGTTGGTATGACCCAATCGAGGTAGGAGGGTTACCAACTGGTATTTATGCAAGTCTGTTACAAACCTTCAGGGCGAGGAAGTGGTAAACGGCTGAAAGTTACCCGCCTGTGATATGTTTGTGATATACTTGTTGTAAGCTGTAGGCCTTACACTGTGTAGTGTTTGCAAGGAAGCGATATATTCCAGCTTTTTCTTATTTTTCGGAGGATCCATCTGTAAATATCCAAGTCGACTGCTGAACACTATAGCCTTGCTGTAAATAAATCACCTGACTGTACCGCAGAGACTGTTGTCTAGCACCTTCCTACCATCCATCCAAGACTGCATCCCACAGGTAAATTAAACACCAAAAGGAGCAGTTGCTCCACTGATCCATAAGCATGGCTTTAATAACTGCGGTGTCTGAGGCCTGTACAGCAGCCCGTGATGGCTATTTAATGACCTTCTATCCATCTTTTGTAGCAGCTAAACAAGACGGCACCCCATGCTCCGGGGCTCCGCACAGCGCCTCAAATTCATCCATCATTTTTCATACAGTATCAACCTAAAACATGTAAATGTGATACAGTAAGGTTAGACCACCTCTCAAAATGGCAGAGTTCAACTATAGATCCATGGGGACATTATGGAACGTCGGCAATGGAAGCAAATATTCATTAGCCTACTAACGAAGCAGTTGGGTACAGGGTCATTTAAATGTTACACTAAACAGCCAAGACCATAGGCCTATATAATATAATAAATACTAAAGGTATCATAGGACTGGATTGTTCTTTGTTCATGGAGGATGTGTCCAGATTATTTGTGTGTGTGTGTGTGTGTGTGTGTGTGTGTGTGTGTGTGTGTGTGTGTGTGGTCGTCACACAGAGCTACAGGGGACAGCCTTCCGAGTTGAGAGTTCACCTCTCCACTCACCCTCCGTCCCTCTCTCCCTCCCTCCCTCCCTTCTCGCTCTCTCTTTCCCTCCATCGCGCTCTTTCCCTCTCACATTACTATCCCCTGTTTCCTTGCTGCAGGCTGGAAAGGGAGGGAGTGTACAGGCTCAGCATCATACCATCTCCCCATCCCCCCAGTCAGAGCAGGGTACTGCCTCCCCTAGAAACAACCCAACCCCCCCCCCCCCCCCCCGCTGAAAATATGCAAATCTATGAGCGCTGGGTAGACTTGTCCCTGCCGGTCAGACAGACACACACTGGAGCTACTAATATTGAGTGTCAGTTAACTACGTCCCGCAACAAGGGATTCCGCAAAGATTGTGTCTGTATCAACCCAATGTCCCAACAGCGGGACGAAGCGAAGTGTCAGTGTGGGGAGGGGGGATGTGTACATCAGAAGGAGGACAGAGTCACTGGAGTCAGAACGGTAAAAATATAAACCACAGAAGGACAACAGAGCAGTAACACAACCTTTCGTTTGCTCTGTGTGCCTGTGCTTGGTTGTTCTCATACTATGTGATTATGTCCAGGTGTGTGTATGTGAGTGTGACAGAGACCGAGTCCCCATGTGTGCAGGCCAGGAACAGCATGCCAAAGATTGCCTGAGATTCAATGACAGGTTAGTCGTGAGAATTTCCAACACAGATTTGTATGAGCGTTAGAAACACAAATAGTCGACACTCAGAATGCCATCTAGAACCATTTTCCCCTGTAGGATGGGTCGGCAACAGGAGGGATTTTCTTTGGCCCCCCCAAAGCTTTTAGTAAACAAAAGAAGGTTAAAATCATAAGGAATTCAGCTGAAATGATTTTAATTCAGGAAATCTGTTCCCAAGTATTACCACAAATAAAAAGATGTGTTTGTGTTAAAATCATTTCATACCTTGATTATGTTGAATTTTGAAATAGAATCTCTTTTTGGGCTTACTTGTGGTCAATTTGCAGTGTACAAATTACTATAACTATGTTTCAGTCCCCCGATAATCCTCTCGGACTAAAATCGTACAGCGGCTGAATCTAATTGCCTACCTCTGCTGTTGGAGAACCCTCTGGAAAAAAATAACCCTTTTTGGTTCTACATAAAACCTCTGATTCCAAACAGAACCTTTGAAAGGGTGCTATTTGTAACAAAAAGGGGTTTATCTGACCTGAATGGGTTCTATCTGGAACCTTTCTCCAGAGGGTTCTCCTACACGGACAAATGGTTCTACATATCACTGTTTTTTTTCTGAGAGTGCACACAAATACACCCCACACACACTATTAAAAGGGAGCCTTTATCAGCTTGCTGAGCTGCACATTCAGTCCATCTGTCTAAGGAAGATGTCACAGAACCTATTGACTCACATGACCTCTGACCTTCTCCAGCCTATCAAGTTATGCCCCCTGGTCAGGGCCGGCGTGTGCTTCCCATGCAGCTGCCTTGATGGAGCTTGGGGTGGGGGTGTGTTGGGGAGAGCAGGGACCCAAGCCGGGGGTGGGGATGAGTAATTTTACACCAGCTTTCACACTGTTGGTGAGTCCATTTAGCTGTAATTAAAAGGACCCCCTCCACCCACCCACCCCCCACCCCACCCCCAGAAAGCCTCCATGTCCAGGTTTTCTGAACACCCCCCCCCTCCCCCCTCCCTGCCCCTTCCTCCATCTTTCCATCCTACTCGCCCTCTCTCACTAAGCCCTAGCCCTTTCTCTGTGTAGACCTGTTGTGGTTGCACCTGCCAGGTCCAGGGAGAGAGCTGCTAACACTGATTGCATCATAGCCCAGACTGGGAAGAGATTTGCCTCATTCATTTGCGATTTTCTTTGTAAACCAGGGCTTGATATTTCTGTTACTTCATTGGAAAATGTGTGTGCGCGTGTGTGTGTGTGCATGCAGTGTTTGCAGAGTTACACAAAAAGGAGAGTAAATAAAACAGCAAACAGTTGTACACGTGAAAAAATGACATACAGTATCCAAAATAATGTCATTGTCCCACATTTACATGAGTATCCACTATCCACTGCACTGATGTTAAAATACAGCACACGATGTGGTAGAAACAGACTGGCCACGCCCATTATCTATCAGTAGGTATCTATCTATCCTGCACCAGGGAGACTTTTGAACCAAACCTTATTTGTTCCAATTTGTCTCTGACTCAGTCAGTGGTCTGGTATGTGTGTGTGTGTTTGTGTTTGTGTGTGAGGGTGAGGGTGAGAGAATGAGAGAGAGAAAGGTAGGTATTTTCCCTGCAACACCGTTCTCTGCCCCCAGCCTGTCTCTATCAGCCCTCTCTGTCTCCTCATGCCCTCCAGGGCTTTTGTCTGTTCCTCTCCCATTCAACAACAGCTGTGCCCTGGGGCTCACCTTGTCCCCTCCCTCCCTGCTTCTACTCTCCCTCCACTCTCAGATTAAACTCATCTCTCTCTCTCTCTCACTCCAATTCAATGGGCTTTATTGGCATGGGAAACATATGTTTACATTGTCAAAGCAAGTGAAATGGATAAACAACAAAAATGAACAGTGAACATTACACTCACAAAAGTTCCAAAGGAATAGAGCCATTAAAAATGTCATATTATGGCTATATACAGTGTTGTAACGATGTGCAAATAGTCATCAAAATTGGATTTGTTGTCAAATTCTTTGTGGGTCTGTGAAATCTGAGAGAAATATGTGTCTCAAATATGGTCATACATTTGGCAGGAGGTTAGTAAGTGCAGCTCAGTTTCCACTTCATTTTGTGGGCAGTGTGCACAAAGCCTGTCTTCTCTTTTGAGCTTTGTCTGCCTACAGCAGCCTCTCTCAATAGCAAGGCTATGCTCACGGTGATCAGGTATTCTGTCACTGTGTAGTCTCTGTTTAGGGCCAAATAGCTTTCTAGTTTGCTCTGTTTTTTTGTTAATTCTTTCCAATGTGTCAAGTAATTATCTTTTTATTTTCTCATGATTTTGTTTGGTCTAATTGTGTTGCTGTCCTGGGGCTCTGTGGGTTCTGTTTGTGAACAGGGCCCCAGGACAAGCTTGCTTAGGGGGACTCGTCTCCAGGTTAATTTCTCTGTAGGTGATGGCTTTGTTATGGAAGGTTTGGGAATCGCTTCCTTTTATGTGGTTATAGAATTTAACAGGTCTTTTCTGGATTTTGATCATTAGCGGGTATCGGCCTAATTCTGCTCTGCATGCATTATTTGGTGTTTTACATTGTACACGGAGGATGTCTTTGAAGAATTCTGCATGCAGTCTCAGTATGGTCTTTGTCCCATTTTGTGAATTCTTGGTTGGTGAGTGGATCTCAGACCTCACAACCATAAAGGGCAATGGATTCAAGTATTTTTAGCCAGATCCTAATTGGTATGTCCAATTTTATATTCCTTTTGATGGCATAGAAGGCCCTTCTTGCCTTGGTCACAGCTCTGTGGAAGTTACCAGTGGGGCTGATGGTTAGGCCGAGGTATACAGTTTAAGTCGGAAGTTTACATACACTTAAATGACTGAGTCAATAAAACTCGTTTTTTCAACCACTCCACAAAATTCTTGTTAACAAACTATAGTTTTGGCAAGTCGGTTAGGACATCTACTTTTTGCATGACACAAGTAATATTTCCAACAATTGTTTACAGACAGATTATTTCACGTATAATTCACTGTATCACAATTCGAATGGGTCAGAAGTTCACATACACTAAGTTGACTGTGCCTTTTAAACAGCTTGGAAAATTCCAGAAAATTATGTCATGACTTTAGAAGGTTCTGATAGGTTAATTGACATAATTTGAGTCAATTGGAGGTGTACCTGTGGATGTATTTCAAGGCTTACCTTCAAACTCAGTGCCCCTTTACTTGACATCATGGGAAAATCAAAAGAAATCAGCCAAGACCTCAGAAAAAAATTGTAGACCTTCACAAGTCTGGTTCATCCTTGGGAGCAATTTCCAAACGCCTGAAGGTACCATGTTCATCTGAACAAACAATAGTACGCAAGTATAAACACCATGACCACACAGATGTCATACTGCTCAGGAAGGAGATGCGTTCTGTCTCCTAGAGATGAACATACTTTGGTGCGAAAAGTGCAAATCAATCCCAGAACAACAGCAAAGGACCTTGTGAAGATGCTGGAGGAAACAGGTACAAAAGTATCTATATCCACAGTAAAACGAGTCCTATATCAACATAACTTGAAAGATTGCTCAGCAAGGAAGAAGCCACTTCTCCAAAACTGTCATAAAAAAGCCAGACTACGGTTTGCAACTGCACATGTGGACAAAGATCATACTTTTTGGAGAAATGTCCTCTGGTCTGATGAAACAAAAATAGAACTGTTTGGCCATAATGACGATCGTTATGTTTGGAGGGAAAAGGGGGAGGCTTGCAAGCCAAAAAACACCATCCCAATCGTGAAACACGGGGGTGGCAGCATCATGTTGTGGGGGTGCTTTGCTGCAGAAGGGACTGGTGCACTTCACAAAATAGATGGCATCATGAGGACGGAAAATTATGTGGAAATCTCAACATCAGTCAGGAAGTTAAAGCTTGGCTGCAAATGGGTCTTCCAAAAGGACAAGGACCCCCAAGCATACTTCCAAAGTTGTGGCAAAATGGCGTAAGGACAATAAAGTTAAGGTATTGGAGTGGCCATCACAAAGCCCTGACCTCAATCCTATAGAACATTTGTTGGCAGAACTGAAAAAGCGTGTGCGAGCAAGGAGGCCTTACAAACCTGACTCAGTTACACCAGCTCTGTCAGGAGGAATGGGCCAAAATTCACCCAACTTATTGTGGGAAACTTGTGGAAAGCTACATGAAACATTTGACCTAAGTAAAAAAATGTAAAGGCAATGCTCCCAAATACTAATTGAGTGTATGTAAACTTCTGACCCACTAGGAATGTGATGAAAGAAATAAAAGCTGAAATAAATAATTATCTCTATTATTCTGATATTGCACATTCTCAAAATAAAGTGGTGATCGTAACTGACTTTTTACTCTGATTAAATGTCAGGAATTGTGAAAAACTGAGTTTAAATGTATTTGGTTAAGGTGTATGTAAACTTCTGACTTCAACTGTATATAGTTTTTTTGTGTGCTCTAGGGCAACGGTGTCTTGATGGAATTTGTATTTATGGTCCTGGCAACTGGTCCGCTCTCTCTCGCTCTCAATTCAATGTTTACATTGCCAAATCAAGTGAAATAAACCATAAACAAAAGTCAGAAGAAACAAATTTAACATCAACAAAAAAATATTAGAAATTAACAGTAAACATTGCTCTGAAAAAGGTTTAAAAAAATATACATTTCAAGTGTTATATTATCAGCTATCAGTCTCTCTCCTTTATTCAACTCACCATTATTAAACTCTCTTTCCTACTTTTCATCACATATCTCAGTCTCTATCTCTCGTCTTGCCCCTCAAACTCGATCTGCATGCGGACACACAGTGCAAACATGATTGTCCATAGAGGATTCAATGAGCCATCTGTTGTAAACATGTTCATATTTCTTTGGCATCACTCCCTTTCCCATCACACACACCTTTCTCATCTATAGCAATAAATAGTTAGGATGTCTCCCCGTTCCTAAGTCATAGGTGGTGCCTCAACCCACCAGTCAGTGTGGTCAACCCTGAACCCTGAACACTAACCTCCCACTCCCACAGAAATGGCAGTCTGTCTCTGTGAAGGCCATGTCAGATTCTAGTCCAATTCCTCTACGGACAGTTAGTAGAGCACATACGCAGGCAGCCATATAAGGCGGTGGGGATCTTCCAACCACAATCCCCTCAGATTTGTCCTGTAATACATATATATATGTTTAACAGGACAAATCTGAGGGGGTACATGCACCCTGTGGACATGACGCCTCTGTGTGTTGTGGATGGAAGATCCACACCGCCTTATATATTTCAAAAAAATCTTTGTAACACTACCTAGCAATTTTATGAAGTTGGCTTTAGCTATCCCAGATAGTTTCCCAATCTCCCAACCTCATTATTAGCTACCAAAAAGCCATACATATAAATAAGCTAGCTAGCTACTCTAACTTGATATATATATAGATCAAGTTAGTTACTAGCTTGTCTAACTATTTTAGCTGGCATGCCTGCTGACAAGTTTGATAGACTTTAGAAAAGAAAGCAATTACTAAATGTAATGAAGAAGATGCACATTTCTGTAATGCTTTTACCCAGATTTGAGCAGAGATGCAGAGAAGCATACTGACTTCTTTTAAATAAACTTAGACATGCTGAAAAATAAATGACCGAGTCAAACGTGGATTCCATATATTTTATGTGTTTGATACCGTTCCATTTATTCCATTCCAGCCGTTACAATGAGCCTGTCCTCCTAAAGCTCCTCACACCAGCCTCCTCTCTGGCACACAGATCATGTATGAAAAACATATGTACAGTGCCTTGCGAAAGTATTCATCCCCCTTGGCGTTTTTTCCTATTTTGTTGCATTTACAACCTGTTATTTAAATAAATCCAAATAAAACCTCATGTAATGGACATACACGAATTAGTAGAAATTGGTGAAGTGAGAAAAATAACTTGTCAAATTATTTTAAAAGGAAAAGTGGTGTATTCACTCCCTTTGCTATGAAGCCCCTAAATAAGATCTGGTGCAACCAATTACCTTCAGATGTCACGGCTGGCTGAAGGACTGGACCAAGGTGCAGCATGGTAAGCGTGCATTCTCTCTTTATTGAAAATGACACCGACAAAACAAAGCAAACCAAACCGTGAAGCTTTGGGCTATGTGCCCTGAACAAAGACAAAGTTAACTTCCCACAAAACAGGTGGGGGAAAAGGGTACCCAAGTTTGGTTCTCAATCAGAGACAACGATAGACAGCTGTACCTGATTGAGAACCAAGACATAGAAATACAAAACATAGAAAAAAGGACATAGAATGCCCACCCTAGTCACACCCTGACCTAACCAAAATAGAGAATAAAAAGCCTCTCTATGGCCAGGGCGTGACATCAGAAGTCACATAGTTAGTTAGATTGCTCCCCTGACTTTAAAGGGGAGGGTCCGGGTGGGCCTTCTTACGGCGGCGGCTCGGGTGTGGGACGTGGACCCCGCTCGACCTCAGTCTTGGCCCACTTAGGTGGCGCCTCTGGAGCGGGGAACCTCGCAGCGGGCCCCGGACTGAAGACCCTCGTTGAGGGCGCCACTGGACTGAGGGGCGCCTCTGGACTGAGGGGCTGCGGCTCTGGCAGCTCTGGACAGGAGGGCGGCTCTGGCAGCTCCGGACAGGAGGGCGGCTCTGGCAGCTCCGGACAGGAGGGCGGCTCTGGCAGCTCCGGACAAGAGGGCGGCTCTGGCAGCTCCGGACAGGTGGGAGCACCTGGAGGGAGGAGACGGAGAGACAGCCTGGTGCGTGGAGCTGCCACCGGAGGCGTGGTGCGTAGTGGAGGCACCGGATACACAGGGCTGTGGAGGCGCGCTGGCGCCTCGAGCGCAGAGCTGGCCCCACCCATTCTGGCTGGATGCCAGCTTCCCCCCGGCAAGTGCGGGACCGAGCATACCGGCCTGTGAATACTCCACCTCGGTATCGTGCCCATCACCCCATAGCACGGGGCCTGACCAGTCCCATGCTCGCCACAGTAAGCACGGAGAGTTGGCTCAGGTCTGCTTCCTGACTCTGCCACACTCCCCGTGTTCCCCCACCCACATTTTTTTTGGGGGGGGCTGTCTCTCGGGCTTCCTTGCCAGCCGTGTTCCCACATACCGCTGGTTCCTCTCTCCGGCTGCCTCTGCTCTCCAATTTTCCTCCACCTGCTCCCATGGAAGGCGATCCCTTTTCGCCAGGATCTCCTTCCATGTGTAGACTCCCTTGCCATCCAGAACGTCCTCCCATGTCCAGGAGTCCACCTTACCATGCTGCTTGGTCCGTTGGTGGTGGGAAGTTCTGTCACGGCTGGCTGAAGGACTGGACCAAGGTGCAGCATGGTAAGCGTACATTCTCTCTTTATTGAAAATGACGCCGACAAAACAAAGAACAAAACCAAACCGTGAAGCTTTGGGCTATGTGCCCTGAACAAAGACAAAGTTAACTACCCACAAAACAGGTGAGGGAAAAGGGTACCTAAGTATGGTTCTCAATCAGAGACAACGATAGACAGCTGTCCCTGATTGAGAACCATACCAGGCCAAGACATAGAAATACAAAACATAGAAAAAAGGACATAGAATGCCCACCCTAGTCACACCCTGGCCTAACCAAAATAGAGAATAAAAAGCCTCTCTAGGGCGTGACATCAGAAGTCACATAATTAGTTAGATTGCACACAGGTGGACTTTATTTAAGTGTCACATGATCTCAGTATATATACACTGCTCTGAAAGGCCCCAGAGTCTGCAACACCACTGAGCAAGGGGCACCAACAAGAAAGTGACACCATGAAGACCAAGGAGCTCTCCAAACAGGTCAGGGACAAAGTTGTGGAGAAGTACAGATCAGGGTTGGGTTATAAAAAAATATCAGAAACTTTGAACATCCCACGGAGCACCATTAAATCCATTATTTAAAAAATTGAAAGAATATGGCACCATCAAGTAAAACGCTATGTCTGGTGCAAACCCAACACCTCTCATCACCCTGAGAACACCATCCCCACAGTGAAGCATGGTGGTGGCAGCATCATGCTGTGGGGATGTTTTTCATCGGCAGGGACTGGGAAACTGGTTAGAGTTGAAAGAATGATGGATGGCGAGAAATACAGGGAAATTCTTGAGGGAAACCTGTTTCAGTCTTCCAGAACTTTGAGACTGGGACGAAGGTTCACCTTCCAGCAGGGCAATGACCCTAAGCATACTGCTAAGCAATACTCAAGTGGTTTAAGGGGAAACATGTAAATGTCTTGGACTGGCCTAGTCAAAGCCCAGACTTCAATCCAATTGAGAATCTGTGGTATGACTTAAAGATTGCTGTACACCAGCAGAAGCCATCCAACTTAAAGGAGCTGGAGCAGTTTTGCCTTGAAGAATGGGCAAAAATCCCAGTGGCTAGATGTGCCAAGCTTATAGAGAAATACCCCATGAGACTTGCAGCTGTAATTGCTACAAAAGGTGGCTCTACAAAGTATTGACTTTGGGAGGGTGAATAGTTATGCATGCTCAAGTTTTCAGTTTTTTTTGTCTTATTTCTTGTTTGTTTCACAAAAAAAAATATTTAGCATCTTCAAAGTGGTAGCCATGTTGTGTAAATCAAATGATACAACCCCCCCCCCCCCCCCCCCCCCCCCCCAAAAAATCTATTTTAATTCCAGGTTGTAAGGCAACAAAACAGGAAAAATACCAATGGGGGTGAATACTTTCATAAACCACTGTACAAACTCCAGTGATCATCATAACCACGGATATGGTGATCATTGAACCTACATACAGTGCATTCGGAAAGTGTTCAGACCCCTTGACTTATTTCATTTTATGGAACAAACTTTATCTCCAAAGAGAATTGGAATTGGAATAAGCTGAAAAGATGGATTGTTTTTACATAAAATATTAGTTTGTTTTGATATTATTCAGTAGGTTTAACCAAAGGTTAATTAAAAGCAAGTTGAGACTTCAAAGAAATAGGTTGCGACTTGAAATATAGGTTTGTTAGTAATCAAATATAACAGTTGGCATTGAATCACTTACAGTGCATTTGGAAAGTATTCAGACCCCTTGACTTTTTACAATTTTTTTTACATTAGACTTATTCAAAAATGGAATTAAATAGATTTTTCCCTTATCAATCTACACACAATAACCCATAATGACAAAGCGAAAACAGGGTTTAATAATGTTTACTAATTTATAAAAAAACAAAACTGAAATATGACATTTACATAAGTACTCCAACTCTTTACTCAGTACTTTGTTGAAGCACAGTCTTCTTGAAAATGACGATGATAACCAATGCCTGGTCCACCTGGTTTAGTGGGTGTGCATAACAATGCCTTAATTAAGCATGGAAATGGATGCAAACGTTGTCATAACCCTCCATGCTGCTAGGGGAATATTCCAGTCCATTTAACACTGGATATTTGTATTCCTCATCATGCATCATTTTTATTTTATTTCAGAGGTGACACTCAGTCAACACCTGTATGGCTGCATATAGGAATCTGCTGTTGGCAGCTTTATCAAAACAGGTTTTTAGACATTTTTGCAAATGTAATGAAATATTTAAATGTGATAAGTATTCAGACCCTTTACTCAGTACTTTGAAGCACCTTTTGCAGTGATTACAGCTTCGAGTCTTCTTGGGTATGACGCTACAAGCTTGGCACACCTGTATTTGGGGAGTTTCTCCGATTCTTCTCTGCAGATCCTCTCAAACTCTGTCAGGTTGGATGGGGAGCGTCGCTGCACAGCTATTTTCAGGTCTCTCCAAATATGTTTGATCGGGTTCAAGACCAGGCTCTGGCTGGGCCACTCAAGGACATTCAGAGACTTGTCCTGATGCCATTCCTGCGTTGTCTTGGCTGTGTGGTTAGGGTCGTTGTCCTGTTGGAAGGTGAACCTTAACCCCAGTCAGAGGTCCTGAGCCCTCTGGAGCAGGTTTTCATCAAGGATCTCCCTGTGATTTGCCTCGTTCATCTTTCCCCCGATCCTGACTAGTGTCCCAGTCCCTGCCGCTACAAAAAATCCCCACAGCATGATGCTGCCACCACCATGCTTCACCGTAGGTGTAACGGATGTGAAACGGCTAGCTTAGTTAGCGGTGCGCGCTAAATAGCGTTTCAATCGGTGACGTCACTTGCTCTGAGACCTTGAAGTAGTAGTTCCCCTTGCTCTGCAAGAGCCGCGGCTTTTGTGGAGCGATGGGTAACGATGCTTCGAGGGTGACTGTTATTGATGTGTGCAGAGGGGACGGTTTAAAACTATACTGTTACATTGATGCTGTTGACCCGGATTACTGGTTGCTGCGAAAAAAGGAGGAAGGTCAAAAGGGGGGTGAGTGGAACGGATGTGAAACGGCTAGCGTAGTTAGCGGTGCGCGCTAAATAGCGTTTCAATCGGTGACGTCACTTGCTCTGAGACCTTGAAGTAGTAGTTCCCCTTGCGGCTTTTGTGGAGCGATGGGTAACGATGCTTCGTGGGTGACTGTTGTTGATGTGTGCAGAGAGTCCCTGGTTCGCGCCCGGGTATGGGCGAGGGGACGGTCTAAAGTTATACTGTTACATAGGGATGATGCCAGGTTTCGTCCAGACGTGACGTTTGGCATTCAGGATAAATTTTGGTTTCACCAGACCAGAGAATCTAGTTTCTATGGTCTGAGAGTCATTAGGTGCCTCCCTGACCAAGGCGTTTCTCCCCCAATTGCTAAGTTTGGCCGGGCGGCCAGCTCTAGGAAGAGTCTTTGTGGTTACAAACTTCTTCCATTTAAGAATGATGGAGGCCACTGTGTTCTTGGGGACCTTCAATGCTGCATACATTTTTTGCTACCCTTCCCAAGAACTGTGCCTTGACACAATCTTGTCTCAGAGCTCTACGCACAATTCCTTCGACCTCATGGCTTGGTTTTTGCTCTGACATGCACTGTCAACTGTGGGACCTTATATAGACAGGTGTGGGCCTTTCCAAATAATGTCCAATCAATTCAATTTACCACAGGGGGACTCCAAATCAAGTTGTAGAAACATCTCAAGGATAATCAATGGAAACAGCATGTACCTGAGCTCAATTTCGAGTCTCATAACAAAGAGTCTGAATTTTTATGTAAATAAGGTTTTTATTTATTTTTAATTTGTCAATATTTCTAAAAACCTGTTTCGCTTTGTCACTATTGTCTGTAGATTGATTTTGTTTTAGAATAAGGCTGTAATGTAACAAATTGTGGAAAAGGTCAAGGGGTCTGAATACTTTCCGAATGCAATGTAATTATTGGCTCCGTTGATAAAGATGAGCAAAAAAGACTGTATAAAATAAAGAAAACATTTTTTGGGGGGGAATTATATTATTTTATGCTAATACAATTGCCCAGAGAAAGAGATTTTGTTTAACAAGTAATAGATTTTTTCTAAAAAAAGATAGCGGTTAAAATGATTGGTAGTGGTGGGTCTTGCGTCGAAAGAAAGATGCATATGCTGAAAAATATATCCATGCTTTTGTCACTTCTAGGTTAGACTACTGCAATGCTCTACTTTCCTGCTACCCGGATAAAGCACTAAATAAACTTCAGTTAGTGTTAAACACGGCTGCTAGAATCTTGACTAGAACCAAAAATGTCATCATATTACTCCAATGCTAGCCTCTCTACACGGGCTTCCTGTTAAGGCTAGGGCTGATTTCAAGGTTTTACTGCTAACCTACAAAGCATTACATGGGCTTGCTCCTACCTATCTTTCCGATTTGGTCCTGTTGTTTATACCTACATGTACACTACGGTCACAAGAAGCAGGCCTCCTAATTGTCCCTAGAATTTCTAAGCACAGCTTGAAGCAGGGCTTTCTCCCATAGAGCTCCATTTTTATGGAATGATCTGCCTACCCATGTGAGAGACGCAGACTCGGTCTCGACCTTTAAGTCTTATTGAAGACTCATCTCTTCAGTAGGTCATATGATTGAGTGTCGTCTGGCCCAGGTGTGTGAAGGTGAACGGACAAACACTGGAGCAACGAACCGCCCTTGCTGTCTCTGCCTGGCCGGTTCCCCTCTCTCCACTGGGAGAGGGTAGCCTAGTAACCGAAAGGTTGCAAGTTCAAATCCCCGAGCTGACAAGGTACAAATCTGTCGTTCTGCCCCTGAACAGGCAGTTAACCCATTGTTCCTAGGCTGTCATTGAAAATACAAATTTGTTCTTAACTGATTTGCCTAGTTAAATAAAGGTAAAAAAAAAACTGGGGTTCTCTGCCTGTTACAGGCTTACTGGTGCTCTTCCATGCTGTCCTTAGGAGGGGTGGGTTGAGTCACTGACGTGATCTTCCTGTCCGGGTTGGCGCCCCCCCTTGGGTTTGTTCCGTCGGGGAGATCTTCGTGGGATATACTCTGCCTTGTCTCAGGATGGTAAGTTGGTGGTTGAAGATATCCCTCTAGTGGTGTGGTCTGTGCTTTGGAAAAGTGGGTGGGGTTATATCCTGCCTGTCAACTGTTCTGCCTGTGGCTATGAAACCCTGACCTGTTCACCGGACGTGCTACCTTGTCCCAGACCTGCTGTTTTCAACTCGCGGTACTCTGAATGATCGGCTATGAAAAGCCAACTGACACTCCTGAGGTGCTGACCTATTGCACCCTCTACAACCACTGTGATTATTATTATTTGACCCTGCTGGTCATCTATCAACATTTGAACATCTTGGCCATGTTCTGTTATAATCTCCACCCGGCACAACCAGAAGAGGACTGGCCACCCCTCATAGCCTGGTTCCTCTCTAGGTTTCTTCCTAGGTTCTGGCCTTTCTAGGGAGATTTTCCTAGCCACTGTGCTTCTACACCTGCGTTGTTTAGGCCGGGTTTCTGTACAGCACTTTGTGACATCAGCTGATGTAAGAAGTGCTATATAAATATTTTTGATTGATTGATATGCAGAAAAGAGCCCCATACCTACTGTAAAAATATGTTGGTGGATCTTTGATGTTATAGGGTTATTTTGCTTCCACTGGTCCTGGGGCCCTTGTTAAGGTGAACGACATCATTAACTTTATCCAGTAACAGGACATTTTTGCCAAAAACCTTGTTAGGAGGCCTAGCGTTTAGCGTGTTGGCCCAGTAACCGAAAGGTCGCTGGTTCGAATACTAGCCAACAAAGTAAAAATCTGTCTATGTGCCCTTGAGCAAGACACGTAAACCATTTTTTTTTTTTTATCCTCCAGTAAGACAATAACCCCAAGAACACTATAATCCATAAATAAATGGTTAATTGACCACAAAATGTACATTTTGCAATGGCCATCTCAGTCTCCTTACTTATTAAACCCCATTTAAAACCTCTGGTTTGAATTGAAGAGGGCAGTCCATATGCGCAGACGAAGGATATCAAGGATCTGGAAAGATTCTGTATGGAAGGATGTCTAAGATCCCTCCCATTGTTCTTCAACTCATAAAACATTTTAGAAAACGTATCATTACCATTATCCTCGCAAGGTGAGGTATTGAAGGCTATTGAAAAAAAAGGTGGCCATAATTTTGGACCCATTTTGGACTCTTTCTGAGCAATTGTATTGAAGGAATATGTTCCATAATGGCATTTTGCACAAAATAAAATATTATTTTACATATGTATTTGTTTATTTCAACACCCCCAACCTCTCCCCGCCACAAATCTATACTGAACAAAAATATAAACGCAGCATGCTATACATGCAACGATTTTACTGAGTTTACAGTTCATATAAGGAAATTTGTCAATTAAAATACATTTATTAGGCCTTAATGTATGGATATCACATGACTGGGCATGGGGCGCCAGGCTCAGCCTAATAGAATGAGTTTTGTTTTTTACCTTTACAGGGCTTTATTACAGACAGAAATACTATTCAATTTCATCAGCTGTCCAGGTGGCTGGTCTCAGATCATCCCGCAGGTGAAGAAGCCAGATGTGGAGGTCCTGGGCTGGTGTGGTTACACGTGGTCTGCGGTTGTGAAGCCGGTTGGATGTACTGCCAAATTCTCTAAAACACTGTTAGAGGCGGCATAGGGCAGAGAAATTAACATACAATTCTCAGACAACAGCGCTGGTGGACATTCCTGCAGTCAGCATGCCAATTGCATGCTCACTCAAAATGTAGACATCTGTAGCATTGTGTTGTGTGACAAAACTGCACATTTAAGAGTGTCCTTTTATTTCCCCAGCACAAGGTGCACCTGTGTAATGATCATGCTGTTTAATCATCTTTTTGATATGCCACACCTGTCAGGTGGATGGATCATCTTGGCAAAGGAGAACTACTCACTACCAAATTTGTGCACACATTTTGAGAGAAATATGTTTTTTTGTGCGTATTTGAGGTCATGAAACATGGGAATAACACTTTAAAAGTTGTGTTCATATTTTTGTTCAGTAGACATAGAACAATCTCTTGATCCAAAACCACTGTTTTTGCAGCCAATCTGTATGGAGAATGTTTGTGCCACACTGTCCCCTGGTGTTACATGTGTGCAAGTGCAGCTCACAAAATAAAGTCAGCACGTCTCAGTCTGAATAATACTATATTGTTTGACTGTAGCTCATAGTTTGAAATGCACCTAAAACAAATGATCTCATTCTGTAGAATGTGAGAGTAGTGAGAATAAAGGTAAATGTCATTGATTCTCAGCTCCAACCCTTTAATCCCCACCATATTCATTATGTTCACCTACAGTACTTACCACTCTGGTCCTCGGCATCTCGTTGTCTTCAATAAGTTAATAGATATACTCCCCTCCTGCTTCAGCCCTCCTGTTTAGTGAAAATCACTGGCTAAGTATTCGGCTGGTGCTTTTGGTATTCACAGAGAGTAACAACAGTATGTGTGTTCACGTCAGCCTCCCATTGCAAGGCACCTCAACTCCCTTTAATAAATGAATAAATCAGGCTTTGATGTTCTTTCTCTCATGATCATCAACATGTGTGGCTGGTGGTGTTGCAGGAGGAAGAGTAAACAAGAGTTAATGGTAATAGCCGAAGCTTAGAAACAGCAGGGGTGTCTGGGCTGCTTTTGTTGTGTTTGTGTCTCCTTGGAGAATCGCAACACCTCAGCACCAGATTTAACACAGTTACTCCCTACAGTATTTGTTCTTCCTTTGATAGCTGTGAGACTCAATTAACTGGGTCTCGTTTCAACGCGTGTAAACAAACAAAAAAGACGAGAGTGCCTTCCCTGTTTCCGAGGCAAAAACAGGCTTCATTGTTAATGATTAGCATACACAAATGCTGTGCATGAGAATTCTCCTGACTGTCATCCTGCAGCAGGAAACAGGAAACAGGCTGCAGGTTACACAATCCATTAGATTAGCCTACAGACACGCACCTGGTGTGTGTGCTCACAAGTCTAGTGCACTGGGAAGCCCTGCTTGTCCGTTTGTTTGTGTGTGTGTTTGTGTGTGTGTGTGTGTACATGCATATATGTGTGTGTGTGTGGGCACTGTCATCTCAGTGTCCTGCCTTCCTCCTGATATGCAGAGTGGAGTGCGGCTGGGTGGGTGGCTGTGTGGGGGAGGGGGCAGCCTTGGGACAGGCCCAGAAAAACCACCGCAGGATTGCAGACAATGCAATTGGCATGGTTGCCAGGGAAACATGATGAGCCCAGGCAACCGCAGCCACCGGTAGCTAAGTAACAGGAGCACACAACAGAAGAGGATTAGAATGGTACCTCCAGAATTGGCTGATTATGGGACACAAAGTGTGGTCCACAGCCATGCTGGATCAGGGCTATGTGGACACCCCTTCAAATGAGTATTTCAGCCACACCCGTTATTTCAGCCACACCCGTTGCTGACAGGTGTATAAATCGAGCATACAGTCATGCAATCTCCATAGACAAACACTGGCAGTAGAATGGCCTTACTGTAGAGCTCAGTGACTTTCAACGTGGCACCGTCATAGGATGCCACCTTCCCAACAAGTCAGTTCGTAAAATGTCTGCCCTGCTAGAGCTGCCCCAGTCAACTGTAAGTGCTGTTATTGTGAAGTGGAATCGTCTAGGAGCAACAACGGCTCAGGCGCCAAATGGCAGGCCACACAAGCTCACAGAACGGGACCGCCGAGTGCTGAGGCACGTAAAAATCATCTGTCCTTGGTTGCAACATTCACTACAGAGTTCGGCCTCTGGAAGCAATGTCAGCACAATAACTGTTCGTAGGGAACTTCATAAAATGGGTTTCCATGGCCGAGTAGCCGCACACAAGTCTAAGATCACCATGCGCAATGCTATATGTTGACTGGACTGGTGTAAAGCTCCCCGCCATTGGACTCTGGAGCAGTGGAAATGCATTCTGTGGAGTGATGAATGACGCTTCAGCCTCTGGCAGTCCAATGGACTAATCTGGGTTTGGCAGATGCCAGGAGAACGCTATCTTCCCCAATGCATAGTGCCAACTGTAAAATTTGGTGAAGGAGGAAAAATGGTCTGGGGCTGTTTTTCATGGTTCGGGCTAGGCCCCTTAGTTCCAGTGAATGAAAATATTAACACTACAGCATACAATGACATTCTAGACGATTCTGTGCTTCCAACTTTGTGGCAACAGCTTGGGGAAGGCCCTTTCCTGTTTTATCATGACAATGACCGTGCACAAAGCGAGGTCCATACAGAAACGGTTTGTCGAGATCGGTGTGGAAGAACTTGACTGGCCTGCACAGAAACCTGACCTCAACCCCATCTTTGAAGTGAATTGGAACTCCGACTGCGAGCCAGGCCTAATCGTCCAACATCAGCCCCCGAACTCACAGATGCTCTTGTGGCTGAATGGAAGCAAGTCCCCGCAGCAATGTCCCAACATCTAATGGAAAGCCTTCCCAGAGGCTGTTATCGCAGCAAAGGGGGACCAACTCCATATTAATGCCCATCCTTTTGGAATTAGATGTTCGACAAGCAGGTGTCCACATACTCTTGGTCATGTAGTGTATGTGGTTCACAGCTTGTCTGTCTGTCTGTCTGTCTGTCTGTCTGTCTGTCTGTCTGTCTGTCTGTCTGTCTGTCTGTCTGTCTGTCTGTCTGTCTGTGCAGGAGGCAGAGGGAGAGAGAGGGAGTTCATTGTCTCTGCAAAGTCTGTTTGAGTGGACACCCTCTTTCCTCTGAGACACCAGTCCTATGCCTCTGTCCGACCCAGATTAGAGGGCTTCAATGTGGGGTGAAATATGACAGGAAGTCCCTTATCCACCACCCAGGCCTGGGCTGTCTCACACACACACACACACACACACACACACACACACACACACACACACACACACAACACACACACACACACACACACACACACACACACACACACACACACACACACACACAGGCGTACCGGTAGTCCTGTGGTCAGGGAGACAAGAGCTCACTGGCATGTTTCTCACAGTGCTGAGCAGGAAGCCATCAATTACTCCTTACAGACCCCAGCTCCAGACAGTCAGTGTGTATATGTATATGTGTGGACGTGTTTAGCTATACTTGTGAGGACCAGAAGTCCCCACAATAATGTTATACAAACAAAAATGGTACCAACTGGGGACATTTTGTTAGTTCCCACAAGGTCAAATGCTATTTATAGGGGGTTTACGGTTAAGGTTAGAATTGGTGTTGGGGTTAGAATTAGTTTTAGGGTTAGGAGCTAAGGTTAGGAACTAGGGTTAAGGTTCGGTATTGGGGTTGATGTTAGAGTTAGGTTTAGGGTAAGGGGTTAGGAAAAATAGGATTTTGAATGGGACTGAATTGTGTGTCCCCACAAGGTTTGTTATACAAGACTGTGTGTGTATGTGTATGAGTATATGGGGGATGAGTGTTGTAGGCCTCTTGCCTCTCCTCGCTCACCGCAGGGCTAGACTGGCCCGGTTGATAAGAAGTGTTCTGTCTCCCTCCATTGTGGTTTCAAAGGGGAAACAGACGTCGACTCCAACATGTTTGACAGATCACACTTCCTCTATGCCTGTCACTATTAACCTCTCTCTATCCTTTTCTCTCTCTGGCTCCTGTTTACTAATCACCTTCGCACACTGATGCACGTGCGTGCAGGCACTCGAACACACACACGCGCACACACACATACAGTCACGTGCACAGCCAGACCCACCCTCCCACGACCCTGTTGAACTGTGGGCCCCTACACACAGCCCTTGGTGTCTCCAGTGTACTGCACTTCCCTTTTAGAGGGGAAAGGGGGGATGCCACCACGCCAAGAATCAGGCTACAGTAGACTTGGGTCTATTCAGGAGAACGCAACTTTACACAATCTGCAGAGAGAATTAGATTTTTGTTGGACAAATGACTCACTGTCCCGTATCATTTCATCTCTTTCTACCTGCAACAATCGGAACGTTTCACCCAACTGATTACACCACAGGTCGTTATGAAAACAACCTGATTGGACACAAGAAAAGTTCAGTTCTCTTTCGGGTTTTGATGTCTTTTTGTCTCCATCTGTAGGAGGAGTGGGGCAACAGACAGAAACAAAGGCCCGTCCAGAAAGAGGAGACCCTAGACTCTACTCCCTGGAAACTTCCCCCAACACTTTCCCACAACATCCGGGAATATCAGAATTTCTGACTGACATGGGAATGTTCCAACTGCAAAAGCCTGGCTTCTGTAGCACTACCGTGTAGATAACTTCCTCCTGGTCTCTTATGATTTTCTTTTCTATGAGCCAAATTCTTCACAAATTCTTCACCTTTGCAGCATTCAATGACTTATGATGCAGTCCCTTGTGAATTTACGGTTAGAACTACGCTACTTTATTGTCTCACACTCTCAGAAGTATACAGTTGAAGTCGGAAGTTTACATACACTTAGCCAAATTCATTAAACTCAGTTTTTCACAATTCCTGACATTTAGTCCAAGTAAAAAGTCCCTGTCTTAGGTCAGTTAGGATCACTACTTTATTTTAAGAATGTGAAATGTCAGAATAATAGTAGAGAGACTGATTTATTTCAGCTTTTATTTCTTTCATCACATTCCTGGGGGGTCAGAAGTTTACATACACTCAATTAGTATTTGGTAGCATTGCCTTTAAATTTTTTAACTTGGGTCAAATGTTTTGGGTGGCTTTCCACAAGCTTCCCACAATAAGTTGGGTGAATTTTGGCCCATTCCTCCTGACAGAGCTGGTGTAACTGAGTCAGGTTTGTTGGCCTCCTCGCTCGCACACGCTTTTTCAGTTCTGTCCACACATTTTTCATAGGATTGAGGTCAGGGCTTTGTGATGGCTACTCCAATACCTTGACTTTGTTGTCCTTAAAACATTTTGCCACAACTTTGGAAGTATGCTTGGGGTCATTGTCCATTTGGAAGACCCATTTGTGACCAAGCTTTAACTTTAACTGATGCCTTGAGATGTTGCTTCAATATATCCACGTAATTATCCGTCCTCATGATGCACCAGTCCTTCCTGCAGCAAAGCACCCCCACAGCATGATGCTGCCACCCCCTTGCTTCATGGTTGGGATGGTGTTCTTAGGCTTGCAAGCCTCCCCCTTTTTCCTCCAAATACAACAATGGTCATTATGGCCAAACAGTTCTATTTTTGTTTCATCAGACCAGATTACATTTCTCCAAAATGTACAATCTTTGTCCCCATGTGCAGTTGCAAACCATAGTCTGGCTTTTTATAACGGTTTTGGAGCAGTGGCTTCTTCCTTGCTGAGCGGCCTTTCAGGTTATGTCGATATAGGACTCGTTTTACTGTGGATATAGATACTTTTGTACCTGTTTCCTCCAGCATCTTCACAAAGGTCCTTTGCTGTTGTTCTAGGATTGATTTGTACATTTCGCACCAAAGTACGTTCATCTCTAGGAGACAGAACGCGTCTCCTTCCTGAGCAGTATGACAGCTGCGTGGTCCCATGGTGTTTATACTTGCATACTATTGTTTGTTCAGATGAACGTGCTACCTTCAGGTGTTTGGAAATTGCTCCCAAGGATGAACCAGACTTGTGGAGGTCTTCAATTTGTTTTCTGAGGTCTTGGCTTATTTCTTTTGATTTTCCCATGATGTCAAGCAATGAGGCATTGAGTTTGAAGGTAGGCCTTGAAATACATCCACAGGTACACCTCCAATTGACTCAAATTATGTCAATTAGCCTATCAGAAACTTCTAAAGCCATGACATCATTTTCTGGAATTTTCCAAGCTATTTAAAGGCACAGTCAACTTAGTGTATGTAAACTTCTGACCCACTGGAATTGTGATACAGTGAAATAATCTGTCTGGAAACAATTGTTGGAAAAATGACTTGTGTCATGCACAAGGTAGATGTCCTACCCGACTTGCCAAAACTATAGTTTGTTAACAAGAAATTTGTGTGGTTGAAAAACAAGTTTTAATGACTCCAATCTAAGTGTATGTAAACTTCCGACTTGGAGGAGGGTTCTATTATACTGAACAAAAATATAAACGCAACATGCAACAATTTCAAAGATTTTACTGAGTTACAGTTAATTTAACGAAATCAGTCAATTGAAATGAATTATGCCCTAATCTATGGATTTCACATGACTGGGAATGCAGATATGCATCTGTTGATCATGGATACCTTAAAAAAAAGGTAGGGGCGTGGATCAGAAAACCAGTCCGTATCTGGTGTGACCACCATTTGCCTCATGCATCACCACACGTCTACTTCGCATAGTTGATCAGGCTGTTGATTGTGGCCTGTGGAATGTTGTCCCACTCCTCTTCAATGGTTGTGCGAAATTGCTGGACATTGGCGGGAACCGGAACATGCTGTTGTACACGTTGATCCAGAGCATCCCAAACATGCTCAATGGGTCACATATCTGGTGAGTATGCAGCAAAAGGTGCGCAAAAAGTGTGCCTGTGTAATGAGCATGCTGTTTAATCAGCTTCTTGATATGCCACTCCTGTCAGATGGATAGATTATTTTGGCAAAGGAATTGTGTACACAACAATTGAGAGAAATAAAGATTTTGTGCCTATGGAACATTTCTGGGATCTTTTATTTCAGCTCATGAAACATGGGACCAACACTTTACATGGTATCTTTATATTTTTGTTCAGTGTATATGCGTTCTTCTATACTGTTTCTTGTTCAACACAGAGGTGTATATTCTAGTACTTTTAAAGTTCTTTTTCTTGTCTCTGCAGCCAGACGACCTCCACCCACGACACGCCCCAACATGCTGAGGCCCTGACACCTCTGGGCTGAGTGGGCTGGGAGAAGCCCCTCACCCCTCATAGCTAAGCTCTTCAGGACTATATGGGGTAGGGCGGAGCAGAGAAACAAGTACAATATCCATTTTATACTCTATACAGGTATGCTGGAGCCACCAAAGGTTCCTGTAGAGATAGGACGCGTCTGTCTTAGCTTGTGGAACCGTGCTGGAAATTTGGTTTGAAATTAAAATATCTAAGCCAGCCTACACTGTAACAGAAAACTGTAATTTATACGATAATATGGGCTATTATCAACAGTCAAATACTGTGAAATGTTTTACTGCAGCATACTATAAATTATGGTGCATTATGGGACACATTTGTGGGCGGGGAAAGAACTGCTGTATTTCTAATGGTACTGTAATTCCATCCCACAGAATACAGTACTGTACCGTATATTTGGAGTGGTATGTTTTTTTCTGTCTCATTAATATATTTTGAGGCATGCCTTGTAAGAGGCTAAGTTTGTTGCAGCCGTTAGTGAGAGTGCTGTACCAATTTAACTGATAGTTGTGTCCCATCAAATTTAAATGTATAGGAGACGGATTGGGGTGGCAGTAAGTCTTAAACCTTTAATGGTTGAGCATTTTGCCATGTCTTTTTGATCTGTTTTGCCCTGTAGTCACTGCCAGGTTAGTATTTCGCATTGTGTTACGGGGCGGCAGGGTAGCCTAGTGGTTAGAGTGTTGGGCTAGTAACTGGAAGGTTGCAAGTTCAAATCCCCGAGCTGACAAGGTACAAATCTGGTGTTCTGCCCCTGAACAGGCAGTTAACCCACTGTTCCTAGGCTGTCATTGAAAAGAAGAATTTGTTCTTAACTGACTTGCCTAGTTAAATAAAGGTCTAAAAATTTAGTATTTCATTAGGATCCCTATTAGCAGCAGCTGATACTCTTCCTGGGATCCAAACAGGAACAAAACAACAAAAATAGTCTACATCAAAAATAAAACAACATTTTTTTTTCACCTTTATTTAAACAGGTCGGCCAGTTGAGAACAAGTTCTCATTTATAACTGCGACCCAGCCAAGATAAAGCAAAGCAGTGCGACAAAAAACAACAACACAGAGTTACACGTGGGATAAACAAAAGTACAGTCAATAACACAATAGAAAAATCTATAGGCCATAGTAGCGAAGTAATAGATGTGCAGATGATGATGTGCAAGTAGATGTACTGGTGTGCAAAAGAGCAAAAAAAAAGTTAATAAAAACAATATGGGGATGAGGTAGGTAGTTGGATGGGCTATTTACAGATGGGCTGTGTACAGCTGCAGTGATGGGTAAGCTGCTCAGATAGCTGATCCTTAAAGTAAAGTGAGGGAGATATAAGTCTCCAACTTCAGCGATTTTTGCAATTCGTTCTAGTCATTGGCAGCAGAGAACTGGAAGGAAAGCTTTGGGGATGACCTGCTGGAGAGCGGTTATGGTGACCTGTGAGCTGAGATAAGGTGACGCTTTACCTAGCAAAGACTTATAGATGACCTGGAGCCAGTGGGTCTGGCGACGAATATGTAGAGAGGGCCAGCTGATGAGAGCATACAGGTCGCAGTGGTGGGTGGTATATGGGGCTTTGGTGACAAAACGATTGCATCCAGTTTGCTGAGGCTATTTTGTAAATGACATTGCCGAAGTCGAGGATCAGTAGGATAGTCAGTTTTACGAGGGTATGTTTGGCATCGTGAGTGAAGGAGGCTTTGTTGAGAAACAGGAAGCCGATTGGAGATGCTTAATATGAGTCTGTAAGGAGAGTTTACAGTCTAGCCAGACACCTAGGTATTTGTAGTCCACATATTCTAAGTCAGAACCGTCCAGAGTAGTGATGCTAGTTGGGGAGGTGGGTGCGGGCAGCGATCGGTTGAAGAGCATGCATTTAGTTTTACTAGCGCTTAAGAGCAGTTGGAGGCCACGGAAGGAGTGTTGTATGGCATTGAAGCTTGTTTGGAGGTTTGTTGACCCAAGTGTCCAAAGAAGGGCCAGATGTATACAGAATGGTGTCGTCTGCGTAGAGGTGGATCAAAGAATCACCCGCAGAAAGAGCGACATTGTTGATGTATACAGAGAAAAGAGTTGGACCGAGAATTGAACCCTGTGGCACCCCATAGAGACTGCCAGAGGTAAGGTGATTGGCAGAGTCGAAAGCCTTGGCCAGGTCGATGAAGACGACTGCACAGTACTGTCTTTTATCGATGGCGGTTATGATATCGTTTAGTACCTTGAGCGTGTCTGAGGTGCACCCTTGACCAGCTCGGAAACTGGATTGCAGGTACGGTGGGATTCGAAATGGTCAGTGATCTGTTTGTTCACTGACCATTTTTGTTCACTGATCAGGCAGGGCAGGATGGATATACTGTAGGTCTATAACAGTTTGGGTCTAGAGTGTCACCCCCTTTGAAGAAGTGGATGACCGCGGCAGCTTTCCAATCTTTAGGAATCGTGGATGATACGAAAGAGAGGTTGAACAGACCGGTAATAGAGGTTGCAACAATGGCGGCGGATAATTTTAGAAAGAGAGGGTCCAGTCCTCCCGGGTGGCGCAGTGGTATAGGGCACTGCATCGCAGCGCTAGCTGTGCCACCAGAGACTCGGGGTTCGCGCCCAGGCTCTGTCGCAGCCGGCCGCAACCAGGAGGTCCGTGGGGCGACGCACAATTGGCCTAGCGTCGTCCGGGTTAAGGAGGGTTTGGCCAGTAGGGATATCCTTGTCTCATCGCGCACCAGCGACTCCTGTGGCGGACCGGGTGCAGTGCGCACTAACCAAGGTAGCCAGGTGCACGGTGTTTCCTCGGACACATTGGTGCGGCTGGCTTCCGGGTTGGATGTGCGCTGTGTTACGAAGCAGTGCGGCTTGGTTGGGTTGTGTTTCGGAGGATGCATGGCTTTCGACCTTTGTCTCTCCCGAGCCCGTACGGGAGTTGTAGCAATGAGACAAGATAGTAATTACTAACAATTGGATACCACGAAATTGCAGAGAAAAGGGGGTAAACATGTTTAAAGAAGTAAAAAAAGAGAGGGTCCAGATTGTCTAGCCCAGCTGATTTGTACGGGTCCAGGTTTTGCAGCTCTTTCAGAACATCTGCTATCTCACCTTTCCTAGTAAATCATCATTCTAATATTGTAATACCTCCCTCCATTCTACCATGGTGCCTCACTAGGGACTGAACCTCACCCATCTGCAAAATTTCTACAGAAATTTCCCCACAAAATACTTTTTCTTTACCCAAGAGCACAATGATATTTCCTATTGACCGACTGTGGTCCTTCAAATCCCCCAGCAATAAAGCTTGCAGGTCCAACTGCACCCTGATATTATGACATAATAACCATTCCCGAACCCAACTCCAAAAACAAGCCACCGATGGACAGTACCAATAGAGATGCTCTATTGATTCTGTTTCCGCGAGTCTGCACCGGTCTGACTGTTCCACATACTGAGCATACTTTTTGTAGCGAGAATTGTATATTATAGCTTAAATTGAAAAGAAAGCATTGATGCGTCAATTGTTGTTTTGCACATCAGTTCATAAACCCGATGCCATTTTTGTAGCAGAGATGTGATGAGTTGGTTATAATTTTGTATTGAGCATTCATCTCCATACACCTTGATTAATTGCATGTGTGTGGGGTGGAAATTCAACACCGGGGGACACCTAAAGTCAATCTTAAATGAATCACTATATTTTCAGCCGGCTGGAAAGGTTACAACAAACTCTGCACACTGTACAGGTCTATCAGAAAACTCAGCTTGGGCAGTCCCAACAATTGTCTTATATACGGCTATGCACTGACAAGTTATATTTGCATAATTCCTTCATTCCTACCGGTGGCTCGCACATGCGACTGACCAATACCTCTTGAGGCTCTCTCTCTCTCTCCAAGTTGAAACCTTGAAACTGAGATACCTCGGTTGTTCCCATAGCAATATTCTGGGCGTACTGCCAAGTTAAGGATCAGTGATAGTGAGGATTCCTCCATATACGATCAGTCAGTCACCTGCATGAACCCATCTAATTGGTCACAATAAGTAGTACTGATCTTGATTGATTTTTGATACACAAACATAACACCTCCCTTACATGTGACATAATTCTACCATCGTTGTTTACAATGTAATTCATAAACATGATACCTTCCTTTCGTGTTCTCTCCAAGAAGATTGCTTTATCCTCTATCAGTTCATTGGAGTTTTGCCATATTATTTGCTGTAATATATGTTTTGCCACTTCTGTAGGATAAAATTGGAATTGTAGCCAACTCTGTATAGCTTCATTTAAAAATAAGAATACTTTAAAACAGGGTTACATTGTCAATCCACTGGAAATTGATAGTTGTAATCTGTATAACAGCAAAGAGCCCTTTTTAAACATTGGATGTGCCTCTCTTAGTAGCCTACTGGAAAACCAGTTTGGATTTTGATAAAGTTTCAGTGTAATTCCATGATATTTAATAGTTTTTGCAGAAAAATGAATTCATTATATATATATACCCATTTAAATGTATCTGGTTTTCCATTCTAAATAAAAATTACATTTGCTCACAATTTGAAAAAATATTATTCTGGACTATGTAGCGCCATCAATAGATATTTAAACTGCGATATCACTATAGAATTAATCAGGGTAATTTTCATGTAACTTTTCCGGGATATGTACACCAAGCAAATAAACTGAACCATCCACCCATTTAATCGGGAGACCACATAGCAATTTAAAGTCTGTCTTTTAGAGACCCAATCCGTAATATAGTACATGTATTATACTTGAGATTTAATCCAGATAAACTGGAGAAACGATCCAGGTCCTCAATAAGACTGTTCAGGTGTGAAAATTGAACGCAAGAGAACTTGAATCATCGGTATACATTGATACCTTGGATCTAATTTTTATAGCAAACAATTCAATAGCCATAACAAACAAGTAATGTATGGTGATAGTGGGCAACCGTGTTTTTCTCAGGTAAATAACCATTATTTAGTATTTTACATAAGAAGTTTGCTATAAAGATAGTCCCTGCATTCTCATAGTTTTCAATGATTCTTAGTAATTGTCTCCTATCTCCAATATATCTTCCTTTTAAGAATCCTGTCTAATCGTGATTGATAATATCTGTTAAGACTTTAAGACCTTTTTAATTCGATGAGCAATAAATTTGCCCAATATTTTTGCATCGTAACATTGAATAGTGAGGGGCCTCAATTTTTTTTGCAAGACTGTCCCCCTGGCTCCTGCTTCAGTAGGATAGAAATCATCCCCTCTTTGGTGTCAGACAGTTTATCATGTACAGTTGAAGTCGGAAGATGACATACACTTAGGTTGGAGTCATTAAAGCTAGTTTTTCAACCACTCCACAAAATTCTTGTTAACAAACTATAGTTTTGGCAAGTTGGTTAGGACATCTACTTTCTGCATGACAAGTCATTTTTCCAAAAATTGTTTACAGACAGATTATTTCACTTATAATTCACTGTTTCACAATTCCAGTGGGTCAGAAGTTTACATACACTAAGTTGACTGTGCCTTTAAACAGCTTGGAACATTTCAGATAATGGTGTCATGGCTTTAGAAGCTTCTGATAGGCTAATTGACATAATTTGAGTCAATCGGAGGTGTACCTGTGAATGTATTTCAAGACCTACCTTCATATTAAGTGCCTCTTTGCTTGACATCATGGGGAAATCAAAAGCCAAGACCTAAAAAAAAAAATTGTAGACCTCCACAATTCTGGCTCATCCTTGGGAGCAATTTCCAAATGCCTGAAGGTACCACGGCCATGTGTACAAACAATAGTACACAAGTATAAACACCATGGGACCACACAGCTGTCATACCGCTCAGGAAGAAGACACGTTCTGTCTCCTAGATATGAACGTAGTTTGGTGCGAAAAGTGCAAATCAATCCCAGAACAACAGCAAAGGACCTTGTGAAGATGCTGGAGGAAACAGGTACAAAAGTATCTATATCCACAGTAAAATGAGTCCGATATCGATATAACCTGAAAGGCTGCTCAGCAAGGAAGAAGCCACTGCTCCAAAACCGCCATAAAAAAGCCAGACTACGTTTTGCAACTGCACATGGGGACAAAGATTGTACGTTTTGGAGAAATGTCCTCTGGTCTGATGAAACAAAAATAGAACTGTTTGGCCATAATGGCCATTGTTATGTTTGGAGGTTAAAGGGGGAGGCTTGCAAGCCAAAGAACACCATCCCAACCATGAAGCATGGGGGTGGCAGCATCATGTTGTGGCGTTGCTTTGCTGCAGTAGGGACGGGTGCACTTCACAAAATAGATGGCACCATGGGGACGGAAAATTACGTGGATATAATGAAGCAACATCCCAAGACATCAGTCAGGAAGTTAAAGCTTGGTCGCAAATGGGTCTTCCAAATGGACAATGACCCCAAGCATGCTTCCAAAGTTGTGGCAAAATGGCTTAAGGACAACAAAGTTAAGGTTTTGGAGTGGCCATCGCAAAGCCCTGACCTCAATCCTATAGAAAATTTGTGGGCAGAACTGAAAAAGCATGTGCAAGCAAGGAGGTCTACAAACCTGACTCAGTTACACCAGCTCTGTCAGGAGGAATGGAACAAAATTTCCCCAACTTATTGTGGGAAGCTTGTGGAAGGTTACCTGAAATGTTTGACCCAAATTAAACAATTTAAAGGCAATGCTACCAAATACTAATTGAGTGTATGTAAACTTCTGAACCACTAAGAATGTGATGAAATAAATAAAAGCTGAAATAAATGATTCTCCTCTACTATTATTCTGAGATTTCACATTCTTAAAATAAAGTGGTGATCCTAACTGACCTAAGACAGGGAATTTTTACTAGCATTAAGTGTCAGCAATTGCAAAAAAAACTGAGTTTAAATGTATTTGGCTAAGGTGTATGTAAACTTCTGACTTCAACTGTATGAATAATGAAAACTAGTAGTGGATCTTTCAATAATTCATCAAACTTTTGATACATACTCAAAAATATATCAAATGCAACATGTCATGTTTTGGGCCCATGTTTCGTGAGATGAAATAACATATCCCAATGTTCCGAATGCACAAAACGCTTGTTTCTCAAAAATGTTGTGCAGAAATTTGTTGACATCCCTGTTGGTGAGCATTTCTCCTTTCCCCATATAATCCATCCACCTGACGTGTGGCATATCAAGAAGCTGATTAAACAGAATGATCATAACACAGGTGCACTTTTTGCTGGGGGCAATAAAAGGCCACTCTAAAATGTGCAGTTTTGTCACACAACACAATGCCACAGATGTCTCAAATTTTGAGGGGTTGTGGTTGTGAAGAGTATGAGCAGGCACAAGCTACGGACAATGAACACAATTGCATTTTATTGATGGCAATTTGAATGCAAAGAGATACCTTGACGAGATCCTGAGGCCCATTCTTGTGCCATTCTTCCGCCGCCATAACCTCATGTTTCAGTATGATAATGCATGGCCCCACAATCTGAAAATGTCCAAGTTCTTCCATGGCCTGCATACTCATCAGACATGTCAACCATTGAGCATGTTTGGGATGCTGTGGATCGAAGTGTACGACAGCATGTTCCAGTTCCCACCAATATCCAGCAACTTTGCACAGCCATTGAAGAGGAGTGTGACTACATTCCACAGGCCACAATCAACAGCCTGATCAACTATGCGAAGGAGATGTGTGGTGATGCATGAGGCAAATGGTGGTCACACCAGATACGGACTGGTTTTCTGATCCACGTCCCTACCTTTTTTTGAAGGTATCCGTGACCAACAGATGCATATCTGTATTGCCAGTCATGTGAAATCCATAAATTAGTTCATAATTAATTTCAATTGACTGATTTCGTTAAATTAACTGTAACTCAGTAAAATCTTTGAAATTGTTGCATGTTGCGTTTATATTTTTGTTCAGTATAATAGAACCCTCCTCCATCCTTATCTTCGGAATGTATACTTCTGAGAGTGTGAGACAATAAAGTAGCGTAGTTCTAACTGTAAATTCACAAGGAACTGCATCATAAGTCATTGAATGCTGCAAAGCCCGTTTTGCAATGTGAAGAATTTGGCTCATAGAAAAGGAAACTCAGAAGATAACGGGAGGAAGTTATCTACACGGAAGTGCTACAGAACCCAGACTTTTGCAATACAGTTGGAAGATCCCATATCAGTCAGAAATTCTGAAATTCCAGGGAGTAGAGGGAAGTGTAAGGGAAGTGTCCAGGGAGTAGGGTCTTAGGGTCTCTACTTTCTGGATGGGCCTTTGTTTCTGTCTGTTGCCCCACTCCTCCTACAGATGGAGACAAAAGACATCAAAACCAAAAGAGAATTGAACTTTTCTTGTGTCCAATCAGGTTGTTTTTAGGTTTGTTTTCAACGACCTGTGGTTAAATCAGTTTGGTGAAACTTTCCGATTGTTGCAGATAGAAAGATATGAAATGATACAAGACAGTGAGTCATATTTGTCCAACAAAATCTATTTATATCTGTAGATTGTGTAAAGTTGCACTCTAATGAATAGATGTTGTGCACAAATTTGTTTACATCCCTGTTAGAGAGCATTTCTCCTTTGACAAGATAATCCATCCACCTGACAGATGTGGCATTTCAAGAAGCTGATTAAATAGCATGCTCATTACATAGGTGCACCTTGTGTTGGGGACAATAAAAGGCCACTCTTGTGCAGTTTTGTCACACAACACAATGCCACAAGTTTTGAGGGGGTGGGCAATTGGCATGCTGACTGCAGGAACACCCAACAGAACTGTTGTCAGAGAATTGAATGTTAATTTCTCTACCATGTACACTGCTCAAAAAAATAAAGGGAACACTTAAACAACACAATGTAACTCCAAGTCAATCACACTTCTGTGAAATCAAACTGTCCACTTAGGAAGCAACACTGATTGAAAATAAATTTCACATGCTGTTGTGCAAATGGAATAGACAACAGGTGGAAATTATAGGCAATTAGCAAGACACCCCCAATAAAGGAGTGGTTCTGCAGATGGTGACCACAGACCACTTCTCAGTTCCTATGCTTCCTGGCTGATGTTTTGGTTACTTTTGAATGCTGGCGGTGCTTTCACTCTAGTGGTAGCATGAGACAGAGTCTACAACCCACACAAGTGGCTCAGGTAGTGCAGCTCATCCAGGATGGCGCATCAATGCGAGCTGTGGCAAGACGGTTTGCTGTGTCTGTCAGCTTGGTGTCCAGAGCATGGAGGCGCTACCAGGAGACAGGCCAGTACATCAGGAGATGTGGAGGAGGCCGTAGGAGGGCAACAACCCAGCAGCAGGACCGCTACCTCCGCCTTTGTGCAAGGAGGAGCAGGAGGAGCACTGCCAGAGCCCTGCAAAATGACCTCCAGCAGGCCACAAATGTGCATGTGTCTGCTCAAACGGTCAGAAACAGACTCCATGAGGGTGGTATGAGGGCTCGACGTCCACAGGTGGGGGTTGTGCTTACAGCCCAACACCGTGCAGGACGTTTGGCATTTGCCAGAGAACACCAAGATTGGCAAATTTGCCACTGGCGCCCTGTGCTCTTCACAGATGAAAGCAGGTTCACACTGAGCACATGTGACAGATGTGACAGAGTCTCCATGGAGACGCCATGGAGAATCTTCTGCTGCCTGCAACATCCTCCAGCATGACCGGTTTGGAGGTGGGTCAGTCATGGTGTGGGGTGGCATTTCTTTGGGGGGCCGCACAGCCCTCCATGTGCTCGCCAGAGGTAGCCTGACTGCCATTAGGTACAGAGATGAGATCCTCAGACCCCTTGTGAGACCATATGCTGGTGCGGTTGGCCCTGGGTTCCTCCTAATGCAAGACAATGCTAGACCTCATGTGGCTGGAGTGTGTCAGCAGTTCCTGCAAGAGGAAGGCATTGATACTATGGACTGGCCCACCCGTTCCCTAGACCTGAATCCAATTGAGCACATCTGGGACATCATGTCTCGCTCCATCCACCAAACTGTGGTTGCACCACAGACTGTCCAGGAGTTGGCGGATGCTTTAGTCCAGGTCTGGGAGGAGATCCCTCAGGAGACCATCCCCCACCTCATCAGGAGCATGCCCAGGCGTTGTAGAGAGGTCATACAGGCACGTGGAGGCCACACACACACTACTGAGCCTAATTTTGACTTGTTTTAAGGACATTACATCAAAGTTGGATCAGCCTGTAGTGTGGTTTTCCACTCCAAATCCAGACCGCTATGGGTTGATAAATTTGATTTCCAATTATCATTTTTGTGTGATTTTAATGTCAGCACATTCAACTATGTAAAGAAAAATGTATTTCATAAGAATCTTTCATTCATTCAGATCTAGGATGTGTTATTTTAGTGTTCCTTTATTTGTTTGAGCAGTGTACATCAAACTGGCCTCACAACCGCAGACCACGTGTAACCACGCCAGCCCCAGGACATCCACATCCAGCTTCTTCACCTGGGGAAACATCTGAGGAGGGGGAAAGGGGGTGCTGAGGGGTATTTATGTCCTTCATAAAGCCCTTTGTGGAGAAAAACCATATCGGATTGGTTGTGCCTGGCTGCTCAGTGGGAGGGCCTATGCCCTCCCAGCCCCACCCATGGCTGCACCTCTGCCCAGTCATATGAAATCTATAGATTAAGGTCTAATGCATTTATTTCAATGGACTGATTTCCTTCTATTAACTGTAACTCTGTAAAAATGTTGCATTTATATTTTTGTTCAGTATATTTCAATTGGAATGCCATCAAGGCCAGGGGTCCCCGTCTGAAATAGTCCGTTGCCAACTGTAGCTGTGTTGCAGCGAGTTTAACCTGATTTTTAAGGAAAATAATATCACAACACTCTTCCTCAAGTTTTATATGAATTAAACCAGATATTTCCTGGAGAAGTTCCTCAAACTCCTTTTGGTTTGCGTCTAAACTATTCAGTACTTCTGTAGAACATGCGTCCACACCATTGATGTGCAATGTTAGTTCTACTTCTGCTGTAAGTCTTTTCTATGAATAAATTCAGCATATTGACATGTCCCGCCGTGCACCATCTGTGACTTATAGGAAGATTTGAACCCACATATCCCCTTTCCTGCAGTCTTAACATTATTAATATTCTTCAGAATATCATAATTAATGAACATAGTTTTTTTTTTTACTTGTAGAAATTCCCATGTTTCTATGTCAAAGAGTTTTGTTATATTTCAGTCTTCTGTGATGTACAGTACCAGTCAAAAGCTTGGACACACCCACTCATTCAAGGGTTTCTTTATTTTTTTAAACTATTTTCTACATTGTAGAATAATAGTGAAGACATCAAAACTATTAAATAACACACATGGAAACAAATAGTAACCAAAAAGGTGTTAAACAAATCAAAATATGTTTTATATTTGAGATTCTTCAAAGTAGCCACCCTTTGACTTGATGACAGCTTTGCACACGCTTGGCATTCTCTCAACCAGCTTCATGAGAAAGTCACCTGGAATGTGTTTCAATTAACAGGTGTGCCTTGTTAAAAAAGTTATAAAGTCATATCTCAGACTGGCCAATAAAAATAAATGATTAAGATGGGCAAAAGAACACAGACACTGGACAGAGGAACTCTGCCTAGAAGGCCAGCACCGCCTCCTCACTGTTGGTGGGTACTATTTAATGAAGCTGCCAGTTGAGGACTTGAGAGGCATCTGTTTCTCAAACTATACACTCTAATGTACTTGTCCTCTTGCTCAGTTGTGCACCGGGGCCTCCCACTCCTCTTTCTATTCTGGTTAGTGCCAGTTTGAGCTGTTCTGTAGAGGGAGTACGTCAACAGCGAAGAGTAGCAACCCTTTGCCTTGATGACAGCTTTGCGCACTCTTGGCATTCTTTCAACCAGCTTCATGAGGTAGTCACCTGGAATGCATTTCAATTAACAGGCGTGCCTTGTTAAAAATGTATTTGTGTAATTTCTTTCCTTCTTAATGCTTTTGAGCCAATCAGCTGCGTTGTGACAAGGTAGGGGTGGTATACAGAAGATAGCCCTATTTGGTAAAAGACCAAGTCCATATTATGGCAAGAATAGCTCAAATAAGCAAAGAGAAATGACAGTCCATTACTTTAAGACGTGAAGGTCAGTCAAGTGCAACGTTTCTTCAAGTGCAGTCGCAAAAACCATCAAGCACTATGAAGAAACAGGAAAGGAAGACCGAGTTACCTCTGCTGCAGGTGATAAGTTCATTAGAATTAACTGCACCTCAGATTGCAGCCCAAATAAATTCTTCACAGAGTTCAAGTAACAGACACATCTCAACATTGGCTGTTCAGAGAAGTCTGTATGAATCAGGCCTTCATGGTCGAATTACTGAAAGAAACCACTAGTAAAGGACACCAATAAGAAAAAGAGACTTGCTTGGGCCAAGAAACACAGGCAATGGGCATTAGACTGTGGAAATCTGCCCTATGGCTGATGAGTCCAATATTATTTTGTTCTAACCGCTGTGTCTTTGTGAGACACAGTATAGGTGAACGGATGATCTCTGCATGTGTAGTTCCCACCATGAAGCATGGAGAAGGTCTGATGTTTGGTGGTGGTTTGCTGGTGACACTCTCAGTGATTTATTTAGAATTCAAGGCACTCTTTAACCAGCATTGCTACCATAGCATTCTGCAGCAATACGCCATCCCATCTGGTTTGCGCTTAGTGGGACTATCATTTTCAACAGGACAATGACCCAAAACACACCTCCAGGCTGTGTAAGGGGCTATTTGACCAAGAAGGAGAGTGATGGAGTGCTGCATCAGATGACCTGGCCTCCACAATCACCCGACATCAACCCAATTGAGATGGTTTGGGATGAGTTGGACTGCAGAGTGAAGGAAAAGCAGCCAACAACTGCTCAGCATATGTGTGAACTCCTTCAAGTCTGTTGGAAAAGCATTCCTCATGAAGGTGGTTGAGAGAATGCCAAGGCAAAGGGTGGCTACTTTGAAGAATCTCATAATATATTTTATATATTTTTTTATATTTTATATATTTTTATTTGTTTAACACTTTTTGGTTACTACATGATTCCATATGTGTTATTTCATAGTTTATGTCTTCACTATTATTCTACAATGTAGAAAATGGTCAAAATAAAGAAAAACCCTGGAATAAGTACCAAACTTTTGACTGGTACTGGATATAAAGTGTAATATTGGGATGCAAACTCGAAATGTAATACATTTCAAGCCCATAACCATGTGTGTGTGAGGTGTATACTTTTGTTTCAAAGTAGATTGGTTTAAGACCAAGAAACACTGTGTGACCCTGATTTAGCCCACTGCAGTAAAAGGTTAACCCCAACATTTCACCATCATTGTAAAGCCCTAGTTATTTGGTTGCTTAGACAAAGACAAGATTATTATTTATTTCATGTGATTAGTTTTAAGGTAAACATTTATTTATGTTTGTCCCTCATTTTAAATCAACCCTGTTATGTGAACTGAACTCTATTACAAGTGAAACTATTTATTTATAAATATTTTTTTCAAAATAAATATTTAACATCTAAAACGTAAACTCAAAGTGTGAAAGCAGGTGAACGAACTGGTTCTACTCCTTTTGGCAATTTTCTCGTGTTTTGTGGTAGACAACTGAGCGGATTGAGCATAACACTTCAACCCTGTTACCCAAAGTCAGTTGTTGACAATGTGAGGACGTTGGTAAAATGAAAAAATGCAGAGTCAGGCGCAGGACACAGTTCTGAGTAATCATCCAAATTTTTAATTTTATTTTACCTTTATTTAACCTTTATTTAACCAGGCAAGTCAGTTAAGAACACATTCTTATTTTCAATGACGGCCTCGGAACAGTGGGTTAACTGCCTGTTCAGGGGCAGAACGACAGATCTGTACCTTGTCAGCTCAGGGGTTTGAACTCACAACCTTCCGGTTACTAGTCCAACGCTCTAACCACTAGGCTACCCTGCCGCCCCAAATAAGTAAGATTCCAACAAGGAACAAATACAAATAATCCCAAGCACGAACAATGAGAACCCACATGACAAACAATAACGCACAAAACAGAGAGGGAAATCAGAGGGTTAAATAAGGAACATAATTAATGGAATAGAAACCAGGTGTGTATGATCAAGACAAATAAAACATAGATCGGTGGTGTCTAGAAAGCCGGTGCCGTCTACCGCCGAACACCGCCCGAAGAAGGAGAGGGACCAACTTCGGCCTTGACCCGCAGCTCCAGCAGCGCGCCGACCTTGTTCAATCTCCTCAGGACTTTAAATGGCCCCAAAAACCGTGGACCCAGCTTCCGGCAGGGCAGGTTTCGGGTCGAGAGAAACTGCAGCGAAACTGCTGTGGCGGTTGGCACTCGCCTTCTGCCGCCTGATGGCCCATTGTAAATGCACATGAGCAGCGTCCCATGTCGCCTCCGAGTGCCAAAACCATTCATCCACCGCAGGAGCCTCGATCTGGCTCTGATGCCAAGGTGCCAGGACCGGCTGATAACCTAGCACACACTGGAAAGGGTTAGTGGAAGAGTGGGAAGGGAGTTTTGGGCCAGGGGATAAAAACCGACCACTCCCCCGGCCAATCCTGGCAATAGGACCGCAGAAACCTACCCACATCCTGGTTTACGCTCTCCGCCTGCCCGTTACTCTCGGGGACGAAAACCTGAGGTGGGGCTAACCGAGACCCCCAGGCATTCCATAAACGCCCTCCAGACTTTAGACTTGAATTGGGGACCCCGATCAGAAACTATATCCTCAGGCACCCCGTAGTGCCAGAATACGTGGGTGAACAGGGCCGCCTCAGTCTGTAGAGCCGTAGGGAGACCGGGCAAAGGAAGGAGAAGGCAGGACTTACAAAACCAATCCACAACGACTAGGATCGTGGTTTTACCCCGTGATGGGGGATGATCCATCACGAAATCCACTGATCGGCGTGACCACGGTCGTTGTGGAATGGGAAGAGGCTGTAATTTCCCTCTGGGCAGGTGTCTAGGTGCCTTGCACTGTGCGCACACCGAACAGGAGGAAACATAAACCCTCACGTTCTTAACTAAAGTAGGCCACCAGTACTTCCCAGCAAGACAGCGCACTGTCCGACCGATGCCAGGATGCCTCGAATAGGGTGATGTGTGGGACCAACAGATCAAACGATTGCGGACATCAAACGGAACGTACAGACGCCCAGCTGGGGGAGTGGGCTCTGCACGTGACGCCCGCTCGATGTCCGCGTCCACCTCCCATACCACCGGTGGCACCACATTCTGGGAACCTGGTCTGTAGGATAGAGTGAAAACAAAGCGACTGAAAAACATGGCCGACCTCGTCTGGCGAGGGTTCAGTCTCCTAGCTGCCCGAATGTACTCCAGATTGCGGTGGTCATTCCAAATGAGGAAAGGGTGTTTTAGCCCCCTCAATCCAATGTCTCCACGCTTTCAGTGCCCTGACAACAGCCAATAGATGCCGGTCCCCCACATCATAGTTCGCTCCGCCGGGCTGAGCTTCTTCGAAAACAAAGCGTTGAGAAAGCACAGCTCCTATCCCAGCCTCGGACGCATCCACCTCTACTATTAACGCTAAGGAGGGATCAGGATGAGCCAACACAGGAGCCGAGGTAAACAGAGCCTTCAAGTGACCAAAAGCCCTGTCCGCCTCCGCTGATCACTGCAGTCGCACTGGTCCCCACTTCAGCAAAGAGGTAATGGGAGCCGCTACTTGACCAAAACCCCGGATAAATCTCCAGTAGTAGTTGGTAAACCCTAAGAACCACTGCATCTCCTTTACCGTAGTTGGAATCGGCCAATTACGCATGGCTGAAATGCGGTCATTCTCCATCTCCACCCCTGACGCTGAAAAGTGGTACCCTAGGAAGGAGATGGACTGTTGGAAAAACAGACAATTCTCAGCCTTGATGTACAGGTCATGCTCCAACAGTCAACCAAGCACCCTGCGGACCAGAGACACATGCTCGGCGCGTGTAGCGGAGTATATTAGAATGTCATCTATATACACCACTACACCCTGCCCGTGCAGGTCCCTGAAAGACTTGTCAACAAAAGATTGGAAAACTGATGGAGCATTCATTAACCTGTACTGCATGACTAGATATTCATAGTGCCCAGATGTAGTGCTAAAAGCCATCTTCCACTCATCCCCTCCCTTGATACGCACCAGGTTGTAAGCGCTCCTGAGGTCCAATTTTGTGAAGAAGCGCGCCCCGTACAATAACTCTGTCATACTGGCTATGAGAGGTAGTGGGTAACTGTATTTTATTGTGATCTGATTCAAACCTCGATAGTCAATACACGGGCGCAAACCTCCACCCGTCTTCACAAAAAAGATACTTGAGGAGACAGGTGAAATGGAAGGCCGAATGCATCCCTGTCCCAGAGATTCGGTGACATATGTTTCCATAGCCACCGTCTCCTCCTGTGACAGAGGATACACGTGACTCCTGGGAAGTGCAGCATCTACCAGAAGATTTATGCACAATCCCCCCGTCGATGGGGTGGTAATAAAGTCGCCTTCTTTTTACAGAAGGCGAGAGCCAAATCTGCATATGCATGGGGGAATGTGCATGGTGGATACCTGGTTTGGACTCTCCACCGTAGTGGCACCTAAGGAAACACCTACACACCTCCCTGAGCACTGATGAGACCATCCCTTGAGAGCCCTCTGTTGCCACGAAATAATACGATCATGAGAGGCCAACCAGGGAAGGTCCAACACAACAAGAAACGCAGGAGTCGATCAGAAAGAGACTAATTCTCTCCTCATGATTCTCCTGCGTTATCATACGGAGTGGAGCTGTGACCTCCCTGATTAGCCCTGACCCCAACGGACGACTATCTAAGGCATGTACAGGGAAGGGGACATCAACAGGAACACTAGGAATCCCTAAACTAAGTGCAAAGGTACGATCAATAAAGTTCCCAGCTGTGCCTGAATCTACTAGCGCCCTATACTGGGAAAACTCAGGAAAGGCTACATACAACCACATGTGGGCAACAGGGAGCTCTGGGTGAGGCGTGTGCCTACTCACCTGAGATGATCCACCAGTGCTCCGCCTGCCACCTCGATTACCTGGGAAACCTCCCCAGCACTGACCAGCAGTGTGTCCTCTGCGGCCACAGTTGGTGCAGGGAACGGTCCCCCCTCCGGTCTCCCTCATAGCAGCATCTGCCAGCTCCGTAGGGGTAGGATCAGAGGTGCCGGGGGATGGAACTGACGGACCCCGATTTGGACGTCCGCGGGATGCCAACAGGTTGTCCAGCCGGATGGATAGGTCCACCAGCTGGTCCAGATTAAGGGTGGTGTCCCTGCAGGCTAACTCCCTACGAACGTCCTCACGTAAACTACACCTGTAGCGGTCGATCAGGGCCCGCTCGTTCAATCCTGCGCCAGCGGCCACAGTTCTAAAATCCAGAGCGAACTCATGAGCGCTCCTCATCCCTTGTCTAAAATGGAACAAACGTTCCCCCGCCGCTCTCCCCTCAGGTGGATGATCGAAACGTAGTTGTCCAACGTCGGGCCTTCTTCTCCCCAGATGGCGTTGGCCCAGACCAGTGCTTTTCCAGTCAGACAAGAGATGAGGGCGTTCACTCTCTCGCGTCCTGAGGGAGCTGGCTGAACAGCTGCCAGGTAGAGCTCCAGCTGGAGTAGGAACCCCTGGCACCCGGTCCATCATATGCTCCCGGGATCGAGAGTCGAATTTCACTGGATTCTGATGAAGGAACTATGGATCTCTGGATTGGTTGATGTGAGAGCTGGGAAGGTGCTGATGGGTGAACCGGAAAACCCCCTCTCTCCCATGATACATGGTTTGCAGCACGCGATCCATGGCTGTACCGAGACTATGTAACATGGTCGCGTGCTGCTGAACACACTCCTCCATTGGGAGAGGAAGGCTGGCTGTACCTGCTGACTCCATTTGTTGGTGCATTATTCTGTGAGAAAAAATGCAGAGTCAGGCACAGGACACAGTTCTGAGTAATCATCCAAAATGTACTCCAAAATAAGTAAGATACCAACAAGGAACAAATACAAATAATCCCAAGCACGAACAACGAGAACCCACATGAAAAAACAATAACGCACAAAACAGAGAGGGAAATCAGAGGGTTAAAATAAGGAACATAATTAATGGAATAGAAACCAGGTGTGTATGATCAAGACAAAACAAAACAAAAATGAAACATAGATCGGTAGTGTCTAGAAAGCCGGTGACGTCAACCGCCGAACACCGAGAGGGACCAACTTCGACCGAAGTCGTGACAGACAATAAAAAAATTTGGGTGAAACTTGCATTTAATTACCACTCCCTGTTGCACACAAAAAGCTTCCATTCCCCCTGTCACACAGAGATTCATAGCTGATTTAAGATGAAATTGTCAACCCTGTTACTTTATTTGGCACTTAATTTAGACTTACTATAGTCATTTTTATTTAACCTCGAAATGCATTTAAAAAAAATCACGTTGAAAATATGACAGAATGATAAAATTAGGTGACATCAAATGTTGTTTTTTGACCAAAGTACACTTCTCAAAAGGCATCGTAGTGGTGGAATGACCCACCTAGCAGCCAACATGCTTGCACCAATCCCATGTAATTACAGTAAAATACTGTGAAATACAAACCCCATCCCTCCTCAATGAATTCCATTCACTCACTCAATTATTTGCTCATATCGATTACAGTAGCATTTACTTTTGTACAGTATAATGTAGGAAATTCCATGGTATTGTACTGTGTCATTACACAGTACTTGCTTTGATACTGTATTTAGATTACAGTAGATGTACTGCAATATGGAATACAGTACCTGACCACTAGTTGCTTATAAGTTACTGTCAAATGCGCTGCAACCCGTTACATTGTAGTACGATTCAGGTTAGCCCTATAGTGTAAATCTGGTATGAGTATAGTGACACTGGTATTGGAAGAAAATAGCCACATTTCTCTCAAACGACTCTGGGAAGACTGGTGTTTCCCTCTATTCCTCCAGAATGACGGTGGTTTAGCACATCAGCACCTGGCCTAAAAATGAGCTCCCAGACTAAAGTTTGATGGATGCATGGCTGCTTTCCCTTTCTTGTCATGTGAGACTGTGGAAACTTCCGGGAGCTAGTCTCAGAAATCCCAGACCTTGGCACTACGTAAGCCTAGATTTCCAGAGTCGACTCTCTCTCTCATAGAGCAAAAACATGTATTTGCATAAAAAGCATAAACTGCACACCCTTAGGGGAATGTTATATGATTTGACACACTCCCTCAGGTAACAACACAGTAAGTTGGGGGAAGTTGCTTTTTAAACATTCTGGAAATTCTTAACTAGATAACACACATTCAGACATATCCTAGGGGCAAGATGAGATCGAGAGTGATGTTGAACCACGTGGAAATGTTCAACAAATGAGCCACATACATACATCAATGAGGTATTTGATCTCTTGCATCTCTCAGGGGATACACCCAGGGGATACAACCAGCTGTGAAACTTCTCAAATACCACATTCAACGAAGTATGAAAGGTATGAGTAATCGCAGTAGGTTCTGTGAAATAACTAACCTGAACAAGCTTCTACTTCCTCTTCTGTGCTGTGCTCACCAACGGTATTCTCCGTCTCTCTCTCTCTCTCTCTCTCTCTCTCTCACACACACACACACACACACACACACACACACACACACACACACACCCACCCTGCAGGTGGGCTTTGGCGTCATTGGGCGAGACACCGTAATCTGTCTGATCTAACTGGGAAAGACATTTATTTCACAGACTAATTTCTTTATTGAGAAATTGCATATATTCCTTCTTCAGAAACCCGCGAGAGGAATCCCCTCTTTAAATCAGCCTGGCAGTCTCAATCATACAAGTAAGACAGTGTTTGCTTTCGTATGAATTATTATGGATATTACTTGACAAGGGGAATTTCCTCAATAGAATACACTGGAAATGGGAGTACACAGCTGGGTTTATGAGAAACAGGTGGATTTCTGAGAACATGAATAGGTGAAAAACTATCCACCATTCCTCCCCTTTTCAAAACTGCACCACGTATCAATATATCTCATATTTTGTTTTATAGGTATAGTCCTTCACTGTAATCATATCCAAGTTCTCTATTGAATTCATATGTAAACTGAGTATAACACTGGACTTAAGAATTGTTTAAAAGCCTAATTTGTGTTTTAGTTCTACAACAAGGAATATCAAAGGGGAACAGGCATGGTGTATGAAGGGGAATAAAGGAACATAATTATACAAGTGAGAATGAGAGAAGGGAAAATATACATTTTCATGAACTTGTCCAGTGATTATTTTGGTATTTTTTAAGGGTCGCCATTTAGAAAGTTCGCATAGAAAATAGGTGCAACAAATGCCTGCTATTGTGCGTTTCGACTGAACGGTCGTGTCGATATAAACAGTGGCCAACGTGATTTGCACTCCCGTAGATCTGAAATAATTGAATGGTGAAACTTGCATCAAGTCAACTAGAAAAGCAAGACGAAGCAATTCAGGCAACTTTGAAACTCAAGATGTCCTGCAAAAAAAAACATTGTTATAGTTGAAAAATAGATTTAGCAAGCAGTATGCATTTAGAATTAACTGTAGAGTAGAGCTTTATAGTTACGTGATGAAATCACGTGCTCCACGTACTTTCAAAAGGATTTGGCAATCATAAATCATTCGAAAAACACCGCTTCTATCTTTTGTCGCAATAAAGTTTGACAAAAGAAAAATCCACCACGTAGAATGAAAAACATGTTTTCGATTTTTAGAACATTTCTCCTATAACTGCCGTTTCCAGAGGGGTGAAGACTGAAGAGGGAGAGTATAACCCAGATTTTTGGGAGAAGGCCAAGAACTACAGAAAGTAAAGACGTGAGTAATACTAAGACCAGGCAGAAGTAAAGATATCAAACCCAACATGAATGAATGAGTAATCAAATGAATTGGTGACATCATTAAACGTGCAGAGCCATGCCTGATCATTTAAAAACTATAGGCTACCTAATATACACTCTTAAAAGGCAAGTGCTTGATTATATACATTTACGGAAACAAAGACATGGCATTTTCCCCAAGCTTGTATTTCTCCAAAAACATACCACGTATTCTGATCAACATCCTATTGGTTATTATGACAATGTAACCATCAAGCAATGCAGGCAGTGTTAGGTTCTTTTCTGTTTCAAGCTCTTATTTCGTGAAACACTTTCAAAACATTTAATGAATGTAGAATGCCCACACATGGCAGGTCATTGCTGCGGGCTCAAATGACAGTAGAAAATATTTGGGTGTACATTTGATGCGACTAGTTGGATAATTAAGGTACAGAAGCAGGATGGTGTGACAACTAGTATGCACATGCCCCTCTCTCACATTATGCTGTCAGTGGAATAGCTACCGAAACCTGTTATTAGAGCCAATTCAATAGTATCTTCTATGTCAGCGTAATAATCTTGCTGTGTAATTGTCAGAGGATATTGTTCAGAATTTCTAGCATTCATTCATCATTATGTGAATACCTACAGCAGACCAATATGACATCTGAATACTTAAATAGACTAAATGAACTGAAGCAAATCTGTGATACAAATGATTAAAGATTGCAACAACAAAAAAACAGTTACGTGTATGCCTCACGTGACTTGTAGTGACAGTGGAATTAAAGTCATTGGGTTACAATTCAAAACACACCCGCGAAGACTTTCTCACGCACACAAAATCTCTACTGCGAAAAACAACTGTGCACATTTCAAAAGACAAAACATTGAAATCGTTTAATGGTATGTGAGAATCTGGACGTTTCCTTCAGATTCTGTATGTTCTATTTTGAACCCATTGTACGTCCCAAATTGCACTCTATTCACTATATAGTGCACTACTTTGACCCCGTTCAAAAGTATTGTCCTGTAATGGGAACAGTATGCCATTTCGGGCAGACCCAATGTCAACCACTGTCGCTGGCAACTCCATTCATGTTTCCTCCTGTCCCTCAAGGACACATTCAGTACATTCTCATGTTACTGGTGATAAAGCTCAGCTGAAGCAGTCCATACTGGCTTTGGACCTCTCCATTTCATAGAGGTAGTTGTAAAACCGGGGGAGGGTCAACTCTGAAGAAAGAACAACAAAAAACAGAATAAATCTGTCAATGACACCAAGAACAATAGGCAAAGTGAACCAATGACATGTTGACTAGGAGATAGCACAGCCAGAGTAAGAGCTTCACCCATGTAGACATTTTCAAATAGTGTAGAACACTGCAATGTGCTAATTTCCTCGAAATTATGAACACGGACAGATTCTGTATATTGTGCTAGTCAGGGTTACTAGTCACATGTCCAAAATTGTAATTGGTAACCACTTTTGGATTACCCAAACTCAGTAATGTAATCTGATTACTTTCCCTCTAAGAGGCATTAGAAGAGGACAAATCAATATTACCAATTGAATGACATACACTACTGTTCAAAGGTTTGGGGTCACTTAGAAAGGTCCTTGTTTTTGAAAGAAAAGCACTTTTTTTGTCCATTAAAATAACATAAAATTGATCAGAAATAGAGTGTAGACATTGTTAATGTTGTAAATGACTATTGTAGCTGGAAACATCTACAAACTGTAGGACTACAGAGGCCCATTTTTAGCATCCATCACTCCTGTGTTCCAATGGCACATTGTGTTAGCTAATCCAAGTTTATCATTTTAAAAGGCTTATTGATCTTCTTTAGACTAATTGAGTATCTGGAGCATCAGCATTTGGGTTCGATTACAGGCTCAAAATGGCCTGTAAGGGTATTTCTTCAAGTTGGATAATCTTTGGATGATGTCGACAGCAGTCACACCATTGGAAGACATAGCTTGGACTGTAGCCTATTAAAATCCTGTTCCTGCTCTTTTCCCGCAATCCATCAAACGCATTGGTGTGTCATAGTGGCCTCTGACTTGTGGTCAGACTCGCTCAGGTGGAAAAACGTAAACCTGCGCCTTTTTTCAATGCGGATTTAAACGTCATTGAGAAAACAGAAAAGTGTCCGATTTTTGTTGTTGTTGTTGTTGTTGCAACAATCCTTTCTGAATTTAAAAGTAATTATCTAATTTGATTACAATATTTTTGCAATCTGTTACTCCCCAGCACTGGTGCTAGTAATATGGTCACGCTATGCTCATTCAAATTTAAAAAAAAGTTTTTTCAGATGCGTCAAATAAAACAAGTGTACACTTTACCGTGAAGTGCTTACTTACGAGCCCATTCCCAACTATGCAGTTAAAAAGTACAAGTAGATACAAATAAAAGAGTACGAGGCTATAAACAGGCTATAGTCTGCACATTTTTTAGGGCCTACCTCCTTCAGAGTGTTACTTTCACTATGTGTGGACATATTTATGTCAACAAATCAAAGTGGCTGAAGCCATGGGAGAAAGACAGTACTTGGCAGGCCGCAGGAATTCTGACACATGTAGGAAAACAAACCATGAAAACTAGAGGCTAAAAGGCTAGGCGAACTAAGCTTGAATTTAAAAAATTAAAAAGCAGCAGTAGTACCGTTTGTCCATCTTGAGACACTGTAGCCAGTGCTTCAAAATAGTCTGAATTAATCTAAGATAACTCAAGAAATACAGTACCAGTCAAAAGTTTGGACACCTACTCATTCAAGGGTTTTTCTCTACATTGTAGAATAATAGTGAAGACATCAAAACTATGAAATAACACATATGGAATCATGTTGTAAGCAAAAAAAAGTGTTAAACAAATCAAAATATATTTTATATGAGATTCTTCAACAGCTTTGATGACAGCTTTGCGTTTTTGCTGAGGAAATCTTAATCACGCAATTTTAAATCTAACTCAGATGTTTGGTGCAGTACTTCTCAAGTGAAAAAATGTGCATCAATATGTTTTGTCTCTCATTGAAAGACAAATACTTCATTTATGAATCCCTACTGTTGACCAATCACCAATGAAGGGACTTCAGTTTGCAGTGGGAAGCTGGAAGGAGGTGTTCTTATTCTCCATGGACTTTACAGTGTCCCAGAACTTTTTTGAGTTAGTGTTGCAGGAAGCACTGTCACCACTGATAAATCCACTATAATTGAGAATTACAATAAGAATTTTTCTACGGCTGGCCATGCTTTCCACCTGGCTACTCCTACCCCGGTCAACAGCACTGCACCCCCCACAGCAACTCGCCCAAGCCTTCCCCATTTCTCCTTCTCCCAAATCCAGTCAGCTGATGTTCTGAAAGAGCTGCAAAATCTGGACCCCTACAAATCAGCCGGGCTAGACAATCTGGACCCTTTCTTTCTAAAATGATCTGCCGAAATTGTTGCCACCCCTATTACTAGCCTGTTCAACCTCTCTTTCAACCTCTCTTTCGTGTCGTCTGAGATTCCCAAAGATTGGAAAGCAGCTGCGGTCATCCCCCTCTTCAAAGGGGGGGACACTCTTGACCCAAACTGCTACAGACCTATATCTATCCTACCCTGCCTTTCTAAGGTCTTCGAAAGCCAAGTCAACAAACATATTACCGACCATTTCGAATCTCACCATACCTTCTCTGCTATGCAATCTGGTTTCAGAGCTGGTCATGGGTACACCTCAGCCACGCTCAAGGTCCTAAACGATATCTTAACCGCCATCGATAAGAAACATTACTGTGCAGCCGTATTCATTGATCTGGCCAAGGCTTTCGACTCTGTCAATCACCACATCCTCATCTGCAGACTCGACAGCCTTGGTTTCTCAAATGATTGCCTCGCCTGGTTCACCAACTACTTCTCTGATAGAGTTCAGTGTGTCAAATCGGAGGGTCTGCTGTCCGGACCTCTGGCAGTCTCTATGGGGGTGCCACAGGGTTCAATTCTTGAACCGACTCTCTTCTCTGTATACATCAATGATGTCGCTCTTGCTGCTGGTGAGTCTCTGATCCACATCTACGCAGACGACACCATTCTGTATACTTCTGGCCCTTCTTTGGACACTGTGTTAACAACCCTCCAGGCAAGCTTCAATGCCATATAACTCTCCTTCTGTGGCCTCCAATTGCTCTTAAATACAAGTAAAACTAAATGCATGCTCTTCAACCGATCGCTGCCTGCACCTGCCCGCCTGTCCAACATCACTACTCTGGACGGCTCTGACTTAGAATACGTGGACAACTACAAATACCTAGGTGTCTGGTTAGACTGTAAACTCTCCTTCCAGACCCACATCAAACATCTCCAATCCAAAGTTAAATCTAGAATTGGCTTCCTATTTCACAACAAAGCATCCTTCACTCCTGCTGCCAAACATACCCTTGTAAAACTGACCATCCTACCAATCCTCGACTTCGGCGATGTCATTTACAAAATAGCCTCCAATACCCTACTCAACAAATTGAATGCAGTCTATCACAGTGCAATCCATTTTGTCACCAAAGCCCCATATACTACCCACCATTGCGACCTGTACGCTCTCGTTGGCTGGCCCTCGCTTCATACTCGTCATCTTCATACTCGTCACCTCCATGTCATCTACAAGACCCTGCTAGGTAAAGTCCCCCCTTATCTCAGCTCACTGGTCACCATAGCATCACCCACCTGTAGCACGCGCTCCAGCAGGTATATCTCTCTGGTCACCCCCAAAACCAATTCTTTCTTTGGCCGCCTCTCCTTCTAGTTCTCTGCTGCCAATGACTGGAACGAACTACAAAAATCTCTGAAACTGGACACACTTATCTCCCTCACTAGCTTTAAGCACCAACTGTCAGAGCAGCTCACAGATTACTGCACCTGTATATAGCCCACCTATAATTTAGCCCAAACAACTACGTCTTTCCCTACTGTATTTATTTTATTTATTTATTTTGCTCCTTTGCACCCCATTATTTTTATTTCTACTTTGCACATTCTTCCACTGCAAATCTACCATTCCAGTGTTTTACTTGCTATATTGTATTTAATTTGCCACCATGGCCTTTTTTTCCCTTATCTCACCTCATTTGCTCACATCGTATATAGATTTGTTTATACTGTATTGTTGAGTGTATGTTTGTTTTACTCCATGTGTAACTCTGTGTCGTTGTATGTGTCGAACTGCTTTGCTTTATCTTGGCCAGGTCGCAATTGTAAATGAGAACTTGTTCTCAACTTGCCTACCTGGTTAAATAAAGGTGAACTAAATAAATAAATAAATCATCATGTTTGGAGGAAAAAGAGGGAGGCTTGCTAGCTGAAGAACACCGTTTCAACCGTGAAGCACGGGGGTGGCAGCATCATGTTGTGGGGGTGCTTTGCTGCATGAGGGACTGGTGCACTTCACAAAATAGATTGGATCATGAGGACGGAAAATTTTGTGGATATATTGAAGCAACATCTCAAGACATCAGTCAGGAAATTAAAACTTCCAAATGGACAATGACCGCAAGCATACTTCCAAAGTTGTGGCAAAATGGCCTAAGGACAACAAAGTCAAGGTATTGGAGTGGCCATCACAAAGCCCTGACCTCAATCCTATAGAAAATGTGTGGGTAAAACTGAAAAAGCGTGTGCGCACAAGGAGGCCTACAAACCTGACTCAGTTACACCAGCTCTGATTCAAAAAATAATAATTCACCCAACTTATAGTGGGAAGCTTGTGGAAGGCTACCCAAAACGTTTGACCCAAGTTAAACAATTTAAAGGCAATGCTACCAAATACTAATTGAGTGTATGTAAATGTCTGATGCACTGGGAATGTGATGAAAGAAATAAAAGCTCAAATAAATCATTCTCTCTACTATTATTCTGACATTTCACATTCTTAAAATAAAGTGGCGATCCTAACTGACCTAAAACAGGGAATTTTTACTTGTCGGGAAATGTCAGGAATTGTGAAAAACTCAGATTTAAATTATTTGGCTAAGGTGTATCTAAACTTCCAACTTCAACTGTAAATACATTCATTTTTTCTTACCCAAATGGGCGGCGGTTCGGGGTAAAGTATTAGGATTACTGTGAGCATAGTTACAAGAGAGAGTGTCTCTCTTTCTTTTCCCCCTCCCTCTTTTGATAAACGGTCATATCATCTTTAGTCCACTAGGGACCTATTTTCATCGTATTAAGTTTATAATCAATAACCTATACCGTGTGTGTGTATCCTATTTTATCATTTAGTTAGTTAGTAAATAAACAATTAAATCAATTTGTGTGGTACGGAATGATCAGTAAAGCTTGGGTTTGTGCAGATACAAGGAGTATGCAACGTTCAGAATTATGAGACCGATATGAGGTAATGATTAATAAATGACTTATCGATATATAATCTAGAGTTTAATTAGGGAGAACTCGTTAAACAACTTCTTCCGCGGTGCCCCAAATCCTAATGAGTTAATTGTTACATGACTCCTTTAAATCACGTAACAATTAAACATAGTTGATTCGATGAATTTATTTCAATTGACTGATTTCCTTATATGAACTGTAACTAAAAATATTTGAAATTGTTGCATATTGAATTCATATTTTTGTTCAGTATTATAAATGAGTGAAACACACATCTACATTATACGATAAGGTGGGGAGGATCACAAAAGAGTGGACCATTCGCAAGGGAACTTCTATCCTAAGGTTATTTGTCTTACCACCAAACTTCCACTCCATGTCAACCAGCTGGTTGACCATAAGAGTCTGCCCTACAGCCAGCCTGGACAACACAGGGTAGTGGCTGCTCCACTGAAAATAATTATTCAATCAATTACATTTTTTCTCAATTCAATATCCAACATGGAGGATAGGATATTAAATGGTGTAACATACCTGTTGTGAAAAATGGGCTGCCTTGGCATCATTGAATCCTATCAATTAAAAGTTATGGACAAAGTACATGTTGTAATATGGACTGTGGAGACTGGAGTATTTGCAGCTTTGATAGTGTACATGGGGTTTATTACATATATATTACAACATACCTAAAGCCAGAAGGTCCTCTTAGACTTGGTCTGCCGTCAGATTTTTCTTCAGGGCACCTAAAAAAAAAAATATTCCAATCTTGGTTTTGAGTTCAAATAAATGACAACATGTACTTTGTCCATTTTAGGTTGCTGTAACCACATAATTAAATCGAACACATTTTACAGTGCATTCGGGAAGTCTTCATACCCCTTGACTTTTTCTTATGTTTACAGCCTATTTCAAAAATGTATTGAATGGCATTTCCCCTCAATCTTCACACAATACCCCATAATGACAAAGTAAAAACAGGTTTTCAGAGATATTTAGACGTTTATAAAAAATGTTTTGTTGAAATATCACATTTAGTATTCAGACCCTTTACTCAATACTTTGTTGAAGCACCTTTGGCCACGTTTACAGCCTCGATGCTACAAGCTTGGCACGCCTGTATTTGGGGAGTTTCTTCCATTCTTCTCTGCAGATCCCCTCAAGCCCTCTCAGGTTGGTTGGGAGCGTCGCTGCACAGCTATTTTCAGGTCTCTCCAAAGATGTTCGATCAGGTTCATGTCCAGGCTCTGGCTGTGCCACTCTAGGACATTCAGAGAATTGTCGCAATACCATTCCTGCGTTGTCTTGGCTGTGTGCTTAGGGTCGTTGTCCTGTTGGAAGGTGAACCTTAGCCCCAGTCTGAGGTCCTGAGCTCTCTGGAGCAGGTTTTCATCAAGGATCTCTCTATACTTTTCTATGTTTATCTTTCCCCTCAATCCTGACTAGCCTCCCAGTCCCTGCTGCTAAAAAACATCCCCACAGCATGATGCTGCCCCCACCATGCTTCACCGTAGGGATTGTGCCAGGTTTCCTCCAGACGTGACGCATGGCATTCAGGCCAAAGAGTTCAATCTTGGTTTCATTAGACCAGAGAATTTTGTTTCTCATGGTCTGAGAGTGCTTTAGGTGCCTTTTGGCAAAATCCAAGCTGGCTGTCATGTGCATTTTACTGAGGAGTGGCTTCTGTCTAGCCACTCCACCATAAAAGCCTGATTGGTAGAGTGCAGCAGAGATTGTTGCCTTTCTGGAAGGTTCTCCCATCTCCACAGAGGAGCTCTGTCAGATGACCATCGGGTTCTTGGTCACCTCCCTGACCAAGGCCCTTCTCCCCCCATTGCTCAGTTTGGCCAGGCGGGCAGCTGTAGGAAGAGTCTTGGTGGTTCCAAACTGCTTCCATTTAAGAATGATGGAGGCCACTGTGTTCTTGGGGACCTTCAATGCTGCAGAAATGTGTTGGTACCCTTCCCCAGATCTGTGCCTCGACACAATCCTGATTCTGAGCTCTACGGACAATTCCTTCGACCTCATGGCTTGGTTTTTTTTTAACCATGGGACCTTAGATAGACAAGTGTGTGCCTTTCCAAATCATGTCCAATCAATTGAATTTAATACAGGTGGACTCCAATTAAGTTGTAGAAACATCTCAAGGCTGATCAATGGAAACAGGATGAACCTGAGCTCAATTTAGAGTCTCATAGCAAAGGCTCTTAATACTTATGTAAATAAGTTATTTCAGTTTTTTTATTTCATTAAAATTTGCAAAACTTTCTAAAAGTGATATACTAATTGATATACTAATATACTAAGATATGTGCTGGACTCTTTACCATATTTTGGTTTAGGTGTATTTCACGTTGTATACACAAGTTATTTCTAAATATTTTTATTTGTGAGTGCTGTCTGTCAGTCTCACCATAGGGAAGCAGCATGAAACTCTTCATACGGTTTCTCAGAGGGCCTGCACTCATCCCATTCTCCTCTGCAAACTCACTCAGCTGCTGCAAGAGCCTAGTTGTCTGCAAATACACACTACAATGAATGAAGGACACACAGTCAAGTGGCAGTCTGTTCACACATCCAGCACACAATTAAGGATAAGATAATATATGTCTGTCCTCATGAGTTTGTTTACCTCTTTTGGCTCCAACAGGAAATTGAAAACAATCTCAGTCAGACTTGTAAATTGCTGCAGAGAAACAGTTTAAGAATACAGAGTTTATTGGTCTATTCAGTACATTGATTCATAGTTGCCATAGATCTACTTTGTTGTTAGCTAAGATGGGCCAGACCTCATATGAATCATGTGACCGTACCTAGTCATGTGACCTGGGACGTGTATGGCCTAACTACACACATTTCGAAACATTGCATCATACTAAAAGCAGCATGTTTCGAAATCAGTTAGGCTTTATGTCAATTCGTAAGCACAAGCAAGCATGCAGCTAATATTTGCAGGGGTGTATTCATTGCGTCCACTGTTTAAGAACCACACGGAAGCAAAGAGAAAAACGAGAGCTTCTATTGGACAAATGTAGGTAGGTCCCGCCCCGTTTCGTTCCGTTTAAGAAACGTTTTGCCACAGAATCGGACGAATGAATATACCCCTGCAGTGTTTACAGTTAACTTTTGCTCACTGTACTGAGTTCATGCTCAAAACGACCATTTCACGTTATCGAATGCTCACCTGCTCGTTGAATTTGTTAATGTTCAGAAAGTCATTGCTCACAGAATCTGGTAAAGTATCTTTAGTAAATTGAAGTTGCACAATTGTTGCTGTCAGCTAGTGCACTGATCAGCAAATTCAAAGTTCGTTTTCTTGCTATTCAACTCAGCACGTTCCATACTTGTTTCTTCTATTGTATTATGGAGGTCGTTAGAAGTGCATGCCGCCACCTACTAGATGGGGTTTAAACTGATCATAATAGCGGAAGGGGGAAAAACATACTCATAATATTCCAAAAGTAAACCAAATACAGGATATATATATATATATATTTAAAAAAATATATATATTTTGCTCCTTAAGTCGGATTCAGATGTTCCATCAGATCCCTACACAGGCTCAGGAGCCTGATAGGGGGTACATCTTCATTCAGTATTCTCTACAAAGTTTTAGCCATGAAGTCTGGTTTGCCCAATGTGTATATAAATCCTGGTTTACTAATGCTATGTATTGGCCATTGAGAGGCATTGCCTCAATGAAAGCTTTGCACACTTTTGGCATTCTCTCAATCAGCTTCATGATGAATGCTTTTCCAACATATGCTGAGCACTTGTTGGCTGCTTTTCCTTCACTCTGCGGTCCAACTCATCCCAAACCACCTCTATTGAGTTGAGGTCGGGTGATTGTGGATGCCAGGTCATCTGATGCAGCACTCCATCACTATCCTTGGTCAAATAGCACATACACAGCCTGGAGGTGTGTTTTGGGTCATTGTTCTGTTGAAAAACAAATTATAGTCCCACTAAGCACAAAGCAGATGGGATGGTGTATTGCTGCAGAATGGTGTGGTAGCAATGCTGGTTAAGTGTGCCTTGAATTCTAAATAAATCACAGACAGTGTAAAGAGCAAAGCACCTCCTCCTCCATGCTTCACGGGGGGAAATGCACATGCAGAGATCATCCGTTCACCTACTCTGCGTCTCACAAAGACACGGCGGTTGGAACCAAAATTCTAAAATTTGGACTCATCAGACCAAAGGATAGATTTCCACCGGTCTAATGTCCATTGCTCGTGTTTCTTGGCCCAAGCAAGTCGCTTCTTCTTATTGGTGTCCTTTGGTAGTGGTTTCTTTGCAGCAATTCAACCATGAAGGCCCAATTCACACAGCCTCCTCTGAACAGTTGATGTTGAGATATGTCTGTTCCTTGAACTCTGAAGCATTTCTTTGGGTGCAGTTAACTCTAATGAACGTATCCTCTGCAGCAGAGGTAACTCTGGGTCTTCCTTTCCTGCGGCTGCCCTCATGAGAGCCAATTTAATCACAGCGCTTGATGGTTTTTGTGACTGCACTTCAAGAAACTTTGCACTTGACTGACCATGTCTTAAAGTAATGATGGACTGTCATTTCTCTTTGCTTATTTGAGCTGTTCTTGCCATAATATGGACATGGTCTTTTACCAAATAGGGCTGTCTTCTGTATACCACCCCTACGTTGTCACAACACAACAGATTTGCTCAAACTCATGAAGAAGGAAAGAAATTCCACAAATAATAATTTTGTACTCATTCATTATTATCCTGGACAAAAGTATTCATTTGTATTTTCACAAAACTATATTTTCTCATATCCTTTGTTTGAGCATAATTCCTTTTGGAGTTACCAATGAGGAGTTCATCAGCACAAGAGCAGGGAATACACGATAAGTGGAGGGACTCCCTTCCACTGGATTTGGAAACTCAAGAAGAAGGGATCTAATTCTGCACTAAACAGGACTCGAAACACCATACTAGTGTTTTCAATATTTTCCGTGTTAGTGCTCCCAGCCTCTTGCAAGGTGTTCCACAACTATTGATTAAGTGGTGTTTCAGTACACCTTCAATCGGTCTCATAACCCCTTACAACCCACGTGTTTCAAAACTCCAGCAAAGTTAGTTTTGTCTCCTTAACATTGGTGGCAGTTCAGTTGCCACTAGTTTTAGTGTTACAAAACACTTCATTATGACAGGGCAGAAGCAAGTAAAACAAATAAAAGTGTGTCAAAATTATAAAGGATTGTTTATGCTGAAACACTCATATTAAACACCAATGGTATTCACAAGGTTGATAGGTTATATTTAGGATAACGTTTCACAGCTTTGTCATTCTATTTTTTATCTTCTTATTATTTTACAAGTGATAAGGCCACACAGGGGGCCAGCGATAACTACAGACACCTGTGACAGTCTGAAGTATCCAAAAAGGCCACATGTCTTGTGATAAATTACATGTGCTTTGTTCATCTTACCTGCAAACCAAACTTGAATTCATGAACAAAGCACATTACATAGGCTACAATACAAAACATAGGAACATGTAAGACAAATGTGCGATAGAATTTAGATGGGCACAGTTATGATGATGCATTTGTTGTTATACCAATGGATTTAATAAGACTTCAGTAAATGAATAGAATGGGCAATCCTTTTTCAGTGACAACCTCAAATGTTTGGATATATTGTTATTGTGGACATTCGGTTACACGTACACGCACTCTCCTAACAAGGACCAGTGGGGTACTTACTAACTAGACCATGGGCAGAGCAGTTTATAAATGGTGTATAATGCAACGTAGGTCTATTAAGGGTTAACACTGGAAAAGGTAAATATATTTTTCATTCAGCTACAGCGTGATTCGAGACCCGGGAAAAGTTACGCCTGAATACTGTTGCAAAAAAAAGGAGAAAAAAGATTGCAGCAGGCAAGCTTGAGGAGTAAAGAACTAGGCTCAAATATTCTCCCCCAGTGTAAAAAAGAAGAAGAAGGCGTGTGTAGGTTGAAATAGGTAGAGTGTGGGCCAAGCAGTGAGAGAGGACCAATCAATTTCAACTGTTCTCCCTCTTTCATTCCGAATGACAACCTCTGCAACAGGTAATTTTTTGTTGTACCGTTGCCCTTCTCGTGATAAGTGTAGTAGCTGTGCTCTCTGCAAAACAGCACTCAGGAGATCAATTTACGCCACAGCAGCATGCTGCTTGAGACCGTAAGAATTCCTGCATGAGGTTTGACCACTTTCTTACTTTTACAGTCATTTGTTCGATTGGGAGTCATTAATTCCCACCTTTTTTTGCTTAAAGACATGCCACACTTCGATGTAATTGATGCAACAAGGTTGCGCGGATGTATGATTATGAAAGTTTGAGACAAGGAAGGGAAAATATCCAACATATCCTCAAACATGGCAAATATAGGGCTATTTACTGTGAAATTTACTATTTACTGTGAACTGTATTGTGTTCTGTATCGGAATGTTTAATATTGCAGTTTAAATTCACCGAGTTGATCTGGGTCGCGCAGTTAGTAGCCTGTACAGTTGGCAACAGACGTTGCGAGTGGAATCTAGTTTGTGATTTTCAAGAAGACGGTGATTCATTTTTTTTTGCGTGTCTTTGGACGTTTATCTAAACGTTGGTTCAACTTGAACTCGACTACCGAAGTGTTACATTGCTATTGTGGCATTGGCACAATTTCCTCAAAATAATTTCAAGTTCGATTGCGACGTTTTTCATACAAGCCAAGCGCATGTTTCCTAACGCCATGTCGTGCCAGAGAGAGAGAGAGACATAGTTTTTTAAATGGTTTATTTGGAATAGTTGTTTTCTATAAGAATATGTGCCTTCATAATCATTGTATGTACTGGGCCTAATGGGCCTACATTGTAATGCGGAAACTTCATATAATAGGTCTATAACCCTAGCCTAGTTGTTTGAGTGTTACAGAATTCGTAAACTGTTGTGCACCTGCGTGGATTTTTATATCAAGTTTGCAGAGTCTTTGAAGTTGGGTCTTTATTCTCTGAGAGTTCACACGCATCAGCGCGAAAGTAATAGGATAATTGGCGTATTTGACTGTAGCCGACACCGCACCGTGTGAACCCGCTTGGGCCTGCTCAAGGCATGCCCGCCGTAGTGGGATTTCCAAAGATACATTTTTATTAACCACACATACACGGATACCGTTTCTAATTAAGAACAAAAACTCGTTGCTTTGGCTTGGTTGTTCATCTCTCGAGAACTATACTTTGTGCTTAGTGGCGAGGGATGGCGTGAACCATCTTCGGACCCCTCATATACGTGCTGCAGGCACACGTGTGAACACACTCATTTTAAAACACCCAAATGTTTAATTTTTTTCTGCCCCAGTTTGAACTATTTGGAGGTTACAAATATAACAAATACTGTAGGCCTACAGTTTCTTGCACACAGAATTTATGAATAGTACATTTAAAGGTAGGCTGCAGAATTGTAATGGCTGTTAGCGGTGACACCCCCTGTGGGTAAAAAAAAACCTTTCATGTTGTAGCCCTAATCTCTGACATTCAGGCTGCCTAAAGAACTTTGATGTGGACCCTTATTGTCCCCCCACCCTCCCCCCACCCTCCCCTCCCCTCCCCCCACCTCCTACCTTCACCCTCTCAGTCGCCATGGCTTTTGCCAGTGTTAACTTCACAATGTGGCTTTGCATTTCAATGTGTTTCTTAAGAAGCAGTAAAAACAAGAGGTTTGAAAGCTTGTTGAAAATGTATTTATTTAGAGACTAATCTTGAGTCATTTAGAGAGGATCATTAAGACTTTCCTTGGCTGTGTGTGTGTGTGTGTGTGTGTGTGTGTGTGTGTGTGTGTGTGTGTGTGTGTGTGTGTGTGTGTGTGTGTGTGTGTGAGAGAGAGAGAGAGAGATAGAGCGAGTGCGTGTGTGTGTGAGTGTGTGTCCTCGAGTGTGTGTGTCCCATAGTTTGCAGGATGCACCTGTGGCCCTGGCTGTTTCTGGTCTTGGGTATGGGCTTCTTCTTTTAATGCCTGGAATATTCATGCAAATGGAGATGTAGGTGTTGCATCGTAAGCTGTATGTGATCTTTCACTTCTTCTTTGGTTTATGGGGTGCTGCAGGGCTGACTTTTGAGCCCCTCCCGTTGATAATAACATTCAGCCAGTGGCTGAAATTATCTCTCTGAAATGATCTCTCAAACAAAACGACAGCAGTGCCCCAACACACGATTTCAATTTGGTAACCGCCTGATCACTAGGCACCAACCAGGCTTATCTGACCTCGCTCATTGCCCTCCAGCGGGGTCAAATCACTATCCTGCGAGACAAATTCCTCTCTCTCTCTGCAGAGGCATGTTTGACAATACTGTTGACCTGTTAGGTCCTTCCCGGCCTCTGTGTGTGTTTACTCCCGGGGAAGTGTATGGACATGTCTGGTCTGCTCCCGGGCCTCATTATGAGCCCATTGTGCTGCTATCCAGTGATGTAGTGGTGAACAAAAAGGTGGGTACGCTGTCAACTTCAGTCAGGGGGCTAACGAGATAAGACGGAACAACCACCGATATCAACGTTTTTTGTAAACTGTTATTTGCATATTGATTGCATTTTAATGTAGGCCTATAGTAGTGTTTTTTTTTACATTAAATGATTTTAGAGCTTTTTAATGGAAATTCCAAAGCTAAAAATAGTGAACATTCAATTGCCAAAACATAGAAAATATTGCATTGTCTCTGTCAGGTCATTGGGTAGACATCCGTAGAAAAATGTGTATATTGTTGTGTATATTACTTGAAATAAATCAAATTAGGCCCTAATCTATGGATTTCACGACTGGGCAGGGGTACAGCCATGGGAGGGGGTGGAGGGCCAGGGGGAGCCAGGCCCAGTCAATCAGAATGAGTTTTACCCCACAAAAGGGCTTTATTACAGACAGAAATACTCCTCAGTTTCTTCAGCTGTCCGGGTGGCTGGTCTCAGATGATCCAGCAGGTGAAGAAGCCAGATGTGGAGGTCCTGGGCTGGCGTGGTTACACGTGGTCTGCGGTTGTGAGGCCAGTTTGACGTACCTCCAAATTCTCAAAAATGATGTTGGAGGCAGCTTATGGTAGAGAAAGGAACATAAAATGATCTGGCAACAGCTCTGGTGGACATTCCTGCAGTAAGCATGCCAATTCCATGCTCTCTCAAAACTTGAGACATGTGTGGCATTGTGTTGTGTGACAAAACTGCACATTTTAGAGTGGCCTTTCATTGTCCCTAGCACAAGGTGAACCTGTGTAATGTTTAATCAGCATCTTGGTATGCCACACCTGTCTGGTGGATCATTTTGGCAAAGGAGAAATGCACATAAACAGGGATGTAAACAAATTTGTGCACAACCTTTGGGCACGGACCTCAAGTTTTGGAACCTCTGTACTGTCCTCTCTGCTTGCTTCCTATCTCTCTGTGTCTCCTCTGCCTCCTCCTGCATGCATTGCAGCCTTTCTCAAGCTCACCACTGTCTGTGTCACTAGTACTCTCTGTAAAGCAACGTTAGAATGAGAACTAGCCTATTTTTTGCTCCTGCTGAGGTCAGGATCTGTTTAAAGTAGAACTGAAATGCTCAATTCAACCAACAACATTATTTTACATGTCAGTGTTAGGTAACCTTGTTGAACCATAGATTTACATGCCAATGTTAGGTAACCTTGTTATGAAAATGTATACTATTTGAAACAACGTCATGGGAATGGTAGTGTACGCGCTTTACTCATGACTTTTTGATCAAGAAGTGAATCAAATCTAACCTTAAACAATCAACTTGAGATGGAAAAACTATAAAATACTCACAACCATGTTAACAAACCTGTATAGTCCGGTGCATACGTTTTTGAGCACATTGGTCAGAGGCATCATGTAAGGGGTGCGTACTGGCGGCAGAGAAGTCAGGTGCAGGAGAGCAAAGAACAGTGTTACAACGGCACAGTTTAATAATAAAAATCACCGTAAACAAAACAATCACTACAATGGGTACAAAACCCCATCGCACACCAGACATAATGTGCACAAGCACATACAATAAACATATTCCGGACAAGGACATGGGGGGAACAGAGGGTTAAATACACACTATGTAATGATGGTATTGAAACCAGGTGTGTGGGAAGACAAGACAAAACAAATGGAAAATGAAAAGTGGATGAATGATGGCTAGAAGACCGGCAACGCCGAACGCCGCCCGAACAAAGAGAGGAACCAACTTCGGCGGAAGTCGTGACACATCAGATCTACTGTTACCCGACATTAGTAAACTAGCTAAATGCATGATGTCCAACAATAAGAAAGCAGCTAGCTAGCATCAAATAAGTGTCTATAGTCCAGTCAAAACCCACTTGCACATGTTTTTGTGTTCATTCAGCAAGCAAGGTCTAGCTGTGTTAAACATTACAATAGTTTTGACATGGGCATCATACTGTGTTAGCCAGCAAGCTAGCTAACACAAAACAAGATTAGTAAGCTAGCTAACTACATGGTCATGCACCTGATAATAAAGACACTTTTGAAGGGAGATCGTGTACACAATGCAGGAAATATTATTCATATATATGGCTTGTATAGAGGTCTTCAGATGTGCCAAATCTAGTAGAGGCTAGCTAGCTAGCTAGCTGAGATAGAAAGAGCTGGCTAGAAAAATGAGTATTCAAGCTGGCAAGTTGGCTAACTAGCAAGCTGTTCTGCTAACTTCACAAGCTAACGTTAGCAAAATATCCATCAATGATAACTGAGCTTGCCATTGTTTTGGACTAGCTGGCTATGGTAGACCACCTGGCACAGTATAATTTTCTATTTGTCATTCATGCCATGTTACCTGGCTAGTCTCTAGCAGGATAGCCTTCTAAAAAGGCACTTGTTTTCCGATTTTCTTTTTATTGTTGTCTGGTCTGCCTTTCAGCTGAACCATTCAAGTGATGTCATTGATGACACATTATCAAGATGGCGGTAGTAGTCAGTAGTCAGATGAGGCCATTTTCAAATGTTTTAACATAAATATGTCACGTTGGCATAAATGGTCGGGAGACAGGCGCAGGAATGCGTAATAGGATTTTTTATTTACCCAAATTACAGCGTGCCATGTTTAGGCACGGGGACGAAGACCAAACAAACAATTATACAAAACACAGAGTAGAAACCCAAACAAACGTGCGAGGAGTACCTCGAATAAATACACAATCGAAACAATGATACCACACGGAACGAGACCCGTAATCATCTGCACAATCCACGTGGCACGAAAGCCAAAACAACACAGCACAGGTACTCACACGACCAACGGACATTGTAACAATAATCGACAGGACAATGGTGAACAAAGGGCACACTTATACAATTACTAATGAATGGGAATAGGGACCAGGTGTGCATAATGACAGTTCCGGAGGGATCCGTGACAAAATATGAGTTTTTCAGCAGTTTTAAGAGTAGGAACATCATCACATTTGGTTATCAAAAATCTTTCAGTTCATCTTTAACATTAGCTTCTTACTTAATCCTAACACCAGAGCCCTTTAACATTACTGGAATATGAATAGAAGTCTCTGGCCTCCCGGGTGGAGCAGTGGTTAAGGGCGCTGTACTGCAGCGCCAACTGTGCCACCAGAGACCCTGGGTTCGCGCCCATGCTCTGCCTTAACCGGCCGCGACCGGGAGGTCCGTGGTGCGATGCACAATTGGCGTCGCCCGGGTTAGGGGGGGTTTGGCCGGTAGGGAAATCCTTGTCTTATCGCGCACCAGCGACTCCTGTGGCGGGCCGGGCGCAGTGCGCGCCAACCAAGGTTGCCAGGTGCACGGTGTTTCCTCCGACACATTGGTGCGGCTGGCTTCTGGGTTGGATGGCGCTGTGTTAAGAAGCAGTGCAGCTTGGTTGGGTTGTGTATCGGAGGACGCATGACTTTCAACCTTCGTCTCTCCCGAGCCCGTACGGGTGTTGTAGCGATGAGACAAGATAGTAGCTACCATGAAAAAGGGGTAAAGAAAAGAAAAAAGAAGTCTCTGCTGGCAGCTAGTCACCTGACTACGCGACTATTTACCAGTTGTGCACTCATTTTCTGGGAGATGGGGAGATTTCCCGGGGAGATGTCTGGAGACACAGTCTGATTCACGGACACCTTATGTCCATTAGCCTAGTCTGCCGGCACTGTTGGTCTGCTGAGCCCAGCTCCGAGCTGGTGTAGTTTGTTTTTGCAGGTGCTGCGACTCGCGAGAGGGCTGTTTGAAAGAGTGGGGAATGTGCTACTAACAAGGCAAATCCGAGGGGCGCACACAAACATAACAAACAAACAACTACTCATGATTCCACTCGTTCGCAAAGAGGCAGGCGCGATTACATCTCAAGAAGATCGACAATATAAGCGTTTTGAGCTTTGATCAACACTGGGAACGTAATAATATGTGGGTAAATGCTCATTAACAAAATAAAAAGGTGAATAAACGCTGTTTCAGAAATAAAAAGATGCGAAATCTTGTTTACGTGAGTTTATCCTCCACTAAATCCCTGCCTGTATCCCCAACCCTGGCCTTGAACTTCAGGAAGAAGAACACTTTATGTTGAGGAACTATATTGTTGATGTCGTTTCTTGAGCTGTTGCTACTAATTTTGTTCCCACCAAATCCAAATGATTTCTGATAAATGTATTTTTACGTGTGAATTAGCTTTCAGAGCCTATTTTGGTGGGGATCTTCTCTGGTGCTCTGATTGAAGACAACGAGGTTAAAGCTTATTTTTGAAACATGAGATCTAACTTTTGTGGTGGGCATTTGAGTAGAAGACGTACGTCCAAAATGTAGCACTGGTGTATTATAGTAATATTATAACACTATAATAATACATATTCAGGTGGCCACTTAGCTAGTGATTCTGTGTGATTAGATAAGGAATTTGTATTTGACTCAAGATTCTCTCTGTTTAGTTTGTGAACTTGTAAGAGGGGGAAGTATGGGAAATGTATGTCAATTGTGTGAAATAATGCACTCTCCTAACTGCTACATTGTTTTTCTGGTTTACCTCCAGGTTAGAAGAGAAACAAAAGAACAATCCCTGAAGAACACAACTGCAACAGTAATGCCATCCAACAAGTATTCTTCAGCCATCATGGTGGAGAGTGACAAGATGACGGCAACAGTAAGTAGGGGGGGGGGGGGGCTTAGGTCTTCTGATGGAGCTATTGCCAACAAAGTCACCATAATATCCACGGTTCACATCGTTTTCCACTGGTTTTTGCTCCAAAATGCACACCACCATTCTGAGCACTGTTATACTATACTATATATTGTCCCCAAATGTTCATTGAAAACATAAATGCACAATAAGCATTTGTGGTCTCTCAAATACATCATTACAGTTGTTGGTTAGCTAGCTAGCGAATTTGAGCCATATTAGCATAGACAGTGACATATAAGTCAAAAGACCTCAAAACAAGAAGGTGGTATCAAGAACAAGATAAAAACTAGCTGAAGGGAGCCATCTACGGTTTACCACGTGGCAGCTTCGAGATACGTACACATTGTCATGATGTTGTCAACCCACCCTTCATGTCATGGTAACTCATCTGCCTGGCTTTAGTGTCTGCCCCTCCTCCTCCTCTTCCTCCTGTGTTTGCCAGAAGCCTCAGGCCTCTGCTCCCTCCCCCAGTCAACTGGCCTGCCTCTGTGTCTCCCAGCCTCCCAGGCTGAATGTGCATAATCATTTGGCCTCAGAGAGCAAACTGGCAACTTCTCACAGTACATCTGGCCTGGATGTGTCATAGCCTTTCATGGAGCAGCCAGGGCAGCTGCCTCTTTAGAGAGAGAGAGAGAGGGAAAGAGGGAAAGAGGAAATGGAAGAGGAGGAGTGTGTGTGTGTGTGGTGAGATCCATCATCACAGTGGGCTCTTTATGTTCTGAATTAACACTCGCTCTAGTGTGGACTTCAGGTGGCTGTTGTTTCCACCCATTGCTATTTCTTGGTATTGCAGTATTACTAATGTGCTGTTACCTGTCTACACACCCCTCTCCTGTATTGGGGAACTGCAGTGCTTGGTACTTCTCAGCAAATTACCGCCGTGTTTTCAACCTACAAAGCGTCCCCTCCCCCTCCCCCCTGCAATTCCATCAACAGGTGTTTTTTTCACATCATATCAGATGAGATATGCCCCCGGCTCCAAGAGTTGAGATTCTCATAGTTTCTCGCTGCTCGGATAACACTCCTTCTGGTTCCACCACTAACGCTCTCGCACAGAACTGGATCATGATACATTGGGACAGTTGTGATAGTTTCGCTTGTATTGGTTTTGCCCTCAAATCCCTCTTTTTCCGTTCAGCAGGACAATCTATCTGCCCAGTTAATTAGAGTTGGAAGAAAGTTGACTTCCAGGCAGCCCCAATAGCCTTCTCTGCCTGTTAGGTTTTGGGTTTCATTTCTGGATTATACCGTTAGTTACTTTGAGTCGCTGGACGAGTCAAATGGTTATGTAGTTATACAGTTACTTGAGTTTGTGTCGAAGACTCAGCCGGTCAAATGGGACAAATTTCGAAAAATGTTGTTATGGGCGAATGTCTCGATCAATCGGCATATCGTAATACACATCGTAAGTTCTCTTCTGTGGTGTCCGTCCGCGTTGGAGCAGGGTGAGAGTGTGGCGTCGGGCTTGTGTCTGCTGCTCGTAAGCCGGAGTGGGATCACTCTTCAGGGTATCAAGGAACAGCTCGATGGAGAGAGAGACCTGTTTCAAACCAGAAGGACCTGCTCTTTATTTTCTCTCTCTCTCGCTCTCGGGTTTCTACATGCTTTTCCAATGGGGAGTTTCTATGGTTTCTAGATCTGCCTTGCAGTCTGGTCCTCAGCTGTATGAATCTGTGATCTCAGAGCGTTTGTTCTATGGAAAGCAGTTAAAACACAGACATGTCGTCTTAAGCGTTGTGTCTGTTGACCAACTTCTCCGTTTATGGTTTCTGTCACGTTCTTATCTTGGTGCCTTTGTGCCGAGCAGGCGGAGTGAGTCTAGACTGTGAGAATGAGATTCACGGACGTCGGCTAAGCACCTTGACATGGCAAGCCAGTGACTTGTATTGTAAATGTGTCTGAAAGGTGTGTGTGCTTGTAATGCAATGCTGTATGTGTGTGTGTGTGTGTGTGTGTGTGTGTGTGTGTGTGTGTGTGTGTGTGTGTGTGTGTGTGTGTGTGTGTGTGTGTGTGTGTGTGTGTGTGTGTGTGTGTGTGTGTGTGTGTGTTTAATACTGTAGGTTCGGGTGTGGGTCCATTGAAAGGGCCGATCTCTCTCTCCGACTCTGCATAGTCTTTCCTAACATCTCCTTCCCCTATGCCCCCCCCCCCCCCGGAGACAGACAGGCAGGCAGATCAACCAAGGGAGTTGCTCCGCAATCTGTCAACACACTTTGAATGAACCCATACATGCGTTGTCTTATGTCAGGCACCGATATGTTTCCTAAGTCTCCTGCGCTCTCCTAGCCAGATGTGGGGAGGAGGGGTGCAGACAGGGGGGTGGGGTAGCAGACGGAGCGTTAACACACGCAGAGGGGTGTCCTGGTTTGGGACAAGGCGACTCTCTCAGGTCTAATCTCACTAATGAGAGAAACTCTGGCACTGACCCCCCCCGGCCTGGATGTGTCACTCTCTATCTCTCTCACTCTTGTCTGTCTCTCTCACTCTTGTCTCTTTCTCTCCCTCACTCTGTCTCTTGCTCCTCTCTCTCTCTCTCTCTCTCTCCTCTTTCTATCGCTCTCTATATTTCCCTCTCTTTAATTCTCTCTTTCTACCTCTGCCCCCTGTATGGCTTAATAATGGCTGTATCCTGGGTGAATTGAGTTCATTGGGACCTATGGCTGTACTGTACTGTGCCTTACTATATTATACTGTGCTGCGCTGCCTGCGTGTGAGGCCCAGGTTGGCTTTGGTGAAACGCAATTTGGGCTGACACACTGTTGCATGTGCGTCAGAATGAGTCTCACAGCCTGAGGGCTCTCTTTTCTCCTCCATTAAGTTTGTGATGAGCGGAGAGAGAGAGAGGGAGGGAGGGAGGGAGAGAGAGAGAGGGAGGGAGGGAGGGAGAGCGGGAGAGGGAAGGAGAGAGAGAGGGAGAGGGAGGGAGAGAGAGGGAGAGAGAGAGAGAGGGAGGGAGAGCGGGAGAGGGAAGGAGAGGGAGAGAGAGAGAGAGAGAGGGAGGGAGGGAGGGAGAGAGAGCGGGAGAGGGAAGGAGAGAGAGAGAGAGAGAGAAGGACACAAGGGCACAGCAGCCAGAGAGAGAAACTGCTTAGTTCTTTTTATAGTGCTGGTTTTCCAGAATGAGAGAGAACACACTGTGTGGCATGTAGGGCGCTATAATAATAATTATAATTTTTTGCCTGATTCCGTTTAGTCTTTCCCCAAAATCCGTTTTATCCTGTTTTTTTTCCCCCAGGTTTCCGCCCCACCCCCTGTTTTTTCTTCTTCTGGTTTTTGTTCTCAAAAGTCACACAGAAAAACAACTCAATTGAATGTTCTAAGTCCACAACTAATCTTAAACCACCTCAGGAGACCACTTTTGAGATCGAGAAAAATATAAGAATAGTGTACGCCAGTGTTTATGTAGTGTACACCAGTGTTTCTGTAGTGTACACCAGTGTTTCTGTAGTGTACATCAGTGTTTCTGTAGTGTACATCAGTGTTTCTGTAGTGTACATCAGTGTTTCTGTAGTGTACATCAGTGTTTATGTAGTGTACATCAGTGTTTCTGTAGTGTACACCAGTGTTTCTGTAGTGTACATCAGTGTTTCTGTAGTGTACATCAGTGTTTCTGTAGTGTACACCAGTGTTTCTGTAGTGTACACCAGTGTTTATGTAGTGTACACCAGTGTTTCTGTAGTGTACACCAGTGTTTCTGTAGTGTACATCAGTGTTTCTGTAGTGTACACCAGTGTTTCGGTAGTGTACACCAGTGTTTCTGTCGTGTATACAAGTGTTTCGGTAGTGTACACCAGTGTTTCTGTAGTGTACACCAGTGTTTCTGTAGTGTACACCAGTATTTCTGTAGTGTACACCAGTATTTCTGTAGTGTACACCAGTGATTCTGTAGCGCTCATGTGATTGCAGAGTTTGCAAAACAAATGGCTACTGGATTCAATGCAAAACGGTGATCATTAGCATTACCACGAACAGCTACTCAAAGTGTAGACTAAACATAGGCGCACCACACGACACATACAGACAGGGCTCTTCCTGTGCCGTTTCACAAAGTCGCAGGACAATAGAAATCACTGATGCATGTTGTTCATGTCGTATGATTAACTTGGGCAAATGAATGAATGTTCGATTAGATGAGATGTTTTTATTTAGTCACATGCACAGGTGTAGTTGCAGTGTACAGTGACATTCCTAAGCGCCGAGCTCCCAACAGTGCAGGTGTGAATGAAGCTATGAAATACATTTTTTAGAATATATACATGTTTACAACCGTGACAGTGATGAATATTAATGTCCATTGGTGTGTGGGCAGGGTAATTGTCTGTTGAGGGGGGGGTAGGTAGTGGTGGCTATTCAGCAGCCTGATGGTCTGGGGGTAGAAGCTATTGGCCAGTCTGTTTGTTTTACCCATGACTGCACGGGTCTGAGTGATGGAAGTGGGGAGAACAGGCCATGGCTCAGGTGGCTGAGGTCCTTGATGATTTTCTTGGCCTTCCTGCGACACCTGGTGTTGTAGGTGTCCTGGATGGCAGGCAGTGTGCACCCAAATGATTAAGTTCAATACATTTAGTTGATTTCCTACTAAAGTAAAAAAAAAATATATATATATATTTTTAAATTCCTTTTTATTGTCTGGAGTCCGTGATTCCATGCACGTTTTCCGCAACACAGATTTTATAGGGCTCTAGGTATGGTATTGAACTGTACTCAGCTCTGCTGCACTGCTCTGCTGTTGTGCTCTGTGCTATCCTGGTCTAGGTTGGGTTGTGTCTTGGCCTGTGTCTGCTGGCTGGCTGCGTTAGCTTTGGCAAGTGACAGTGCCACCGGAGGACAGCTGTGGTGGGAAGTGTACCGTGTCTCAGTCTGACATTCCAGAGGAAGATTCCTGATAACCCACAGCTGCCGGCATTGTTCCAAGGCCAAGGGCTTACGCTCCCTGAGGAGGAAGCCTGACTTTGGTGAAGGCCCTTAACTCTCTCTTACCCCTCGTTCCACCTCTCTCACCCTCCTCTCTCACCCTCCTTCCTTCCTCCTCTCTCACCCTCCTCCCTCCCTCCTCTCTCACCCTCCTCCCTCCCTCCTCTCTCACCTTCCTCCCTCCCTCCTCTCTCACCCTCCTCCCTCCCTCCTCGCTCACCCTCCTACCTCCCTCCTCTCTCACCCTCCTCCCTCCCTCCTCTCTCACCCTCCCTCCTCTCTCACCCTCCTCCCTCCTCTCTCACCATCCTCCCTCCCTCCTCGCTCACCCTCCTACCTCCCTTCTCTCTCACCCTCCTCCCTCCTCTCTCACCCTCCTCCCTCCCTCCTCTCTAACCCTCCCTCCCTCCTCTCTCACCCTCCTACCTCCCTCCTCTCTCACCCTCCTCCCTCCCTCCTCTCTCACCCTCCTCCCTCCCTCCTCTCTCACCCTCCTCCCTCCCTCCTCTCTCACCCTCCTCTCTCCCTCCTCTGTCATTGCAACAGAGGTGTGACAATCTAAAGATGTCAGATAGATGCTTTCACTCTTCTCAGTCCATTCTATAATCTCTGTATCTACAGTCACGTCCATAATTATTGGCACCCTTAATAAAGATGAGCGAAAGAGACTGTATGAAATAAATAATACAAATTTGGAGCTACACTATATAGTGTGGACACCCCTTCAAATTAGTGGATTCGACTATTTCAGCTACGCTCATTGCTGGCAGGTGTATAAGATTGAGCACACAGCCATGCAATCTCCATGCCCAATCTCTACATTGGCAGTAGAATGGCCTTACTGAAGAGCTCATTGACTTTCAACGTGGCACCGTCATCGGATGCCACCGTTCCAACAAGTCAGTTTTCTGCCAAATGTCTGCCCTGCTAGAGCTGCCTCGGTCAACTGCAAGTGCTGTTATTGTGAACTGGAAACATCTAAGAGCAAAAATGGCTCAGCCACGAAGAGGTAGGCCACACAAGACCAGAAAATGGTAGCACCTAGTGCTGAAGCACGTAGCGCATAAAAAAATCATCTGTCCTCGGTTGCAACACTCACTACCCAGTTCCAAACTGCTTCTGGAAGCAGCATCAGCACAAGAACTGTTTGTCGGGAGCTTCATGAAATGGGTTTCCATGGCCGAGAAGCTTAAGCTCACTATGCGCAAAGCCAAACGTCAGCTGAAGTGGTGTAACGCTCGCCATTTTTGGACTCTGGAGCAGTGGAAACTCGTTCTTTGGGGTGTGGAATCACGCTTCACCATCTGGCAATCCGACAGATGAATCTGGGTTTGGAGGATGCCAGGAGAATGCTACCTGCCCCAATGCATAGTGTCAACTGTAACGTTTGGTGGAGGAGGAATAGTGGTCTGGGGCTGTTTTTCATGGTTCGGGGCTAGGCCCCTTAACGCTACAGCATACAATGACATTCTAGACGATTATGTGATTCCAACCTTGTGACAACAGTTTGGGGAAGGCCCTTTCCTGTTTCAACATGACAATGCCCCCGTGCACAAAGCGAGATCCATACAGAAATTGTTTGTCGGGATCGGTGTGGAAGAACTTGACTGGCCTGCACAGAGCCCTGACTTCAACCACATCGAACACCTTTGGAATGAATTGGAATGCCGACTGCGAGCCAGGCCTAATGGCCCAACATCAGTGCCCGACCTCACTAATGCTCTTGTGGCTGAATTGAATGAAGTAACACTAACACAGTTTTGCTTGTGCCTGTCGTTTTACCCGTAAACATTACGTCCGCGGAAATGTTTGTAATGACCTGTCAAACACACCCCGTTATTAATGGCTGAAATGTGCTCAATGGAATACATTGTCTTTGCGTCTATAGGAACGCTAAAGCTTTGTCTGGGATTGAACGCAACGTCTCGACACATACTTCACCAAATAGAGAAGAAAGATAACTTTATTTTGATGGGTGTACATTTTTTTAAAAGTTTAACAAAATAATAATTTAGTGCAGATGTAGGGTAGACAGAGCAGGTGAGTGCAGGTAGGGTAGACAGAGCAGGTGAGTACAGGTAGGGTGGACAGAGCAGGTAGGGTAGATAGAGCAGGTGAGTGCAGGTAGGGTAGACAGAGCAGGTGAGTACAGGTAGGGTAGACAGAGCAGGTGAGTAGACAGAGCAGGTGAGTGCAGGTAGGGTAGACAGAGCAGGTGAGTAGACAGAGCAGGTGAGTACATGTAGGGTAGACAGAGCAGGTGAGTGCAGGTAGGTTAGACAGAGCAGGTGAGCGCAGGTAGGGTAGACAGTGCAGGTTGGGTAGACAGAGCAGGTGAGTGCAGGTAGGGTAGACAGAACAGGTGAGTGCAGATAGGGTAAACAGAGCAGGTGAGTGCAGGTAGGGTGGACAGAGCAGGTAGGGTAGACAGAGCAGGTGAGTGCAGGTAGGGTAGACAGAGCAGGTAGTGTAGACAGAGCATGTGAGTGTAGGCAGGGTGGACAGTGCAGGTAGGGTAAACAGAGCAGGTGAGTGCAGGTAGGGTAGACAGAGCAGGTGAGTGCAGGTAGGGTAGACAGAGCAGGTAGGGTAGACAGAGCAGGTGAGTGTAGGTAGGGTAGACAGAGCAGATAGGGTAGACAGAGCAGGTGAGTGCAGGTAGGGTAGACAGTGCAGGTTGGGTAGACAGAGCAGGTGAGTGCAGGTAGGGTAGACAGAGCAGGTAGGGTAGACAGAGCAGATAGGGTAGACAGAGCAGGTGAGTGCAGGTAGGGTAGACAGAGCAGATAGGGTAGGCAGAGCAGGTGAGTGCAGGTAGGGTGGACAGAGCAGGTAGGGTAGGCAGAGCAGGTGAGTGCAGGTAGGGTGGACAGAGCAGGTAGGGTAGACAGAGCAGGTGAGTGCAGGTAGGGTAGACAGAGCAAGTGTTTGATGGTTTCAGCCCTGCCCCACCCCTTTATGTTAATTTAGTCATATATGCAATATGCCCAATGTATTTATGCAAATTAGGCACATATCATTTTCTTTATTTTAACACACCATAATAAAACAATACCTGATACAATATGAACATTTATATATGAATTCATTCTAAAATAAAATAAAAAGGCCATGTTTGACAATAAATTGAATACCTTCCCACCAAAATCCCCCATTATTTGTCCATGCCAGTAAAATGTTTTATCTGCTACAATTCAGTCAATATCTGATGGATTATAAAAATGCAAAAAGTTTGGAGTTTCTTCATCCATTGTCCAACTGTTGTATTTATTAGAATTGTAAAAAATAAAAAATAAAAAAAAACGATGACCGTTGCTTCTGTTTTCCATAGTGTTGTTGAGTGCTGTGTGTTGATAGATCCTCTCCTGTCGTCCCCAGGCTGAGGTGAATGGGGACATGCCTGCAGCCGACGACAGTGACATGGAGATGACAAATGAGAACAGCCCGCTCACCCTGGCCGAACCTCACTCCCCGTTCAGCCCCAAGCAGAATGGAGATGCTGCCTCACCTGCAGGTCCGGAACACACACACACACACACACACACACTGGACATTCTCGGAAAGCTTTCACCCCTCTCAGTTGACTTCAGGCCTTTGATCTCGTTAACACATCACACCTTCTGACCGCGTTGAGTTACATCGTTCTCTCACCTCTCAACCCTAACCCTTCTCACACAATCTCTGAAACCTGTGTTTTCATAAAGGGGTCAGCATGCTTCAGTTTGAGTATGCTGGCATACTCCCTTGGAAAGACCTTTGCTTGAAAAACAAGAAAAAGCACCAATTGTACTGTTTGTTTGTCCGTAACCAATATACACTTCCTCAAAATAGTCCAAATTAATCTAAGATAACTCAAGAAATCTGTCATTAATTTTTCAGAGAGATCTTATTTTACATCTAACTAAGTCGTTTGGTGTCTGAAAATGGGTGGTCTCTCATTGAATGACAAAGACTTTATTGAAGAATCCCCACTGTTGATCAAACACAGTTGAAGGGGCGTAGACTTCAGCTCCGAACTTCGTCTTGCCTCCAGAAAGAATGCTGTGTGTCCGAACAGCCCAAAAAACCCTCACCGAAGTCCAAACCGGAAAAAAACATTACAAAATGTCCGCGTAATTTTGGTAGCCTAGCGTAATTTTGGTAGCCTAGTGGTTAGCCTCTTGATTCTAGCCATCCCGGATCCGGGATCGTGAATACAGCCTCAAGCTCATTACCATAACGCAACGCATAACGCTATTCATGAAAATCGCAAATGAAATGAAATAAATATGCTAGCTCTCAAGCTTAGCCTTTTGTTAACAACACTGTCATCTCAGATTTTCAAAATATGCTTTTCAACCATAGCAAAACAAGCATTTGTGTAAGATTATTGATAGCTAGCGTAGCATTTAGCGTAGCATTCAGCATGCAACATTTTCACAAAAACAAGAAAAGCATTCAAATAAAATAATTTACCTTTGAAGAACTTCAGATGTTTTCAATGAGGAGACTCTCAGTTAGATAGCAAATGTTCAGTTTTTCCAAAACGATTATTTGTTTAGGACAAATCGCTCCGTTTTGTTCATCACGTTTAGCTACGAAAAAAACCTGTATCCAGGAGTGTAATTTTCCCTGAAGCTCATTAGCATAACACAACGTTAACTATTCATGAAAATCGATAATGAAATGAAATAAATATGCTAACTCTCAAGCATAGCCTTTTGTTAACAACACTGTCATCTCAGATTTTCAAAATATGCTTTTCAACCATAGCAAAACAAGCATTTGTGTAACAGTATTGATAGCTAGCGTAGCATTTAGCGTTAGCATTGAGCGGGCAACATTTTCACAAAAACAAGAAAAGCATTCAAATAAAATAATTTACCTTTGAAGAACTTCGGATGTTTTCAATGAGGAGACTCTCAGTTAGATAGCAAATGTTCAGTTTGTCCAAAAAGATTCTTTGTGTAGGAGAAATCGCTCCGTTTTGTACATCACGTTTGGCTACCAAAAAAAAACGAAAATTCAGTCATCAAAACGCCAAACCTTTTTCCAAATTAACTCCATAATATCGACTGAAACATGGTAAACGTTGTTTAGAATCAATCCTCAAGGTGTTTTTCACATATCTCTTCGATGGTATATCGTTCGTGGAAGTGTGCTTTCTCCTCTGAATCCCATGGGAAAATGCCTGCAGCTGAAGATTACGCACCGATTTAGACAAAGGACACCGGGCGGACCCCTGGTAAATGTAGTCTCTTATGGCCAATCTTCCAATGATATGCCTACAAATACGTCACAATGCTGCAGACACCTTGGGCAAACGGCAGAAAGCTTAGGCTCGTTCATGGCACATTCACAGCCATATAAGGAGACAATGGAAAACAGAGCCTCAAAAATCCTGCTCATTTCCTGTTTGAAGTTTCATCTTGGTTTCGCCTGTAGCATGAGTTCTGTGGCACTCACAGATAATATATTTGCAGTTTTGGAAACGTCAGAGTGTTTTCTTTCCAAAGCTGTAAATTATATGCATAGTCGAGCATCTTTTCCTGACAAAATATTGCGCTTAAAACGGGCACGTTTTTTATCCATAAATTAAAAGAGCGCCCCCTATATCCTTAAGTCACCATCCTTACCTTGTATCCGATGTCTCTCTCTCAGTTTCTCACCTCCCCTCTCTCTCCCTCTTGCCCCCCCCCCCCACCCCTCTCTCCAGACTCAGATGTGAATCAGTTGTCTGGCAGCAGAAAGAGAACTAGGAAGAGGTCCTCAAAGGAGGAGTGCAGCTGGGACTCTACCTACAGTGAGGTGAGTTTCACACACACTACACACACACACACACACACACACACTCTCTGAGGGTGTCTCAGGAGGAGTTGGCATATGCAAAAAAACACATTTTAGTTATACACCTCATACTCGTACAGGTTACCCACTTGTGCATGGACAAATATCTTCTTTCCCCCCCATAAAAAAAAATGTATTTCAATGTTATGAATATCGCTATAGCAACAATAGAATTAACCAATTATTATTTATTTCTCACCTCCTGATATTGAGCAAATTACACTCATTGGAGCCATTTACACTCACTTGCGTATCTGACAAAGGCTTTGAAAAAGCACCTGGGAATAGGCTGCGTAGAGCCGCTGGCTGCTGGTTTAGCTTTCTAGAACATCTGCTCGTAGGGAAAATGCCCTGAGCCCATTACCTTTCTAGCTAAGAGGCCATGTTAAAGTTTATACTTACTCTTCCAATTGTAATGTGGGGAGTTCAAAATAATGACAAACTATCTACCAAATCAGTTTTTTTGTTTTTTTAAATGTGAATTACTTCTCCTTGCATTCACCTGATAAGACAAGACTTGTGATTATTATAATTATTTTTTGCCTGGGAGGGGGACTCTGGTCAAGAAAAGGTTGAAGACCCCTGCCTGATATAGATATATGCGTGCACACACACACACACACACACACACACACACACACACACACACACACACACACACACACACACACACACACACACACACACACACACACACACACACACACACACACACACACACACACACACACACTGCTCCAGCTTTCTCCCCCAGTCACTGTCATACCTGTGACCCGTAAACCAAAATAACTGTCTGTCTGTCTGGCAGACAGCTGGACTAACTGGTTCTAACTGTTAGGGTCACTGCTGGTATCAACTCAGCTTTGATATAACCACACATCTCTCATCAACCGAAACCTGAACGATCATCTCGTAGCCAGACACCCTCTTCTCACACTCCTCCTGCACCCTGGAACCAAGACAAGCACGGCTGGTAATGCTGAAACCTGAGCTGTGTACAGTTGGTAGAAACGTTTTGAAACGGCGAGGCGATACCTGAAATTGCCCAATAAGAACACAGATTGTTGTGTTTTTTTAAACACTTGCCCTATTAAATACGACTCTGACGCTGTGTTTGCCTAGATCTTGGTCCCCTTGGTACCTATTGGTTGAGTGAAAGGGTTGTGTTGTGTCTTTTCTACAGCAGAAGGCCAAGGTGGCAGGGGTGGGGGCCTCTGAGTCGGGCTCGGGCCTGAGACAGAGACCTTCTCCCAGGACCATCTTCCAGGCCGGTCTGCTGGCCCCTCACAACAAACCGCGCAGCCGCGAGCAGAGAGGAGGAGGATGCCAGAGCAGGCTGGAGCACCACAGCAGCTCTCTGGTGAGACTAGACTGAATGTGCAACAACGTAATGAACAGACACGATAACTCCCAGGGCATATCCTATCCAGTCTGTCAAAATATTCAGCTCTGATCTTTTGTATTAAAAGTTCATTATTTACAATCATTTTTTTAATTCACTCAAATTTGACACCCCCTAATAAATGTTTTACTCTGTTCCAACAACCCGAGACATTATTTGACATTAAAAGAAGACATTGTGTCAATCCCATTAGCGATGACATGACTAGGTAGTCATGCTTTTGGCAGTCTCTCTGACTCTTGGCCTCAAAAGGCAATACATGTTTCTCTCCGCGTATTCTCTCAGTTCTCTGAGACATGACAAGTCAGCACCTGTAGAAACACACCATCCAACATGACTTGTCACAGTCAAACAGACACACACACACACACACACACACACACACACAGGATATGACGCTCAAAAAGGAGATATGAGTGGGTAGGTAGAGCTAAACCAAACCAAATCGTTGGAGACATAACACCGTAAGTGCTGCCTTTGTTTGAAAGGCTGTGGTGATTATTTCTCTCTCACCCACTTTTTCCTCAGTGTTTATTTTCTGAAGCCTCTTCTTTGCAGCGAGAGCCAGTTAAAACACGATTGTCTGCAGTCCGCCGCGTGATGAGATTCCAGAAGTGCTTACTTAAGTCCTCGCCGTCTCCGCTTCGTGACGGCGCCGACAGCGTTTGGCGCCTCTCTGGATCTCTTTCTTTCCCTCTCTTTCGCTCTCTCTCTCTCTCCCTCTTGCGCTCTCCTTCTCCCTTTCACTCTCTTTACGTTCTCGCTCTCCCTCGCTGTCTCTTTGCCCCCCCCTCCCCTCTCTCATACCCTCTCCGTCTGTCCCTCTGTCACAGTACCTGCATGAAGAGTTGCTTTGGTTCGGTTACCACTGAGAATCTTAATTTGAATCGGAAAGAGAAAAGAACACTTGAGCAGGTTTCAAGGTGTTGGTCTGAATTAGCTGTGTAGGTGTGGGAGTCCATTTGAGTCAGGAGGACTAAAACACACACGGATGGCGCTGAGAAATAGGGTTGGGTAGAGCAGAGAACATCAGGACCAACTTAAACCACATAAAACACATACAAGTTCAACAGTTACTTGGTAACATTGTGTAGTTTACACTGTAGTAAGACAGGTTGTAATGACCAATGCAATACAATACACCCCAACTAACGTTTTATGCATTGTGCCTGCCTTTCCCCCTCCCTATCTCCCTCCCTACCCCTTTCTCTCACTCCACAGAGCCTGGCCTGCGGTGTTGGCCCCGGGCCCCTGGTGTCCGTGGTCCCTGAGGGCCCCTCCCTGGAGCTCCTGGAGCAGGACTCTAAGGACTCGGCCCAGAGCACCTCCAACTCCTCCACCTCCCTGATCTCCCATGCCACAGAGATTGCCTGCCAGCCGGAGTACAAGGTAACTGAACGGGGATCGAGGAGAGGGTAGGAGGGAGAAGGGGAGAGCGGGGGAGGGGGGTGAGAGAAGGGAGAAATGGAAGAAAAGTGAATATAGGGCCAATAGAAGAGGGAGTGAACGTGAAACAGAGAAAGAAAGGGGAGGAGATCAAAGAGGTCTCTCATCCCGTCTTCTGTTTGTCCACCTGCAGAGAGAGTGTGTGTGTGGAGCATGGCTAACTGTGTGTGTTTGTACATCTCTGCACCCTTTGATGCCGGCAACCTCACAGGTCTACACAGCTGTGTGGCGTGTGGTTAGTCGGTGGCACATGAAGTAAATGAAGTGTAACATTCTCATGGTAAGACTTGAGTCTTTGTAATGTGTGGTTGGAGACCAACCCGTATCCGCAGTCCCCTAGCAGCGGTATATCCATTATGACTATGTGCACCTGGCGGTGTATCTATTCACTGACATGTCCCATGGAAGCTAAGACCTCCCCCGTCTCAAACTACAAATCCAGGTCTCACACGCACACCCCGTTTTACCCCTCTAAACCCCCCCCCCCCCCCCCCCCCCCCCTCTCTCTCTTCCCCTCGCAGGACAATAAGGGTTTTGGTATTGGGGAGCTCGTGTGGGGGAAGATTAAGGGGTTCTCCTGGTGGCCAGGCATCGTGGTCACCTGGCGCGCTACGGGCAAACGACAGGCCACGCATGGCATGAGGTGGTTGCAGTGGTTCGGCGACGGCAAGTTCTCTGAGGTGAGCATTGAGGAAGTGGGTTCCACAACCCTCCGTCATTGTTTTGGGCGAGCGAAACATTTTGGGTGTTATCGTAAGTCTGTCATAAAGTCTGCTGTATTATCAGGGCCAGCATGCACAAAAGCCATGTTTATACCTGGTGCTAACATGTGTCCTGATCTTGTCCACATTCTGATTGTGCCCACATTTTTAGACTGGTGTAGATGATTAAAAGATGCATTCCCTGTGGAGATAGTTAGGCACGAATTGTATTTGGATATCAATCAAGTGTAAACAGATCTAGATTGTGAAACTATTTAAATAATCATTATACCGGCTTCTAAAATCATTGACAGGTAGCACCATTGCCTTCATAATTATCTTTAAATAAATAAATATTATCTGTATGCCAAAAAATTGCATACAGGGAGGGACTAGGAAATCTGCAGTCACAGTGGCTGGATAAGATAGACATTTTAATACCATGTGTAGATGCGACACATCTTGATCAGATAGTGATTGAATCATCTTGATCAGATTGTGATTGAATCATCTTGATCAGATTGTGATTGAATCATCTTGATCAGATAGTGATTGAATCATCTTGATCAGATTGTGATTGAATCATCTTAATCAGATAGTGATTAAATCATATTGATCTGAACATAAAACCCACATACACTATATATACAAAATTATGTGGACACCCCTTCAACTTAGTGGATTTGGCTATTTCAGCCACACCCGTTGCTGACAGGTGTATAAAATTGAGCACACAGCCATGCAATCTCCATAGACAAACATTGGCAGTAGAATGGCCTGTACTGAACTGCTGTACTGCTAGAGCTGCCCCGGTCAACTGTAAGTGCTGTTATTGTGAAGTGGAAACGTTTATGAGCAACAACGGCTCGGCCGCGAAGTGATAGGCCACACAAGCTCACAGAACGGGACCGCCGAGTGCTGAAGCGTAAAAATCGTCTGTGCTCGGTTCTAACACTCACTACCAAGTTCCAAACTGCCTCTTGAAGCATCGTCAGCACAATAACTGTTTGTTGGGAGCTTCATGAAATTGGTTTCCATGGCTGAGCAGCCGCACACAAGCCTAAGATCACTATGCGCAATGCGAAGCACCGGCTGAAGTAGTATAAAGCTCGCTACCATTGGACTCTGGAGCAGTGGAAACACGTTCTCTGGAATGATTAATTATGAGTCACCATCTGGCAGTCCGACAGACGAATCTGGGTTTGGCGGAAGCAAGGAGTACCCTACTTGCTCGAATACATAATGCAAACTGTAAAGTTTGGTGGATGAATAATGGCATGGGTTGTTTTTCGTGGTTCGGGCTAGGCCCCTTAGTACCAGTGAAGAGAGATCTTAATGCTACAGCATACATTCTAGACGATTCTGTGCTTCCAACTTTGTGACAGCAGTTTGGGGAAAGCCCTTTCCTGTTTCAGCATGACAATGCCCCCGTGCACAAAGCGAGGTTCATACAGAAATGGTTTGTCGATATTGGTGTGGAATAACTTGACTGGCCTGCACAGAACCCTGACCTCAACCCCATTGAACACCTTTTGGATGAATTGGAACGCCGACTGTGAACCAGGCCTAATCGCCCAACCTCACTAATGCTATTGTGGCTGAATGGTAGCAAATCCCTGCGTGGCTGAATGGTAGCAAATCCCTGCAGCAATGTTCCAACATCTAGTGGAAAGCCTTCACAGAAGAGTGGTGACTATTATTGCAGCAAAGGGGGGAACAACTCCATATTAATGCCCATGGTTTTGGAATGAGATGTTCGATGAGCAGGTGTCCACATACTTTTGGTCATGTCGTGTATTAACGCAAGGTGTAAATAAGGCTCATGCGACACAGAGTAGGATTGCTGATCGAGAATCCGTTTCAGATCATAATGAATAACATTATAGGGACAGGGCACCTGGTCCTAGATAAGAAGCTTGGAGCCTTTCCTTTTCTCAGTATTTGGTATTCAGACTTACCTTATTCAGTAGGGTAATGCACTCTGCAGATGTGGGTACCTTGCACGCTCTCAGGGGCATCATGCACCCCAAGAATTTGAGGGGGCACAAACTATGTGAGGATGGCTGGGGGGTGGTCCAGAAGGGTGCTATGCCCCACCCCCTAGTTCTTAAGTTATAGAATCTTTCAAACACCTGAAACAGCTTTTTCCTGCTGTCTAGAGCTACAATCATTATGCTTAATTCTATGACAAAAAAAAAAATCTGCATATCTAATCATATCTCTTGAGCTGTTGGAACTAAATATGCTTCTTTGCATCTCTTCTAAAATCTGTGTAGAAGATGGAAAGGAACGTGAGTCTTATTCATTAGTTATTTCTTGCTTTTCTAAAGTCTACCAGCCTTACCAGCAGGCATGCCAGCTAAGATAGTTAGACAAGCTAGCTACTCTAACTTGATTGACAGCGTTTTATATATCCCTGTTAGTGAGCATTTATTCTTTTCCAAGATAATCCATCCACCTGACAGGTGTGGCATATCAAAAAGCTGATTAAACAGCATGATTATTACACGGGTGCACCTTGTGCTGGGGACAATTAAAGGCCACTTTAAAATGTGCAGTTTTGTAGCACAACACAATGCCACAAAAGCATGCAATTGGCATGCTGACTGGAGGAATGTCCACCAGAGCTTTTGCCAGAGAATTGAATGTTCATTTCTCTACCATAAGCTGCCTCCAACGTCATTTTAGAGAATTTGGCAGTATGTCCAACCGACCTCACAACCGTTTACAGAGGAAGCAAATGAAGGTAAACGAAACAATGTAATTAAATGATAATGTAGGCTATACCAACTGAAGGGAACTAATAGTAAATTGCAGTTGAATATCTGTGGTTATTATTCCTGCTGACAGTCGATACTGATAGTGGCTAATATTTAACATGATAGAAATCGGAAACAGAGAAAGTCGGGGTAGCCTATAATTAAGACATTAGAGAGTGCCCATCCCTGCAAGTTAAAAGGCTTTACAAATGAAATGATGCATAATGGCAGCAGCATTTCATAAACTTTAATTTGGGAAAGTTGATATGTTGATATTCTTCAGTTAGCTGCCATATGACTAGTTTAAATTTTTTCTCCAGCGATCATAAGGTCAAATAGATCTAAAACCATTGTCATTTATAATTAGAATTCCCTTATCATTTACCTAGTTATTATCACGAGCTCTTATCGAGTTGTAAATGACAGTGCGTGGAGAATGGTGTAGATGTTTTTCTCCCCCACTTGGAACCGGTAGACCTTATTTACGGTTTCCTCGCGAGAAAAAGGTGGTGGAATTATTAGGGAATTAAGTCAAGGTCAGAATAGGGAGTCTGCGTAGACAACACCTCCGCCACACCTTAGTTTATTCCATCTACATCCCAAATGAATAGCGAGTGAATAGCATGCCGTTCTCATGCTGACGTTATAAGGGTCAGAATATGCATAGAGAGAAAAAAGGGAATTCCACGGTTAACTTGTGTCGGGATTCCCCCCCCCTATGTGAATGCAGACCTTGTTTTACAGTAAAGCAATGAATGAGGGTTTAACCCTCCATACCTCCACTCATCATCCTTCCTCCAGGTGTCTGCTGACAAGCTGGACTCCATCACTGCTTTCCCCAAGTTCTTCAACCAGGCCTCCTACACCAAGCTGACATCCTACCGCAGGGCCATCTTCCAGGCGCTGGAGGTAAGGAAGGGGGGGTGGGGAGAAGGAGGAGGAGGAGGGGGGTTGAAGAAGAATGTGACAGAGTGAGAAAGGCTATATGTGTGTGGTTTAACGCTTACCTGCCTAGTGCCTACCTTCATGTCAGGTGTGTGTGTGTGTGTGCTTGTGTGCATGCCAATATAAGTGTGGTTTCCTGTGTGTGCTTGTGTGCATGCCAATATAAGTGTGGTTGCCTGTGTGTGTGTGTGTGTGCTTGTGTGCATGCCAATATAAGTGTGGTTGCCTGTGTGTGTGTGTGCTTGTGTGCATGCCAATATAAGTGTGGTTGCCTGTGTGTGTGTGTGCTTGTGTGCATGCCAATATAAGTGTGGTTGCCTGTGTGTGTGTGTGCTTGTGTGCATGCCAATATAAGTGTGGTTGCCTGTGTGTGTGTGTGTGTGCTTGTGTGCATGCCAATATAAGTGTGATTGCCTGTGTGTGTGTGTGTGTGTGTGTGTGTGTGTGTGTGTGTGTGTGTGTGTGTGTGTGTGTGTGTGTGTGTGTGTGTGTGTGTGTGTGTGTGTGTGTGTGTGTGTGTGTGTGTGTGTGCTTGTGTGCATGCCAATATAAGTGTGGTTGCCTGTGTGTGTGTGTGTGCTTGTGTGCATGCCAATATAAGTGTGATTGCCTGTGTGTGTGTGCTTGTGTGCATGCCAATATAAGTGTGATTGCCTGTGTGTGTGTGTGTGTGTGTGTGCTTGTGTGCATGCCAATATAAGTGTGGTTGCCTGTGTGGGGGTGTGACAGCTGCACAACAAAGTCAATACAGGGCCTTGCTTTCCCTGCAGTTCCTTTATCAGTCTCTCAATACGAGGAGCTGTTAATCAGTTAACCCACTGTTCCTAGGCTGTCATTGTAAATAAGAATTTGTTCTTAGTTCGTCCTGAGCCTATTTGCAATGTGTTTACACAGCGAGAAATGCAGAAATATAAGGATACATACTTGAAACCACTGATCATGACAATTTAGCCCACAGGATGAAACTCCTGGACAGCAGTTGTGAGTAGCCTGATTGTCCATTTCACCTGTCCTGTGTTTAGGACATGTTGTTTGTTTACATCTCAGCGCATTTTTTATCGTATAGCCCTCCATTTAGGTTAGGCTATTCGATCGGAGAAACATGACGTTTCCGTCTCTTTGCGTTGTCTTTCATTTTATCTCCAGCCTGTAGGCTACAGAAAAGGCCACATAGCCTACTGTCTACCATATGCTATATCTGATACATGATTTATGTTTGAGCGCTTTTTGGGACGGAACGTCAGTGGAGCAAGCACGCAGGGAATGGACAAGATAAATATTTTGCTTCCTTGCCTTTGACAAAGTGGGCACTGTTTATCCCAAGGCGGCGTCAGCCCTCACCTAAAAAGACCATATGCCACTGGTTGAGAGAAATTGTCATAGTTTTTTAGAATAATTATGTGAGGTTTTATGTGTTGTTGAAGGTGCTTCTTGGCCAGTTTAGCTCAGAAAATGCCGTGCTCAGAAAATGCTGCCTAATCCTGCCTAATGAGCGGGCCGACCCTACTTGTTCTCGACCCCTTGTCATGTTCTTTTGTGTGTTTGTTTGACTCTTTCCTCTGGTTAATGATGATCTGTCCGCCTTTGTGAGATAGAGCGAGAAAGAGGAAGACCTGTGTGTCTAGTGAGATGTCGGTCTGTCTGTGTCCCTGTCTGTCTGACTGACTGTCTGTCTGTCGGCAAGCACAAGCCGCTTCTTGTCTCTGTCTACCAGGTCTGTTTGGTCTCTCTCGTGTGCTTGACTGTCTGTATAGAGTACCTGCCTGTTTGATCACCTGTTTGTTTAACAAGGCTGACAGTCATCTCTTCTCAGCTCCATTCTTCTCTCTGCCCCTCTTCCCCCCTCTCCTCTCACTTTCTCTCTCCCTCCCATCTCTTATTATCTTCCCCTAACCTCCTCCCTCTCCTTCTACCTCCCTTCCCTCTCTCCTTCTCTCCGCCTCCCTTTCCCCCTCCCTCTCTCAGATGGCAAGTCTGCGTGCTGAGAAGACGTTCCCTCAGTGTGAATCAGAGGGGCCAGAAGACCAAGTCAAGCCCATGCTGGACTGGGCCATCGGGGGCTTCCTACCTAAGGGCCAAGAAGGCCTCAAACCCACAGACAACCCTGGTGAGACTCACCAACCAAAGCCAATATAAGGTCTAAATGTCATGGCTGGGGTTTTCTCCTGCCTCCTCCTGTCCTGTCTTGTCTAATGTGGGCACGTTAAAGGGATAGTTAACTTTTTAGAATTGTTTTGTTGTTGAAACTTCTCAAATGCGAATGCAATATTTTAGTTTTCACATCATACAGTAATTGTGAATGTGCCTATGAAGTACCTATGTAGTCCAATAGATCACTGTTATAGCACCCAACTTAAAGGTGCAATATGCAGAAATGTTCCTGCCATTTTGTTGCTAAAATTCTAATAGTTCAGGTGCTTTCAGTTTATTGTACCATCTAAACCGCTGTGAAATATATTTTCAATAACCAAAAATATTATATTATGTACAAAATCGAAAAATAAAAGAGGCAAAAACAAGATTTATGAACGGGAAGCATAGAAATAGTGCATTTATAACAGATCTACTGCTTCTTGAGAGTGACAGATCCATAACTCATATTTCTATGTGAATTTGGTCGGGTCACCCCAAAAAGTTACATATTGTGGCTTTAAACGATAGCCCCAGTTAGGGCTGAGACAATAGTTGCTGACATATTTAAGAGTTCCACCATTACTTTCTCTCGGACAATATGACACGTTTTAATTAAATACTTTTAAGACTGACGTAATTTATTCCTGTCTCTACATGGCATCCTAATCTGCCTCACCTATCTCTGTCACATGGTCGGTTAACTGTATGTTGGCACGTTGGTATTTCATTAGAGAGGAGGGGTGGTTATAGCCTATGTACCAGTTCCTTTAGCTAATCCACTTCCTGTTCTCCGGTTTCCACTAGTTCCCACAGCCACAAAGTCAAAATGGCCTAGATCGTAAAAATGTATGAAAAGGTTAGGTTTAGGCATAAGGTTAGCAGTGGGGCTAAGGATAGGGTCAGGTTTAGGTTTAAAACAGTGGAGGCTGCTTGAGGGAACAGTTCATAATAATGGCTGGAACGGACCAAGTGGAATGGCGTCAAATACATGGATACCATGTGTATTTGATAACATTCCACTGATTCCGCTCCAGCCATTACCACTAGCCCGATCTCCCCAATTAAGGTGCCACCAACCTCCTGTGGTTTAAAATCAGATTGTAACAAGAGAAGTGTTAGAAATAGATGGGGTTTATGACTTTGTGGCTGTGGTAGCTAGTGATGACCAAAGTTGCTAGCTCACATCGAAATTCTCAAACTAAATACATACTGCAATTCCAACCACAAAATGTCGTCTTAGTTTTTATTTCAAACCTAAAAATATCACAACTTGCCTAGGTAACAGCTAAATGTTTGTTTTAGACTTTGTTCTAAATTCTATTTCTATTTCCGAAGCTCCGCATGCGGGATAATATTCATGTTATTTCCAACAACCAATGAGCAACTCCACCGTAGATACAGCGCATATTGAGCGTTGAGATTGCCAAAAGGCCCGTCTCTTTTGCAATGACAAGGAGTGGAATGTTAGCAGAGAAGGCTGGTACTCACACTAGGGTGGTTAAGGGTTGTTTTATTATGTCATCCACCATACTCCGGAGGTAAGGGTTCAATAGGTTTGTCGGGTCTAGTGGGCCAATATTACTTGGCCAATAATACACAGTAATATCAACTGGTATACAGTAATATTACATATATTCGTCGAGTATTTTAGGTACCATATACTTTCTTCTACATGCTTTGACGGTTGCGCGCGTGTGTGTGTATATCTGTGTGTGTATCTGTCTGTATCTGTGTGTGTGTGTGTGTGTGTGTGTGTGTGTGTTTGTCCTCTCCAGATAGCAGCACGTTGAACCACCAGGTTTTGGACGTCAGTCTGCCAGAGTATTTCCCGACAGCCAAGAGGCCCCGCGTCAGCCTGTGTAAGGCCAAAAGCGGCCCAGAGGAGGTCTACAGTCGAGGTCAGAGGTCAACCAAATGGGTCAACCCGGGGTTATCAGGGTCGTATTTATTAAGGCACCAAACGGAAGAAAACAGAAACGGGCAGGGGACTACTTGGATTTGTTCTATAAGAAACACTCATTTCCCATTTCCGTTGCAACATTTTTCTGACATTTTATGCCCTAATGAATACGATCCTGGAGTCGTCTGTGATTTATTGCTATGGCATGTTATTATTCATGTGACTCAAGACCTGTCTTTAATTGTTGACCTGCATGTGTCTCTCTCTCCTCTCTGCCCTTCAGAACAAATGGTGCATGAAGTTTTGAAGAATAACAGAAGTATAGAAGGTACGTTCTCCTTTTAGTTTCAGATATTTCTTTCTAGTTGACATACAAGGGTCTTCAGAAATTGTAGAAAGTATTCATACCCCTTGACTTATTCCACATTGAAACCACATTTTCTTCCTCACCCACCCATTCCTTCTTTTCACTCTGTCAATTAGGTTAGTGTTGTGGAGTAACTACAATGTTGTTGATCCATCCTCAGTTTTCTCCTGTAACAGCCATTAAACTCTGTAACTATTTTAAAATCACCTTTGACCTCATGGTGAAATCCTTAAGAAGGACACCTGTATCTTTGTGGTGACTGTGTGTATTGATACACCATCCAAAGTGGAATTGATGACTTCACCCTGCTCAAAGGGATATTCAATGTCTGCTTCTTATTTGTACCCATCTACCAATAGGTGCCCTTCTTTACGAGGCATTGGAAAACCTCCCTGGTCTTTGTGGTTGAATCTGTTTTTTAAATTCACTGCTCCACTGAGGGACCTTACAGATATTTGTATGTGTGGGGTAGAGTTGAGATAGTCCTTTAAAAAATCACGTTAAACACTTTTATTGCACACAGAGTGAGTACATACAATTCATTAAGCACATTTTTACTCCTGAACTTTTTTAGGCTTGCATAAAAAGGGGTTGAATATTTATTGACTCAAGACATTTCAGCTTTTCATTTTGTATTCCTTTAAAAAAATATATATTTTTAACACTTTGACCTTATGGGATATTGTGGGTAGGCCAGTGACTAAAAAACACCTCAACCCGTTTTAAATTCAGGCTGTAACACAACAAAATGCTCATATTTGTTTTGTGCAGACTTTTGCCTCTCTTGCGGGAAGACAAGAGTGGCAACCTTCCACCCACTTTTTGAAGGAGGCCTTTGCCAAGCATGCAAGGTTAGTGCACTTCTCTAATGCCCTCTCATTCAGAAATGACACGCCGACAAGAAATACACCTATATTACATTTACACTGTCATCACTGTCATCACTGTCATCAGTCTCACACAGCCATCTTTACCAACCGCCACTGAGTCTCGATCCCATTGAAAGAGTCAGGACACCCTGAGGTGAATGACACCTACCTACCTGAATGTATAATCCAATCCTGAATCCCTGCGCTGGGGGTGATAGTGTTTAATCGTGTGTTTGTGCGGCTCTCTGGAGGAAGACTTTCCACAGAAGTCATCTAGAGCTATTTTGTCAATAGAACCACTGTGTTCAGAACTTAAGAGTGAGACATGCCTAGGCCTGCCTCTCTTGTGTCAGGGACTAGAAGCATCGATACCAGGCCTGGCTGACTGCTTCTATTGACATTACCTCCAGTCCAATAGATCATTACCACAGGTGTGACTGTTCACTACATGATCATACTACGTCATCTCATCCAGACCTGGGTTCAATTGCTATTCGGAGTCTTCCAAATACTTTTAGCGTTTGCTTTAGCTTGTATGGAGTGCCAGAGCTGCAGGGTTTGTGGCGTTGCGACTATTCTATTTGCTCCAGGAAAGCTCAAAGCTCATCATTGTTGAACCCAGGTCTAATCACACCATCTTATTGGGTTTCTGAAGCAATGGCCTTTATCCAGACTTATCGAGGTCTCAGGAAGTTCTTATAGAAACTATTGGCTGAAGCATTCTCTTTATTATTAGCAGCTTTGTTGTTATGGGCTCGGTTCCATCATAGTTCAAATAGCTATGGTTCAGCACCTTGTTAAGTGCAATGGGTGCATGGTGAGTGACTGGTACAATTGCATTGATGTTGATGTCAGTTTACAGCTTTGTCAATGTGTCCCAGAGCGGTGCCTTTGTGTCTGTGAACTTTGGTCTCTGTGTTTAAAATACACAGATGTTAATATTTCCCTTCCCAGGAACTGAGGCCTAGACCGAACCATGAAAAACAGACAACAAACCCAGACCATTATTCCTCCTCCACCAAACTTTACAGTTGGCACTATGCATTCGGGCAGGTAGTGTTCTCCTGGCATCTGCCAAACCCAGATTTGTCCGTCGGGACTGCCAGATGGTGAAGCGTCACTCCAGAGAACGTGTTTCCACTGCTCGAGAGCCTAATGGCGGTGACCTTTACACCACTCTCACCACCCTTTACGCCGACGCTTGGCATTGCGCATGGTGATCTTAGGCTTGTGTGCTGCTGCTTGACCATGGAAACCCATTTCATGAAGCTCCCGACGAACAGTTATTGTGCTGACGTTGCTTCCAGAGGCAGTTTGGGAACTCCGTAGTGAGGACAGGTGATTTTTACGTGCTACGAGCTTCAGCACTCGGCGGTCCCATTCTGTGAGCTTGTGTGGCCTATCACTTCGCGGCTGAGCCGTTGTTGTTTCTAGATGTTTCCACTTCACAATAACAGCACTTACAGTTGACCGGGGCAGGTCTAGCAGAGCAGAAATTTGACAAACGGACTTGTTGGAAAGGTGCATCCTATGATGGTGTCACGTTGAAAATCACTGTAAAACGGTGTCACGTTGAAAGTCACTTCAGTAAGGCCATTCTACTGACAGTGTTTGTCAATGGGATTGCATGGCGGTGTGCTCGATTTTATACCCATGTCAGCAACAGGTGTGGCTGAAATAGTCAAATCCACTCATTTGAAGGGGTGTCCAGATACTTCTGTGTATATTGTGGATCTTTGTATTCACATTCTTGTTTGTTTTCCTGCCTCACCATACATGCTCGAACTGGTTAAAGATCCTGGTGTCAAGAAATGTGGTATTTTGTTGTTGTTCTGAAAATGAACACTGGCATCTAGATATTGTTGTTAATGACTGTTGTTGTGTGCGTGTGGTAGGACGTGTATCTGGAGATATCCTACATGTATGATGACGACGGCTACCAATCCTACTGCACGGTGTGCTGCGGGGGCCGCGAGGTGCTACTGTGTGGGAACGCCAACTGCTGCAGGTTTGGGCTCAACACTCACCTCGTTAACCGTATCTCGGTAATCTTCTGAGAGTGTGGCCCAAATGCTACCCTTTTATACAGTCTTAGGGAAAAAAGGGGCGCTTTCTAGAACCGAAAAAGGTTCTTCCGCTGTCCCCATAGGAGAACCCTTTCCAGTGAGGTTTCTGCATGGAACCCAAAAGGGTTCTCCTTTGGGGGCAGCTGGAACCCCTTTTTTTCCCTAAAAGTGCAGTGCACTACTTTATGGGCTGTGGTCAAAAGTAGTGCACTAGGGAATATGGTGCTATTTGGGACGGGCTGTATCTATACTGTGTCATTAGTGTATTATTCTGCATCTTAACTGTAATCTGCTGTATCTTAGTTCATTTCAACCCTCTTTTACGTTTTGCCTTCTCGGTCTGCTTCTACTTTTTCTTTCGCTCTCCTTTCTCTCTAACCTGTTGATTAGATGTACACTGCTGTGAAAAAGTATTTGTTTTCTATTTTTACATATTTGTTTATACGGAATGTACTGTTTGGTTTTGCCAGACGTAAAGGAACCCATCTCGTCTGAAAAGTTGACTCAAGTTTGCCAACAAAAAAAGCACCTGGATGATCATCAAGACTCTTGTTAGAATGTTCTATGGACAGATGAGTCAAAAGTATAACTTTTTGGACGACATGGGTCCCATTATGTCTGGCGAACACCAAACACTGAATTCCACAGTAAGAACCTTATACCATATCAAGCATGGGGTTGGTAGTGTGATGGTTTGGGCATGCTCTGCTGCCTCGGGACCTGGTTGACTTGTTTTAATAGAAGGAACCATGAATTTTGATCTGTATCAGAGAATTATACAGGAGAATGTCAGGCCATCCGTCTGAGCTGAAGCTGAAGCGCAGCTGGGTCATGCAGCAAGACAATGATCCAAAACACACAATCAAGGCTACATGAAAATGGCTAAATAGCAACAAATATGACGTTTTGGAATGGCCTAGTCAAAGTCCAGACCTAATCCCAATTGAGATGTTGTGGCAGGACTTGAAACGAGCAGTTCATGCTTGATAACCTACAAATGCTGAGTTAAAGCAGTTCTGCATGCAGGACCAGACCAAAATTCCTCCACAGCGACATTAGAGACTGATCAACAACTACAGGAAGCATTTGGTTGCATTCATTGCAGCTAAAGGTGGCACAACCAGTTATTGAGTTTTTCACATAAGGGAATTGGTTGTTGCATAACTTTGTTAATTAAATAAATGAGGTATATTTTTTTGTGTTACTTTAAACTTTATCCAATATTAGATTTTGGTTAAAGATCTGATAACATTCAGTATAAAAAATATACAAAAATAGAGAAAATCAGAAAGGGGGCAAATATTTGTTCACAGCACTGTATATGTTTCCTCTATGTTACCTTTTATTTTCACTAGTTCCACCTGCTTTCTCTCTCTGCTTTCTCTCTCTACTTTCTCTCTCTGCTTTCTCTCTCTGTCTCTCCCCCTGCCCCATATCTCTCTCTGCTTTCTCTCTCTGCTTTCTCTCTCTGTCTCTCCCCCTGCCCCATATCTCTCTCTCCCCTTTCCACAAATCTCTCTCCCATTCCCCCCATATCCCTCTCTCCCCCTCTCCCATCTCTCTCCCTCCCATATCTCTCCCCCTGCCCCATATCTCTCTCTCCTTCCCACAAATCTCTCTCCCATTCCCCCCATATCCCTCTCTCCCCCTCTCCCATCTCTCCCTCCCATATCTCTCCCCCTGCCCCATATCTCTCTCTCCCCCTCCCCCCATATCCCTCTCTCCCCCTCTCCCATCTCTCTCTCCCCCCATATCTCTCCCCCTGCCCCATATCTCTCTCTCCCCCTCCCCCCGTATCTCTCTCTTTCCCCACATATCCCTCTCTCTCCCCCTCCCCCACATATCCCTCTCCCTGCCTTTCCTCCCTTCTCCCTCCCTCCCCTTCCCCCACTCCCTCCCCATATCCCTCTCTCCCCCTGCCTTCCCTCCACCCTTCCCTCCCCCTCTCCCCTCCCCTACTCGTCCATCTCCCCTTTTCCCCCCTCAACCTTATCACACCCGTCTGTCTCCTCCCCTGCAGGTGTTTCTGTGTCGACTGTCTGGACATTCTGGTGGGCGCAGGGGCGTCGAACAGTGCCCGTAACCTGGACCCGTGGCGCTGTTTCATGTGCCAGCCCCTGCAGAACTACGGCGTGCTCAAACGACGCCACGACTGGAGCATGAAGCTGCAGGAGTTCTTCGTCAACGACAACGGCCAGGAGTTTGTGAGTCCCATCAAGATGCTTTAGTTAACTCCTCACATTGACCCTTGTCCCACTACCGAGGCCAAACTAACTTCGCTCATACAGTATGTAGGGCCTGCCGTTCTTCTTGGTCAGGTCACAGGGTCAGGAAAAGTTCAGGGTCCCACTGCATAGCAACACTACTAGAGTACATGCAGTGTCTGTGTTTGTTTATATAAACATTTTGATTTGGTCTATATGTTTCTCAGGAAAGCCCAAAGATCTACCGGGCTGTCCCTGCAGAACAGAGGCGCCCCATCCGTGTGCTCTCACTGTTCGATGGCATCGCCACTGGTAAGTGTGTGTGTGTGTGTGTGTGTGTGTGTGTGTGTGTGTGTGTGTGTGTGTGTGTGTGTGTGTGTGTGTGTGTGTGTGTGTGTGTGCGCGCGCGCGTTAATGCATTACTCAAGTGTAATATTCAGAACCCGCAAAAGAAAAATATTGACGTATGTTTACTTGTGTGTGTTTAGGGTACTTAGTGCTACGAGACCTAGGATTCAAAGTGGACCATTATATTGCGTCAGAGGTGTGTGAAGATTCCATATCGGTGGGGGTCGTCCGACATGAAGGAAGAATCCAGTATGTGCACGATGTGCGCAACATCTCCAGGAAGAATGTAAGCAGATCTCCCTCCCTCTTTCTCTCTCTCTCTTCTCTCTTTACAGTCTTTACATATGGTTGGGCAGAACAAATTGAATCTAAGTTAAATCATATAGAGGGAGGGGTGAGAGAGAGGAGAGGAGAGTAGAGTACTAGGTTTGTCTCTAAAGCAAAGATCCAATCCGTTCCCCAATGGCTCATTATGTTGTCGTGTAAAGCAGGTGCTTCTTTTCCTTCTCATAATTCACCATATGACAAAGTATCATTATATTTAACAAAAGTAACACGTTACTTTACAATGTCACTTTGTGTGCAAAGTAATAAGTTATATTACTTTGTTTTACTTTCATGGAAAAAATCTTAATCTCCCTGTTTGTTTGACTGTCGGAGGGAGCAAGGCGATCCGTGTGCGCTCTACCAAAGATGACTAACTCGGGTTTGATCGCTGGTTTCTCCTTTCATCGGTGGCGCTGCTTTCCTGTACTAGTCTACAAGTACTGCCCTATCATATGGGCTGCTTAATTAGCCATATGTACTACCGTTCAAAATCTTAATCTCCCTGTTTGTTTGACAGAACTTAGAAATGTTCTTGTTTTTTAAAGAAAAGCACATTTTTTGTCCATTAAAATTACATCAAATTGATCAGAAATACAGTGTAGATAGTGTTAATGTTGTAAATGACTATTGTAGCTGGAAACGGCTGATCTTTAATGGAATATCTACATAGGTGTACAGAGGCCCATTATCAGCAACCATCACTCCTGTGTTCCAATGGCACGTTGTGTTAGCTAATCCAAGTTTATCATTTTAAAAAGCTAATTAATCATTAGAAAACCTGTTTGCAATTATGTTAGCACAGCTGAAAACTGTGGTCCTGATTAAAGAAGCAATAAAACTGGCCTTCTTTAGACTAGTTGAGTATCTGGAGCATCAGCATTAGTGGGTTCGATTACAGGCTCAAAATGGACAGAAACAAAGAACTTTCTTCTAAAACTCGTCTGTCTATTCTTGTTCTGAGAAATGAAGGATATTCCATGCGAGAAATTGGCAAGAAACTGAAGACCTCGTACAACTCTTGTTTGCTACTCCCTTCACAGAACAGCGCAAACAGTCTCAAACCAGAATAGAAAGAGGAGTGGGAGGCCCCGGTGCACAACTGAGCACATTAGAGTGTCTAGTTTGAGAAACAGACTAGAGGTCAACCGAAAATGATTTTTCAACGCCGATACCGATTATTGGAGGACCAAAAAAAAGCTGTTACCGATTAGTCGGGCGATTTTATATATATATTTGTACCCTCAAAACACCAGTCTCAACGTCAACAGTGAAGAGTCGACTTCGGGATGCTGGCCTTCTAGGCAGAGTTGTAAAGAAAAAGCCATATCTCAGACTGGCCAATAAAAATAAAAGATTAGGACGGGCAAAAGAACAGACACTGGACAGAGGAAGATTGGAGAAAAGTGTTATGGACAGACAAATCTAATTTTGAGGTGTCCGGATCACAAAGAAGAACATTTGTGAGATGCAGAAAAAATGAAAAGATGCTGGAGGAGTGCTTGACGCCATCTGTCAAGCATGTTGGAGGCAATGTGATGGTCTGGGGTGGTTTGGTGGTGGTATAGTGGGAGATTTGTACAGGGTAAAGGGGATCTTGAAGAATGAAGGCCAACACTCCATTTTGCAACGAGATGCCATACCCTGTGAACGGCGCTTAATTGGAGACAATTTCCTCCTACAACAGGACAATGACCCAAAGCACAGCTTCAAACTAATAAAAAATCATTATTTATAACCTTGTCAACGTCTTGACTATATTTCCTATTCATTTTGCAACTCATGAAAAACAAGGACATTTCTAAGTGACCCCATACTTTTGAACGGTAGTGTATACTGTAAGCCAAACATCTGGACTGATTTCCTATCTTTTCATTCCAAATCTTTCTCTCAAGACGTAGAGATGAATAAAGGGAACACTTTATGGGCTTTGCTATCACAGAAGCAATCAATGGCAAAGATCAGAGGTGCAACCTCTCTAAAAAATGATTGTTGGTGCTATTTTATAAACAATACAAATCATTGGATTATGGAAACATGCGGCAGGTATAGTAACTGTAATAATATTACCCAATTTGAAAAAGTTATGCGTTACTTTACTCCATTACTCAATAATGTAATCTGGTTACGTTCAGTGCCTTGCAAAAGTATTCACCCCCTTGGCATTTTTCCTATTTTGTTGCATGTAATTGAAATAGATTTTTATTTGGATTTCATGTAATGGACATACACAAAATAGTCCAAATTGGTGAAGTGAAATGGAAAAAAATTTAAACTGAAAAGTGGTGCATGCATATGTATGCACCCTCTTTGCTATGAAGCCCCTAAATAAGATCTGGTGCAGCCAATTACCTTCAGAAGTCACATAATTAGTTAAATAAAGTGCACTTGTGTACAATCTAAGTGTCACGTGATCTCAGTATATATATTTTTTCACCTGTTGTGAAAGGCCCCAGAGTCTGCAACACCACTAAGCAAGGGGCACCACCAAGCAAGCGACACCATGAAGACCAATGAACTCTCCTAACTGGTCAGGGACAAAGTTGTGGAGAAGTACAGATCAGGGTTGGGTTATAAAAAAATATCTGAAACTTTGAACATCCCACAGAGCACTATTAAATCCATTATTAAAACATTTTAAGAATATGGCACCACAACAAACCTGCTAAGAGAGGGCCGCCCACCAAAACTCATGGCCCTGGCAAGGAGGGCATTAATCAGAGAGGCAACAAAGAGACCAAAGATAACCCTGAAGGAGCTGCAAAGCTCCACAGCGGAGATTGGAGTATCTGTCCATAGGACCACTTTAAGCCGTACACTCCACAGACCTGGGCTTTACGGAAGAGTGGTGTTCGCCAAAGGGCATGTGGGAGACTCCCCAAACATATGGAAGAACGTACTATGGTTAGATGAGACAAAAAGGTTGCTTTTTGGCCAACAAGGAAAATGCTATGTCTGGTCGAAAACCCAACACCTCATCACTCCAAGAATTCCATCCCCACATTGAAGCATGGTGGTGGCAGCATCATTCTGTGGGTATGTTTTTCATCGGCAGGGACTGGGAAACTGGTCAGAATTGAAGGAATGATGGATGGCGCTAAATACATGGAAATTCTTGAGGGAAACCTGTTTCAGTCTTCCAGAGATTTGAGACTGGGACGGAGGTTCACCTTCCAGCAGGACAATGACCCTAAACATACTGCTAAAGCAACACTTGAGTGGTTTAAGGGGAAACATTTAAATGTCTTGGAATGGCCAAGTCAAAGCACAGACCTCAATCTGTGGTTTGACTTAAAGATTGCTGTACACCAGCGGAACCCATCCAACTTGAAGGAGGTGGAGCAGTTTTGCCTTTGAGAATGGGCAACAATCCCAGTGGCTAGATGTGCCAAGCTTATAGAGTCATACCCCAAGAGACTTGCAGCTGTAATTGCTGCAAAAGTTGTCTCTACAAAGTATTGACTTTGGGGGGGTGAATAATTATGCACACTCAAGTTCTGTTTTTTTGTCTTATTTCTTGTTTGTTTCGCAATAAAAAAAATATTTTGCATCTTCAAAGTGTTAGGCATGTTGTGTAAATCAAATGATACAAACCCCCCAAAATCTATTTTAATTCCAGGTTGTAAGGCAACAAAATTGGAAAAATGCCAAGGGGGGTGAATACTTTCGCAAGCCACTTTTGCCACAAGTGTCACTTTTGTAATGCATTAACCCCAACACTGGTCATAAGAGGTAGTCCTCGTCAGTGTCATGGAAAATCAAACAATTGCACACATTCATACCACACACCTGTTACTGGTTTGTCCTGTCTGTACCAGGCCATTGCCTGTCCAGACAGGACAGTAGTACCTTATTGTAACCTAATGAGCCTCACCTTATAGTGAATGCCCTCCCCCCTGACCTACATTATGTGGATCCACAATGAAACCTATACAAACTCATGGGCTCGCAAGGACTCTTTTGAGAGCTTCAACACAAGAGCACAAACATGCAAACACATCAACAGACAACATTAACCACTCCCAAGTCGAACCTAAACACATAGCTCCACCACAGCTGCAGAGAGGGGTGTGCTGGCGGGTTGCACGAGAGTCCGTGAGGTCATCTGGTTTAGAGGACAAAGCACAGCCTCTTGTCAGAGTAAATCCCCCAGAACCCATTCACCCCTTTGTCAGCGACTCAGAGCACTCCTCAAAGAGGGGCTGGGACCGGAGAGGGTCTGCTCTGGCCCTGCTTGGGGAAGCTACACCCTCTCTCTCTCTCTCTCTCTCTCTCTCTCTCTCTCTCTCTCTCCAAGGCCTTTGTCACAGATGAAAAGGCCCCTATGTAGAGCTGGGGAGGAGGGGGGTGTTCTGTAGGGAAGGGGGGGGGGGTCTGTATGGGTCGTTCTGTAGGGTGGGGGTTGGTGTTTATACAGTGCCTTCAGAAAGTATTCACACCCCTTGACTTTTTCCACATTTTGATGTGTTGTGTTTCATTCTTACAAATTAAATATGAAAAGCTGAAATGTCTTGAGTCAGTAAGTATTCAACCCCTTTGTTATGGCAAGCCTAAATATGTTCAGGAGTAAACACTTGCTTAAGAAGTCACATACTGTATGTAAATGTGATATCCGTTTTTTTTGTATACATTTGCGAAAATGTCTAAAATCCTGTTTTTAGTCTGTTATTATGAGTTATTGTGTGTAGATTGATGAGGGGGGAAAACTATTTAATCCATTTTAGATTAAGGCTATAATGTAACAAAATGTGGAAAAAGTTAAGGGGTGTGAATACTTTCCAAATGCACTGTAATAAGTTGCATGGACTCTGTGTGCAATAATGGTGTTTAACGTGATTTTTAAATGACTACGTGATCTCTGTACCCCACACATACAATTATCTGTAAGCTCCCTCAGTCGAGCAGTGAATTTCAAACACAGATTCAACCACAAAGACCAGGGATCTTTTCCAATGCCTCACAAAGAAGGGCACTTATTGGTAGATTTGGTATAAAAAAAAGCGGACATTGAATATTCATTTTAGCACGGATGGTGTATGAATACACCCAGTCACGACAAATATATAGGCGTCCTTCCTAACTGAGTTGCTGGAGAGGAAGGTATGGGGGATTTCACCATGATGCCAAAGGTGACTTTAAAACAGTTAAAGTTGCAGAGTTTAAGGAGCTGTGATAGGAGAAAACTGAGGATACTAACCTAAATGACAGCGTAAAAAGAAAAGACTGTATCACTCGCATAAAATATTCCAAAACACACATCCTGTTTGCAATAAGGCACTAAAGTAAAACTGCAAAGAATGTGGCAAAGAAATGAACTTTATGTCCCGAATACAAAGCCTTATGTTTGGGGCAAATACAACACAGCACATCACTGAGTACCACTCTTCATATTTTCAAGGATGGTGGTGGCTGCATCATGTTATGGTTATGCTTGTCATCGGCAAGGACTAGGGATTTTTTTTTAGGATAAAAATAAACGGAATAGAGCTAAGCACAGGCAAAATCCTAGAGGAAAACATGGTTCAGTCTGCTTTCCACTGGAAGACAATTCACATTTTCAAGTTTTGCCATAGATTTTCAAGCCAATTGAGGTCAAAACTATAACTAGGCCATTCATGTACTTTCAAATATTGTCTTGTTAAGCAACAATTTGGCTTTGTGTTTTAGGTTATTGCCCTGGCTGTCTAGCAATATATCAACAACCAACTTGACATAGCTTGAAGGATTGTAAAAAGAATCATGTGCAAATATTATACAATCCAAGCTCTTAGAGACTTACCCAGAAAGACTGACAGATGTAATCGCTGCCAAAGGTGATTCTAACATGTATTGACTCAGGGGTGTGAATACTAATGCAAATGAGATATTTCTGTATTTCATTTTCAATAAATCAATTTCTAAGGACATGTTTTCACTTTGTCAATACGGGGTATTTTGGGTGAGAAAAAAATCTATTTCATCCATTTTGAATTCAGGCTGTAATGTAACAAAATGTGTAATAAGTCAAGTACTTCCTGAAGGCACTGTACTACCCTGCGTTGGGGGTGGTGGGCAATATGGATGAGGTGATGGGGGGGAGGTGACACTATGTAGGATAGGGGGGATTGGGAATGACAGAACGGCAGATGGGGCAGATGTTGGGGCATTGACGTGTGTTACACTCAGTCTGACAGGAGGGTGGTGTGATTGTCTCACACAGATAGAAGAGTGGGGTCCATTTGACCTGGTGATCGGAGGAAGCCCCTGTAACGACCTGTCCATCGTCAACCCCGCCAGGAAGGGATTGTACGGTAAGAAATCGAATCAAAATAATGCATTTGAATCAAACTTCATTACATGTATTAACAAGCATGCTTCACTTCACTCCAATTAGGGTTTAGAATTCATGCCAAGTGTTGCAGGCTAAAATTCCAGTGAAGTAGTTCTTATGAAATGTCATTTATATCCATTCCCTCTTACATGTACATTATAGACGTGTACCTCTAAACGTCCAGGGCAACGTGTAAGGTATAAGAATCCGGGATATTTGAAACTCATAATGACAGATGCATTATTGGAATTAGGGCTGGGCGGTATACCGTATTTGACTTTGATGGTTTTGATGCACGGACCGGTTTGGGTTTTTACTTTACCTTCTGTAACGGTATGTGAATGTTTGGTTTGTTACATGTGATACGCTGTGTGTAATGTCCCTTTTTATAGTTTACTCCGCTACTTGAGTCATCTCTCTCCTCTGTCTCTCTCTCTCCATGCTGTTTTGCACCTGGACCGAGCTCGGCCCCGTCGATTAAGGAGCGCATTTGTTGTTGCTCGACCACGAGCCAGTTGCGTTCAGTGGTCCATGCGGCACAAATGTTGAGGACTACGATTCTGTTTCCACTTTGCTTCTCAAGCGTTCTATAATAAGTCCTCAAGCGTTCTATAATTACACTATTATTTAGTGTTTCTTACATCAGCAAACAGCTAATTTGTCTTTTCTTAGCAGGTTGTGGAAAAGTCGTGTTAGCCACTAATGCTAATCACTAGTTAGTCAGAGCAAACGTAGCTAGCTATACAGCCTGATACCAGTGTTGGTGTATGCTTCAATCAGCATGTTGTTTGTGTAACAATATCTTCTAAATCAAAGAGGATGAATATGTTAGCTACATGAAGTAGCTAAGAGAAATCATTGAATGTAGCCAAAGATTATAGTGTCCCCTAGGAAACACTGACCAACACTTTGGTTCCTACCATGTCACAATAACTCCTCCCTGCCATTTTCATTTGTCGTCATGTCAAATAACACTGTATTCAAAGTGCCCACTATTATCTTCTAACTGTAGAATTTGAATAAACATTTTTCCATCATCCCATCAGTTCACCCAAGTGTTTTGATCTAAATCGTAAGTCAAATCACAACATTTGGTTAAAAATAAGGCCTAGTTGTCACATTCGTCGTAAGGAGGAGACCAAGGTGCAGCGTGATACGAATACATACTCTTTAATTAAACGAAGGAACACTACACCAACTTGACACTATATAAACCAAGTGCTGACACAGGCAACTACACATAGACAATAACCCACAAACTATCCAAGGCATATGGCTACCTAAATATGGTCCCCAATCAGAGACAACGATAAACAGTTGCCTCTGATTGAGAACCAATCTAGGCAACCATAGACATAAAAACACCTAGACTGGAAAAAACCCATAAACATACAAAAACCCTAGACAGGGCAAAACACATATATCACCCTCGTCACACCCTGACCTAACCAAAATAATAAAGAAAACAAAGATAACTAAGGTCAGAGCGTGACAGTAGTTTTTTCTTGCCCATATCGTGAAGCCCTATGTGGCAGTGCGGAAATGATCTCAAATGAGTGCAGGAAGTGCAGAAATGTATGAAAATTATGAAATGTATTTTTGTTTAAGTTTAAGTGAACAGTATAAAACAATCTGAACCCATTGGAATCACTTAGAACGTATGTGTTGGCACCCTAGGGTCTCACATCACTCATAAAGCAAAATTAGAACTTTTTTTAATCCAAAACAAAATACAGTCACATTATTTTTAAATACAGTGATATTTTGATGTACATTATTATTCGGTTTACATTGGACTGCAGTAGGAATCTCCTAGTGTGTTCTCCTCATCCCCCGTCTGTCTGTCTGTCTGTCTGTCCAGAGGGCACAGGGAGGTTGTTCTTTGAGTTCTACCGCCTGCTGAGTGAGGCCAAGCCCAAGGAGGCCGAGGACCGCCCCTTCTTCTGGATGTTCGAGAACGTGGTCGCCATGGGCGTCAACGACAAGAGAGACATCTCCCGTTTCCTTGAGGTTTGTTGTGTCCACAATATCAATTCCATATCAACGGATCAATACAAGTGACAACTTCAGAGGTCTTTGGCAGTACCCCGTGAGATAGCTTGAGAAGTCGTCTCGTCTACTGAAAATGTGTAACCCACGGTAGCAGCGGCATGTTCAATTAAACACCAACCTGTGTGTGTGTGTGTGTGTGTGTGTGTGTGTGTGTGTGTGTGTGTGTTTGCGTGTCCTACAGTGCAATCCAGTAATGATCGATGCCATTGAGGTGTCTGCGGCTCACAGGGCTAGGTACTTCTGGGGCAACCTACCAGGGATGAACAGGTGTGTGATGACCACAGTGTGTTTCCTATACTAACACAATCTTTCATATTCCTGTTGTTACTTTACAATACAAAAATGACCAAATTGCACTGTAAAATCTAATGGTAATTACACAGTAATAAATTATGAATGACTTTTACTTGTTTGTTCATTTGGAATTCATTAAACGCACCATTTGATAGTTGCCAAATGTGTTTAGTAAGTAAATGCGAGGAAGTACACATTGTTACCGGTTGATACTAGTGCAAACCGTACAGTAAAATAAAGCCACTTCACTTTACGGATCTTTAGGAGGATTCCATTTCTAATTCCCATTCTTGTTGTCAGGCCTCGGTGTGCATCTGGGATGGACAAGCTAGAGCTACAGGACTGTCTGGACCATGGCCGTGTGGCTAAGGTAACACTCTCTAGCTCTCCTTCATTCAGTGGAACTGGACAGGAATCACTAAGTGATTTTATTTCAATGTACACTACCGTTCAAAAGTTTGGTGTCACTTAGAAATGTCCTTGTTTTTGAAAGAAAAGCCCATTTTTTGTACATTAAAATAAAAATACGTTCAAAATCCGTCGTTTCCAGCTACAATAGTCATTTACAACATTAACAATGTCTACACTGTATTTCTGATCAATTTGATGTTATTTTACTGGACAAAAAATGTGTTTTTCTTTCAAAATCAATGACATTTATGAGTGACCCCAAACTGACCCCTAATTAGAGCAGTAAAAATACATGTTTTGTCATATGGTCTGATAACTTTTTACTGCTCTAATTACTTTGGTAACCAGTTTATAATAGCAATATGTTACCTCGGGGGTTTGTGGTATATGGCCAATATACCACAGCTAAGGGCAGTTCTTTTGCATGACGCAACACGGAGTGCCTGGATACCGTCCTTATCCGTGGTATATTGGCCATATACCCCGAACCCCCAAGGTGACATTATCAACTGGTTACCAAAGTAATTGGAGCAGTAAAAAGATATCAGACCATTTACATTGGGTATGACAAAACATATTTTTACTGCTCTAATTACGTTGGTAGCAAGTTTATTATAGCAATAGGGCACATCAGGGGTTTGTGGTATATTGCCAATATACCACGGCTAAGCGCTGTATCCAGGCACTCTGCGTTGCGTAAGAACAGCCCTTATCCGTAAGAACAGCCCTTATCCATGGTAAATTCTCCATATACAATATACCACACCCCCTCTGGCCTTATTGCTTATATATATATAGTACCGGTCAAAAGTATGGACACACCTACTCATTCAAGGGTTTTTCTTTATTTATACTATTTTCTACATTGTAGAATAATAGTGAAAACGTCAAAACTAAGAAATAACACATATGGAATCATGTAGTGACCAAAAAAAGTGTTAAACAAATCTAAATATATTTTATGTTTGAGATTCTTCAATGTAGCCACCCTTTGCCTTGATGACGTTTTTTGCACACTCTTGGCATTCTCTCAACCAGCTTCATGAGGTAGTCAACAGGAATGCATTTCAACTAACCGATGTTCCTTGTTAAAAGTTCATTTGTGGAATTTCTTTCCTTAAAACTTCTTGACGCACCCATCCCGTTAGGGGGATAATTTTCATCAACATCCGCTGAATTGCAGAGCGCCAAATTCAAATTAAATTACAAAAAATATTAAATCACAAGTGCAATATAGCAAAACACAGCGTAGCTTGTTGTTAATCCACCTGGCATGTCAGATTTCAATAAAGCTTTTCGGCAAAAGCATACTAAGCGTTTATGTAAGAAAATCTCTCAGTAGACACAATATTACAAACAGCTAGCAGCCAAGTAGATTGGTCACGAAAGTCAGAAAAGCAATAAATTAAATTGCTTACCTTTGATGATCTTCGGATGTTTGCACTCACAAGACTCCCAGTTACACAATAAATGTTCCTTTTGTTCCATAAAGATTATTTTTATATCCAAAATATCTCAATTTGTTTGGCGCGTTATGTTCAGAAATCCACAGGTTCGAGCGGTCACGACATCGCAGATAAATATTCTAAATAGTATCCATGTCAAATGTTTTTTATAATCAATCCTCAGGTTGTTTTTACAATATATAATCGATTAAATGTCAACCGGGAATGTAGCTTCTTCCATAGGTGAGAGAGAGAAAATGGCTGTTGTGCATGAAAAACTCTGCTGGCACCCAGCCATCCACTGACACAATGGGTTTGTTCTTGCTAATTTTTCTAAATAAAAGCCTGAATTATATCTAAAGACTGTTCAGAGCTTGAGGAAGCCATAGGAAAAGGAACACGGTTGATATCCCTTTAAATGGAGGCAAGGCATCCAATGGAACAGAGAGCTTTCATGAAAAACAGCACTTCCTTGTTGGATTTTCCTCAGGTTTTTGCCTGCAATATCAGTTCTGTTATACTCACAGACAATATTTTGACAGTTTTGGAAACTTTAGAGTGTTTTCTATCCTAATATGACAATTATATGCATATTCTAGTTTCTGGGCCTGAGAAATAGGCAGTTTCAAATGGGTACGTTTCAAATGGGAAAATACTGCCCCCTACAGAAGATGGCCCTATTTGGTAAAATACCATATTATGGCAAGAACAGCTCAAATAAGCAAAGAGAAACGACAGTCCATCATTACTTTAAGACATGAAGTTCAGTCAGTCCAGAAAATGTCTAAAACTTTTAAGGTTTCTTCAAGTGTAGTCTCAATAACCATCAAGCGCTATGATGAAACTGTCTCTCATGAGGGCCGCCACAGGAAGGGAAGACCCAGAGCTACCTCTGATGCAGAGGATAAGTTCATTAGAACCCAAATAAATGCTTCACAGAGTTCAAGTAACAGACACATCTCACAGCAACTATTTAATTTTAAAAAATGTTATTTCACCTTTATTTAACACTTGTGGTTACTACATGATTCTATATGTTATTTCATAGTTTTGATGTCACAATTATTTTACAGTGTGTAAAATAGTACAAATAAAGAAAAACCCTTGAATAAGTAGGTTTGTCCAACCTTTAGACTGGTACTGTATATACAGTGCATTTGGAAAGTATTCAGACCCTTTGACTTTTTCTACATTTTGTTACATTACAGCCTTGTTCTAAAATGGATTACATGTTTTTTTTGTCTTATCTACACACAATACCCCATAATGACAAAGCAAAAATAGGTTTAGACATTTTTGCACATTTATTAAAATTAACAAACTGAAATGTCACATTCACAGTGCCTTTGGAAAGTATTCAGACCACTTGACTTTTTCCACATTTTGTTACATTACAACCTTATTCTAAGATTGAGGGGGAAAAAAAATTGAATCAACCTACACACAATACCAAAGCAAAAATATGACATTTACATAAGTATTCAGACCCTTTACTCAGTACTTTTAAGCACCTTTTGCAGCGATTACAGCCTCGAGTCTTCTTGGGTATGACGCTACAAGCTTGGCACACCTGTATTTGGGGAGTGTCTCCCATTCTTCTCTGCAGATGCTCTCAAGCTGTCAGGTTGGATGGGAAGAGTCGCTGCACAGCTATTTTCAGGTCTCTTCAGAGATGTTCAAATCAGGCTCAAGTCTGGGCTCTGGCTGGGTCACTCAAGGACATTCAGAGACTTGTCCTGAAGACACTCCTGCGTTGTCTTGGCTGTGTGCTTAGGGCCGTTGTCCTGTTGGAAGGTGAACCTTCGCTGTCGTCGGAGGTCCTGAGCGCTCTGGAGCAGGTTTTCATCAAGGGTCTCTCTCTTCTTAGCTCCGTTCAGGCCAAAGAGTTCAATCTTGGTTTCATCAGACCAGAGAATCTTGTTTCTCATGGTCTGAGAGTCCTTTAGGTGCCTTCCGGCAAACTCCAAGCGGGCTGTCATGTGCCTTTTACTAAGGAGCGTCTTCCGTCTGGCCACTCTACCATAAAGGTCTAATTAGTGGAGTGTTGCAGAGATGGTTGTCCTTTTGGAAGGTTCTAACATCTCCTCAGAGGAACTCTGGAGCTCTGTCAGAGTGACCATCGGGTTCTTGTTCACCTTGATGACCAAGGCCCTTCTCCCTTGATTGCTCATATTTCTGTTTTTTATTTTTCATACATTTGCAACAATTTCAAAAAAATATGTTTTTGCTTTGTGTAGATTGAGGTGGGACAACTATTTAATACATTTTAGAATAAGGCTGTAAAGTAACAAAATGTGAAAAAAGTCAAGGGGTGTGTGTGTGTGTGTGTGTGTGTGCATGTATGTATGTATGTGTATATATATATATATACATACACACATACAGTGTATTAATATGAGTGTGCATTTTCCTTGTCTGGTAGTTTGGAAAGGTGCGCACCATCACCACACGCTCTAACTCCATCAAGCAAGGCAAAGACCAGCACTTCCCCGTCATGATGAACGGCAAAGAGGACATCCTGTGGTGCACCGAGTTGGAGAGGTGAGACCTAGACCCACAACTCTAATCTGACTGTGCCACTCTCTTTGTCCCAAGTGCGCCCTCTACCTTTTTTACTCTGTGGTGCCTCTGTTAAAAAACAATGTCAAATCACATTCCTGGGTCATAGTCACTAGGCACCAAACAAAAGAAAACAGACTGAAACAGGGAGGGACTACCGGAACTTGTCTTAAGCTCGTTTTTGTTTTCTGTTGCAAATTGTTTTGCTACTGTGTGCACTAAATAAGACCCAACTCTGCCCACAATGCCCTCTGATGCCATTTTAATACTAATAATAATAATCATACATTCTATTTTAAGCGTTTTCCATGACACCAAAAGTTACTTTACATACACAAGAAAATCAGCAGGATAAATAGCAATGAAATTACATATTAAATAAGTATAAAAAATATGATGACAGACTAACCAGGGAGAACACTAAACATGATGACAGACTAACCAGGGAGAACACTAAACATGATGACAGAGTAACCAGGGAGAACACTAAACATGATGACAGACTAACCAGGGAGAACACTAAACATGATGACAGACTAACCAGGGAGAACACTAAACATGATGACAGACTAACCAGGGAGAACACTAAACATGATGACAGAGTAACCAGGGAGAACACTAAACATGATGACAGACTAACCAGGGAGAACACTAAACATGATGACAGACTAACCAGGGAGAACACTAAACATGATGACAGACTAACCAGGGAGAACACTAAACATGATGACAGACTAACCAGGGAGAACACTAAACATGATGACAGACTAACCAGGGAGAACACTAAACATGATGACAGACTAACCATAGAGAACACTAAACATGATGACAGACTAACCATGGAGAACACTAAACATGATGACAGACTAACCAGGGAGAACACTAATAAACATGATGACAGACTAACCGTGGAGAACACTAAACATGATGACAGACTAACCAGGGAGAACACTAAACATGATGACAGAGTAACCAGGGAGAACACTAAACATGATGACAGACTAACCAGGGAGAACACTAAACATGATGACAGACTAGCCAGGGAGAACACTAGACATGATGACAGACTAACCAGGGAGAACACTAAACATGATGACAGACTAACCAGGGAGAATGCTAAACATGATGACAGACTAACCAGGGAGAACACTAAACATGATGACAGACTAACCAGGGACAACACTAAACATGATGACAGACTTACCAGGGAAGTGAACTAGACAGAGGATAAAAGCTAAGACAGCAGAGAATCTGGGTACGCCTGTCTGAAGAGGTGTGTCTTTGGTGTAAACATATGGGAGTGTAGGGGTGCAGGAGGTAAGTGAGGTCGGTGGGTGCCAGTAAGTGAGGTATGTGGGTGCTTTGTAGGTGAGCATGAGCAATTTGAAGATGGTCCTGTATTGAATTGGGAGCCGGTGGGGGTGATATGGTCTCAGGGTCTGGTGTGTGTGTGTGTGTGTGAGGAATAGTCCAGCTGAATTTTGAATGTGTTGAAGTCTGTCCAGTGTTATAGCGGGGAGTCCATAGAGAATGGCGTTGCAGTAGTTCAGGCGTAAGAAAACAATGGTGTGAATGAATGTTTTAACATTGGGGTCAGTGAGAGAGGGTCCGAGTTGTGAGATGTTTTTGAGGTGGAAGAAGGCTGACTTAGTGATGTTTCGGGAGTGGAGTACAAATGCCAGAGTGGGGTCAAATGTAACACCAAGGTTGCTGACTGTGGAGTTGGATTGGATGGTGAAGCCGTCGATTTCCATTTTGAGTTCACCCAGTTTTTTGATGAGAGAGTTGGGGTACATGAGTTTTGTCGTCATTTAGTTTTTTAAAGTTTTCACCTCACAGAGATAGTCAACAACACAGGGGGGTTGCAGAGTGGTGGTGTTTTGTGTGGATGTAGATGTATGTCTGCATAACAGTGAAATAGAGTATTCAAATAATAAACAGTAATGGACCTAACACTGAGCCTTGTGGGACAACTTGTGATACACCCTTGTTCTGATCATCTGTTTCCTCAAGGATCTTTGGCTTCCCAGTCCACTACACAGATGTGTCAAACATGGGTCGCGGTGCCAGGCAGAAGCTGCTGGGCAGATCCTGGAGCGTGCCCGTCATCAGACACCTGTTTGCCCCACTGAAGGACTACTTTGCATGTGAATAATTCTGTCCCTGATCCATCACTCTATCCATTCCACGCCTCACCTTGACCTTCTCCAATCATGAGGCTGTGTAGGTAATGGTAGGGGAGGGCCCCTTCTGGAAGAGCAGGAGGACACAAGACTGGGCAAGTACAAATGGTGACTATGCTCTCACCCCTCTCTGTTCAGCCTAGGTGTTTTCATCCAACACACTTGAAAAATACCCTACAATCAAGGAGCCAATCCTGCTTCTACTGAGCGAAACCAGCCCTGCCATTGGGGAATCATTTGAGGGTCCGGCTCCTATAGCCTTTCCTGTAGCAAAAGGCTGGGCTGAGTGTGACATGGAAAACACCATTGATCGTCAATCAGAAGTGCCAATGCCAAGTTAGACCATCTTGTTGTCCCCTGGTAGACAAAGTGTTATTTTAGGGTTTTAAGGTTTTAAACACTGCTTGTATTTTATTTTTTACTAATGACTTCCCCTTATGTAGTCTTTGACTGGTTTTGTTGTGATCACCATTTTGTTTTGTTGGTCAAACATATTTTGATACCACGCTGATTTATATAAATTCTTAAATAGATATAGATCTCTTTATGAATGAGTAGAAATTTTTGTTTTTTGTTGTTGTTTTTTTTTGTTTTTTTTATGTCAACATAGTCAGGGTTGGGAAATATACATGTTCTTCTCCCAAATACCAATTCGACTGAAGAAGAATCTGTTCTCAGCCATATCCAAAAAGATGTATTTTTTAAATACTGTAAAATCAATGCAAAGACAGACATGTAAAGACATCTCAATATTGGACATTTTGACATTTGTCATTTGTCTATGGTATCCATATTTTATTAACTGGAAGTTTATTTTTTGCTTTCACCAAAACTAAGTGGGCATTACCTCATCATCCAGGGCATCTATATATATATATATATATATATAAAAAACTTGGTCATCTGTGCAAAAACAACAACAAAAACATTTGACACTTATTTTTTTAGTCACTGGAATGTTTTATAGAACTTTTATACTTCATTGTTATACTGTATATTTACAAATGTTTACAGGATTTAACAGTATTTGATTGGACTGGGAGTTTGACTGTCCTAATGTCATCTTAAATTGATATTTTTTTAATCTGGGAATTTCAGCAGTTGATAACCCCCAGTATGCCTCACCTCACATTAAAGTACTCTGGACTTCAGATTGAAGTACAATATACACTTTTTGTCTACTCATTTTGGCTACATTTGTAGCCCATTTTGTTTTGGTAATTGAATGTGTACAGTTTGCTATTCTGTTTTTTAAATACTGGACATTTAACAGATTTTACATATCATATGTGCACAGTGGAGACCTGCCAGTTATTTGTTTTTGAGTTGTCTGTACTCACTGAGTACTACTCAATAATACTCACTCATTCAGGGTGCCTTTTATGAGTATGTTCAAAGAGCTACTTCAGTTACACACTGATTGTATGTCCATGACATAACCAGCAGTTGCTTTACTTCAAAGGTTATTTTTTACTAAGATGCCAAAATACATAAATCGTTTACATGCTTTATCACTACTGTATCCTTTTAAGTTTGCTGAATGTCATGCTTATGATTTTGAATATTCGAAACGTTTTTTTTTATATAATTTTATGACTGTACCTTTAAAATGTTTAGTTTTATATACTCGGATATTCTGCTTACTTGCAACAGTATCTGAAATAGTAGCACAACATACTGTATATAAGGCTTGCTTCACATTTATCATTTTATAGAGCATTTTAGAACCAGATTTTAATCAATAGGATTGTTTTTATTGTCAGTGGATGTTAGATTCGCAACTTCGACAAATGTTAGATGTGTTTGATTTATCTTTTGGGAAAAATACTTTCTCCAATAATACTGTACTTTCATTGTGCTTTCAAAAAAAAAAAAACATTAACCTTTTTAATTCAACACTTGTGATTTGAAGTGCAAGCAATTCAAAAAGACCAGTCTGCAATTTTTGTACTAATTGTGCACTTTTTGAAAAAGCAGCAAGAAAGTATTTCTGTGTACTCGGTATATGTTACTTGTATTCAATAAAAAGCCTTCATTCTAAGCTGACATATGGAATTGTTTTAAGAAGGTCATACCGTGGATCATTTAGCTATTTGATTTAGAATTTTAGGACCCCTTTAGGCATTAAAAAAATATATACAAAAATGTGATAAAATATTGAATTTGGCCTTTACTACTACAGCCCATAAAAATGCATTGAATAACACATTCATAAATGTTTAAGTCTCTGCCTTAGATCTAGGAAATGTAAGAAAGTGTATATATACAGTGTCTTGCGAAAGTATTCGGCCCCCTTGAACTTTGCGACCTTTTGCCACATTTCAGGCTTCAAACATAAAGATATAAAACTGTATTTTTTTGTGAAGAATCAACAACAAGTGGGACACAATCATGAAGTGGAACAACATTTATTGGATATTTCAAACTTTTTTAACAAATCAAAAACTGAAAAATTGGGCGTGCAAAATTATTCAGCCCCCTTAAGTTAATACTTTGTAGCGCCACCTTTTGCTGCGATTACAGCTGTAAGTCGCTTGGGGTATGTCTCTATCAGTTTTGCACATCGAGAGACTGAAATCTTTTCCCATTCCTCCTTGCAAAACAGCTCGAGCTCAGTGAGGTTGGATGGAGAGCATTTGTGAACAGCAGTTTTCAGTTCTTTCCACAGATTCTCGATTGGATTCAGGTCTGGACTTTGACTTGGCCATTCTATTTTGAACCATTCCATTGTAGATTTTGCTTTATGTTTTGGATCATTGTCTTGTTGGAAGACAAATCTCCGTCCCAGTCTCAGGTCTTTTTCAGACTCCATCAGGTTTTCTTCCAGAATGGTCCTGTATTTGGCTCCATCCATCTTCCCATCAATTTTAACCATCTTCCCTGTCCCTGCTGAAGAAAAGCAGGCCCAAACCATGATGCTGCCACTACCATGTTTGACAGTGGGGATGATGTGTCCAGGGTGATGAGCTGTGTTGCTTTTACTCCAAACATAACGTTTTGCATTGTTGCCAAAAAGTTCAATTTTGGTTTCATCTGACCAGAGCACCTTCTTCCACATGTTTGGTGTGTCTCCCAGGTGGCTTGTGGCAAACTTTAAACAACACTTTTTATGGATATCTTTAAGAAATGGCTTTCTTCTTGCCACTCTTCCATAAAGGCCAGATTTGTGCAATATACGACTGATTGTTGTCCTATGGACAGAGTCTCCCACCTCAGCTGTAGATCTCTGCAGGTCATCCAGAGTGATCATGGGCCTCTTGGCTGCATCTCTGATCAGTCTTCTCCTTGTATGAGCTGAAAGTTTAGAGGGACGGCCAGGTCTTGGTAGATTTGCAGTGGTCTGATACTCCTTCCATTTCAATATTATCGCTTGCACAGTGCTCCTTGGGATGTTTAAAGCTTGGGAAATCTTTTTGTATCCAAATCCGGCTTTAAACTTCTTCACAACAGTATCTCGGACCTGCCTGGTGTGTTCCTTGTTCTTCATGATGCTCTCTGCGCTTTTAACGGACCTCTGAGACTATCACAGTGCAGGTGCATTTATACGGAGACTTGATTACACACAGGTGGATTGTATTTATCATCATTAGTCATTTAGGTCAACATTGGATCATTCAGAGATCCTCACTGAACTTCTGGAGAGAGTTTGCTGCACTGAAAGTAAAGGGGCTGAATAATTTTGCACGCCCAATTTTTCAGTTTTTGATTTGTTGAAAATTTTTGAAATATCCAATAAATGTCGTTCCACTTCATGATTGTGTCCCACTTGTTGTTGATTCTTCACAAAAAAATACAGTTTTATATCTTTATGTTTGAAGCCTGAAATGTGGCAAAAGGTCGCAAAGTTCAAGGGGGCCGAATACTTTCGCAAGGCACTGTATATACAGTTGAAGTCGGAAGTTTACATACACCTTAGCCAAATACATTTAAACTTGTTTTTCACAAATAAAAAGGTCAGTTAGGAACACCACTTTATTTTTAGAATGTGAAATGTCAGAATAATAGTAGAGAGAATGACTTACTTAAGCTTAAGCTTTCTTTCATAACATTCCCTGTGGGTCAGCAGTTTACATACACTCAATTAGTATTTGCTAGCATTGCCTTTAAATTGTTTAACTTGGGTCAAACGCTTCGGGTAGCCTTCCACAAGCTTCTCACAATAAGTTGGGTGAATTTGGGCCCATTCCTCCTGGCAGAGTCAGGTTTGTAGGCCTCCTTGCTCGCACACGCTTTTTCAGTTCTGCCCACAAAAGTTATGCAGACATTTCTATAGGATTGAGGTCAGGGTTTGTGATGGCCACTCCAATACCTTGACTTTGTTGTCCTTAAGCCATTTTGCCACAACTTTGGAAGTATGCTTGGGGTCATTGTCCATTTGGAAGACCCATTTGCGACCAAGCTTTAACTTCCTGACTGATGTCATGAGATGTTGCTTCATTATATCCACACCATTTTTCATCCTCATGATGCCATCTATTTTGTGAAGTGCACCAGTCCCTCCTGCAGCAAAGCAGCCCCACAACATGATGCTGCCACCCTCATGCTTCACGGTTGGGATGGTGTTCTTTGGCTTGCAAGCCTCCCCCTTTTTCCTCTAAACATAACGATGGTCATTATGGCCAAACAGTTCTATTTTTGTTTCATCAGACCAGAGGACATTTCTCCAAAAAGTACAATCTTTGTCCCCATGTGCAGCTGCAAACAGTAGTTTGCAGGCTTTTTTATGGCGGTTTTGGAGCAGTGGCTTCTTCCTTGCTGAGCGGCCTTTCAGGTTATGTCAATATAGGACTCGTTTTACTGTGGATATAGATATTTTTGTACCTGTTTCCTCCAGCATCTTCACAAGGTCCTTTGCTGTTGTTCTGGAATTGATTTGCACTTTTCACACCAAAGTACGTTCATCTTTAGGAGACAGAACGCGTCTCCTTCCTCAGCAGTATGACGGCTGCGTGGTCCCATGGTGTTTATACTTGCATACTATTGTTTGTACAGATGAACATGGTACCTTCAGGCATTTGGAATTTGCTCCCAATGATGAACCAGACTTGTGGAGGTCTACAATTTATTTTTTGAAGTCTTGGCTGATTTCTTTTGATTTTCTCATGATGTCAAGCAAAGAGGCACTGAGTTTGAAGGTAGGCCATGAAATACATCCACAGGTACACCTCCAATTGACTCAAATTATGTAAATTAGCCTATCAGAAGCTTCTAAAGCCATGACATAATCTTCTGGAATTTTCCAAGCTGTTTAAAGGCACAGTCAATTTACTGTATGTAAACTTATGACCAATTGGAATTGTGAAACAGTGAATTATAAGTGAAATAATCTGTCTAAACAATTGTTGGAAAAATGACTTGTCTCATGCAGAAAGTAGATGTCCTAACCGACTTGCCAAAACTATAGTTTGTTAACAAGAAATTTGTGGAGTGGTTGAAAAAATAGTTTTAATGACTCCAACCTAAGTGTATGTAAACTTCCGACTTCAACTGTATATATACATCGCAATCTCTCTATTGAGAAATATGTTAGTAATCTCCTTAAGAACAAACAGGAGTACATATCTTTCTATAATTTAGGATGAAATATAAACTTTGCTTGATTTACATTCCGATATGTCAGTCCTTACCTGTCCTGGTGATAAGGGTTGGTCAGTTGTACCCATGGATTGGATAGTTCATGTAAATGAGTGTCATAGACAACTGCTTGACAACACCTTTTACAAGAAACTCCAAAGTGACCCCACTTCCCAATTTCAGAACACAATCTTTCCTGTCCTAGATGGGTGTTTAAATTCTGGTCAGATTACCAAAAAAGAACACGACTTTTTGCCAATTCAACACCCTAAAATTACCACATTATATACTTTGCAGAAATTACACAAGAATGGTATAAAACCTCCAGGGCGCCCTATTGTATCAAATTGTATTGGTCACATACACATGGTTAGATGATGTTATTGCGAGTGTTGTGAAATGCTTGATGGGCATTATAGACTTTTGTTTACTTTTTTATTAGACCAGTCGCAGAACAGCTCCCCTCCTTTGTAAAGGACAGCAGCAGTATGATCTCTATTATTGAATATCTTGATCCTCTCCCTGATAATACTTTGTTATTACTTTTTATGTTGAGTCGTTATACACACATATTCCACACGAGGGCGGTATTGAAGCCATGGAACATGGGTATGCTATGGGATCCCCTATGGCTCCTAACTATGCTAATTTGTATGTGGGTTACATGGAGAAACAGTCAATTCTCAATCCTATCAAAAATGTTTTCTTGCCTAACATAATTATTTGGAAACGGTACATTGATGATATTTTGGTTCTATGGAGGGGTGATGCAAAACAGCTCCAGGCGTTCCATGCTTTTCTTTACTCTTGTTCTGAGCACCTGAGATTTATTATGCAATCTGACACATGTCAAATCAGTTTCCTTGATCTTCTGATTTTGTGTGAGGATAATGTTCTTTACAGGTAACCTACTGATCGTAACAATTTGTTGAGGGCTGATAGTTGTCACCAGCTTCCCTTGAAAAACAGTTTCCCTACAGCCAATTCTGTCGAATAAATTTCAAGGAGAGGGGGTACAATAATTGTCAGATTAATACTGTCATTGAAAAAAATCCAACCGAAACATCTGTCAATAACTACCCGCTATTCAAAGTGCTCTGAACCAATGAAGGGAATCGTTCACAAACAAGATCAGTAACAGTATCGGTAATGTGTTTTCCGATTCTCCCTTGGTCGTATTCTCGCGGGGCAGAAATCTCAGAGCTCTTACAAATGTAGATCCTTCAAACAACCTCAAACAGGGAAACAGATCCCAATCAAATGTGTTATCACGTGCTCCACTAAGGCAGTTATTTATCTTATAACTTGTCCTTGTGGTAAAAAAAAGTGTGTGGGTATATCGGCATCGACAATTTATTGTTAAAACGAGATGCTGTCTGGATCTTTAATTTAAAGCCCCTTGTGCCCTTCGGTCTCAACGTAGACTTTGATCTGAAGACATTGTGATTTTGCTATTCATTGTAAATGTTTGTAGGCCTATGTAGCCAAATTGGATCTATTCAATGTTATTTTTATATCTGAGAATTAACCAATGATATCAGGCCACACCCAGCCATGATTACTGACTCCTGTGTCTCCTTTGACAGTGTTTGTGGTTATACCAGGATGAAGATAGCTTGTCTGTTGAAACTTTGGATATTAGGTTACTCAATGATTGCATCTTAGCTCCTAGAGTGTGCAGCTCTCCTTTTCTTTTCCCCTGTGTTCTACTCCGCTTGCCAGCACCTCTGCCTCAACAGGTGTGTTCTGTGTTCTACTCCGCTTGCCAGCACCTCTGCCTCAACAGGTGTGTTCTGTGTTCAACTCCGCTTGCCAGCACCTCTGCCTCAACAGGTGTGTTCTGTGTTCTACTCCGCTTGCCAGCACCTCTTCCTCAACAGGTGTGTTCTGTGTTCTACTCCGCTTGCCAGTACCTCTGCCTCAACAGGTGTGTTCTGTGTTCTGTGTTCTACTCCGCTTGCCAGCACCTCTTCCTCAACAGGTGTGTGTTTTCTTTCGCCTCCAGATTAAGTCAAGAAACTCCGACACATTTCTGATGAGATTTTGGGGTGATTGCGATCAAATGGTCACATTCTTCTCTCATGTGGCCAAAAGTCGAGAGCTTTGATTGAAACAAAAAACCATGTAGGCCACCACGTTAACACCATCTGCTCTGAAATTCGCTCACAATACATCATTTTTTAAAACAACACTATTTCGAAACTGTAGCCTATAACTCAAGAAGATCTAAATGCATATCCCATGTCACTGGTTTGAGATCAAATGGACGGGCATGCAAATCAAATCTAGTTCCGACGATGCAGTAATAACCAACAAGTAATCTAACTAACAATTCCAAAACTACTGTCTTATACACACAAGTGTAAGGGAATAAAGAATATGTACAGAAAGATATATGAATGAGTGATGGTACAGAGCAGCATAGGCAAGATACAGTAGATGGTATCGAGTACAGTATATACATATGAGATGAGTATGTAAACAAAGTGGCATAGTTAAAGTGGCTAGTGATACATGTATTACATAAAGATGCAGTAGATGATATAGAGTACAGTATATACGTATACATATGAGATGAATCATGTAGGGTATGTAAACATTATATTAGGTAGCATTGTTTAAAGTGGCTAGTGATATATTTTACATAATTTCCCATCAATTCCCATTATTAAAGTGGCTGGAGTTGAGTCCGTGTGTTGGCAGCAGCCACTCAATGTTAGTTGTGGCTGTTTAACAGTCTGATGGCCTTGAGATAGAAGCTGTTTTTCAGTCTCTCGGTCCCAGCTGTGAAGCACCTGTACTGACCTCGCCATCTGGATGATAGCGGGGTGAACAGGCAGTGGCTCGGGTGGTTGTTGTCCTTGATGATCTTTATGGACTTCCTGTAACATCGGGTGGTGTAGGTGTCCTGGAGGGCAGGTAGTTTGCCCCCGGTGATGCGTTGTGCAGACCTCACTACCCTCTGGAGAGCCTTATGGTTGTGGGCGGAGCAGTTGCCGTACCAGGCGGTGATACAGCCCGCCAGGATGCTCTCGATTGTGCATCTGTAGAAGTTTGTGAGTGCTTTTGGTGACAAGCCGAATTTCTTCAGCCTCCTGAGGTTGAAGAGGCGCTGCTGCGCCTTCTTCACGATGCTGTCTGTGTGGGTGGACCAATTCAGTTTGTCTGTGATGTGTATGCCGAGGAACTTAAAACTTGCTACCCTCTCCACTACTATTCCATCGATGTGGATAGGGGGGTGTTCCCTCTGCTGTTTCCTGAAGTCCACAATCATCCCCTTAGTTTTGTTGACGTTGAGTGTGAGGTTATTTTCCTGACACCACACTCCGAGGGCCCTCACCTCCTCCCTGTAGGCCGTCTCGTCGTTGTTGGTAATCAAGCCTACCACTGTTGTGTCGTCCGCAAACTTGATGATTGAGTTGGAGGCGTGCGTGGCCACGCAGTCGTGGGTGAACAGGGAGTACAGGAGAGGGCTCAGAACGCACCCTTGTGGGGCCCCAGTGTTGAGGATCAGCGGGGTGGAGATGTTGTTGCCTACCCTCACCACCTGGGGGCGGCCCGTCAGGAAGTCCAGTACCCAGTTGCACAGGGGGGGTCGAGACCCAGGGTCTCGAGCTTGATGACGAGCTTGGAGGGTACTATGGTGTTAAATGCCGAGCTGTAGTCGATGAACAGCATTCTCACATTCTCACATGCAGATGCATGCAGATGCTACATGGACGATTCACCGGGAAAACTTGAAAACTTGGGGGGGGTTGTAAGGTAACAAAATAGGAAAAATGCCAAGGGGGTGAATACTTTCGCAAGCCACTGTATTCTAACCCTCTTTCTTTGGAACCTGTAGCTGTCTGTTTCCAAGCATTTCCTGGTGTCTTACGTTCTTGTTTTCCTTTGTTTCGTTTGTATTCTATTGCACAGTTCAGAAAAGTGAGGACAATCCCCACCAACTCGAACTCTCTCAAGCAGAACAAAGATGTGGGCAAGCTCCCGAGAAAGGCATGGATGACAACATGTGGATCACAGTGCTGGAGAAGGAGGCATTTTGAAATTTAGCATTTAATTTATTCTCACATTTATTTCTTGAAATTCAGTTGAAATGAAAGGTCAACTGCCCCTTAGAACCAACTTCTCTGGTTTTGAACGGCCTATGTTGCATCGATATGAGTCAGAAACATTCATTCTACACTCTGACTTTTTTTTCTCCAAAAGGATTCATCGGCTGTCCCCATAGGGAACCCTTTTTGGTTCCATGTAGACCCCTCTGTGGAAAGGGTTCTACCTGAAGCTAAAATAGGTTCTTCAAAAGAGTTATCTTATTGGGACAGCTGAAGAACACTTAAGATCTAGAGTGTAGTGTCAAAATTGACTACAAAGTGTAAATAGGATCATTTTGATCATGAAGTTTTGTCTAAAGCAGAGTTTTGTAAATGAGTTAGTCACAACTTACTGGAGGTTGGTTATGGATTATGAATATGGCCACTTGCCCAGTGCCCACTAACACCGGAGAAGCATCTGTGCTGCGTGCCCTCTATCCAATCAGAGCAGCCAAAACCTCCAGACAGTGAGACAAACCTGCGCATTACACAGAGCCTAAGACTTGCTTACATAAGACAACACGTCGCCAACGTTATGTTGAAATAACCCTTGGCCCTAAGCCCTTTATGGAGTGGCCATTTGCAGATATGTTTGATCGTGTCAATCACTCCAGTCTGCCACTTCATTGGGCAAAATTAGAATTGAGATGATCAAACGCCCACTTTTATCCCAACTGCAACGTGTCAATATTGCAAAACACATTCGTGAGCATCTTATGTGCCCCACAACCTGTTTTGTAACATGATTCCTTGTGAAACACTGCTAGACAGACACATACTCTGTTGATAGATTGTAAAAAACAAAATGGCACTGCAGCACACACGTCACCACTTGCCAGTGAATTGATAAGCTAATTGTGGCCTGGCTGCTCGATGTGCCTGCTAGCTACTACTTGTAAGCTTCATTGACAAACACAGAGTTGGATCTTAGCTAGCGAGCAAGTGATTTTGGGCACTGATAAACAGCTTATACTTTATTTACGATAGTTTGACAGCTTGCAGATGACGACGCTGTAGATATTGATATTGTTCTCAGAAATCAGTCCTGAGCACAGACAGACTTTCCTGACTCGATAGGCTGCATGCAGTGCACTGACAAGTTTGTCATGCACATGTTTTTACCTGAGAAATACTACACCAAAAACCTTAGCTAGAATTGCATGACTAACACCTCTTCTGCAAAAACATCGAAATTAATGACAGATTTCTTGATTGATATTTTCAGGAAGTGACTATTTTGAGGAAGTGGCTATGTTGTTGCTTGCTACGGTGACAAAGAACAAGGTACAATATGTGAACATAACACACCCACATCAAACCTCACCCTAAGACAACTCTTGTTTGGCTTCAGTCATGGACGAGGCCTAATCAGGAAGTGCAGTCACTCTTGAAAAATGTTCTCTTCTCTTCTGCCTGTCACTTCAAGGATATTCGGCTTCCCCAAAGCACATCTACAGCAACAGAGGTGGGGGAGAGGTCAATGGCTGGCCCTTTGTGGTGTAATCCTCTGGATTGACAGTTGGGTTCAGCAAGGATGCTTAAACTTGACATACATTAGACAACGACAAAAATCTTGACATTTTGGGAGTACTCCCATTATGGGAATTGTCTGCATAATCTTGTCATCCTGAAGTCTGTGACCGGTGTGCTCACATTACACGAGTTTACTCACATTGCAACCTGCCTAGACCCCTCCCTGTCCCACGATTTCCAGATGTGTCGTATCGACCGTGGTTTTAAGAATTGTAATCATTGCCCCTTCTTCTCTGTGGCTGTAGCCGAGCAATGAAGACCAAGTTGCAGAAGTCACATTGTAGCACACCGCTCACTATACAAAATACGACAAAAATATCTGTCATGTCAAAAAAAATATTTGGACCTAAGGTGCAGATCAGGAGAGCGCCAGACCCATAATTGCACGTCTTTCGCCCACTCACATTATGCGACCTACAACTATATGATTTACCTGCTACTCCAGAAATTTGTTGTGGATCCCAAACTTTGAAATGGTCTGAAGGTACCTGAAAATAGCTGTGCAGCGACGCTTCCCATCCAGCCTGACAGAGCTTGGGAGGATCTGCAGAGAAGAATAGGAGAAACTCCCCAAATACAGGTGTGTCAAGCTTGTAGCGTCATACCCAAGAAGACTCAAGACTGTAATCGCTGTAAGGGTCTGAATACTTATGTAAATGTGATAACTATGTTCTGTAGGTTTTTATACATTTGAAAAATATCTGAAAAACTGCTTTTGCTTTGTCATTATGGGGTATTGGGTGTAGATTGATGGGGGGAAAAACAATTTAACACATTTTAGAATAAGGCTGTAACGTAACAAAATGTGGAAAAAGTCAAGGGTTCTGAATACTTTCCGAATGCACTGTATATCTTTGTAAATAGAACTGCAATTGTTATTGTATGATAATAATATAAATAATTTGGACAACTATTGAGTGTTTTTAAATGGTTCCTTGATTGTGTGATTGTGTGAAAGAAGGTTATGCTATGTCGTTAAACTATATGTCCTATTTTGTTAATTGAAATTATTAATACAAACATTTGTATTGATTTTTTATGCCATGGCTGTATTTTATGGTAACATAAATCAATTGCATTGGGTGATTCCACAAATGGCAACTTTGTGATATAAATGTAATAATCCAAATATATTCTAATAGTAATTCATATATACTGAAGAAAAATATAAACGCAACATGAAACAATTTAAAAGATTTTACTGAGTTACAGTTCAATTAAGGAAGTCAGTTCATTTTAATTAATTCATTAGGCCCTAATCTATGGATTTCACATGACTAGGAATACAGATATGCATCTGTTGGTCACAGATACCTTTAAAAAGAAGGTAGGGGTGTGGATCAGAAAACCAGTCAGTATCTGGTGCGACCACCATTTGCCTCATGCAGCGCGAAACATCTCCTTCACATAGAGTTGATCGTGGCTTGTGGCCAGTGGAATGTTGTCACTTTCCTCTTCAATGGCTGTGCTGGATATTGGTGCGAACTGGAACACGCCGTCATACAGATTGATCCAGAGCATCCCAAACATGCTCAATGGATGACATAGTATTCAGGCCTTGGAAGAAATTGGACATATTCAGCTTTCAGGAATTATGTACTGATGCCTACGTCATGGGGCCGTCCATTATCATGCTGAAACATGAGGTGACGGCGGCGGATGATTGGCACGACAATGGGCCTCAGGATCTCGTCATGATATCTCTGTGCATTCAAATTGCCATCGATAAAATGCAATTGTGTTTGTTGTCCATAGCTTATGCCTGCCCATACCGTAACGCCACCGCCCCCATGGGGCACTCTGTTCACAACGTTGGAATCAGCAAACCGCTCACCCACACGACGCCATACACGTGATCTGCAGTTGAGGCCTGTTAGACGTTCTGCCAAATTCTCTAAAATGATGGCTTATGGTCGAAAAAGGAACATTAAATTCTCTGGCAACAGCTCTGACATTACTGCAGGCAGCATGCCAATTGCACACACCCTCACAACTTGAGACATCTGTGACTGTGTTGTATGACAAAATTGCACATTATAGTTGCCTTTTATTGTCCCCAGTACAAGGTGCACCTGTGTAATGATCATGCTGTTTAAACAGCTTCTTGATATGCCAACATTTTAGAGAAATAAGCTTTTTGGGAGTATAGATAATTTCTGGGATATTTTATTTCAGCTCATGAAATATGGGACCAACACTTTACATTTTGCATTTATGTGTTTAAAAGCTAAACTACTATACTTGCCCACAAGATCTTCGGGTAAAATATTCACATTTGAGCCAGGCCTACCTCAAAGCAGCGAGCCGTGCAGCACTGGGAACAACCACTGTTCTTTTATCATAATGAGCTCCAAATGGAATGTCTTCACTGGAAATGACCCAATGTCCATGTAGATGATTATCTAATTTGTGTGTTTCTCTTGCTCTTCTCTCTCTCTCGTTTTGTGCATGCGTGCATATATTGCATTGTGAGTGTGTAGGGTCATGTCTCGTGAAAAGAGGCCATTCAGATGAAATGTCCCTTTCATAGCACAAAGGAGCCTTTGGTGACTACTTTACAACCAAATAGGAGAATAAAGGGTTGAAAGGGATGAAGTCACGGTGATAGTACATTTGATATACAACTTTAGCAGTTCAAGGTTTGGAGGGAAGCATGCATGCCTTTCCCAACATAAAGTAGAATTAGAACACTGTCAAACTCTGTGCCACCGGTGTAAAGTGTAAAGAAATTATGTAAAGTAAGCGTTTCAAATCATATTTGTCACATACCTCATAAAACAACAGGTGTAGACTAACAGTGAAATACTTACTTACAGGCACTAACCAACAAATCAGAGAGAAAAATAAAAAATAATATCACGAGGAATAAATGACACAATGAGTAATGATAACTTGGCTATACACAGGGTACCAGTGCTGAGTTGATGTACAGGGGTATGAGGTAATTGAGGTAGATATGTACATATAGGTAAGGATAAAGTGACTAGGTAACAGGGTAAATAATAAGCAGTAGCAGCAGTATATGAGTCAAAATAGTTAGTGCAAGGGGGGTGGGGGTTGGGGTCAATGCAGATAGTCCAGGTAGCTATTTGGTTAACTATTTAGCAGTTTTGTGGCTTGGGGATAGAAGCTGTTCAGTGTCCTGTTGGTTCGAGACTTGGTTTCTGCTTGCCATGCAGATCGATAGGAGGGAGAACAGTCTATAACATGGGTGGCTGGAGTCTTTGAGAATCTTTAGGGCCTTCCTCTGACACAGCCTGTTATAGAGGTCCTGGATGCCAGTGTTTCAAATTAGTATGTTGCCTGTAGTAATAATAATGTATAAAGGTTGGTTGATACAGAAGCGTTAGTCTAGCCCAGCGTTGTAGCTGTGTAGTGCTAGGGCAAAAAACAAAAAAAAAGTGCACCGAGTTTGTGAAACCCTGTTCTAGCTCAATGACTGTAGGTCTAGCCTCGCCCAAGCTGCTCCGATCAGTGCTATTTAGAATCCTTGGGACGTCCCTACCATTTTAAATGTCTACTTCGATGTGGTAAGGACGTCCCAAGGATTCCAGATAGCACCTACCAAGCTGCTCCCCATCTCTATGCACGCAGTCGCGCTGAAAGGAATCAACCCGCTGTCGCCGGCATTATTGAACTCGGAACTGGCTACCAGGAGAAGAAAAGAGTAGCAAACATTGACGTCTGTATTTATATGAGAAACAGTTTACGTTTAATTAATATATTAGCAACACCTAGAGTTCTGAAAGCCATTCCAAAACAAGGTAAGTATTTTGTTTGCCATTTTGCATTTAGCTAGCTAGCTGTGTAGTTGATGCCTAGGCGGGGGCGCAGAGGCCGGGGCGGCTTGAATGCGTCTGTCGTTGGGAGTCTAGCTGTAGCACGCTAGCCTTCTGAGTTGGGCAGGGGACATGTTGGTAGCTAGCCATCCAGTATAAGTCAGCTGACAGTTGTCTAACTAGCTAACGTTAGTTTACTCACTAGTTAGCTAACTATTTAAATATAACTAGCTAGCATGTCTAATATTCAAACGTCCGCTAAGTTGATACAGTAACGTTTGCTAGTTCAAAAAGCTATGTAGTAACTTAGCTACCTTGCTAGCTATTTAGCTCATACTAGCAGGCTTGCTGGTGGTGTTATAACTAGCTAGTAAGCTAACGCTGGCTCTGTTTACCTTGGTGTTGGTTAGCTGGCTAGCTGGCTAGCTGACTACTGTTGTTAGCCTTTTCAGGCCCACCCTACCTAGCTAACTAACGGTATCTGGCATGCAAGACAGGTCAGAAACGGTACAATCTCTAGCTAGTAGTACTGATTTTATTAGGAAAAACCGAAATGATCGTTTCTCCTCATTTCAGGAATGGTCCCCCACTGAACCAGTGCTAGGTGGCACCTGTTGTGCCGCTGACATGATTACTAGCTAGTAACTTTGTGCTTTTTCTAACGTGACATACACTTGAAAACAAATCTCTCCATTGTGCTTCAACAGAAAATGGCTGTGAACGTTTACTCAACCTCAGTGTGCAGTGACAATTTGAGTCGTCATGACATGCTTGCATGGATTAATGAATCGTTACAGATCAACCTTACCAAGATAGAGCTGTTATGTTCAGGTGAGTGGATGGGTATGGATGGCACAAATGCATTTGTTCTTGCATTACATCATACGGCAGAGATTGCTTATACTTGAGTAAATTAAAGTAAATCCTATAATTGATGTAGCCTAAAGGTTTAGCCTAATTTCCTTTTGTGTGATCAAAGAGGAATAGTTCAATAGGATTTGTGATGACCCCTGGTGTGTCTGTCTTCTAAAGGTGCGGCCTACTGCCAGTTCATGGACATGCTTTTTCCTGGCTGTGTGCCTTTGAAGAAAGTCAAATTTGCTGCAAAACTTGAGCACGAATTCATTCACAACTACAAGATCTTGCAAGCTGGCTTCAAAAGAATGGGTGTTGACAAAGTAAGTCGGCTATTCTATTTTCCCTCTCAGCATGGCCTAGGCTATAGAGCAGTGGTATTCAAACTTTTTCAGCGGGGACTCCATTTTCTTCCCCAGCAGAATTTATGGGGAACCAATTTGTCCCCAATAATTTCTCCAAAACCACACCCCAAATCTAATAATACAACCATAAAATATATACATTTTGATTTTTACATCAACAATTAACCTTCAATTCATGGCATTTTATTCTCTTATCAAAAGGAAAATAAACAAATTTCCCCAGTAAAAAAAAACATTTGTTGTCCCATACAATAATCTGTTCTCTGAGTTTAAAAATAATAATTTTGGTGACCCCACTGCAGTTCCCCCGTAACTGTGACGTTGAATGCCACTTCTCTAGTCCACATCCAGAGCTGTACCTATTTGCCGGGCTACGTATATTTGTTTTTTCATCTGTTGAACCGGTTGCTTTTGAAGAATATGTATCTATTAATCCTTTTGCTTCCTGTCTTTACCATGTGTTGTCTTGCAATTTATTAACCATTTCAATATTACCACCAAGTGCGTACAGGAATTCATACAACCGAAAGACATGGCCTACTTGTCTCTTAGATGTTCTCTAAACCTAATATCCTAATCTTTGGCTTCTCATTTGGATTTAGACATCTGAGTTGCCCATAGTGTGTGTAATCATTACGGCGATTCTGTTGAAAAACGTTTTGCACAAACCATTTACTCCAAACGGAAAATGCAAACGAGTTTCTATTGGAGAAATTCGGGTAGGTCCCGCCCTGTTTTTTTTCCTGTTTGCTTCCGTTTTGTTTTTTAAACTGTACAGTTCCCTGCTTTATACTTCTCTGGCACTGCTTGCTAATTGTTTCCTGCTGAGCTAGCATGGCCTCTGTCTACTGTGGCTCACTGATATTTACTTTCCTGTGCCAGAAGAGAGGGGACTGTTGGCATCCTATACAGACTCCTCTCTGTTAGTTAGTCGTTAGTTCTCAGCCAGTAGTTGGATGGCGTATTTGTTGGCTTCTGCTACTGCACAGTCGAGTGTGTGAGATGGAGAGCAAAAAATTGAGTCTGGATTTTCTCCCTTCAAGTGTCATGACGAAGTCCCTCAAATCAATTTTTATTTGTCACATGCAGAGGTTAATGTGAGTGTAGTGAAATGCTTCTGTTCCGACAGTGCAGTAATATTTAACAATCGCCCAACAACTACCTAATACACACAAATCTAAAGGGGTGAATGAGAATATGTACATGTAAGTATATGTATGAGAGATGGCCGAGCTGCATAGACAAGGTGCAGTAGATGGTATAAAACACAGTATATACATGTGATATGAGTAATGTAAGATATGTAAACATTATTAGTGGCATTATTTAAAGTGTATTGTATAAAGTGACTATCCATTTATTAAGTTAAAATGGCCAGTGATTGGGTCTTAATTTAGGCAACAGCCTCTCTGAGTTAGTAATTGCTGTTTAGCAGTCTGATGACCTTGAGATAGAAGCTGTTTTTCGATCTCTCGTTCCCATCTTTGATGCACCTGTACTGACCTCGCCTTCTGGTTGATAACGGTGTGAAACGGCAGTGGCTCGGGTGGTTGATGTCCTTGATGATCTTTTTGGCCTTCCTGTGACATCGGGTGCTGTCAGTGTCATGGAGGGCAGGTAGTTTGCCCCCGGTGATGCGTTGTGCACACAGCACCACCCTCTGGAGAGCCTTGCGGTTGAGGGAGGTGCAGGTGCCGTACCAAGCTGTGATACAGCCCGACAGGATGCTATCGATTGTGCATTTGTAAAAGTTTGTCAGGGTTTTGGGTGACAAGACAAATTTCTTCCGCCTCCTGTGGTTGAAGAGGCCCTATTGTGCCTTCACCACACTGTCTGTGTGTGGACCATTTCAGTTAGTGACGTGTACGCCCAGGAACATAACTTTCCACCTTCTCTACTGCTGTCCCTTTGATGTCAATAGGGAGATGCTCCCTCTGCTGTTTCCTGAAGTCCACAATCATCTCCTTTGTTTTGTTGACATTGAGTGAGAGGTTGTTTTCCTGAAACCACACAGAGTGCCCTCACCTCCTCCCTGTAGGCTGTCTCGTCATTCTTGGTGTTAAGGCCCACTACTGTTGTGTCATCTGCAAACTTGATGATTGAGTTGAAGGCGTGCATGACCATGCAGTCGTGGGTGAACAGGGAGTATAGGAGGGGGCTGAGCACGCACCCTTGTAGGGCCCCAGTGTTGAGGGTCAGCGAAGGGGAGATGTTGTTTCTTATCTTCACCACTTGGGGGCAGCCTGTCAAAGTCCAGGACCCAATTGCACAGGGTGGGGTTGAGACCCAGGGCCTCCCGCTTGATGAGGAGCATGGAGGGTACTATGGTGTTGAATGCTGAGCTGTAGTCAATGAACAGCATTCTTACATAGGTATTCCTTTTGTCCAGATGGGATAGGGGGGAGTGATGGCGATTGCATCATCTGTGGACCTATTGGGGCGGTAAACAAATTGAAGTGGGTCTAGGGTGGCCAGTTAGGTGGAGTTCTTGAAGCATGTGGGGACAACAGACTGGGATAGGAATTGGTTGAATATGTCCGTAAACACACCATCCAGCTGGTCTGCACATGCTCTCAGGATGTGGCTAGGGATGCCGTCTGGGCCAGCAACCTTGCGACGGTTAACAAGTTTAAATGTTTTACTCATGTCAGCCATGTCGAAGGAGAGGGGGAGGTTGCAGTCCTTGTTAGCGGGTTGCGACGGTGGCACGGTATTATCCTCAAAGCGGGCAAATAAGGTGTTTAGTTTGTCTGGAAGCGTGACGTTGGTCTCCGTGACGTGGCTGGATTTCTTTTTGTAGTGTGTGCGATTTCCTGTAGATCCTGCCACATACGTCTGGTGTCTGAGCCGTTGAATTCCCTGAACTGGCATTTTGCTTGTTTGATTGCCAGTACAGGGACAAGGTGGAGTCGCAATTCAACGGCTCAGACGATCCTCCTAGTCTGTGTTCTATCCATATTCATTCTGCATTTAACGGTAGTTACCTCTGCAATGCATGTTTAGGCTAAATCAACTGTGTCTGGCGTTGCCATCCACTAGTGTTTATCTAACCCATTTTTGTGGTGTTGAATCCACTAACATGGTTATTTGTTCCTCTCAAGATCATCCCTGTTGACAAGTTGATAAAAGGCAAGTTCCAGGACAACTTTGAGTATGTGCAGTGGTTCAAGAAGTTCTTTGATGCCAACTACGATGGGAAGGAGTACGACCCTGTGGAGGCTCGGCAGGGCCAAGACACCATGCCCAGCCCTGCCGTGTCTGCCCTCAACAAACCCAAGAAGATCCTCAATGCTGGTGAGTGGTGGCTCAGCCTGTGCCATGATTGTATTTTAATTTTTTTAGGAGAAGGTTCCCCTAGATAATGTTCCAGGCAGGGCACAAAGGCCCCAAAAATCAACATCTTGAGACCTTTTGAACTAAAATTGTCAATCGAAAGCAACGAAAACCAAATTGTTTTGGGTTGGAGGGAGAATAGAAACACTGAGAGAAACTGACTGCTGTAAGCAGTCGAGAGATGACTCTTTCCATATTGAAATCTACTGAGCTTGTCAATAACAACCTCTCCCCATCTCATTCTAATTAGTTGCTTGTTCCCCTCAGCACCCCAGCGGGCAGCAGTTGCCAAGGTAGCACCCAAAATGGCGCCCAGCTCGGCACGAAGACCAGGGGCTGGCGGAGGTGACGAGGAGCGGGCCGAACTCATCCAGGAAGTACTGTCATCCATCCTTCCATTCATGTGCCTTGACATGTATTAGAATAAACAATTGCTGTATTCACATATTGTTTGGCTGAAGTTCAGATATGCATATTGCCCTTTCCCTCCCAGGTGAATATACTGAAGTCCACCATCCAGGACATGGAGAAGGAGCGGGACTTCTATTTTGGCAAACTGAGGAACATTGAGCTCATCTGCCAAGAGAAGGAAGGCGAGGGTGACCCCACACTGCAGAGGATTGTAGATATACTCTACGCCACAGACGTGAGTTTAGTAAACGTTACACGCAGAGCCTCGTGGGTCAACTTTAGCTTTCTTAGATTTTAAGCCTGTGTTTTGGTTCAAGCAACTGCTGATGCCCTCTAAAATTCCATCCGTGGATTGGCATGTAATGTAGCTCAAGTGGAATGCTAAAGTACGATCATACAGCTTGGACAAACTGTGCTGTTTCCCTCCATCAGGCCGCGTATGATTGGTTCAGTCTGTTCGAAACTCATTCATCTGAGTCAAATAAATGTCAAAACACTGGTGCGCTTGATTTAGTGTGGTTTGCACTTTTGGCACTATTCCATCTGTGCCTCTACCAGGCAAATCAAATGCTGCGCAAGTGTTTTTTAAGAAGTATTTGACACATGTCAGGTTTAGATCAAAATGCGAGTATTTTGACTCTCTTTATCCATCTGTCTGTGCTTTCAGGAGGGCTTCGTCATACCGGACGCTGAGTCAGAGGACCACGAGGAGTTCTAATGTTCAAGACTGGACCGTGCAACTTTTAATACTACTCCCCCCCCCCCCCCCCCCCTCCCAGCCCCTTCAATCAGCTACAACAGCTCCCATCCTCACCCTGCGTAACACACCCTAAACATCCAGATCATGTTATTCATTGCTTGGTCTCTGAATAGACTATATCAACAACAACAACAAAAATTGTCTCTCAGATCAAGTTGAAATAAGTAGTGTGAAGTACCTCTGAAGCCCCTTCTTCGGGTCATCCTATTGGCCTGTGCCAGAGTCGGTCTTGGCATCATGTTGGAAGAAGGCGACTATTTTGGCTTTCTATTTGGGTCCAGAAGAGTGAACTGTCAGTCTAAGATTCAGCTTTTTTTCTTGATATTTTCCCTCATTTTCTGTCTCTTCCGGGAATTGGAGTTAAAAGTTTGTTGGCACCTGCACTCACTTTTGTACATTGTATTTTTCTTAGTTGACTTGTTTCCCAAATTATCACAGTCTTTCCCACATGTATATTGTTTTATGGGTCTGAGAAAATGTACTAAGTTCCTAATCATTTCAATAGAGAAAGTGTTTTTAGATGGGTTCAATGAAAGGTTAGTGTACTTATTGTGGAAGAATTGTTTTCTTCACTAACCACAACTCTCATATTTTCAAAATTCTTTCATTTGGTCTCATCCAGTTTGGAGATGAACCTGTTTTAAATAGTGCTATTCTTTATTCCAGGAAAGTGGATATTATTATTATTATTATTATTATTATCATTATTTTCTCAAAGATACAGGACAGCTCATAACATGACAATATTTAATGCTGAAGAAACATGTTAGAACTACAAGTTTACGGTGGAATACTTTGTGCGTGATTTATCTGTTTTGTTTGTCTCTTGGCTGTTGGAAGGCATGTGCACTGTGGATGCCAGAAACTCCCCTGGTCCCAAGTCCATCCCAAACTACCTGCTTTGGGTTTTTTGTATTTTTTTCTCCCAATATATCATTTGTCAGTTGGCAGGGGAAGTTTTAACTTGATTTAGCCTCTTGTGTCTAATTCATCCTCTTAGGGAATGTGAAAGGTGAGTGACTTTGCTGTTTTTTTCTTTCTCTTCTCATTTCTACTTACTCAACAAACAGAATACTCCTGGTTCTGTAGCATGTTTTAACACTCCAGTTGTGAGTTGGTTTTGATCATGTAGCAACTGCACCAGTGACAGGTTCTGAGGCCCAAAACGCTGATATGCAAATAGAACTGCCAGTCTGCGCTAGAAGATCAGATTATTTTTTTGAATTGCTTTATTCTTAATGAGTAAAAAAAAAAAAAAAAAAACGTTTAATAACTTACATAGATGTGACTTTGATGTACTCTTTTTTTTGGCAGATGTTTGTAATACGATTTAAAGTATTGTAATTTAAGCTCTTATCAATTTTTTTTCTCTCTGCTGCTCTGAAATAAAGATGTGTAGAGAATCTGGCAGAAGCTTGGGTATTTTAAGCTATTATATAGACTTTCAGTCTTCCGGTTATACGAAAGCCAATGACATTTTTATACCGTTGATGGTTCATTGATGTGTTATGAGCCTATTGGTGTACTTAATCTAACTGGTGCCGCACAACGTTTGAATGAAATACCTTCATAGAAATAACCTCTCCAATGATTAGCAATACATAACTGTTTAGTCCAAGGTATTGCCTCCTAGCAGGGCTCGTTAAATAATGTTTTAAATTGTACAATAATGCGACAATGGGAGCAGCAATAGGATCAATCGGTTGCGTTTAGCGAGGCATCATTCGCTTTTCATGATTGGGATTTTCTGATGCTGATTAGGTAATTGCCCATTTGGTTTGGAGTCCACATGGGAGCAGCACACATTTTAACATTGCAGGGTACTTCAGTTATCTGGCACTAAAACAGGCCCTTTGAATGTCATGCAAAATCCTTACTCATGCCTGGTATCATAATTATCATTTTCTGTTACGTTTGTCTATTGCTTAATCAGGATCACAACCCTAATTCAATGTGTCAACTTTTTTGGCATAACCACTTCCGGAACGTATTGGGACATGAACGTGTATATTTAATACACAGAGATACTAATTGTGACGATCATCCTTTTCAGCAGATTCCATAGCGCTGAGCGATTTAGTGCTTTTCGAGGGTCGGTTCGATTAATAGAAAACAATCACGGATTTCGGTTTTGATTATTTGGGTTGAATGCTGTAACACAGAATAAAACAATTAAGTCCCATGATGGTAGTGACTGCTCATTACTGCTTACTGCTCATTTATAAACTGGTTATTTCGAGCTGGTGATTGGCTGACAGCTGTGGTATATCAGACAGTATACCACGGGTATGACAAAACATTTATTTGTACTGCTCTAATTACGATGGTAACCAGTTTATAATAACAATAGGGCACCTCGGGCGTTTGTGGTATATGGTCAATATACCACGGCTAAGGGCTGTATCCAGGCACTCCAGGAGGCGTCTGCTTAAGAACAGCCATTGGCCATATACCACACCCCCTCATGCCTTATTGCTTAATTAACATTATATTACTTTCCTTTAATTAAATATCTCAGTTGTGTGTGTGTGTGTGTGTATATATTACATTGGTTTTATTTGTTGACTTAATTTCATTCCAAGTCATTTCAGCTCTGCTGCATATGCTGTCTAAAAATCACTAATTTGTAGTTATTCCAAGTAAATAAGGCATACATTGATCGCTGAATACCAACTATCAATCACTTGGATCATGTATTTTCAGGTAGAAATACTGCTCGAAGCAACAGCTGCGCTATATCCCTCGCGATCGCGCATTCTAAAAGAAACTGACTGGATACGTTTATGCGCAATGGATCATTGTAGTTTATTATTTATAGAGAAACTGCAATGTGCACGAAAAAAATGAACCAAATGTAATTCAAATAATTGAACCGATGTCGGGCAATTAGTTGTTTAAAATGGAAAAATAACTGCAATTTCGGTTAATATCGCCACACTAAGATTTCATCTAGAGTCTAGCATCTAGAGTAGTCATCTTGGAGCGCTTTCATTGTCTTTGTAAACGCCCATTTTATATGCAAGTGGGACAACCCCTCAATGGCCTCTTCATCTAACCCTTTGCCAATCTTAACCTCTAACTTCGATCAACTTTCTGTTTGCCTTTTGATTCCCATTTTTTTGTTTTTGTTGTTTATTTTGATATTTTCAATGATTAGAATAGAGTGGTTATTGGAAGGATGTTACTCACAGCACACACTGTAAGCAGGCCATATGTTTTGGGGGTGCAAAAGATCAGTGGTGCTCATCAGATCTCCACTGTGACATTCTCACCAATCTGTGCTGACATTCTTGTACACTGTGGGCCTTGTGCCACCTTTTTTGTTCTCTTTTTTTGCTTTCTCTCTCCTGCTCTTCAGCTGGAAATTCATTATTTTTTCTTAATTTGCTTGTTAAATCCTATTTGCTGAATCAAGTTTCTTACAAACAATAAAACAGTATTTCCATGTAAATGTTTTCTGTTGGCTGTTTCTTTTTATCCTGGGGCGGCAGGGTAGCCTAGTGGTTGGACTAGCAGCCGAAAGGTTGCAAGTTCGAATCCCTAAACTGACAATGTACAAATCTGTCATTCTGCCCCTGATCAATGCAGTTAACCCACTGTTAACTAGGCCGTCATTGAAAATAAGGTCTTTGCTGTGAGTATTGTGTTGACAAAAAACAATCCTGGTTCAGAATGTGAAATTCACATTACACCATTTCCAGGTGAAGCTTTCAGATTGGAATTCCACTGCTGTGGCATTAGCTTTTCTGGAATGTCAATAATTTTCTGTGAAACTCCATTGTTGAAAACCTTACATAGATTCCACCTATACCCCTCTCTTATATTATCCTAATGACTCTTTTCTCCTCTCTCTCGCTCTCTCTCTTTCTCTCTCTCTCTCTGCCCACCTGTCTTTCTCTCCCTCTCTCAAAGGATTGTATATGGATGTGTTTCTCGAGGCTATCAAGAAGATGATGGGTGATATTGACGATGAAGATGTGGACATCCTCTTCATGAAGGTGGACACCAACTGTGACGGCGGTGTGGACTAAGTGGGTGTCTGTCTGGCCAAGCTGGTAGTTTTGAGGACCCTGGAAAAAGGCTGTTGTCTATTTTATTTCTCAGGGCAGGGGTTAATGCGTGGGTAATCAGAATTACGGGGATAAATAGAGTTTCAAATCCTTCTGTCCTCAGACATGCTTGTGACATGCTTGTGTGGGTGTGTCCCATAGAACGCCACTTGTGTCCCTCATAAGACAGTGAGCCCCCTCTGACTCAAACCCCCAGCCGCCACCCAGAATGATTATTTTATGAGCATCCCTACCCTGTTACTAGACAGAGGGCTAGACCAGGAGGTGTCTGTGTGCTGAGACACTGAGGAAGACTGTGATAGGAATCTCCTATCTGAAATGACTGAAGGACTACTCACACACACACACACACTGATACAGGCCAGACTTCTACTAGACTAGACTGGAATGCAATGTCCACAGGGACATATTTGAATAATACATGATCCCATTGTTTCTGTTTCACATGGAATAATTTGAATGATTCATCATTCCTCACCCATGATTTTACTGTCTTCTATCTTATATGAATACATCCACAGGCAGCTTGCTCATGAAACCCATGGTTCATTAGACTCTTTGGAGAATCTCTATGCTTACAAGCAGGAAGCAACATTTATAACTCTCCACTTTCCTCCTAAATCCTTGATGACTGCATCCAACATGACACACTATTCTCGACCCTCTATATCACTCATGGGGAATAGGGTGCCATTTCAGATTTGGCTTTGGACATAAAGTACATTTAGCTCATGATGTGTGTCTGCCTGTAGGATCGTCCCTGTATTAGTGGTCGCTCACCTGGGTTCTATTCATTAGGGCACACCGTGGCCAAACTTTTGCAATAGAAAACTAGTCCATCCATGTTTTAGTCTGTGAATACAACCCTGGGTTAGGTGTATTGTCATGGTATGGTACCGTCCCTTGGATCCCTGGGGAGACCGGAGAACGATAGGATGCTACTGCTTTATGTGAGACAAAAGAGGCTCACAGATAGACATGGATGATTCCCATTGTGGTTGGCTATAACATGATGACTACTTCCCATTTATATGTATGTGGAGAGAGTGAAAGAGATTATTTGCATCTAACAATCCATTTCTAGTTTTACATGTCGATAATTCAAAGAGGCTGAGGATTTTGGCCGGGAATCTCCCAAGAACTCTCTAACTCCCACTTTTTACTTTGCATTCTGAAATGTATATTCTCTCGCTCTCTCTCTGTGGTGTTCCGCGCTCATGTTTGTGTCTGGTGTGTGTATGCAGGCATATATTCCCCCTTGTCTGTCTGTGTCAGGGACTCATGTCTGTGGATGACACATCGCTGCTACTCTTCTTACTTACTGTGTAATGGGAGTAGATTACTCTGTGGGTCGGCTCTTACCTGACGACTCATACTGAACTTAATTCCACTGTTTAATCTGTCGCTACATACATTCATCGTGGAGAAGTGACGTCAGTGGGCGTGGCGTTTGGCCGGAGCGACGTGGATGGGAAGCCAGACAATGTAGGCCCCATGTGTCTAGGGCATGGTGAAAACTAATCAGATCACCAGCATTTAGGCCTCCTGGGTTTTATTTTCTGACTATAGGATACATGGATACAGGCACAGTCTATAAATATCAACACAGAATGGCTAAGATAATCCAGTTGAATCATCGTGGAATAGGTCTTTAGAAATATTGCAGCTTGCCACATTTGCTCACGTACGGATTTTGACCAACAAAAAATATTCTGATTCTTAAATGTCCAACACATAGTCCACACACAGGTTTTGTTCTTTGACTGATGTCTTGGTGGTCGGTGGGGTTTCTCTGTCTGGTTCTCTGCAGTGCCCACAGTGAGCCCATCGTCCGGCTGCAGTTCTACCCCTTCCAGACATCCCAGGCGGAGAGCAGCAGGGGTCAGGGCAGGGCCGTGCCCAAAACCCGCACCCAGCTGGGATACTACCTGTCCATCAGCCGAGACGGCATCCTCAACTACTGGAGCGAGAGGGTCAAACTGACACACGCGGCCAACGTGTGTGTGTGTTAGCGCTTGTGTGTAAACACCAGAAAACTTCACTTTTGGGGTTGGACTGAGTGAGGAGAGAGGAATTCAGCACATTGCATGGTAGGATGAAAACATTAGCTGAGTCAATGCTGCGCTTCCATAGAGAAGAATGGATGGATGTCCCGTCACCACCTAGTCTATTCTAAAGTGGGCCACTATGACACCTGTCATGGCAATAAATCAGACAAAGTAGTTTAGCTCCGTGGGGGACAGGGGGCGCCACACTTAGCAACTGCTTGAGTAGGGTAGGCCACTGTGGACGCAGTTGTCAGGCGGATAACCCCGAGTCTATCCATGGTCTCTCAGTTAACCTATGTGCTTCTGTAAAGCCTGGCTGAGATTAGCAACATCTCATGTTGCAACATCTCTCAACCCTCTGAATCTTGTATTGGATGCCATCTCAGTAATGTGATCCAATCGGCATAAGCGCCAGCCAGGTGTCTATAAACAGCATGGAACGTATCATAATGTATCATAATTCCAAGCCCCTCCTTCCTAGCCATGTACAGTACCAGTCAAAAGTTCGGACACACCCACTCATTCAAGGGTTTTTCTTTATTTTGACTATTTTCTACATTGTAGAATAATAGTGAAGACATCAAAACTATGAAGTAACACATATGGAATCATGCAGTAACCAATAAAGTGTTTAACAAATCAAAACATTTTATGTTTTAGATTCTTCAAAGTAGCCACCATTTGCCTTGATGACAACGTTTCACAGCTGGCATTCTCTAAACCAGCTTCACCTTGAACGCTTTTCCAAAAGTCTTGAAGGAGTTCCCACATATGCTGAGCACTTGTTGGCTGCTTTTCCTTCACTCTGTGGTCCAACTCATCCCAAACCATCTCAATTGGGTTGAGGTCAGGTGACTGTGGAGGCCAGGTCATTTGATGCAGGACTCCATCACTCTCCTTCTTGGTCAAATTGCCCTTACACAGCCTGGAGGTGTGTTGGGTCAAAACAAATGATAGTCCCACTAAGTGCAAACCAGATGGTATGGCGTATCGCTGCAGAATGCTGTGGTAGCCATGCTGGTTAAGTGTGCCTTGAATTCTAAATAAATCACAGACAGTGTCACCAGCAAAGCACCATCCAACCTCCTCTTCCATGCTTCACGGTGGGAGCTACATATGCGGAGATCATCCGTTCACCTACTCTGCGTCTCACAAAGACCCGGCGGTTGGAACCAAAAATCTCAAATTTTGACCAGATTTAGGACCGATTAAATGTCTATTGCTTGTGTTTCTTGGCCCAAGCAAGTCTCTTCTTATTTTTGGTGTTCTTTAGTATTGGTTTCTCTGCAGCAATTCGACCATGAAGGCCTGATTCACACAGTGTCCTCTGAACAGTTGATGTTGAGATGTGTCTGTTACTTGAACTCTGAAGCATTTATTTGGTCTGCAATTTCTGAAGCTGGTAACTCAGCAGAGGTGACTCTGGGTCTTGCTTTCCTGTGGCGGTCCTCATGAGAGCCAGTTTCATCATAGAGCTTGATGGTTTTTGCGACTGCACTTGAAGAATGTCACGTTCGTTGTAACGAGGAGACCAAGGCGCAGCGTGATGAGAATAGATTCCTCTTATTTATTGAACGAAGAACAATCCAGGCAACCATAGACATATAAACCCCTAGACTAGAAAACCCCCTAGACATACAAAACCCCCTAGACAATACAAAAACTAAACACACCACCCGTGTCACATCCTGACCGAACCAAATAATAAAGAAAACAAAGATAACTAAGGTCAGGGCGTGACAAAGAAACTTTCAGAATTCTTGAAATTTTCCAGATTGACTGACCTTCATGTCGTGAAGAAATGATGGACTGTCATTTCTCTTAGCTTGTTTGAGCTGTTCTTGCCATAATATGGACTTGGTCTTTTACCAAATAGGGCTATCTTCTGTGTACCACACATACCTTGTCACAATAGAACTGATTGGCTCAAACGCATTAAGAAGGAAAGAAATTATAAAATGAACTTTTAACAAGGCACACCTGTTAATTGAAATGCATTCCAGGTGACTACTTCATGAAGCTGGTTGAGAGAATGCCAAGAGTTTGCAAAGCTGTCATCAAGGCAAAGGGTGGCTACTTTGAAGAATCTCAAATATAAAATAAATGTTGATTTGTTTAACACTTTTTTTGGTTACTACATGATTCCATATGTGTTATTTCATAATGTTGATGTCTTCACTATTATTCTACAATGTAGAAAATAGTACAAATAAAGAAAAACCCCTGAATGAGCAGGTGCGTCCAAACTTTTGACTGGTACTGTAGATCTGTGATTGTATAGGTATAAGATAGGTATATGGTTCTGGGTCAACTGTACCAGGTTTTGACTTATGACCTTCCTCCTCTGTTTGTCCCCCATTAGTTGGACCACTTGAAGCATTTGTTCACCGTTCGTTGGCTTGCTGTCTGCGCAGTGTGTTTTAGGGACCACCTGCTGGTAGTCGTTTGACTGACCGAAAATGTTAACCTGTTGTTGAATCGGTTTACACTCGGTTTACAAATTACGTCCGGCACTCTGTTCAGAGATGCGTCCATGCCTCAGACCAGATTTGATAGTAGCAATTGCCCCAAAAATGTTACCCTTATTTTACCATGTAAAATGACTGAGTGAGAACAGGTTCTCATTTACAGCAATGACCTGGGAAATAGTTCCAAAGGAGAGGGGGGGGGGCATTTATATGTGTGTGTGTATATATATATATATATATATATATATTACATTGTTTGCAAACTGATATGATCAGTAGATCATTAGGACTGTGGTGGAGATTTGGGTGGACCTCTCTCCTGCTGCACAGAGTCTAGCAGAGATGTTGTAAAGGATTTAACGTCAGTGATAAAGCTATCCATTGTTATAATAGTCGACAGCTTTACATCTCCTTTGGTAGCAAAACTATTTTTGGCTCTTTGTTCGCCTGTTGGAGAGGAAGGAAATAGAAGAGAGTTGTCAAAAGAAAGGGACGTATCCCCTATCACTGACTAATACATACGGAACTAGGTTGAAAATATACAGGTTAAGACCATGCTGTCACAAATCTGGGATCAGCACCCTTGCAAACTACCAGCACCTTTGCTAACTAGCATAGCTGGTCCCATTGTTGCAAAGAGATATGAGATATTAGAATCCTGTTGTCATCTTCAACCAAGATAATGAACAGGATGGAGATGCTAATGCATGACAGGGAGGAGAGAAGATGGACTGACTGACTGCAGTAGACCTCTTACTTACATTAGATGCCAGGTCGCAATTGTAAATGAGAACTTGTTCTCAACTTGCCTACCTGGTTAAATAAAGGTAAAATAAATAAAAATAAAATAAAATTAGACCACGTACACCTTCATTTCCCTCTCAACAGCCTTCATTATACTACTCTATTGCCTAGTTGTATTACCTTGGTCTTGATTTCTTTTTTTTTTTTCTCCCTATGTTTTCATTATCTCACCCATGTTGTAGCTATTCTCACAGTATTACTGTATCTCTTCTTCTCGTGCCTCACCCCCCCACCCGCCATCAGATCCGCTTCCTACCTAAGTTGAACGCTGTCGCCACCTGCTGTGCGTCTGACCAAACTTCACTGGTGCTCACCATTGTGCCCCACTCTCAAAAGGCTAAAATACAGTAGCTTCCCCTGCTTACATAGTGGTCCTTATCCAGGAACCAGGGGTGCAACTTTCACTGGGGTCGGGGGGGGGGGACATCCCCCCACATTCTGAAATTGCATTTTGGTCCCCCCCCCCAGTTTTATCATTGGAATGTGATACAAAATGAGGCAACGGTGTGCTTTAGGAGCACACAGACGCCTCCAAGCGGTCGGTTAGGCTTGTTTGGAGTGTTTATCCAATTGGATAAAAAATTATATATATATATATTATGTTCCCCCACTTCTAAAACCAAAGTTGTGCCCCTGCCAGGCACAATAGATGTCTCTAGCTTAAATTGACAGATTTTAATGGGGATTTTTTAAAGTGTTACTTAGATTGATGCAAAAAATTATATATATATATATTATGTTCCCCCACTTCTAAAACCAAAGTTGTGCCCCTGCCAGGCACAATAGATGTCTCTAGCTTAAATTGACAGATTTTAATGGGGATTTTTTAAAGTGTTACTTAGATTGATGCACCAGCACGTCAATCGACTCTAGGATTTAAAAAAAATAACTTGTAGAAAATACATTTTGACACTGTCACAAAGCATTATGATCATCCTTTGTCACTTGGACTAAGAAAATGCACCTTATGAAATGTCATGAAGCATTTATGACCATCTTGTGTCTATTTACTTGGACTAAGAAAATACACTTTATCACACTGTCAAGAAGCCTTATGACCATCATAATCATATATGCCAGATAGGCCTATCAGGTACATGCCCTTATGTCAGTCATCAGTCACAAAGTGGTTGTCTTGTCCAGGCTCCATCACATCTGGCCGTGATTGGGAGTCCCATAGGGCGGTGCACAGTTGGCCCAGTGTCGTCCGGGTTTGGCCGGGGTAGGCAGTCATTGTAAATAAGAATTTGTTCTTCACTGACTTGCCTAGTTAAATAAAGGTTAAATTTAAAAATAATGTTCTGCTCATGAAATATGCTCCTGCATCCATCCCAGTCATCAGAAACAGAGCATTGGGGTAGGTGCATATCCAACAACGATGTGTGCAATTACAATGATAATTTAATATGGTCAATTTCAGAATTGTTTTATATAACATGACCATTCTGTTGACAAGTAGGCTATGGTGTAAGTAATGGAATGTTTTGCCTTGTGTGGTAGATTTTGTGGGTTTTGACACTCTTATATAGTTGTCATAAACAGCCATAAAATAATGCAATATATGTCACAACAGGTCTAAATATGCGCCATGACTGTGTTATGACCATATTATAAAGGTTATGTCAGCTGTTCTGAGATATTATGACATGGTTATGACCCTGCCATAAAGTGTGATGATGCTAGGTGTCAAGTAAAGTGTTACCAAAAAGTGTTAGCTAGCACGGCTAATTGAGGGACTGTCAGTGACTGACATAACAAGAGGAAAACTGCTGTTGCACAACCAAATTTCGAAATGTAACCCGGTATATTCTACTATTCTTTACTCTCAATAGTAAATTTCCTAAAATATAAATTAAGTGGCCGTGGATCTTAAATTCTGACACGTGGTCCCTTTTAAAACCTGCCTTCTCAAATATGATCGGCCGCGGTGGTGGTGGGTCAAACGGAGTACACCTCCTGAGCTCCCAGGCGTACTACCTTAGCGGTGTCTCGGCGGTTAAACCAACGAGGTTTTTGGACGAACGGTAGACCACCTCCACTTCAGGGCAAAACGGATACCATTGCAGATAAAAATGTAATATTTCAGTATGAATGCAATAGGTGTTGTTTGAATGGAAGAAGGGTATATCAAGTCAAGTGGTGTTCGACCTAGGACGTCGAAACAGAAAGGCCTTGTCTCGCAAGTCCCAGTGAATCTTGTTTGCGTGCTACTTTCCTAGCTGTATGCTAGCTAAAACGTACAAGGATTTGAACTCTAGCCAGCACAAACTGAAAATGCAGTTGCATTGAAACACTTTTCTTAGCCAAAAAGTCTATTTTATATTTAAACTTTTTCTAGAGATGGCTAGTTGATGTAAGTAGTTCGCTGCTAGTTCATTTATTTGGGTTCCACTGCCTAGTAATATTGATTTGAATGTGCAACCAGCCAACGTTAGCTAGCTGTCCTTTTCTCAGTAGCTAACTACATTGCTTTATTATGCTTCTTTAGCTACCATAGTTGTAAGCATTAACGTGGAAGTAGCTAGTAGGAGCATCCGCAGTCAAACAAGGAAGTACATTAATTTGGCTAACTAGCCCTTGTTTTTGTGCCAGACCAATGAGAGGGTGACTCACTGGAGGCTGTTTTGATTTGTACGTTACTAGAGCTGCATTGGGCACGAGCAATTTTTTTGTTTTTGTTGCCTCAAATCATTCTAGGTAATTTTGCCACCTGTCTCGTATCTCGACAGCTAATCGATAGGCAGGATAGCTAGCTAGTCAGGCAGCTGACTCGAGAGCAAAATGATTCCAGACAAAGCACCAAAGGAGGACGTTTTTCATGCAGGAGGAGCCTTGAAGAAGAATGCTCATGTTCCCAACTTTGAAAATTACAAAGAACTCTACCTGAAATCCATTGAAAATCCAGATGGTAGGCTTTCGCTACACCCGCAATAACATCTGCTAAATATGTTTATGTGACCCATCATGTTTTATTTGATTTCTACAAATACACGTATCAAAGCCTTGTCAACAACTTGTGGAAGTACAAGCATTGCATGAGCGAACACCTTTTCACTTCTGTTTTTACAAATGATTTGCCTCGTCTTTCGAGAAGCTGAAATGAATGTATACTGATTGCACACTCACACAGCACCTACAGCCAGTGAGCTCACTGACTCATAGAAACGAGTTATTTTCAGAATGGGTAATTAACAATAAACTGTTCATAAATGCATCTACAACCAAAAGCATTGCATTTGGTTCAAAGCATTCTCTTAGACCTAATCCTCGCCTGGAGTTGTGCATCAAGGGTGTGACCATTGAACAAGTTGAAGTAACATTGGATGGTCATTTATCACAGTCAAGTCATATTGATAAAGTTTTTGTGAAGGTGGGGAGAGGTATGTCTGCTTATAAAAATATCTGTATTTTTGATACACAGGTCAACTGTACTCGCTAGTTGTTCAGGCCCTAATCTTGTCCCATCTTCATTATAATCCAGTAATATGTTAAGGTGCAGAAAATAAAGTCCTAGCAGCACACCTTCCCCTTAACTGCATACCAAGAAATAACAACAACCATGCATGATAGTGTTACATGGGTGTGGAGAAGTAGCTGATGGGGATCCTAATGAACTAAACTTATGCCAGTAGGTCTTGTTTTACTTGGGACCCAACAATGTATACATTTTGCCAGCATATCCTTAATATTTCTGTGCTAATGAGCATAAAACACGCCCCTTCCCTACTTGCCTCACTTCATGCTCTCTCATATCTGCAGGGGTGGATAAGGAGAGCTAGCCAACATCATGCAGTAATACTGTTTTAATTTTTTTTTTTTTTTTATCTGTCTAACATGGATGGCAGTTCAGGAGTGTTTACACATTTGGAAATGTCACAAGAAATGCATCTGTCTGACATTTCTGTTCTTCCTGGTGGTGGAGGCTGCAGGTGGCCTTGCATGATTGTCACTTTCAACCACCAGTTAGTGGTCATCATAATTGCTCATTGTTTCCTTATTCCAGAGTTCTGGGGTGACATTGCAAAAGACTTCTACTGGAAGTCGAAGCACACGGGCCAGTTCTTGGACTACAACTTTGACGTGACGAAGGGGGAGATCTACATCAAGTGCATGGAGGGGGCCACCACCAACATCTGCTACAACGTCCTTGACCGCAACGTTTATGAGCGGAAGCTTGGGGACAAAGTGGCGTTCTACTGGTCAGTGTGTGTGTGTGTGTGTGTCAAGGGAATTACGGAGGTTGTCAAAGCACTCTCTTGTTGGCTGTTCTATGGTTCTCTGCTTGAGGGGGGGGGTGTCCCTCAGGAACAATGGGATGGAATGCTAGGAGAGGAGGCTAAATAGTTCAACAGTGATCCTTGGTCCTTCGTCTCTTGCCTCATTGCGCATTAGTCATATCAAATATTTTTTCCCCCCTCCTTTGTGAAAGCTAGCCTCAGTTTAATGATGTCCCCATGAATGAATAGTGAATCCATGGGGACGAATGGGCTTCTAGTGCTGGATGGGTTATTTAGGGATGTGTTAGCTATTTGTGTGTTATGTTGGTATAAGTGAGCTTTGAAGTTGAGACGCAAAAATACACATATAAAATTGGTTGTTTGGATCCTGGCTGCTGATTGGACGAGCAGCGTTCCAAGCCTTTCTGTGTTAGCGTCACAGACACACCTATGCCTGCTAATAGTTCAATCTGAAAATTATCACTGCGCCGCCATAAGAATATCATGTCCCTGTCCGAATCATCTCTTGTATTTTTCTCATCTCGTGGATTATTTCTTCTTGCTTCCAACCTAGCATTTAGTTTGGTACAGCGGGGGTAATTAATACAAGCCTCGCTGTCTGATTTCGGGAAACAATGTTTCACTTTTTAATTTTGATCTCTGTAGTACCAGTGCTCCCGAGTGGTGCAGCGGTCTAAGGCACTGCATCTCAGTGCAAGAGGCGTCCTACAGTCCCGGGTTCGATCCCAGTCGGTATCACATCCGGCCGTGATTGGGAGTCCCATAAGGCGGCGCACAGTTGGCCCAGCGTCGTCCGGGTTTGGCCGGGGTAGGCTGTCATTGTAAATAAGAATTTGTTCTTAACTGACTTGCCTAGTTAAATAAAGGATATACGTACATGCATACATACATGCATACATACTATTGTTCAAAAGTTTGGGGTCACTTAGAAATGTCCTTGTTTTTGAAAGAAAATCACATTCTGTCCATTTTAAAATAACATAAAATTAGAAATGCAATGTAAACATTGTTAATGTTGTAAATTACTATTGTGGCTGGAAATGGCTTAATAAAAAGGAATATCTGCATAGGCGTACAGAGGCCCATTATCAGCAACCATCACTCCTGTGTTCCAATGGCACGTTGTGTTAGCTAATCCAAGTTATACTCCACTCCGGGATACTGGCCTCCTAGGCAGAGTTCCTCTGTCCAGTGTCTGTGTTCTTTTGCCCTTCTTAATCTTTTATTTTTATTGGCCAGTCTGAGATATGTATTTTTCTTTGCAACTCTGTAGTCTCAATTCATTGGTTTACGGACACCCAAGCTCCCAGTCATATTAAAGTTGAATTCATTTAGGTGTCTGCGTTGCGTGTCTTGCAAATTGTAGCGCAGATATTGGCTAATGATGAACAACAATAGGCCTACACATAACTTGTACTATGGTGACTGAGGTCTCAACTCTGATTTTAGAAAACTGACTTCTCACTACAGGAGAAGTTCTCACTAGTTCTCACTAGTTTGAACTGTATTCCGTACCGACGGGCTACTCATTATATTGGTTAAAGTTAGAAAAGATTTTGCAGAACGTCCTACTTTGTCAACAAACAGGTCACTGACCATCTCGAATCCCACCGTACCTTCTCCGCTGTGCAATCTGGTTTCCGAGCCGGACACGGGTGCACCTCAGCCACGCTCAAGGTACTAAACGATATCATAACCGCCATCGATAAAAGACAGTACTGTGCAGCCGTCTTCATCGACCTTGCCAAGGCTTTCGACTCTGTCAATCACCATATTCTTATCGGCAGATTCAGTAGCCTCGGTTTTTCGGATGACTGCCTTGCCTGGTTCACCAATTACTTTGCAGACAGAGTTCAGTGTGTCAAATCGGAGGGCATGCTGTCCGGTCCTCTGGCAGTCTCTATGGGGGTGCCACAGGGTTCAATCCTCGGGCCGACTCTTTTCTCTGTATATATCAATGATGTTGCTCTTGCTGCGGGCGATTCCCTGATCCACCTCTACGCAGACGACACCATTCTATATACTTCCGGCCCGTCCTTGGACACTGTGCTATCTAACCTCCAAACGAGCTTCAATGCCATACAACACTCCTTCCGTGGCCTCCAACTGCTCTTAAACGCTAGTAAAACCAAATGCATGCTTTTCAACCGTTCGCTGCCTGCACCCGCACGCCTGACCAGCATCACCACCCTGGATGGTTCCGACCTTGAATATGTGGACATCTATAAGTACCTAGGTGTCTGGCTAGACTGTAAACTCTCCTTCCAGACTCATATCAAACATCTCCAATCGAAAATCAAATCAAGAGTCGGCTTTCTATTCCGCAACAAAGCCTCCTTCACTCACGCCGCCAAACTTACCCTAGTAAAACTGACTATCCTACCGATCCTCGACTTCGGCGATGTCATCTACAAAATTGCTTCCAACACTCTACTCAGCAAACTGGATGCAGTTTATCACAGTGCCATCCGTTTTGTCACTAAAGCACCTTATACCACCCACCACTGCGACTTGTATGCTCTAGTCGGCTGGCCCTCGCTACATATTCGTCAACCAGACCCACTGGCTCCAGGTCATCTACAAGTCCATGCTAGGTAAAGCTCCGCCTTATCTTAGTTCACTGGTCACGATGGCAACACCCATCCGTAGCACGCGCTCCAGCAGGTGTATCTCACTGATCATCCCTAAAGCCAACACCTCATTTGGCCGCTTTTCATTCCAGTTCTCTGCTGCCTGTGACTGGAACGAATTGCAAAAATCGCTGAAGTTGGAGACTTTTATCTCCCTCACAAACTTCAAACATCTGCTATCTGAGCAGCTAACCGATCGCTGCAGCTGTACATAGTCTATCGGTAAATAGCCCACCCATTTTTACCTACCTCATCCCCATACTGTTTTTATTTACTTTTCTGCTCTTTTGCACACCAATATCTCTACCTGTACATGACCATCTAATCATTTATCACTCCAGTGTTAATCTGCAAAATTGTAATCATTCGCCTACCTCCTCATGCTTTTTGCACACAATGTATATAGACTCTCTTTTTTTTCTACTGTGTTATTGACTTGTTAATTGTTTACTCCATGTGTAACTCTGTGTTGTCTGTTCACACTGCTATGCTTTATCTTGGCCAGGTCGCAGTTGCAAATTAGAACTTGTTCTCAACTAGCCTACCTGGTTAAATAAAGGTGAAATAAAAAAATTAATTTGCTGTAGCTTGAAATGCCATTCTCTGTGCTCATGACTTCTCAAGTGTGAAATGTCTGTCCCATCAGTTCCCATGTCCGATCAGCCTGTGCATACCATTAGTTTGGCCCTGCTGCTTATCTTAGTCAGTCCAATGGATATGTCCTTTCTTTAGGAATTACTTTTTTTTGTTGTCTTGGACTGATGTTGTAATAGGAAAGCCTATCGTCTGTTGCTAGCGTACTTTAGCTGTTTTTGTCCCTAAATGCTCTAATTTGTACTGTAGTTCATTGTGTTTATTCTGTGCTGATGTAGGTGCTAGGCAGGCATGTTTTTTCTTTCTGTCCTCTGCCAACCTCTACAACAGTGGAGTGTTTCATCATCTTGTCTGTGAGTGCTGAAAGTGTATTCATAGGACTGGCTGCCTTGACTTGTGTGTGTTTAGTCACACTCTGTCACCACCGTGGGGAGGGGAACTAGTTGGATAACCTTGACCTGCCAGCAGTCGTGTGAGACTCCACCAGAGAGCAGAGTGAAGCTCATAAATAAACATCAATCTAAACGGGAGGAGTGTACAGTCTATTGAGAAATCCATGTTGTGTGAAAGCAGAGCTTTGCATGGGCCTTTTCGTGCTTGCACATAAACAGTTGCGAGATAACAGTAGCCCTCTACAGTGTCTGGCAGGCCTATTGTTTCTCAATCTAAATTCACAGCCAGACCCAGAAGCACTCTCTTCCCTTTAGATTTTCTATTACACACAGCCTAATAGGCTTTGTCCCTAAATGCCCTAATTGTTACTGTAGTTCGTTATGTTTATTCTGTGCTGATGTAGGTGTAAGGCGGGCCATGAACCATTTTAGGAATGTTTTACTTGTCTGAAAGCTCAAATTATAGGTGACTTGAAATTGCGCTATTGTGTTATTAAAAATGTACATTTATTATTACCATACAGAGAATCATACAAAAATGTATGATACCATCTACCTATTGGCTTATTTGCAAATTCAAGCCAGTCTCAAAATAGTTCCCCTTTCCCCTTAGAAAAAAGCTTGCTTTTCATAGACTGATATGTACAAATTCATGCTCTTGTAGGAAGCAATGACTCTCCCATTGCTGACTAAAATTTGCTATAAGTGGGCTAGAAACGAACTAGCAAATAATGTCAACAAATGTGCAGACTTGGCTGCACGCGTGCCAAGTGGTTAAGTTCGTTGGACCAGTAACCGCAAGGTAGTTTGTTTGAATCCCCAAGATGACTACGGTGAAAAATCTGTCAACGTGCCATTGAGCAAGGCACTTAACCCTAATTGTGCCTGTAAATCACTCTGGATAAGAGCTTCTGCTAAATGACGTGAGTGTAAAATGCTCTGTGATTTCAGATGTGCATCTACTAGTACTCTGACTACAGGTGATGAAAAGACCGCTCGTGCCAGTGAAATAGAACAAGGCTACTCCAATGCGCTCCTCAGCCTACAAAAAAAAGACCAATTCTGTTTTAAAGTGTGGTTACTGGGCAAGTTTGTTTCTCTGTTAAAGCACTATGTCCCTCCTAACACAGTTGGCTATGTCATCCCTCTGTGTGAACACTGGCCCATAACAGGAGCCCTAAGAGACTGCTGAGAAGTCAGAGCAAAGGTCACTTATCAAGTTCACCCATCTATCCCACATTCTGCCCAAGGATAGCAATCACTGTGCCATCCTAAAACATACTTTTACGGGGGGTGGAAATCCGATTGTCAAACTCCAGATTGCTTAATATTACACAAGGCTCGGTGAATTCATGATAAAATAACTGACAATATAAACTAGCCAACGCCCTGTGAGAAATGTTCCCTCTAAGCTGTGGTGCAACAAACCAAATCAGTGCACACTCTGCAGTCTTAAGGGCTTGTCTTTAGAGTTTACCAGTCATGCTTTTTTCATTTTAAGAGGATATTTCAAGAGATAAATTACTCCACAGCTCAGGCACATTGCTGAGTAAAGCAGAGGCAAAATGTCAGTATATTACTTCAACCTTTGGCACACGAGACATAGCTAGAATAGATCCATCGTGAGCACGAGCTTTGTGAGCATGTTGGTATGAGTGAATGTTTTGAGTAGAGTTCGACCAATTCGGATTTTTCAACGCCGATACCGATTATTGGAGGACCAAATAAAGCCGATGCCGATTTTTATATATATATTTGTAATAATGATAATTACAGCAATACTGAATGAACACTTTTATTTTAACTTAATATAATACATAAATAAAATCAATTTAGTCTCAAATAAAAAATGAAACCTGTTTAATTTGGTTTAAATAATGCAAAAACACAGTGTTGGAGAAGAAAGTAAAAGTGCAATATGTGCTATGTAAAAAAGCTAACGTTGAAGTTCCTTGCTCAGAACATGAGAACATATGAAAGCTGGTGGTTCAATATTCCCAGTTAAGAAGTATTTCCTATACCTTTGATCGGCTATGAAAAGCCAACTGACATTTACTCCTGTGGTGCTGACTTGTTGCACCCTCGACAACCACTGTGATTATTATTATTTGACCCTGCTGGTCATTTTTTAACATCTTGGCCATGTTCTGTTATCTCCACCCGGAACAGCCAGAAGAGGACCGGCCACCCCTCATAGCCTGGTTCCTCTCTAGGTTTCTTCCTAGGTTCTGGCATTTTCTAGTAAGTTTTTCCTAGCCACCGTGCTTCTACACCTGCATTGCTTGCTGTTTGGTGTTTTAGGCTGGGTTTCTGTACAGCACTTTGAGATATCAGCTGATGCAAGAAGGGCTTTATAAAATAATTTGATTTGATTTGACTATTGGATATACTTATAGGCACTATAGTATTGCCAGCCTATTCTCGGGAGTTGACAGGCTTGAAGTCATAAACAGCACTGGGCTTCAAGCATTGTGAAGAGCTGCTGGCAAACGCAGGAATGTGCTGTTTGAATGAATGCTTACGAACCTGCTGCTGCCTACCACCGCTCAGACTGCTCTATAAAATATCAAATCATAGACTTAATTATAATATAATCAACACAGAAATATGAACCTTTGGTCATTCATATGGTCAAATCCGGAAACTATCATTTTGTTTATTCTTTCAGTGAAATACAGAACCGTTCCATATTTTATCGAACGGGTGGGAACCCTAAGTTTAAATATTGCTGTTACATTGCACAACCTTCAATGTTATGTCCTAATTATGTAAAATTCTAGCAAATTAATTACGGTCACACAGTTCGCAACGAGCTAGGCGGCCTAAACTGTTGCATATACCCTGACTTTGCTTGCATTGAACGCAAGAGAAGTGACAATTTACCTAGTTAATATTGCCTGCTAACATGAATTTCTTTTAACTAAATATGCAGGTTTTAAAAAAATATATACTTCTGTGAATTCATTTTTAGAAGGGCATTGATGTTTATGGTTAGGTACGTTTGCGCTTTTGTTAAATTACCCGTTTGACGAAGTTGAAGTAGGCTGTGATTCGATGATAAATTAACAGGCACTGCATTGATTATATGCAACGCAGGACAAGCTAGTTAACTACACATGGTTGATGATATTACTAGGTTAACTAGTGATTATGTGAAGATATATTTTTTTATAAGATAAGTTTAATGCTAGCTAGCAACTTACCTTGGCTCCTTGCAGCCACAAGGTCCTTTTGACACTGCACTTGAGTAACGGGTGGTCAGCCCGACACGCAGTTTCCTTGTGGATTGCAATATAATCGGTGTCCAAAAGGCCGATTTTTACAGATTGTTATGAAAACTTGAAATCGGCCCCAATTAAACAGCCAGTGGTTAAATTGAACACTGGACATTGGCATCCCGGCAACATGACTAAAACTATGGCCGTCTTGGTCGGGAAACATCTCTACAAACATTATGTATGATACATCTCTGTTCTTGATCCCATCACAGGGAAGGGAATGAGCCTGGCGACGTGATGAAGGTGACCTACAGAGAGCTGCTCCAGCAGGTGTGCCAGTTTGCCAACGTGCTCAAGTCCCAGGGGGTGAAGAAGGGGGACCGCGTGTCAATCTACATGCCCATGGTGGTGGAGCTGGTGGTGGCCATGCTGGCCTGCGTCCGCATCGGGGCTGTGCACTCAATCGTGGTGAGTAGCTAACAGCCACCATCTCAACCATGTTTGGATGAGGCCTTTAGGTACATACCATACCTGCCTGATTTTTCTACGGCTTGCCATGCTTTCCACCTGGCTACCCCTACCCCGGTCAACAGCACTTCAACCCCCCACCCAACTCGCCCAAGCCTTCCCCATTTCTCCTTCTCCCAAATCCAGTCAGCTGATGTTCTGAAAGAGCTGCAAAATCTGGACCCCTACAAATCAGCTCGGGCTAGACAATCTGGACCCTTTCTTAATAAAATTATTTGCTGTAATTGTTGCAACCCTTATTACTAGAATGTTCAACCTCTCGTGTCGTCTGAGATTCCCAAAGATTGGAAAGCAGCTGCGGTCATCCCCTTCTTCAAAGGGGGGGACACTCTTGACCCAAACTGCTACAGACCTATATCTATCCTACCCTGCCTTTCTAAGGTCTTCGAAAACCAAGTCAACACTGATATTACCGACCATTTCGAATCCCACCGCACCTTCTCCGCTATGCAATCTCGTTTCAGAGCTGGTCATGGGTGCACCTCAGGCACGCTCAAGGTCCTAAACGATATCTTAACCGCCATCGATAAGAAACAATACTGTGGTTCACCAACTACTTCTCTGATAGAGTTCAGTGTGTCAAATCGGAAGGCCTGTTGTACGGGCCTCTGGCAGTCTCTATGGGGGTGCCATAGGGTTCAATACTTGGGCCGACTCTCTTCTCTGTATACATCAATGATGTCGCTCTTGCTGCTGGTGAGTCTCTGATCCACCTCTACGCAGACGACACCATTCTGTATACTTCTGGCCCTTCTTTGGACACTGTGTTAACAACCCTCCAGGCAAGCTTCAATGCCATACAACTCTCCTTCCGTGGCCTCCAATTGCTCTTAAATACAAGTAAAACTAAATGCATGCTTCTCAACCGATCGCTGCCTGCACCTGCCCGCCTGTCCAACATCACTACTCTGGACGGCTCTGACTTAGAATACGTGGACAACTACAAATACCTAGGTGTCTGGTTAGACTGTAAACTCTCCTTCCAGACCCACATCAAACATCTCCAATCCAAAGTTAAATCTAGAATTGGCTTCCTAGTTCACAACAAAGCATCCTTCACTCATGCTGCCAAACATACCTTTGTAAAACTGACCATCCTACCAATCCTCGATTTCGGCGATGTCATTTACATAATAGCCTCCAATACCCTACTCAACAAATTGGATGCAGTTTATCACAGTGCAATCCGTTTTGTCACCAAAGCCCTATATACTACCCACCATTGCGACCTGTACGCTCTCGTTGGCTGGCCCTCGATTCATACTCGTCGCCAAACCCACTGGCTCCATGTCATCTACAAGACCCTGCTAGGTAAAGTCCCCCCTTATCTCAGCTCGCTGGTCACCATAGCATCACCCACCTGTAGCACGCGCTCCAGCAGGTATATCTCTCTGGTCACCCCCAAAACCAATTCTTTCTTTGGCTGCCTCTCCTTCTAGTTCTCTGCTGCCAATGACTGGAACGAACTACCAAAATCTCTGAAACTGGAAACACTTATCTCCCTCACTAGCTTTAAGCACCAGCTGTCAGAGCAGCTCACAGATTACTGCACCTGTACATAGCCCATCTATAATTTAGCCCAAACAACTACCGCTTCCCCTACTGTATTTATTTATTTTGCTCCTTTGCACCCCATTATTTCTATCTCTACTTTGCACATTCTTCCACTGCAAATCTACCATTCCAGTGTTTTACTTGCTATATTGTATTTACTTTGCCACCATGGCCTTTTTTTGCCTTTACCTCCCTTAGCTCACCTCATTTGCTGACATTGTATATAGACTTATTTTTCTACTGTATTATTGACTGTATGTTTGTTTTACTCCATGTGTAACTCTGTGGTGTTGTATGTGTTGAACTGCTTTGCTTTATCTTGGCCAGGTCACAATTGTAAATGAGAACTTGTTCTCAACCTACCTGGTTAAATAAAGGTGAAATAAAAAATAATAAAAAAATTAGATGCAGTCTTAAGCCACTTAAGTGCTAAATGGATGGAATAGCCATTTTACCAGCTCTTCCTCGTACAGATTTCGAAAGGAACAAAACTATCTACCCACACCCTACAAGGCAAACACTTACGCACACACTGCACAGTGTATTTGATTAGTGTACTTGTGTTTTTATTTGTGTGCTTTCCAGTTTGCAGGCTTTTCGGCAGAGTCGCTGTGCGATAGGATCCTGAACTCCCAGTGCTCGTTGCTGATCACGGCCGGTGAGACTGCAAACTAAACTGCAGTAATAATGAAACTCTTATTAGATGGATTATAGTGCCATAGATTATCCCATGACCTCCTAATCCACGGTTTTAATTAGCCCTGCTTTATTTTGCTCATAGAGAGAGAGAGCCCAGTGTATAGGCTTACCACATCACACTACAGATATTGATCTGGAGTGACGCTAATCGTATAAACGCCATAACCATAACCTCTTTAGATGGGGTTCCTTTGTGTGCACCAGTGGGGCGGTCATTGGCAATTTCTCCCCTCTGATAAAGACTGTTGCTAAGGGGACTAAAAGTTGTTTTTAAACTATTAAATTATACTAGAACCCTAGATGTGCATTTTGGGATTGTTTGACATCTGAAAACCCTCAATACTAAAGTGTTTTGCCACTTAGCTATACATATAATCTAAGACGGAATCATTCCTTTTCATAGTCAGTGGGTTTCAACATATCAAGATGAAGATTGTTCCCGGGCTGTGACGGGTTCATGCCAGTTCACTGACAGTCACATCTTACAGTACCAGTAACGTCCTGTCTATGCCAATAACTGCCCTGCCTTTCTCTCATTGTTCGGTGTGCACCCTTTCACCTCATCCATTCTGAACTCCCCCAACACTAACATGCCCTCCCCTCTCTCAGATGGTTTCTACAGAGGAGATAAGCTGATCAACCTGAAGGTGATCGCTGACGACGCGCTGCAGAAATGCAGGGACCGGTAAGGACCAAGCTCTTCATGACGCACTGCTTTATCTGACTAGCTCACAGGAGGTTGGTGACACCTTCATTGGGGAGGTAATGGGGTAGTAATGGCTGGAGCGGAATCGGTTGAATGGTATCAAATACACCAAGCGCATGGTTTCCATGTGTTTGATTCCATGCAATCTGTTCCAGTCGTTATGAGCCGTCCTCCCCTCAGCAGCCTCCACTGGACTAGCTTGTCGCATTTACACACTTCTACTCGGTTTGCCGTTCCTGAAGAGATGGTTTGTCTTGGTATTTCCAACAACACATGCCCATGCTTGCCTCCATTAGATGTCTCCTTTGTGTATTTTCCTAGAGTGGGCCGTGAAGACGTGAATCACGACTCTCTTCTTTCTCTCTTCCTCATCTTCTTACTCTTTCCCACTCCCCCCCTCTCTTCTCCTTCTGTCAGGAGTTTCCCAGTTCAGAGGTGTATCATGCTGAAACATCTGTCCAAGGAGGTGGAAGCCATTCCCCTGGTCTCCCAGTCCCCCCCTGCCAAGCGGCCCTGTCCTGACCTGCAGGTGAGACCAGCAGCAGAAGCCCCACTGTCCTATTCATCAGGGCACACCATAGTAAAAGGTTTTGCAATGGAAAATAAAAATGGGTGTCGCTTATTAAGAAGATCAGGTAGTCCCTCCCTTTTCTTCCAGTTGGTGCCTAATGAATACGACCCATTTGTTCATAGGGCAGGTCGATCAACTTTACCACATGCTACGGGGGCTACTGTTTAGTAAATAATGGCTTAAGTCGTCATCCCTTTAATGTTAACTCCCTCCTGTCTTTTGTTTTTCCAGTTGTATTTCCTGAAACAGTCAAGACTTTTTGTATAAGATGAGAAGTATAGATGTATGCCCCTGTATGGCTTTGTCTCAGATGTCACAGTTCAAATGACATGAAGCCACCCCTCTTTTTTTATATATATATACGTCTGTTGAAATAACCGTTTCTATTAACCCCTTCTAGCAGGAGAAACAGAGAGACGGCGTCAAGAAAATCCGTCCCGTTCCTCAGGTATTTCAGATTTCCCTGAGCTTGAATTTCTTGTTTCCTTGTTTATTTTTTTAATAAACACCTTTGCCTGATCCTCTTCTCAGCGGTAGCCTAACCCTGGGGGTCGATCCTGTGTTCCACCTATATTAACACCTTAACTGCTGTCTCTAGAGGTTCTCTCTCTGTCAGTGTCTGTCTATGGTCTTACTAACAGCACTCTGCTCACAGCTGGTCCGGGGTCCCTTACCTTCTCTGCCTGGATTTAGCCTTTACTTTTAGCTATACTTAAGTTAAGATGATCAGATCATTGGGTTTAAATTGGACCTGAAAGCAACACTGAAGGATAAACAATAACTAGAAGGTTTCAAATGGTAATTGACCCCTGACTAACCATGTAGATGTAGTGTATCAATATTGATCTCTTATGCCGTCAGTGGGGCCTTTGGTTTCCTGCTATAGATAATGGCAATATTTATCTTACTGTGATTGTGCAGCACTGTCAATATACACTGAGTGAGTGTACAAAACATTAGGAACACTTGCTCTTTCCTCGACAGACTGACCAGGTGAATGCTATGGTCCCTTATTGATGTCAGTTGTTAAATCGACTTCAATCAGTGTAGATGAAGGGAAGGAGACAGGTTAAATGAGGATGTTTAAGCCTTGATACAATTGAGACATGGATTGTGTATGTGTGCCATTCAAAGGGTGAATGGGTCAGACATTTAAGTGCCTTTTAAATGGGGTATGGTAGTAGGTGCCAGGCGCACTGGTTTTAACATGTCAAGAACTGCAACGTTGCTGGGTTTTTCACACTCAACAGTTTCCCGTGTCTATCTAGAATTGGCCACCACACAAAGGATCTCCAGCCAATTTGACACAACTGTGGGTAGCATTGGAGTCAACGTGGGCCAGCATCCCCGTGGAACGCTTTCCACACCTTGTAGAATCCATTCCCTGACGAATTGAGGCTGTTCTGAGGGCAAAAAGGGATGCAACTCAATATTAGGAAGGCGTTCCCAGTATTCTGTACACTCAGTGTATATCAGTATATGTGCAACACTATCAATGTGATGCACATGTATGGCATTTTTCAGAAATACTATGACGATAAAAGTTGGCTGAAAACGCAGGATCCTACCCATAGTTGAAGAACATCTGTACAGTATATTTCATTAACCCCACCAGAGACGTTTAACCCCCAAGAACAGCAGCCTGGGAGATGCGTTTGATTATGAATTCTGGATATTGCATTATTTGCTCACTTCTCTCACTGTTGTTTCACAGACTGCTCAAGTGTATACACTGCTGCTTCACTTAGACTTGAATCCCTGGCGCCTTGCTTTCTTATTCTCTCGTTTGTTCTATTCTATCTTGTCTAAGCGGCAGGTTTGATATGAGCTGACTTCTGATTCAAGCGATTTAAAGGCATTTAATACTTCTTCCTACTGCTTAATATGAATGTTGTCTGTTAGCTGTTAGCTGTCAGCTGTCAGCTGAATTAATCATTATTGTTGATGCGGTCTCTCGCACGGGCTGAAATCATTCAGCTATCCGTGTCACCCGGTCAATTATTCTGTGTGGGTTTTACCTGTGTGTGTGTGTGGTTCCGCCAGGTGCCGTGGAACCCAGAGGTGGATCAGTGCTGGCACAGCTTGCTGAGCGGCGTGTCTGACGAGTGCGAGCCGGAGTGGTGTGACTCTGAGGACCCCCTTTTCATCCTCTATACCAGCGGCTCCACGGGGAAACCCAAGGTGCACAATATCGCACGCAAAAATGACACTCCGTTTCTGTCTCTCTGTGTCCACTCGGGGAAACCTAAAGTGCACGTCTTCATCTTTCTCGGTCACGTTATCAATTTGTTTGCCTCCCCCTCTCTCTGTCTCTTCTAGGCTTTTTCTTTCTTTCTTCACATGCACGTCAGTGCTGCTGTCATGATCATGTGTGCTTCTTCTCGTCAGGGTGTTCTACACACCGTCAGTGGATATATGCTCTACGTGGCCACCACCTTCAAGCTGGTGTTTGACTACCAGCCTGACGACGTGTACTGGTGTACGGCCGACATCGGCTGGATCACGGGCCACTCCTACATCACCTATGGACCCCTGGCCAACGGTGCCACCAGCGTCCTGGTGAGTGGAGGACCCCACAGGCTTACTACTGTCATTAGTTCCGTTTGGGCTCTGGTGCACTATATAGGGAGGCTTTTTGTGATTAATTATGAGGAACTTGTTGCTTTTCTGGGCTTCCACTTCAAATTTTGTGCAACAGGTTTATAATATCGTTTGATTTTAAATGGTGTCATAAACCTCCACACTCCATGTTGACAAACTGTATAGAGATATTTGTTGTAATCAAGTCATGTTTTTATTGTGACTCATCTCGTACAGCGACTCATTAAAATGTCTTCTCATAAAAAAAGTTGTAAAACCAGAGGAGAGCGATCAAAGGAGATGTTATTTTCCACCTCTACTTCCTCACGTAGTTGAGACAGCATTATCTTTGTTATCAGACAGCCAATGATGACTTAGTTAGTTTATGATCATAGTTGTTTTGACATAATCTGCCTCGGGCTCTGTGTGGTGGTCATTTTGTGACTGCCTCTGACTCTGTTGTGATGTGAATGTGATCGGTGTCCAGTTCGAGGGTCTGCCCACCTACCCGGATGTGAGCCGCATGTGGGAGATAGTGGACAAGTACCAAGTTACCAAGTTCTACACGGCGCCCACAGCCATCCGCCTCCTCATGAAGTATGGCAGCGAGCCCGTCCAGAAGTGAGTCTCCACACACTTGGCTCATACACCCTGTTTCTAACCAGGATTGTGTTCATTAGGGCACACTGTCGCTAAATGTTTTGCAACAGAAAACAAAACTGTTCTAATTGGAGAGTACTTCATGGTTTGACCCAGTTTCAACTATTTCTGCCCTATTGAACACAACCTAGACCTGAATATGACAGGACTTCATACAGAAAAGGGTCAGTGTCTACAGATGGGGCTATTGAGTGCTCCATCTGCTTAAATGATCCTTTAAGTACGTCTATTGTGTAGATAGTCTGTTTTTGCCTTCTCAATATACTGCTATATACACAAATGCCTGCATGTTTGATTTTGTCCTTTTGTGTGAGTCTATGGGAGTGTGTCTTCCAGGTTAACACGTCCCTCCCCGTGTTTGTGTCAGGTACAATCGGGAGTCTCTGAAGGTGCTGGGGACGGTGGGGGAGCCCATCAATCCAGAGGCGTGGCAGTGGTACTACAGCGTGGTCGGGGAAAAGAGGTGCCCTGTGGTCGACACCTTCTGGCAGACTGAGACCGTCAGTACCCACTTGTTTGTTTTTAATGAATTGGTCTTTCTCTGAATTCAGCACACACAGCTGTGTTTCTGTTAGTAAAAATAGAAAACAATAACGGGCCATGGTGGCTTCCTTGCAGCATCGACATCTCTCCTCTGTTTCTGTCACTGTAAACAGTAAATACTGAAAGGTAGTTTCATTTAGCCCTTTTGGTGTGTGACTGAATCTCTCTTTCCATTTGTTTTTCTCTCAGGGTGGCCACGTGTTGACTCCTCTTCCTGCTGCCACGCCCATGAAGCCTGGCTCTGCTGTAAGTGTTACATTGATTGTATCAAGTTCTCCGTTCCTGCCCACTAAGATGATGCCTGCCTCCTGTCATTATGAGGGCAGAGTCGGTCTAATTTGCTCTCTGGTCTTTCTCCTCCACCACCAGACCTTCCCTTTCTTTGGAGTTGTCCCAGCCATTTTGAATGAGTCTGGGGAGGAGCTGGAGGGACCATGCGAGGGTTACCTAGTAAGAAAACTGTAGAAAATACCCAGTACTTTAATTTAGCTGCAAAAGTAATTATTTCTCATATATGCAATATGTTGTCGGCATTTGATGAATTGGACTTTCAATGCTTTTTTGACTTTGGACATCCTTGCATCTTGTCCTCCTCCTCAGGTGTTCAAACAGCCCTGGCCAGGAGTCATGAGGACGGTGTATGGCAACCACCAGAGGTTTGAGACCACCTATTTCAAGAAATTCCCTGGATACTACGTCACTGGTGATGGTAAGATGAGGCTAACATGGTCTTGAGCACCATCATGACAGATGTTTATAGAATACCGCACAAATATGTATTCTTTAAGTGGCATCATATTATAGACTTCCAATTTGTTTTATGTATACCTGTTTAAATCAAGACCCCCTGTAAATGGCACTTATGTATTAACGTTTCCCCCCCAGGTTGCCATAGGGACAAGGATGGTTACTACTGGATCACAGGGAGGATGGATGACATGTTGAATGTCTCAGGTCAGTACTATCAGCTGGAGCTCTGTGAAATGTAATGCGTAGTGTTGGTATGTCTACTATGTGGTCTCTTGTTCTGCCCTACTGCTAATGGTGGAATTCCCCTTTGTGTTGTAGAATATAATACATTATGCACAGGATACAGAAGATGTAAACTGTACAGTGAAATGGTTACTTGTTTTTAGACTTGTAGCTAGCTAGCTAAACAATATGCCATGATTCCAACTCTAATGCAGAGTTCAAAACAACTGTGAACTCGGAAATCTCTGACTTCAGTGGGTTCAAAACAACTGCGAACTCGGGGTAAAAAACGTGCTCCAACTGGGGAAAATCTATTTGAACGGTCATCCAACTTGGAATTCCAACTCGGGAACTAGAGCTCCGACTTTCTGACCAGAAGATAGATCTCTGACGTCGTGATTTGAACTAGTATTTTTAAGAGTTGCCCGTTCTCCCCCTCTGTCATGGATGCCCTTAATTTGAAGATGTAATCCGGAGACAGGTGTTTTATATAACAGCCTTCTGCGTTCTCGTTTGGACACTCTCCGCATTTGGCACCCCTCTCTGCTTCCACTGGGCATTCCACTGATTTAGAAACTCGAGTCAACCTTTCCTGTGATTAACGGCACCGTTTCCTCCCACAACTGTCATCAGAAGAATCTACAATGTCTGGTTCAATGATAAATGTTTTTAACTAAATCAAGGATTTCCTCATAGTCTGATTCATGGAGTGTATGCATATCTGGGTCATGTTAAGTAGGGCACACCGTAGCACAATATTTTGCAACAGAAAATTAATATCTGTGTTGTACAAGTTTAGCTAGTACCTCCCTACCTCCCTTTTCTCCCTACTGAACACACACCAGGCCATCTGCTGAGTACGGCAGAGGTGGAGTCAGCCCTGGGAGAGCACGCGGCGGTGGCCGAGGCAGCAGTGGTGAGCCGGCTGCACCCTGTCAAGGGGGAGAGTCTCTACTGCTTTGTCACGCTCACCGATGGAGTCGGCTTCAACCACACCCTGGAGGCCGAGCTCAAAAAACAAGGTGTTTGCATGCGCTTTAGGCCAAGTACTGCCACTGAACATGACAAAAGGGAATGTCCTCGAAGGCACCATCCTTGTTTACATGCATCTCAGAGACGATAGGTTCCTGTGTTGAAGCAGATGAATTATAACTGGGATTGAGGATGTTCAGATGACTAATGCTGTGTATTATTATCTGTTGTGACAGTGAGAGAGAAGATTGGTGCCATTGCCACCCCCGACTTCATACAGAATGCCCCAAGCCTTCCAAAGACCAGATCAGGTGAGAGAATAGCACATATGATGCAACATTTTACCCTATGATTTGAAAGCCGTTCTGAATGAGAGCTTGTAAATTGCGTTATTGAACAAATTGCCTTTCTTTCTCTCTGTGTATACAGGTAAGATCATGCGGCGCGTGCTACGTAAGATTGCTCGTAACGAGCGGGACCTGGGGGACTTGTCCACCCTAGCCGACTCCTCAGTCATCGAGCAGCTCTTTCTGAACCGCTGCTGTGGCGCAGTGTGAGCTTCCACCTGCAGGGGGAGCCAGAGAGCCCTGCCAGGGCAAAGTTGGAAGGAAGGGGAGGAAGAGTTGCAGAAGGAGATGCATGCATTGAAATGTAGAGCCGTCACTGTGGGGCTCAAGGCAAAACTGGGTTTGAGGAATCACATCCCTCTAGTTTGTCAGGAGTTTCAGTTCTCCCCAGTTATAAAGTACAGTTGATGTACTATTAGATTCAAAGTTAGCTTTTTTTCATTTGAACTATGTAGACTTTTGTCATTTTGTTTTATTTTCTTTGCAGGTTGACATAGGATCGCTATGTGTGTTTGTGTCTGCATGCTTGAAATGTTTTAAGTTGTTGGTGTATTTTCTACTCCCTCTGTAATCTAGAGACAGAGGGAGTTTGTTAGTGTGTACATCTCTTTTAGTCTGTGAGTGTGGGATGATTGTACTAGAAAGAAAAGGTCACATTTTGAAAAAAAACTACTTTTATGGTGCCTACCTACTGGACGTCAGCCCCCGGTGCTGTGGTAGAACGTTGCTGTCATTCATGAACAAATGTCATGGGGGGGTACATATTTGGCATAGATGCAAGGGCCTGTTATTGCCCTTTATGTCATAGGACCTCGCTTATACATGATTGTAGTTCTAATGAAGACTTGTTGTTTATTTCAAAGTGGGACCAAACATAAAATGCAGGACCCGTTTAGATTATTATATATATTTTTTAAATGTAATAGCAGAACTGTCATTGTGTTCATGTGCCAACATAACATTGAAGCTGGATGTTATAATCGTGTCGGTAATTTTTTTAAACATTTATTTTGAAATAACTTCTGGTATTAGGGCCTGGGCAAAAATGTTTATACGTTTTGCAATTTTATCTTTTTGTTGCCCCTTTGTATCAAAGCGAGATGCAATAACTCATTTTAATTTGACTTGACTACTTCATCTAGTTTTAGTGGTCGTTATTTTGGATGCAACCTGGGTTGCATTCACAAGGCACTAAACTGTAGAAAACAAACAAACAGAGGACTTTTTAATTTAACCTTTATTTTATTAGTCAAGAACAAACTTAAATTTTGTCCTCTTGTAAAATGTTTTAAATGTTTTCTTTTGCATACCCTAATGAATACAACCCTGTCCTGGGCATGTTGGAGTGCTGAAAATCATTTTATTCATTCACTTGCATCTCTCATCTCGCACCTCTTTGTGCAGTTTGTCTTGACCTTTCTTACATTCTCCAGTAGATGGTGCTATAACATGTTTTCTGAAATCCTCAGGTTCCTCAACTCTACTACATCTTTTCCCTGTAGTGTTCTTCTTCTATAGCCAATTTGATCTGTCAGTCAGCAGACAGTTCAATGGATATTATATGCACACAATGATAGACCTATACTGTGTCCACGTTCAGTATCTGACTGAACAGGACATGATGCATAGCATGGATGTGATGGAATTGTTTAGTTAGAAGCAGAATACTCTAGGAGATATGAGTATCACAGAAATACTACTTTATGCACTGCTGCCTGTCGAAACAAATCCGTGGACGACTTATCTTTCTTGTCGACAATTTAGCATTTTCTGCTATAATTGGCATTATTTTTCTTCCAAGGATACATTATCATAAGATGAATTATAAAGTCCTTAATCGTTCCTTTTTTTTTTTGTATGGCATCCATTTTTCATATAGTTTAATCTTGGTCAGAAAATAATGTGTATTATTTAAAAGTGTGAATGTATTATAGAATACCAGTATGCTGCTGCTGTAAATTAAATAATTCTGCAGATTGTGTGTGTGCGTGTGTACATGCGTCTTGGCCAGGTCGTCATTGTAAATGAGAATTTACAACTGAATTGTCAGTTGACTCATTTGGTTAAATAAAGGTAAAATAAAAAGCGTATTGTCTGGCTTGTTGAATTGTAGTAGCTGCCCAAATGCTCTGTGTATTCGTTGATGCTCTTGTGTTTCATCAACTGCCTCGTTTACTGGAAGCCACCAGACCATATCTTCTAGGACGAATGCACATATTAATCATCCATTCCACCTCCATTGTGTTCCATTTGATTCCTTTTCAGATTTCCCCTAGAATGGAACCTACTCTCTGAGTGGAACCGGCACCACCCTCAAGCTGGCAGTGTTGAAGCATCGATAAGACCTGGCAAGCCTTTGTCATTGTGTGTCGACTGGAGAGGGTATACTCTTGTGAATATGTTGATATTGATTCTTCAACTGATGTCTCTCTCCATTTCATCTTTGTACTAGGAATCATGCTTATCTAGTATAGAAATGAAGTATGCACTTGTACGATATGCCACAATGCTCAGTAAGAGGAGCCATCTGCTGCCAATGGGGATGGCTGGGACTGAATAATTGATGGCATTGTGCTTGTTTTTGGGCCAGCCAGTAGCATGTGTGTTCATGTTTCTCAGTAGCATGTTCGTGTTCATGATCTCGATTCCCCACCATCTCAGTGTTGCGAACAGCACTAATGACGCCGTGGTCGTTAATCACACGGACAGGTGAAGCTAAGGGGTTTGTCCTTGTTTTGGGGGTTGTGTGTGTGGTTTGTGTGCGCCTGCGTGTGAAAGAAAAGTGTCAGGGACACCCCATTTATGTCAGGTTATTGTATTTCCTGTGCATCAAAATCCATAACTAGTGCACATGAACAGCACGGGTCCTACAGTATCTGCCTCTATGCTTTGTTCTCTGAGCATTCCCTCCACACATGAAATCTGAGCAACCTCAGATTGATCCTTTCATCCTCTCAACCCTCTTCTGGGCATGGTGATAGATATATTCAGGTCAATAATAGTAGACCCTGGCTATCCAGTTATATTGCCTACTTGCAGTTTCTGTAAAGGGATGGAGCTGGTCTTGTTTGTGCTGCAGTCTGACTAGTAAGTGCAGCTCCGCTGAGACATGTAAATCATAGGACACTCCTTCTCACACTGTGCATTTGTGTGTGTGTGTATGGGGGGGAGGGGGGGTCGATAAGTTACATATCATAATATTATTTTGGGATGAATTATCGATGTGTAAATAAAAAAAGTTTATTTCCTACTGTATAGTTGCGTCAGCTGGCGCTACTCGGCTGTATCTGCGCTAAAATGCTAGTATTTTTCATTCTATAGCTTGTTCTCCATCTTTTGAAATAGCGAGGCAACATGTTTTCAGCACATATTTCCCAGACTGATGAAAACCATTTTTATATCTCTTGTCTCTATAGTGAGCAATAAGTTTGGAACATCAAATTGCAGTATTGAATCGTTCTGTGTGTGTTAAATAGAATCTCAATATATTGTATTCGGCACCTAAGTATTGTGATCGTATCGTGAGGTCCCTGGCAATTCCCAGCCTTAGCGTTACTGTACGTGGTTGTTTGTGTACTGCACCCATACACCCATACATGTGTAATTGTAGGACTGGAGCAGAGTCAGTTCCATCACCCCCACCATGGCCTGTTGATGGGAGACAATGAGGGGACAGCCCTGGGGGTCCCCCGGGTGTGCTGCCTGGGCGTGTTGGCCCAGCTGTCTCAGCCGCTTGACCCCTGTGAGCATATGTGCTGTGGAGAGGCCGCTGTTGTTTGTGCACGCAGTGGGCCAACCGCGACAGAAGGAGGAGACTGCACAGGACAGGTGGGAAAGAAGGATCTTGAGATCTCAGAGAGGTGGAAGGGAGCTAAAGAATATGACTGAGAAAGTGATGAGAGAAATTTAGATCTGTGGTGTAAGACAGGAGAATTTGAGGATGTTGGTAAAGAAAGACTGGGGAAGGGAGGCGCAAATATAGAGAGGGAGAAAGTAGTCTCAGATGTCCCATGCCTTGGAGCAACGTAAGGCAACGGCTCAAGATCTGGGGAGGATTTCTGCTTCTTCCAGACATTAAAAAAAAAAAAAAATCCTGGGAGGGTTCTCTTTTAGACAACAACAAATCACGAGTTTGGGTAGGCAGTGCTTCAAATGTGGGCAGGAATTGTGCTCATGTTTAGCAAGGTCAACAAGCGGATACGGCAGTGACGTTACCGCCGATGTGCTTCCCATTTCCGACTCGTCCTCGATGTCTGAACTTACGCCAGAACCTGTAACCTGTAACCTGTGTAAGCTGGAGCATTGGTACATTGCCGCAAGCAACCCGTCTGTCTGAAGAGACTAGAGAAAGAAACAAAGGGTGGGAAATAAGTAACAGATGGAGAAAGAGAGGCTTGATTAGCCTTGATCATGGCCTGGCAAATCTACTCCAGCACCTTATTGGCTTCTCCACTCAAAGTCCCTTTCTATGGGACACGGTTCATTCAGGCTGGATGTTCCATACAGCCCCTGGGGCTTGAGGAAGGAGGGAAGACGGAGCAAGGGAAATGGAGAACTAGCCAGTAACCTCTCCCTAAGTCCCTCTTCTCTTCCTCATCCCCCACCCCCTTCATCACACCTCCCTGGACTGTGTGCTCTGGTCCAAGGGGATTTGAGTGTGGTGGGTGGGTGGGTGAGGAGCAGAAGCTATTGAGCAGCTCAGAGACAAGACAGCAGGTGGTGATCTCTGCTCGAGATCTGCACTAAGATCAACTGACCAGATTGCCTCCAGGGAAAAGTCTCTTTCTGTTTGTTGAAAGCTCACTGTTGAGCTCAATCTTTACTATGCCATGAGACTAATGTATTTTCATCGTTCCTTACTGATCTATCCATCTGACCAATGATTTATCTGTCTGTTTCTACCTCACCTAGTTTTTCCTCTTCTCTCATTTAGTCAAATGACATGATTTACCACTCACTCCATCTACCTAGCTGGTGTCGGTCTGTCTCTCTCTCTCTAGCTGTGGTCTTACATTCCAATCTAGCATGTAAGGGTGTGTCCATACTGAGTAAATTAGAGATCTGTGTGGGCCCAGCCTGAGTAAATCCATGTTATTACAGATCAGATGAAGGAGGAATGTGAAGCCTCGTCTCCACACAATAACCCCTATGACTGTCATCACAATGAAGCCCTGTTGTTCTCTCCTCTGTCAGCTCTCTCTCTCCAATTATTTCTACTCACTCTTTCTTCCTCTCAAATTATCTGTTCTCTTTCTTTTCTCTCTCTCTCTCTCTCTCTCTGCCCCCGTCCGTCCGTCCGTCTTTCTAACCGACTTCAGTAATGACCAGAACACATCAGAACTTTGGAATGAGCCTCTTGTCACAGTGTCTGTGGTCAGCCTGTCCAGTGGACTGATCTGACTTGAGTGACCTGCCAATTCAGTACAGCTCAGACACCCATTTAGAGCTGACCTGCACCCAGACCGGCTTAGATGAACAAGTCTGAGAAGTCAGCCAAGAGTCACTGTGCAAGTGTTTTGTATGAAATTGTGCTGCATCAGGCACAGCACATGGATAATAAGTAAGTATCATAAAATGACATCTGACGGGAAAATGTAGTTCAGTAATACATGGCTCCAAGAGCTAAGAAGTGGTAGATCTCTCTCGCTAAGTTGATGACACAGCAACATAAACCAACCACCTAATTGGTGTGTGCATGCGTTGGAAATTATGCTATTTCATGAATATTTTCTTGTGAGCATATCTGCTAGTGTTTACTCACAAGTAAAACCCAGATTGTATCCAGACTGGAGTTGAATCAGGAAAAAGCAGGCACTGCTACCCTCCCACTGGTGCATGAAGGGCAAATGTGTTTGTGTGGGGTTAAAGTTGAACTTTATGGGCGTTCTTCAGGGAACAAATGCAATTTAAAAAGTAATTACTGGGCCACTTCAGTGTCACCTTCCGTCTACCCCAGGATCTTACATCCCTTCTAATAATCTGAAGTTCTCTCATCTGAAACCCAAATGGCACCCTATTCCCTATTTAGTGAACTACTTTTGACAAAGACCCATAGGGCTTGAAAAATAGGTGTAGGGTTGTCAAGAATCGAAGGACCATGAATGTAATAAGAAATCTTAGGTGCTTACTTAAGGCCGGTAGCAACCACTACAGAATGTACTGTCAGAACAAGGATGAGGCGGATGTCCAGGTTAAGGGGAGTGTAATGGAAGACGTTCACACATCACACACATCTGATCACTCATAGTTCAGATAACTGAGAATCATGTCCGGTGAGAACTGACATTAACTCTGGTTCTGAAAGGAAAGCGGCGAAAGAACTTAGGCTATAGCACTGCTATAATATGAATGAGATGGCTGTGTAAGCTAGCACAGGTAAGTGTATAAAACAGTAAGGGCTACACACTACAGCAGGCATAAGGCCTCGTCACATGGCAATAGACTGAACAACCTATTGGACTTGTACACATGAAACTCAGGCAAATGTTCTCAAATAAACATTACAGTAATGTTGAAATGTGTACATAATATAAATACAGTGAGAACGAGTGATTTATATATAGAATAGAAAATAGCCTAGCACCCTAATTGAGAAATGCTAGTAAACGGCTAATTGCTAAAAAGCTCTTGCATTCCAATGCAAAATGCTGACGGTAGTGCTAACGCTAGCGCGAGCTAACTAACAAGCACTACACAAGGTAATTATACACAATAGACCACAAAACGTAGCTCCACATAATATGACGCCGATCTCAAGGCACTTACGTTTAGATGCAAGCACACTTAAACATCAGACATACAGGGATTTAGTCAAAGGAGGAACAGATCAGCAGGAGGGAAAACTGTGGAAATGCTCATCAGGATGGGGAAAGCATGTTTCTGACCACACAGTGTGCTGGGGTCATAGACTAACTGAAACTGAAGTCCTGGGAATGAAGGCCACTGATAGGCTGAATGAGATGTGGTGATAAGTATTTGGCGTGACACTAACGAAAGTGGGGGTCCTCTGAATGGGACACTAAGCTGCCTGACTAGAACTAACCAGAAGAGATGGCTAGAATCAGCTGACTGAAGCTGGCTGTTTTAACAGCCACCCCCAAATATGTTGACAGATTTGTAATCAACAACAAAGGGGAGTAAGGGCTGAGAGGAATGACGTGAATACGTGTGGTCATCCAGATAGGCAGAAATGTAGACCAGACGGGCGACTGGTCCAACAGAAGGCCTGTCTTTTGGTGCACCTGGCCGCCCCGTCACAAAGGTGCTGGAGGTCACCAGAACAGGGCGAGTGATACTGTGGGTGCCAGTGCAGGCAGTTCTGGAAGAGGGGAGCCAACAAGATGCTGTGGTGGATCCGGTGACGGCTGCCCCCCTTTGCCCAGGAACAGGCAACAGGAGTACCTCAATAGTGAGGGCTTGTAAGACCCCCAGGGGAGGAGCAGGAGTCATATTGACCCCTGGCTTAGTGTCAGCTGATAACTGGAGACTGCAGGGCTACAGCGACAGAGCTCGATGAGGGTCTCGGGACTGGAGGCCGCAGGGCTGCTGCAGCAGAGCCTGACGAGGACCCTGGGACTGGGTACTTGGAGCCATGAAGCAGCAACGGGCGGTTGCCCCTGGACAGGCTGGGCCTAGGCAGAGGAACCAGGTGAAGGGGTGAGGGCCCTGGAGGTCGGGCCGCAGCAGCAGAGCTCCTTGATGGTCTCAGCGCGGCAGACAGCAGAGGCTCGGCCGCAGGTCTCGACGAATCTCTCAGGACTAAAGACCATAGGTCCGTAGCAGCAGAGCTCAATGAGGGTCTCCGGACTGCAGATGGCAAGGCCACCCCATTGCCAGAGGAGAGGTCCCAGGGAAAGGAGTTTGGGTCGGATGGATCTCCACACCAGCGACGGACTGAGATCTCAGGACAATAGACGACCGGACCACCACGGCAGTGAAAGGAGATGGCTCTGGGACCGGAACTGAGATCAACTGGATCCCCACAGCAGCAACAGGCGAAGATATCAGGAGAGGAGACAGCTGCACAACTGAAAAGGAGGGGGGAAAAGACCCAAAGCTGGGAGAGAGCTGGACCCTGGGTTCAAGAGAAACTGACTGAGTGCCTAGGGATGTTGACTTGGGGCCTGACTGGGTAATAGACTGTGAGCTATGGGATGTTAGATCTATAAGGACAGAAAGCTCTGGGCCTACTGGGATAGGAAAGCTTAGCAGAAAACTGAAGCCACTAGGCGATCAGGGAACTGAGGGCTAAGATACTCTGGGCCTACCGAGGCTATAGACTGAGGACCTAGTAGGGTAGAAGGTGAGGTGTCTTCTACGACAGGACACTGAACACCTTGGTCAGGATGCTTCCCCACAGGGACGTCTGTAGGGTCTCCCAAGGCTGGAGATAGCGGGAAACAGTTTGGGTGGGCTAGCAAGAATCCCGGCCTTGGAGAAAGCTGTAGCACAGCTGTGAGGAACTCCACAGCAGGGGTCGGATCCGAGACTGGGGCTAATGGTTAAGCTGATGTAGAACGGTGCTGCGTCTCAAGCCTTTTCTGACGTCTGGTGTAAATGAGCTGGTTGCACTGGCCCCGCAGAACATCATTCTGGCACTTCTGGTGTAGTATCTGTTGCATGACGATGTCTGAGATGATGTCATCAACTTCTTGAGCAGCTTGGTTGCAGAGGTCCCTTTCTCCCCATCTAAGACGTATTTCAGTTGTGAGAGGAGAGGACTGGCTGAGACGGTCAAGTGACAACTGGGAGTGTCCATCAGGTACTAGCGACGGTGGTCGGGTGGACTGTAGGAACCTTCCATCTTCCAGAGTGCTTCAATGAACTCCTCAATCTCGTCACACTGGCTGTGTAAACGCACTGAGACCTCACCAGTTGTCACTGGCGGTCCACGCTCAAGTCGATGCTGATCCTGAGGATCTCAGGTCGAGGTTCGATGCTGATCCTGAGGATCCCAGGCCGAGGTTAGATGCTGATTCTGAGGATCCCAGGCCGAGGTTAGCCTGAGGTGGGAACCCGGTGAATCAGCAACCAATGAAAAGGCTAAGGTACTCTCCTCTATTCTGCTGATCAGCCTGGGTGATGACTTGGACCGGTGAATTGTTGAAGGGGAAGAAGGCTACTTTGACTGCAGTATATCCTTTCTCAAGTGCTTAACTGCTCTCCCTTGTAGGAGTGGTATGCGGATGTGTGTGGTAGTCTATGCCTTGACTTGGAGCCATCGGCGTAATTGTCGAGATATTTTGGCAGGTGAGCTGGTCAGCGTGGACAGACCACATCATCTTGAGAATCTTCTCTGTTAACTGGCATCCTTGGGCTGTAGCAGTTACTAGATCTGGCTTGAAGGACCATGAAAAATAGGGGCAGGGTTGTAGAGAATCGATGGACCGTAAATGTAATAAGAAATCTTAGGTGCTTGCTTATGGCCGGTAGCAACCACTACAGAATGTACTGTCAGAACATGGATGAGGCGGATGTCCAGGATAAGGGGAGTTTAATGGAAGAAGATGTTCACATCACACACACACATCTGACCGCTCATGGTTCAGATAACTGAGAATCCAGTGAAAACTGACATTAATTATGGTTCTGAAAGGAAAGCAGAGAAAGAACTTAGGCTATAGCACTGCTATAATATGAATGACATGAGCTAGCACAGGTGAGTATATACCTGGCTCCCGAGTGGCACAGCGGTCTAAGGCACTGCATCGCAGTGCGAGAGGCGTCACAGTCCCTGGTTCGTATCCAGGCTGTATCACAGCCGGCCGCGATTGGGAGTCCCATAGGGCGGCGCGTAATTGGCCCATCGTCTTCCGAGTTTGGCCGAGGTACGCCGTCATTGTTAATAAGAATTTGTTCCTAACTGACTTGCCTCATTAAATAAAATAACAGCAAGGACTATACACCACAGCAGACATAAGGCCTCATCACATGGCAATAGACAAAACAACCTAATGGACTTGTACACATGAAACTCAGGCGAATGTGCTCAAATAAACATTACAGTAATGTTGAAATGTTAACATAATACATGAAATAAATACAATGAGCATGAGGGATTCAGTCCACAGGAGGAAAAGTTAATCAGGGGGGAAAACTGTGGAAATGCTCATCAGGATGGGGAAAGCATGTTTCTGACCACACAGCGTGCTGGGGTCATAGACTAACTGAAACTGAAGTCCTGGGAATCAAGGCCACTGATAGGCTGAACGAGATGACCAATAAGACACTAACAAAAGGTGGGGGTCCTCTGAATGGGACACTAAGCTGCCCGACTAGAACTAACAAGAAGGGATGGCTAGAATCAGCTGACTGATGCTGGCCATTTTTAACCGGGCTCTTGTGTAAGGCGTTACACACAATAGGGAATAGGGTACCTTTTGGAACTCATACCCCTGATAAGTGTATATAGTGTAAACAATACATTATTTCACAGTAACGTTCTTGCTAAATCTTACTTGTTCGCTATAGAGTGACATCTTGCTTAGTTTCCTTTTGACACGCATGTATGTGTGTATGTACAAACACTCTCCCACTCACTGACACACACACACTGACACACACACACACACACACACACACACACACACACACACACACACACACACACACACACACACACACACACACACACAAACACACACACACACACACACACACACACACACACACACACACACACACACACACACACACACACACACACACACACACTAGTTATCCTGTGTAATTAGAAACAGCAGTAGCACCAGCTGCCTGCAGCCCTCAGAGTTATCAGTGATTCTCTAGCTAACGGCTCCTCCCCTCCTCGTTTGGTACAGCCAGCATCAACAGCCCTAACTGTTTTTTGTGTGTTTTTTTTACATTTGTCATTTGCTCTTATCCAGAATGACTTAGAGTAAGATAGCTAGGTTGAGACAACCACATCACAGGCATACTAAGTACATTTTCCCCGAATAAAGTAGCTATCAGCAAAGTCAGCGCTAGTAAGGGTGAAACAAGTCAAGTGCCGGTGTTACACAAAAATAGAAACGCAACATGCAACCATTTCAAAAATGTTACTGAGTTACAGTTCATATAAGGAAATCACCTCTTGCAGAGAGTTGATCAGGCTGTTGATTGTTATCTGTGGAATGTTGTCCCACTCCTCTTCGATGGCTGTGCGAAGTTGCTGGATATTGGCGGGAACTGAAACACACTGTCGTACACGTCGATCCAGAGCATCCCAAACATGCTCAATGGGTGACGTCTGGTGAGTATGCAGGCCATGGAGGGGTGCTGTGGGATTATTTAAGATACTCTGTTTTTAATACTGCAGCTCCCAGCCGTCACTGCCCGGCCCTGCTGCATACTGCTCCCATACAGCGTTGCAGATGGTCTGTCGGTCGGTCAGTCAGTCACTTACTAAGTCATTCCAGCTCTGCAACATACACTCAGTGATTCTGATTTAAATAGCCTGTCCTAGTCCTCTGATCTACACAACCAGAGTCACCAAAGAGGCCCTTTCCTCAATGATCTGCCCAGCCCAGCCCAGCCCACCACCTCTCCTCTCCACCTCATCCATTGGTTTGACTCTGCATAGCCCCCTCTGCCTAAGGCCATAACCTTTTTTGGCCATTAGTGGCATCTTCGTACGACAACATACGGTACATTAACCAATGTGTGGCTCTGTGGTTCTGGTGAGTAGTTGGAGAAGATACTGTAAATGCAAAGCTGTTGAATAGCTCTTCTGCACTGTTGGAGGTTAGCAGACCTTAGTTAGCATTCCGTCTCGGTCCTCAATCAGTACAGTTGTAGATGAGTCGACCTTAGGAGTGTAGCGTACTCTGCTCAAGCTCCTACTCTTCCTGTCGGTCTCCTCTTCCTCCATTGAATTATTTGTTCACTGTCCTCTGACTTGTGTCTTCCTGTACCCCTCTCTTTTTTGTTCCAGGTTGTTTGTGTTGAGATGCTTCAACTTTCCGTTTGTCCCTTGTCAACCGTGGTAGAAAATAATAATCCCAAACTGTCAGTCTCAAATCTGACACTATCATTCTGTATCTGTCTGTATGTAGCTTTTCTTTTTCCTCACTATCCACCTTTTTTACCAGTGGTTCTACACTGGTTGCTCCGTGGTTGCTCTATGATTGATCCATGGTTATCACCACCGACACCAAGGCAGTTCAGATCAGTAGTTTTGTTATCACCACCTGATCTAGCCCTCTCTTCTTGATCTATCCCCGCTAACCCACTTTTCCAAAATCGTGCTCACCAGAGACCATCTCCGAGGGGTAAAGCAACCCAGTTATCATGACACACATGGAAGAGCCATATGGGCAATTACATATTGCCCTCATATGATCATGCAGTGGTTCAGAGAGAGATGAGAGACGAGCATCGTGTTTTTACTCCCTGATTGCCTCTCATATCACTGCTGCCTTATTCCTCCTCCACTAGAGTCGATCCACAAATGGATGTGTGGTTGACTTGACGGCATGTGTGTTTATGTGTGTACGTGCTAACGTGTGTGTGTGTGTGTGTGTGTGTGTGAATGTAGTGCACGTCTCTGGATGTTGGATTTGCATTAGTCTCATCTCATTTCTCCTCTGTGTGATAGTTTGGGACAAATCCTTAGGGGGGGGGGGGGGGGGGGACAGGGTGTGTGTGTGGTCTCACGTGTGTAGGTCTCTTCATGCCGTATCTATTTCTCCCACCCTGGTTGAAATGTGAGGACATTTTCTGAGCCTGACCACTGGATCTAATTGGGCAATATAGGGCTCAAGTGGCATTGATATTACAGTTATGGTTGAGTTTTTTTAGGAAGCAATGTAGCTGGTGTGTGTGTGTGTGTGTGTGTTCATGCGCCGAGTGTAAGTGTTTGTGTGTGCCCACGCATGCATGTGTATATACGTGTGTATTTTACTCTTCGCAGGCATCATCCAAATAAAGGCATTGTAAAAACGCCAAGAAAATAACATCCTTGACTTGCAACAATTTTCTCTCTCTATCCATCCAATTATCTCGATCTGTACAGACCATATAATCCAGGGCAATTTAGAGGGCTTGTAATTGTGCTGTCTTTTGTCATCTGATGGCACATCTGGATGTGCTTCTGATCCGAACCTGTGGTGGTTCAAAGCTTGGGGAGGGGAGAGAAAGGAACACATCTGTACCCCATCAGGAGATGAAGGACTTTGACCTTGCAGTAACTCTGCCGCGCGTGCGCTGTTGGGATGCTGCACCTCAATGACGAGAGAGGGTGCACTGTAGCTTTTTTGTTGTTGAAAGTCTTCTGACATTGCCTTTGTTTGAAAGAAGGCTGAAAAAGATGGTGGTAAGTGGCTTGCTATCGAAAGTTTTGGGCTAAATGACAGACCGTGAAAACTATTCCCAAGTACTTTACTTTGGTAGAGATAGAGGAGAGAGCGTGAGTGGCGCTTGGAGAGGGACATGGAGAGGGTAACATTGTTTATCCTACACAGAGGAGTAGATTGACAACTAGATGTCAAAATGCTTTTAAGGCTTTCGAGATGTTGCACCGTTTTCCTGCAGCTGTATTCATTTGGTAATGCGGATCTTTTAATGCTGTGAAATTGATAATGGATACAAAGCCAATGTTCTACCTACAACAACCTGTTCTGTAATGCGTTGGGTTACTCAAATGAACAAATACTGTAATGAAGAGATGTATACTGAACTAAAATGTAAATGCAACAATTTCAAAATTTGAATGATATACAGTTGATATAAGGAAATCAGTTAATGCTTCTACACCTGCATTGCTTGCTGTTTGGGGTTTTAGGCTGGGTTTCTGTACAGCACTTTGAGATATCAGCTGATGTACGAAGGGCTATATAAATACATTTGATTTGATTTGATTTGATTTAATTGAAATTAATTAATTAGTCCCTAATCCATGGATTTCACATGACTGGGAACACAGATATGCATCTGTTGGTCACAGATTCCTTCAAAAACAAAAAAGGGAAGGACATGGATCAGAAAACCAGTCAGTATCTGTTGTGACCACCATTTGCCTCATGCAGAGCGACACATCTCTTTCGTATAGAGTTGATCAGACTGTTGATTGTGGCCTGTGGAATGTTGTCCCACTCCTCTCCAATGGCTGTGCAAAGTTGCTGGATATTGTCAGGAACTGGAACACACTGTCATACACGTTGATCCAGAGACACCCCAAACGTGCTCAATGGGTGACATGTCTGGTGAGTATGCAGGCCATGGAAGAAGTGGGACATTTTCAGCTTCCAGGAATTGTGTACAGATCCTTACGACATGGGGCTGCGCTGTTATGATCGTCGTAAGAAGCGGACCAAAGCGCAGCGTCGTGTGAATGCATAATTTTAATGAATGATGAAAAACACGAAGTAAACTTAACAAAACAACAAACGCGACTGCTAATGAAACATAGTGCTAACATGCAACTAGACATGGACAATAACCCACGAAACACCCAAAGAAGATGGCTGCCTAAATATGGTTCCCAATCAGAGACAACGATAAACACCTGCCTCTAGTTGAGAACCAATCTAGGCAACCATAGACCTACATAAACACCTAGATGGAAACAACCCCATAAATCTACAAAACCCCTAGACAGTACAAACACCCTAGATGAGACAAAAACACACATACCACCCTCGTCACACCCTGACCAAACCAAAATATATAAAGAAAACAAAGAATACTCAGGTCAAGGCATGACAGTACCCCCCTACAAAGGTGCGGACTCCGGCCGCAGAAACCTAATCTAAAGGGAAGGGTCCGGGTGGGCCTCTTGCACGGCGGCGGCTCGGGTGCGGGACGTGGACCTCGCTCTATCTCAGTCTTGGCCCACTTAGGTGGCGCCTCAGGAGTGGGGACCCTAGCAGCAGGTCCCGGAATGAAGAGCATCGAAGAGGGCGCAACTGGTCTGAGGCGCCTCTGGACTGAGGAGCGGCTCTGGCCGCTCCGGACAGGAGGGAGATTCCAGCATCGCCGGCGTGACAGGCGGCTCTGGCCGCTCCTGACTGGCTGACGGCTCTGGCCACTCCTGGTTGGCTGACGGCTCTGGCGGCTCCTGGCTGGCTGACGGCTCTGGCCGCTCCTGGCTGGCTGACGCCTCTGGCCGCTCCTGGCTGGCTGACGGCTCTGGCGGGTCCTGGCTGGCTGACGGCTCTGGCCGCTCCTGGCTGGCTGACGCCTCTGGCCGCTCCTGGCTGGCTGACGGCTCTGGCCGCTCCTGGCTGGCTGACGGCTCTGGCCGCTCCTGGCTGGCTGACGGCTCTGGCCGCTCCTGGCTGGCTGACGGCTCTGGCCGCTCCTGGCTGGCTGACGGCTCTGGCGGGTCCTGGCTGGCTGGCGGCTCTGGCGGGTCCTGGCTGACTGGCGGCTCTGGCGGGTCCTGGCTGACTGGCGGCTCTGGCGGCTCCTGGCTGGCTGACGGCTCTGGCGGGTCCTGGCTGGCTGACGGCTCTGGCGGGTCCTGGCTGGCTGGCGGCTCTGGCGGCTCCTGGCTGACTGGCGGCTCTGGACAGACGGGAGACTCTGGCTTCTCAGGACAGGCGGGGGAGACTCTGGCGGCTCAGGACAGGCAGGGGAGACTCTGGCGGCTCAGGACAGGCGGGGGAGACTCTGGCGGCTCAGGACAGGCGGGGGAGACTCTGGCGGCTCAGGACAGGCGGGGGAGACTCTGGCGGCTCAGGACAGGCGGGGGAGACTCTGGCGGCTCAGGACAGGCGGGAGCACCTGTAGGGATGAGACAGTGAGACAGCCTGGTGCGGGGGGCTGGCACCGGAGGGCTGGTACGTGGAGGTGGCACCGGATAGACCGGACCGTGAAGGCGCATTGGAGATCTTGAACACAGAGCCAGCCCAACCTTACCTGGTTGAATGCTCCCTGTAGCCAGGCCAGTGTGGCGAGGTGGAATAGCCCGCACTGGGCTGTGCTGGTGAACCGGGGACACCATGCGTAAGGCTGGTGCCCTGTATGCCAGCCCGAGGAGACGCACTGGAGACCAGATGCGTAGAGCCGGCTTCATGGCACCTGGCTCGATGCCCACTCTAGCCCGGCCGATACGAGGAGCTGGAATGTACCAAACCGCACACGCACCGGGGACAACATGAAGAAAAAAAAAAAAAAAAACATGAAGTAAACTGAACAAACTAACAAAACAACAAACAAACGTGACTGCTAATGAAACATAGTGCTAACATGCAACTAGACATAGACAATAACCCACAAAATACCCAAAGAAGATGGCTGCCTAAATATGGTTCCCAATCAGAGACAACGATAAACACCTGCCTCTAATTGAGAACCAATCTAGGCAACCATAGATCTACATAAACACCTAGATGGAAACAACCCCATAAATCTACAAAACTCCTAGACAGTACAAACACCCTAGATGAGACAAAAACACACATACCACCCTCGTCACACCCTGACCAAACCAAAATATATAAAGAAAACAAAGAATACTCAGGTCAGGGAGTGACATGCGCATTATCATGCTGAAACTTGAGGTAATGGTGGCAGATGAATGGCATGACAATTGATCTGTCACGGTATGTCCGTGCATTCAAATTACCATCGATAAAATGCAATTGTGTTTGTTGTCCATAGATTATGCTTGCCCATACCATAACCGCACCGTCACCATGTGGCACTCTGTTCACAACGTTGACATCAGCAAACCGCTTGCCCACATGAGACCATACATGTGGTCTGCGGTTGTGAGGCCTGTTGGACATACTGCCAATAAACGAAGTTGGAGAAATTCACATGAAATTCTCTGGCAACAGCACTGGGGGACATTCTTGCAGTCAGCATACCAATTGCACACTCCCTCAACTTGAGACATCTGTGTCATGTGACAAAACTGCACATTTTAGAGTTGCCTTTCATTGTCCCCAGCACAAGGTGGACCTGTGTAATAATCATGCTGTTTGATCAGATTCTTGATATTCCACACCTGTCAGGTGGATGTATTGTCTTGGCAAAGGAGAAATGCTCACTAACAGGAATCTAAACAAATTTGTGCAAAGAATTTTTGAAAAATAAGCTTTTTATGCACATAGAACATTTCTGGGATTCTTTATTTCAGCTCATGAAACCAACACTGCGTTTATATTTTATTTCAGTTTAGTAGGTTAGTTGGCACTTGGCGACGACAGCAAGAGATTATGTCCATAACACAATTACTGTAAAAAGACAATTTGCAGAATAATATTTATTCTTTCAAATGTCTGTTGGCTCAGCTGATGGATTCTATTTCGTTATAGTGAGCTTACATTAAACCAGGGGTGTCAAACATATAGGCCGCTGGGGAACGAATTCAATGTACTTTTAAATGACTAAAACCAAATCACAACTGTGTAGTAATGATAATGGTCCTCCATAGAGTTTCTTGACTGGCCAGCTGCTAATAATCACTGACATTAAAGCTAGACAGTCAGGGAGATTGGCAAATAAAAAAACAAACAAAGGGTTGAGGAGGATTATTTTGGTAATTTTGTTGGCGAGGAAATATCACCAATTTTCAGTGCCGCCCACCAGACCTCGTTGAAGACCGAATGTGCCCCCCGGGGCAAAATGAGTTTGATAACCCTGCATTAAACCATGTATCCTAAAAACCTCTGGGAAGAAACTGAAATGAAACCTGTCTTTTTTGAATAACTGATGCAGTTTAGGGCTTTGCAGCACAATGTAAGTGCTTTGTTGATGTTATACAGTGACGTGCAGTGTGGTCGGTGGCTGGGTAGAAACTGGCTGTTATCAAAGCCAGATTTACTCACAAATAAACCTCGATGAAGCCCAAGTTTACCATACAACAGATAGCTCAGATGCAAGCGGCAAATTATGAACACGCCCAAATGTGCAGGGCTTACCCACACAACATGTTTAGGCAATACGCATGTGCAAAATATGAAAATTGCTCAATGGAACGAATGAATCTAGGCGAAACAGCGAGGCCTATGCTGACCCTGTCCGTCAACAGTGATTGGAGTCAGGAACGGCCATGCGTGTCAACGATTGGAATGAATGGATGGACGGGAAGGAAGGCATGACTACTACCCTTATGCTTTTCTTTAGGTTTTGATGCAGTTTTAGTTCAATAAACACCAGAATCAATTTGCAACTGCGACCTGGCCAAGATAAAGCATAGTAATTTGACACATACAACAACAGAGTTACACATGGAATGAACAAAACATAGTCAATAATACAGTAATACAGCAATAATTAGGACATGGTGGCGAAGTAATTACAATATAGCAATTAAATGTATAATGTATTTTGTATTTGGCTCTTATAACATCTTATTATGTTTTGTTGTTGACTATTAGAGTAAGCACTGCCTACCCTGCCTACATGTCACTGATATTATTATTTTTTTATTTCTCTCTCTCTCCATCTTTCCCTCCTTTTCACTGCCAACTCCTTGAATGCCAGGCGGCGAGGTTGCCATGGCAACGTGGACTGGTGCATGCAGTGAGTTGCCGGGCGAGTTCCCCCGCCCCCCTGCTGAGCCCAGCAGTATAGAGAGACCAACACAGCTCAGAGAGAGAGGCCACACGAGCACATCATCTCCAGACAGACATGGTGTTCAGGAGATGAGGAGGGCTGAAACTGTGACATCAGTGCTGACAGTGAAATCTGTACAGACAGACAGAAGGAGAGAGATGGCAATGCGCCGAACAAGCTCCAATTTACACAATGCCGTTCCTCAGTCTCCTCAATTTACGGAGTTTGCTGCGGGGTTTTATTTTGCTACTCTGTTACTAATGACATTTATCAATCCTATTGGGAATATCTCAGGCCCACAGCGGTGTGTGTGTGTGTGCATGTATTTCACATTAATAAAATGTAATGGAGTCTGTTGCACATTTTGTCAATGTTCGCCGTTGATATGAAAAACTAAAACGTTTAAAATATATCTTTTTAGGATTCATGAGAAATATTTAGTTGTCCAAATAAATGTATAAATTGTTTATTTTTACAAATGTTAAATACATTCCAACATGTATTTAAAATGTATATATGAATGTCAAATGTTAAATGCATGTATTTTAGAATATATATTCACATGTTTATCAATGTTTTGTCAAATATATTCCAACATTCATTTTTAGAAGTATTTGTAAGAAATATATTTAGAAATTAGAATGTACCAAGTCATATTGTAACAAAACAGTTTCTACCTTAACAATTAGACTTCAGTAGGATTTTTGGCATTACATGTGTTTACATCAGTCCCATTATGATTAGAGAACTACCACAGAACAATACAGATTAACTGGCATGAATTGTCGTCACATGGGAGGCCAAAAAGTATTAAGCCCCTAACAAGCCACGCCTCCAAGTGTTCTAATAGGCTGCCACTGCTACAATATGCAAAATGCAATTTGATTGTACATTGTGCATACCAAAGGCACGAACATACATTTAAAGGATACAAAAATGACAAACATTATGTGTCATGTGGTGTGGCTGTGTCTTTTATGTGCATATGATAAATAAACAAACAAACTTGACAAAAGCAATTGCAACCAATGTCCAACGGGCAGAACTTAACGTGTGCTGGGTTGTTCTACGAAATCAGTGCCTGAAATGCCCTTAAATATAGACCACGTGGATAATTCAATACATCAGATTTTTAATATGAGTAAAGACTTGCTAAAGTGCTAAAATTCAGCATCTTGACATGTCCCTCCCTGCACCGTCTGTGACGTCTAATAAGATTTTAATCCACTAAACCCCCCAAAAAACTCAAACGTTTTCACCATCATTGTAAAGCCCTAGTTATTTTGTTGCTTTGACAAAGTTATATCTTAAGGTTATTATTTCATGTGATTAGTGATTAATTTACATCTGCCCCTCATTTTATGGTAAAAATAATTGAAAGTACTACTTAAGTAGTTTTTTGGGGTATCTGTACTTTACTATTTATATTCTTGCCAACTTTTACTTCACTAAATTCCTAAAGAAAATGATGTACTTTTTACTCCACCCAAAAGTACTCATGACATTTTGACAGGAAAATGATCCAATTCACACACTTATCAAGAGAACATCCCTGGTCATCCCTACTGCCTCTGATCTGCCGGACTGACTAAACACAAATGCTTTGTTTGTAAATTATGTCTGAATGTTGGACTGTGCCCCTGGCTATCCATAAATAAATAAACAAGAAAATGGTGCCGTCTGGTTTGCTTAATAGAAGGAATTTGAAATGAGTTATACTTTTACTTTTGAAGTATATTTGAGCAATTCCATTTACTTCTGATACTTTTGATATACACTGCTCAAAAAAATAAAGGGAACACTAAAATAACACATCCTAGATCTGAATGAATGAAATATTCTTATTAAATACTTTTTTTCTTTACATAGTTGAATGTGCTGACAACAAAATCACACAAAAATTATCAATGGAAATCAAATGTATCAACCCATGGAGGTCTGGATTTGGAGTCACACTCAAAATTCAAGTGGAAAACCACACTACAGGCTGATCCAACTTTGATGTAATGTCCTTAAAACAAGTCAAAATTAGGCTCAGTAGTGTGTGTGGCCTCCACGTGCCTGTATGACCTCCCTACAATGCCTGGGCATGCTCCTGATGAGGTGGTGGGTGGTCTCCTGAGGGATCTCCTCCCAGACCTGGACTAAAGCATCCGCCAACTCCTGGATAGTCTGTGGTGCAACGTGGCGTTGGTGGATGAAGCGAGACATGATGTCCCAGATGTGCTCAATTGGATTCAGGTCTGGGGAACGGGCGGGCCAGTCCATAGCATCAATGCCTTCCTCTTGCAGGAACTGCTGACACACTCCAGCCACATGAGGTCTAGCATTGTCTTGCATTAGGAGGAACCCAGGGCCAACCGCATCAGCATACGGTCTCACAAGGGGTCTGAGGATCTCATCTCGGTACCTAATGGCAGTCAGGCTACCTCTGGCGAGCACATGGAGGGCTGTGCGGCCACCCAAAGAAATGCCACCCCAACCGGTCATGCCGGAGGATGTTGCAGGCCGCAGAACGTTCTCCACGGCGTCTCCAGACTCTGTCACGTCTGTCACGTGCTCAGTGTGAACCTGCTTTCATCTGTGAAGAGCACAGGGCGACAGTGGCGAATTTGCCAATCTTGGTGTTCTCTGGCAAATGCCAAACGTCCTGCACGCTGTAAGCACAACACCCACCTGTGGACGTCGGGCCCTCATACCACCCTCATGGAGTCTGTTTCTGACCGTTTGAGCAGACACATGCACATTTGTGGCCTGCTGGAGGTCATTTTGCAGGGCTCTGGCAGTGCTCCTCCTGCTCCTCCTTGCACAAAGGCGGAGGTAGCGGTCCTGCTGCTGGGTTGTTGCCCTCCTACGGCCTCCTCCACGTCTCCTGACGTACTGGCCTGTCTCCTGGTAGCGCCTCCATGCTCTGGACACCAAGCTGACAGACACAGCAAACCGTCTTGCCACAGCTCGCATTGATGTGCCATCCTGGATGAGCTGCACTACCTGAGCCACTTGTGTGGGTTGTAGACTCTGTCTCATGCTACCACTAGAGTGAAAACACCGCCAGCATTCAAAGTGACCAAAACATCAGCCAGGAAGCATAGGAACTGAGAAGTGGTCTGTGGTCACCACCTGCAGAACCACTCCTTTATTGGGGGTGTCTTGCTAATTGCCTATAATTTCCACCTGTTGTCTATTCCATTTGCACAACAGCATGTGAAATGTATTGTCAATCAGTGTTGCTTCCTAAGTGGACAGTTTGATTTCACAGAAGTGTGATTGACTTGGAGTTACATTGTGTTGTTTAAGTGTTCCCTTTATTTTTTTGAGCAGTGTATTTAAAACCAAATACTTTTAGACTTTTACTCAAGTAGTATTTTACTGGGTGCTCTTACTTTCTATTAAGGTATCTTTACTTTTACTCAAGTATGAGTACTTTTTGGTCATCCCTGTTATGTGAACTCAACTCTCGTATTAATAGGCTGAAACTATTACTTTTTAAGTATTTATTTCAAAAGAAACATTGAACATCTAATAGTCAAATCATAGTGTAAAAGCAGGTGAGCTGGTTCTACCTTTTTTGACAATTTTCTGGTGTTTTGTAATGAAAAAACTGAGAGGGTCAAGCACAACACGTCAACCTTGTTACCCATAAATAGACAGGCTAGAAATGTTTTAATAACTGACATTTATATGTTCCATACAACAGGCTTATGTCACAAGGGGATTTATGACTGATTTGACAAGTGTTAAAGGTGGGAGGGCTGTTCAAGTGGATTTTCCGCAGATGTGGTAAATTCCCACTTCCCACTTCCCACACACCATAACACCACTAACCATCCAATGTCGAGCTATCCACTGTGGAACCACTCATTGGAAGCACAAGACCTAGACCTAGACTTTAACATATTGTGGAGCGTTGTACAATCTATAGTTTCTGTTCAAATTGATAAAAAATCAAATCAAATCATAATACAAATCGCCTAGTGCCCGATCCCAGGCACTCGATTAATTGAATTATTTAATTAAGCTGAAGAGAGGCACTTACCATAATCTTTATTTTTAAAAAACGTTTTCATTTATTAAACTAGGCAAGTCAGTTAAGAACAAATTCTTATTTACAATGACGGCCTAACGCAGCCAAACACGGACGACGCTGGGCCAATTGCGCGCCGCCCTATGGGACTTCCAATCACGGCCGGATGTGATACAGCCATCTGGAGATGGGAAAACATTGTTTTTATTAAGTTGAACAGATGGTCTTTGTGACAGAATGTAAAAATTAGGTGAAATCAAAGTAATGTTTTTACTTACCATCACAATTACGATTATAACGTTGGCAACAAAAAAAAATGGACCTCCATTGATCAATAAGTAAAAAGTACTTTAAGAAACTGAATTAGAAACCACTTTAGCCACCCTGTAGACTAGATGTCATAGCCACGTATTGCATGCATTTGAGCAAAGATGCAAATGTATCAATTTTTTAAATTTTTTTATGCACATCCTTGTTATCTTTACAACTAGTGAGGTGAACCAGGCAGCATCATCATCAGTGCATATTCACAAACATCCTCTTGTCAGAGGAGCCTGGTTTGACATTGATGATCATGTGTTTTCTTGTATACCCGAACATGCCAGATATTGTTTTTGTGGGGGGACACCGGAGGGAGGAACTCGTTTTAGAAGTGGGTTACTCTTTTGACTTTGCTGCCCAATCGCCGAAACACCAGCCCCCTTGTGTCACGCATGAATAGCCTCGGTTATCAGTGCATACTTGTGGTGCTGCTATTTGGGAGTCTCGGCCATGTACTGTGCATAGGCTGAGTACGTAGGCCTTCGATTGTGCATGTGACCAATACAATTTTATTTGAGTATGTGGCCTTCTGATTGCAGGCCTGTACGGGACAAAGGAAAAGCAGCTTGCACGGATTGCTCTGTCAGCACTCATGGGGCAGCCTAGCTGTTTGAAGAAAAAGGTATTTTCTGTATCTATAAGTGTCCAGATATCCTTATCTTTGAAATGGTTGAATCCTTCTCAACTGCACTGTGATTTGTGGGGCTTATCAGGGGCTTATGATGGGGTTTTCACAAGCCCACTGTGGTGCGTGGTATGAACATCAAATGATTTGGTTTCTGTACTGGATCAGCACTCCTGCTCTGAGATGCTTTATGAGCACAGCACCTGCTGTGTGGGCTAGCAGTTTGTACAGTGTGCTATCCACAATGTTCCCTCCCTCCCTCTCTTTAATCACTCGTCCTCCGCACTCCGCTCCCCACCTTCCACCTCTGCGCAAAACACAAGCGTCCTCCTTCAGGATTCTCAGGGAAATGGCGGCGTTTCACCCACCTGTGCGGTTTAGGAGGCACCATCAGGTCCCCGTCAAGCCACCCATGAGAAGCCATTGTGAAGATGAAAGTCATTAGACTGGCAGACGGTGTGACTCACATGCCCGGGTCTGGACTATGGGGCTCCATGGAGGGAGGTGTAGATAGGCCTCTGCTGGGCCTCTGCCATCACAACCTTACCTGAGGTAATGATGACCATCAAGGTGAAGCCCATTGTATATAGAATAAGGACATTCCCCTTTGTTTGAATTAAGTATTTGTATCAACCTGAGTGGCTTATTACTGAAACTCAAGCAAGCACGGAGCACACTACCTCCCAGAACTACTCCACTATCTTCAATTGCACATGTCTGGCCGTCTCCAGGAATGTCATTTCCCGCGCAAACACATGGGAGGGTGTTTACGCAGATCCTGGTTCAGCGCTCTTTCCCGCTTATTTACTGTACTACCCACTTCTTCTTCTCTCTGATGCGGGGACTTGTTAGTCAGGGGGACTGTGTAGGTGAGTCACTGGCAGCTCCAGTTCTGCCCTGTGTTTCTGACTAACGAAGCAGCAACAAGAGTAGAATCACCCCCTCCACTGCCTTATAAGGCCAGACCAGTGTCAGAGCCATCCATCTCCCAGGGAGGGGACCCCAGTCTTACCAAGGCTGCCCAGAAGATCTATGTCACAAGGACTGACCACTTAATGTGCCAGTTTTTTTTGTTTTTAATCCTGAGGGAAATGCCATGTTGACGTTCAAAGGCAGTTTAATCCTTAAGAGTGTATTGGCGTACCCGTGCGTCAATCGAAGTAACATGGAAAAAACATCTCCGTCAAAATCTGTCAGTTTAAGATAGAAATATGTCCTGACTGGAACTTAAATCTAGATTAGAAGTGAACAAGTCCAATTGTGTCTCTGGGCAACATTCACCGTCATGTTGAGTCTATGCTGTAGGCACTGTAACACCTCTGTGTAACATATAGTGTGCTCCTCAGTGCAACACATTACAGAGAGCCTGCTTTCCATCACAGATGTGCTGTGGTTTCTTTAGCTGTCCAGAGAAAGGCTGATTGTTGAGTTATCTTAATATAACCTTTACATGGCTCACTGTGTGTGTGTGTGTGTGTCAGATCAAATCAAGATGTATTTGTCACATCCTCCGAATACAACAGGTATTACCTTACTGTGAAATGCTTATTTAACGAGCCCCTAACCAACAATGCAGAGTTTTTAAAAAGTAAGTAAGAACAATTTGCTAAATAAACTAAAGGAAAAATAGTACAATAAACAATATCGAGGCTATATACAAGGGTTACCGGTACCAAGTTGATGTTCAGGGGTACGGGTTAGCCGAGGTAATTGAGGTAATATACATGTCGGTAGGGGTAACGTGACTATGCATAGATCATAAACAGAGAGTAGCAGCAGCCTATGTGAAGAGTGTGTGTGTGTGTGTGTGTGTGTGTGTGTGTGTGTGTGTGTGTGTGTGTGTGTGTGTGTTGGAATGTCAGTGTAGTATGCGTGGGTGTGTGGTTAATTAGGTTAGGTGTTAGGTTATGTATATGTGTGCGTGTGTGTGTGTGTGTGTGTGTGTGTGTGTGTGTGTGTGTGTGTGTGTGTGTGTGTGTGTGTGTGTGCGTGTGTGCGGCAGGTAGGTAGCCTAGCGGTTAAGAGAGTTGGACCAGTAACCGAAAGATCACTGGTGGGAAAATCTGCCGTTCTGCCGTTGAGCAAGGCAGTTAACCCCCAGCAACAACAACTACTCCCCGGCGCTGACGAGGTCGGTTAAGGCAGCTTCCCGCAACTCTCTGTTTCAGAGGGGTTGGGTTGAATGTGGAAGACACCATTTCAGTTGAATACATTCATTTGTGCAGCTGACTAGGTATCCCCTTACCCCTTTAATGGGCCGTGGTCTTTCAAGCTAATTCATTCATTCACGCTCGGCCCAATGGTTTTACGGTCAGAATTAAGGCACATACCACAGTCAGTCTTCTTCCAGTGGACCAGTGAGATTCTCCCATTCAATACAGTGTCTGTTGCTCTTGGGATTGATCCTCTGTGCTCAACGCCCCGTAGCTTTATCAAGTTACATCTTTACTGAGATGGTTTGCGGAGATGACACCAGTAATGCACAGGTAGGTACATCAAACTACAGCTGCACATCCATACAAACAGAATCTCATTCTAGTTCTGTGTGCATATTCACATTTGCCAGTTCCCTACAGCAAACACAGGAAAGCAGTATGTCCAACGCTCAATATCCTGTAGTTCAAGACCAGTTCAATGGACCAGAGTTTGTGCTCTAAAAATTGAGGCTTTGTGTTCATTCATGGAATGTTTTAATGGCCATAGTTTTGTCTGTCTGTCTGTCTGCCTGCCTGCCTGCCTGCCTGCCTGCCTGTCTGTCTGTCTGCCTGTCTGTCTGCCATAACTTGAGGTGTTACTTTACAACATCTCCAAACAAATCATCCCACAAGGAGAACATTCATATTAAATGCACTGAGAGCAGAGCCAGCCTCATGGCGCTAATCTGCTACATCTGAATGACTAGCACCACAAAGGAAGTGGAAACACCCACCTGGTCCCATGCCTCCTCGTTAGATGCCCCATTTAATTACCCTCAACACTCAGAGTACAAACTCACGCATGCACACGCGCAGAAGTATAGCAGCTCCCCGATATTTGCATCACGTTGTTTACACCTGGATCCCTTTGGTGCTGATAGACATGGCTGTATTTTACTGTATGTGATTGGCATGATAATCATACACGACATGACAATGATTGTGATAATTGACATGATAATGACATCGGGCAAAGCCGGAGGTGAGACCTTGGCCTGAAGACCCAAGGTGAAGCCTCAGCCTCTTGGAGTTGTTTTGTCAGTGTGGATGCTAGACCTGCTAGTACTCTGACGTGGAAACGAAGAACAAAAAGAGATCGGTAGATTCTTCACAGGGCGGCAGGTAGCCTAATGGTTAAGAGCCTTGGGCCAGTAATTGAAACGTTGCTGGTTTGAATCTCTGAACCTACTAGGTGAAATATCTGCCGGTGTGCCCTTGAGCAAGGTACTAATTGCTCCTGTAAGTCGCTCTGTAAAATATAATGTGGAGTCAACGATTGAGATCAACCGAAACAAACCCCTATCTATCAATATTCCTCAACAGTGTTTTCCCTAGCTAGCATGTTTCCTTGACAGGGCACAGAGGCACCTGATGCAGAAGAACTACCCTGTAATGTCATATCAGTGGGAAACACTGAATACCACTATAAAAGTTCAATGTGACTGTCGCACCGCCACTTAGTGACCAAATATTATGTCATTTAGATTCCTGATATCTCGTAGCCTCACCTCAGGCGACAGCAGTGTCTGTGTTCCACTTGTGTTAAACAATCATGTTACGAGCCTGCCGACCCGAGAGAAAGATTTCCACTAAACACCTTACTGGAGTGCATACCAGACCTGGGTTCAAATACTATTTGAAATCTTTGAAATACTTTTAGCTTTTGCTTTAGCCTGCCTAGAGAACCAGATGTGTGTGGGGCTTGTTGTTTTGTGTCTATTCTATTTGTTGTCTTGCGCCAGACAAGCTCAATCACCCACAGATAAAGTATTTCAAATGATTTAACGGTTTCAAATCGTACTTCAACCCAGGTCTGTTAGGGCTTCACCAGCCGTGTTCTACAGCTACTGACTGTCTGGCCAATGTCTGGACAAAGTTATCTGTGCTTTATCCGAGAGTTACTGCCCCGTTATCGAGCGCCTCGTATCTTTACAGCTCCTGCTGGATTTATGGATGAGGGGCTGAACAGATATATGGGGGAAGGTAATTGTCCAGCTATCCAGCAGACATCACCACCGCTCAAGGTTAATTGGCTGTTGGTCAGAGCTGCTGATGATACCTTTGTCTGCGCAACATTCATTTGACGTTAGAGAACAGGAACATACAGACCGTAAAATCTACTGCCAACTAACGATCAGCTGTAACCAAAGTATCTCTCCATCAAATGGAAAAATATGTTTTTTATTTAAGTAGGCAAGTCAGTTAAGAACAAATTCTTAATTACAATGGCAGCCTAGGAACAGTGGGTTAACTGCCTTGTGAAGGGGCAGAAAGACATGTTTTTTTACCTTGTCAGCTCAGGGATTCGATCTAGCTACCTTTCAGTTACTGGCCCAACACTCTAACCACTAGGCTACCATGCTTAACTATGCTCTAGTTCTTTTTTATTACTGAGTCAATGTGGACCCTTGACATTTCTCAACATTCAAAAAATAGGCTACATTTATGGCTTTCAGAGCGCCCAAATAGAGAACAACCAGGAGAGGTCCCCAACTTGTTTTCCCCAGAATAATCTCGACCTTCTTCCTCATTCCCACATTTATGTAATTTCTCTCACTGTGTGTGGAAGCACATAATTAGGGTCTGGGTAGAGGCAGAAGTGCTTACTCAAATTACAGTCCTCTGTTTTGTGACACCAAAGCAAAGTAGTGTGGACCAAAAATGCAGTGCCGCACTATCTGCAATGTCAGAACAGCAATTCCCACTAGAGATTTAGCCAGCGGAAAATGGAGCAGTGGCGTTCCACAGAGAAAGAAACTGCAGCTCTGTCAATTTATAGAGAACAATTGCAATAGGACCAGAATAGGCCTACCTACAGTTGAAGTCAGAAGGTCACATACACCTTTACCAGGTACATTTAAACTCAGTTTTTCACAATTCCTGACATTTAATCCCAGTAAAAATTCCCTGTTTTAGGTCAGTTAGGATCACCACCTTATTTTAAGAATGTGAAATGTCAGAATAATGGTAGAGAGAATGATTTATTTCAGCTTTGATTTCTTTCATCACATTCCCAATGGGTCAGAAGTTTACATACACTAATTTAGTATTTGGTAGCATTGTCTTTAAATTGTTTTACTTGGGTCAAACATTTAGGGTAGCTATCTACAAGCTTCAAACAATAAGTTGGGTGAATTTTGGCCCATTCCTCCTGACAGAGCTGGTATAACTGAGTCAGGTTTGTAGGCCTCCTTGCTCACACACACTTTTTCAGTTCGGCCCACAGATTTTCTATAGGATTGAGGTCAGGGCTTTGTGATGGCCACTCCAATACCTTGACTTTGTTGTCCTTAAGCCATTTTGCCACAACGTTGGAAGTATGTTTGGGGTCATTGTCCATTTGGAAGACCCATTTACAACCAAGCTTTAACTTCCTGATGATTTTTTCTTTCCTCATGATGCCATCTATTTTGTGAAGCGCACCAGTCGCTCCTGTAGCAAAGCACCCCCACAACATGATGCTGCCACCCCCGTGCTTCATGGTTGGGATGGTGTTCTTCGGCTTGCAAGCCTCCCCCTTTTCCACAAAACATAACGATGGTCATTATGGCAAAATACTTATATTTTTGTTTCATCAGACCAGAGGACATGTGCAGTTGCAAATCGTAGTCTGGCTATTTTATGGCGGTTTTGAGCAGTGGCTTCTTTCTTGCTGAGCAGCCTTTCAAGTTATGTCGATATAGGACTCGTTTTACTGTGGATATGGATACTTTTGTACCTGTTTCCTCCAGCATCTTCACAAGGTCCTTTGCTGTTGTTCTGGGATTGATTTGCACTTTTCACACCAAAGTGCGTTCAGCTCTAGGAGACAGAACGCGTCTCCTTCCTGAGCGGTATGATGGCTGTATGGTCCCATGGTGTTTATAGTTGCGTAATATTGTTTGTACAGATGAACATGGTACCTTCAGGCGTTTTGAAATTGCTCCCAAGGATGAACCAGACTTGTGGAGGTCTACAATTTGTTTTCTGAGGTCTTGGCTGATTTCTTTAGATTTTCCCATGATGTCAAGCAAATAGGCACTGAGTTTGAAGGCAGGCCTTGAAATACATCCACAGGTACACCTCCAATTGACTCAAATTATGTCAATTAGCCTATCAGAAGCTTCTAAAGCTAGGACATCATTTTCTGGAATTTTCCAAGCTGTTTAAAGGCATACTCAATTTAGTGTATGTTAATTTCCGACCCACTGGAATTGTGATACAGTGAATTATAAGTGAAATAATCTGTCTGTAAACAATTGTTGGAAAAATGACTTGTGTCATGCACAAAGTACATGTCCTAACCGACTTGCCAAAACGATAGTTTGTTAACAAGAGATTTGTGGAGAGGTTGAAAAACGAGTTTTAATGACTCCAACCTGAGTGTATGTAAACTTCCCACTTCAACTGTATATCCCATCTGTCATTATTGGTCCTGTTGGTTAGTGGTCCAACAAATTATTATGTTGTAGTTGTATTGCTGCTGTCCTCTGGGAATTCAATGCATTATTGGTTTCAATTATCTATCGCAGGATAATAATTACGGCAATCGATTTGACAAGGCATCCTTTGATAAGGTCTTGCTGTTTAAGCTACCACTGCGTGCTATGTTACCGTTTGTCAGTGTGGTCAATGACAATGGCAACCCCTTTCATGTCAAACCTTCCTTATCTTTCTCATAAAGGACTTGACAGGGCTGAGGAAGACCAGCAACACATCCACTCCCGACCCCACCCGTCCACACTAACCAGACCACGACTCAGACAGGCTGAGTGGATGTGACACATTCTGTGACATCGCCGCCTAAGTACACAAGGTCCTGACCTGGGCCATGGCAGGAGAGGGACAGGAGCGGTGGAGAGCAGTGGAGGGACGGTGACGACAGCCCCTGTCCAAGGACAGGGTCATCAGGGGTTGGTGGTGTGCGTGCCACAGACCTGTCTGCCTGGTACACTCTGAGTTGTGAGCCTTGCAGTCATCCAGTGGGACAAAGGGTAGGGGAACAGGGATGGGGTGTCCTGTGCTGTTTGCTGTCATCTTTGGTGGAGGTTTGGTGGAGGATAAGAAGGGTAGGCGTGGGGGTGGGGAAAGGTGGGGTCGGATGGGGTGAGGGGGGGCGGGGCTGGACGGGGACGTCCTGAGCAGCACAGAAGAACAACACAGCTGGCTTTTAGGACTCGCAAGTAGGGCCCTTGGGTAGGGTGACATTTTCCATCTCTCCCTTTGACTAAAATAAGACCTATACCTCAAAAAGGTGTGTGTGTGTGTGTGTGTGTGTGTGTGTGTGTGTGTGTGTATATGTATGCTGTCAAGAGAGCATCCTTTAAAGGGAGTATGTCCCAGTGCACACACATGCTCTGTTCTGACATGCTCTCTGTAGGGAGCTGATGCAACTCCTTGAGAATTCAAAGTGAAAAAGAACAAAAGCTACTGGTTAGAAGAGTCTCATGTTAGAGAGGGTTGGAACTAAAATTGGATATACAAATGTAGGATCTTAATTTGATCAGCCTGTTGCAGGAGAAGTTCCTGAAATGCCTGAAAACCTGTAGTGTATTTGAGATGTAAATAATACTTTTGAAGTTTGTAAGTTCCACTTTGAAATTTAAGGCAAAATTTTCCCGTACAGAAAAATGTATCAACCACGACAGAAATGTCAAATAATTATAATCCACATAATAATTCAAGTTTCCTGTCGCTGCAGGATTCTTTTCCTGCTGTAACAAACTGGCTCAAATAAAGATCCTACATCTGTAGACTTTGTTATGAGAGAGAGTTCAACACAGAGTGGTTCAGTATTCTCTCGGATTCCTCTTCCATCTGTGTTTGTCTGTGGTGGATCGAGAGTGGTTTGAGAGGTCTAACTTGTTAATCCCTCTGTCTTGCCCACGAGCAAAATTCTTCATTTCGGTTGTACATTAAAACTCACTAGTTCCCCATTAGATCTCAGATGTTGAACCCTTTGGACCGTCACCTTTAACCGTATGACTCCCATCTCTTATAAACATAACAGCAATTATCATCAGGCACTAAATCCACCCACTACCTCATGCCTTTATGATAATGATGTCCTTGATAATCATTCCAGCTTGGCTTGGATGTGTGGGAGCACTTAAAAGAGGCAGCATACAGTTGAAGTCGGAAGTTTACATACACATTCGCCAAAAACATTTAAACTCAATAAAAATTCCCTGTCTTAGGTCAGTTAGGATCACCACCTTATTTTAAGAATGTGAAATGTCAGAATAATAGTACAGAGAATGATGTATTTCAGATTTTATTTCTTTCATCAAATTCCCAGTGGGTCCGAAGTTTAAAGACACTCAATTAGTATTTGATTGCCTTTAAATTGTTTAACTTGGGTCAAACGTTTCGGGTAGCCTTGCACAAGCTTCCACAATAAGTTGGGGGAATTTTGTCCCATTCCTCCTGACAGAGCTGGTGTAACTGAGTCAGGTTTGTAGGCCTCCTTGCTCGCACACGCTTCTTCAGTTCTGACACACACATTTTCTATGGGATTGAGGTCAGGGCTTTGTGATGGCCACTCCAATACCTTGACTTTGTTGTCTATAAGCCATTTTGCCACAATTTTGGAAGTATGCTTGGGGTCATTGTCCATTTGAAAGACACATTTGCGACCAAGTTTTTACTTCCTGACTGATGTCTTGAGATGTTGCTTCAATATATCCACATCATTTTCTTTCCTCATGATGCCATCTATTTTGTGGAGTGCACCAGTCCTTCCTGCAGCAAAGCACCCCCACAACATGATGCTGCCACCCCCGTGCTTCGCGGTTGGGATGGTGTTCTTCACCTGTGGATATAGATACTTTTGTACCTGTTTCCTCCAGCATCTTCACAAGGTCATTTGCTGTTGTTCTGGGATTGATTTGCACTTTTTGCACCAAAGTACGTTCATCTCTAGGAGACAGAATGCGTCTCCTTCCTGAGTGGTATGACGGCTGCGTGGTCCCATGGTGTTTATACTTGAATACTATTGTTTGTACAGATTAACGTGGTACCTTCAGGCATTTGGAAATTGCTCCAAAGGATGAACCAGACTTGTGGAGGTCTTGGGTGATTTCTTTTGATTTTCCCATTATGTCAAGCAAAGAAGCAGTGAATTTGAAGGTAGGCCTTGAAATACATCCACAGGTACACCTCCAATTGACTGAAATTATGTCAATTAGCCTATCAGAAGCTTCTAAAGCCATGACATCATTTTCTGGAATTTTGACAGCAGTGGAGGGCAGCAAGGCTCATAGCAAAGGCTGGAACGGAGCCAATGGAATGGCATCAAACACCTGGAAACCATATGTTTGATGTATTTGATGCCATTCCAGTAATTCCACTCCAGCCATTACCACCCAGCCCATCCTCCCCAATTAATGTGCCACCAACCAAGTGTGCATGAACGAGTATATTTTGGGCAGCAGGTAGTCTAGCGGTTAACAACATTGGGCCAGTAACCGAAAGGTTGCTGGTTTGAATCCCTGAGCCGACTTGCTGAAAAAATCTGTCGATGTGCCCCTGAGCAAGGCACTTCACCCTAATTCCTCCTGTATAAAGAGCGTCTGCTAAATGACGAACATGTCAAATGTATAGATTTACCGGGACATGATGTTGTATTGATTGGGTGAATGATGACTTAAAGACTGACTGCCTGACGAACACGCACATGCATACACCACTGTCATTCTAAACAGTCTGGATACTTTGATCTTTCAGCGGATGCCCTTTGTGTTGTATTAGATTTAAATCTTCGACAGGCAGATCTACAGATGATATGCCTTGCCTTAACGTTAGGATAACTTCAGTACAACCCTCCAGAGACCCAACTAACTCTCTGCTTGTCTTTAATTCAGCAGAGGAGCTTTGAGCAGGGAGAAAACACTTCTGTTTAGATCTGATGTAGGATCACTCATCTTTGTTTTTGCAGTTCCCACACCATTGGCACGCATGCTCACAGGCACACAGGCAGGCAGGCAGGCATACACACGCCAGACGCACACACACACATGCACGCACCACACACAGACACATAGACACACACAGATACACACACACACACACACACACACACACGCACACAAACACGCACACACACACACACACACACACACACACACACACACACACACACACACACACACACACACACACACACACACACACACACACACACACACACACACACACAATAACATATACACAGAAAACACTTTAACACTCATCTGCCATATTAAAGGGATAGTTCGGGAATTTTGGCAATGAGGCCCTTTATCTACTTCCCAAGAGTCAGATGAATTCATGGATACCATTGTTATGTCTCTGTGTTCAGTATGAAGGACATTCGAGGTAGTTTTGCGAGCCAATGCTAACTAGCGTTAGCGCAATGACTAGAAGTCTGTTGGTTTCTAGAGTTCATCTGACTCTTGGGAAGTAGATAAAGGGCCTCTTTGCCCACAACCTGAAATATCCCTTTAAAGTGATGCTCACTTAACCTATTATTTTGATCACATGAAAGCTGACTGTTATTTATACCATTTAGCCTTTACTGTCATCATTTCAATGTTTTTTGTTCCACCTTTAAGTAGTGCTATGGATGAGCAAAGATTTGAGGTTTACATTATGAGGCCCCTAGTCAATGCATTCCATATCATAAATCTCCTTCCATCTTTCAATTGCCTTGGCAACCCAAGAGCCAATCTCATGAGTGAGGCTGAGACAGCTGAGGGAGTGTGAGAGGCTAGGTAGGTGGGTGGGTTTGGTGCATTCCTCATGAGCGCTGAGGGGAGGCTGGTCAGGAGGGTTACACAACATTTAGATAGCGATGCTGAGAACTGACCTTAGATCAGCTTATGGATCAACATCCTTGATGCTATTTGACTGACAGGATTGGGTGATTACCACAGGGCCATGAATATATTCATATCTCCCTCTCTATCTCTCTCTCTCTCTCTCTCTCTCTCTCTCTCTCTCTCTCCTCGCTCTCTTGTTCGCTTTCGCTCTAAGTCGCTAATGATATATCAGACCTAAAAGTCCTCAAACCTATCCTACTTCATTTGATTTTGATGAACCCAGCTCGCACAGCCTAGAGTTTGCTCGCTGGGAAAGTATCAATTGTATCCGTATCACCTCTGAGAGCTGTTTGGTGAATGTAACTATGGTTACCATGTGAGATTAAGGCACAGCAGAGATCTGTTAGGCTATGTTGCGTTTGTCATTGGCGCTGTAAGATGGAACTGTGAGGTTCCCCTGTTTGAATGAAACATGAGGTTTTTATGGTTCTGGCTGGAAGAGAAAACACTGACCATTCATGAATAGGAGTCACAGAGGCTGGTGTGGAAGTGTTTGGGTTTTAGAAGCTCTGTGATGTCAGTAAAGGAAGGACAGGTGAAGCAAGATATGCTTTTCTAAGCTTAAGGGCTCTTGCTCTTTCTTTGGTATCTTCTCAGAGGAGTAGTGCCAAGGGAGAGGAACTTTCATCTCTAATTAAGCATATTTATTAGTGTGTGTATGTGCATGCATGCACGTGTGTGAGGGTGCATTTGCGTGTACATTTGATTTTGACTGCAAGTGTGTAAATGTGTCTACAGTATCAGTCAAAAGTTTGGACACACCTACTCATTCAAGGGTTTTTCTTTCTTTTTACTATTTTCTACATTGTAGAATAATAGTGAAGACATCAAAACGATTAAATAACACGTGTAGTATGGAATGCTTTTCCAACAGTCTTGAAGGATTTCCCACATATGCTGAGCACTTGTTGGCTGCTTTTCCTTCACTCTGCAGTCCAACTCATCCCACACCATCTCAATTGATTTGAGGTTGGGTGATTGTGGAGGCCAGGTCATCTGATGCAGCATGACATCACTCTCCATTTTGGTCAAATAGCCCTTACACAGCGTGGAGGAGTGTTGAGTTATTGTCCCGTTGAAAAACAAATGATAGTCCCACTAAGAGCAAACCAGATGGCATGGTGTATCGCTGCAGAATGCTGTGGTAGCCATGCTGGTTAAGTGTGCCTTGAACTCTAAATAAATCACAGACAGTGTCACCAACAAAGCACCCCCACACCATCACACCTCCTCCTCCATGCTTAACGGTGGGAACCACACATGCAGAGATCATCAAGTCACCTACTCTGTGTGTCACATAGACACGGCGGTTGGAACAAAGAATCTCAGATTTGGACCCACCAGACCAAAGGACAGATTTCCACCTGTCTAATGTCCATTGCTCGTGTTTCTTGGCCCAAGCAAGTCTCTTATTATTTAGTAGTGGTTTCTTTGCAGTAATTCAACCATGAAGCCCTGATTTACACAGTCTCCTCTGAACAGTTGATGTTGAGATGTGTCTGTTACTTGAACTCTGTGAAGCATTTATTTGGGCTGCAATTTCTGAGGCTGGTAACTCTACTGATCTTATCCTCTGCAGCAGAGGTAACTCTGGGTCTTCCTTTCCTCATGAGATCCAGTTTAATCATAGCGCTTGATGATTTTTGCGACTGCACTTGAAGAAACTTTCAAAGTTCTTGAAATGTTAGATATTGACGGACCTTCATGTCTTAAAGTAATGAAGGACTGTCATTTCTCTTTTCTTATTTGAGCTGTTCATGCCATAATATGGACTTGGTCTTTTACCAAAGAAGGCTATCTTCTGTATAACACCCTTACCTTGTCACAACACAACTGATTGGCTCAAATTCATTAAGAAGGAAATAAATTCCACAAATGAACTTTTAACAAGGCACACCTGTTAATTCAAATGCATTCCAGGTGACTACCTCATGAAGCTGGTTGTTAGAATGCCAAGAGTGTACAAAGCTGTCATCAAGGCAAAGGATGGCTACTTTGAAGAATCTCAAATCTCAAATATATTTTGATTTGTTTAACACCTTTTTGGTTACTACATGATTCCATATGTGTTATTTCATAGTTTTGATGTCTTCACTATTATTCTACAATGTAGAAAATAGTCCAAATAAAGAAAAACCCTTGAATAAGTAGATGTGTCCAAACTTTTGACTGGTACTGTATATATTTGCAGATATCCTTAGGATTGTATCACGTTCTAATTGACCTGTGTGAATAAGGTTATACAGCGGAGCGACGTGTCTCCCCCTTCCTCTCACTCTGTTTCGAGATGGCCCTCCGCTGAAACGTGAGAACCGTGTGTTTTCTAGACGGGTTATCAAAGAACGCTATGTTTTCCCTCTCTCTCACTAGAAAACGACAGACGGGACATCTGCTCTACCACATACACGCAGGTAAGCACACACACACACACACACACACACACACACACACACACACACACACACACACACACACACACACACACACACACACACACACACACACACACACACACACACACACACACACACACACACACACACACACACACTCTTCCCTAAAACATCCGTCTTTTCACCTTTTCTTGCCCTTTCCACATTTCGGCCAATGTCTAATTTCCTTTGTGAATTTCTGCCAATATCTCTCTTGGCAGGGTATTACAATTTGAGTCAATATCAGTGGCATTTTCTTGCTGACATGGGGGTAGTGTTTCTAACATCCTTGTTGGGGAGGGTGACAGGGAGTCAACAGAAAGGCTACGTCTGAGAGGGGATGGCAGCTTTTTGTGGCAGAATTGCATGGCTTGGCATTTCAGCACCGCATGCACATGTCCCCTGCATGGACCTGAGGTATAGACAGTTCTCAGAGGAACATGGGGAAAGAGAGGGAGGGGTGAGAGAGATTATAGTGGAGAGAAGAAAGAGAGAGCAGAGAGCCGAGAAAGAGAAAGAGGGAGAGAGAACCCATTGTCCTTTATGGTTGTGAGGTCTGGGGTCCGCTCACCAACCAAGAATTCACAGAATGGGACACAGCATGCAGAATTCTGCAAAAATATCCTCAGTGTACAACGTAAAATTCAGATAATGCATGCAGAGCAGAATTAGGCCAATACCCGCTAATTATCAAAACAAAAAGATAATTACTTGACACATTGGAAAGAATTAACAAAAAAACAGAGCAAACTATAATGTTATTTGGCCCTAAACAGAGAGTACACAATGGCAGAATACCTGACCACTGTGACTGACCCAAACTTAAGGAAAGCTTTGACTATGTACAGACTCAGTGAGCATAGCCTTGCTATTGAGAAAGGCCGCCGTAGGCAGACCTGGCTCTCAAGGGAAGTGCTCACTGCCCACAAAATGAGGTGGAAAGTGAGCTGCACTTCCTAACCTCCTGCCCAATGTATGACCATATTAGAGACACATTTCCCTCAGACTACACAGATCCACAAAGAATTCAAAAACAAACCCACATTTTGATAAACTCCCATATCTACTGGGTGAAATGTTAAATAGTTCAATTAAGGCTCAATATTTACATTGTTTAAATAACACAGTGTGTCAATCACAGCAGGAAGATTTGTGACCTGTTGCCACAAGAAAAGGGCAACCAGTGAAGGACAAACACCATTATAAATACAACCCATATTTATGTTTATTTATTTTTCCTTTCGTACTTTAACCATTTGCAGCTCCTTACAACACTGTGTATATATATATATACATATAATATGACATTTGAAATGTCTTTATTCTTCTGGAACTTCTGTGTGTGTAATGTTTACTGTTGATTTTTGTTGTTTATTTCAATTTTGTTTATGATCTACTTCACATGCTTTGCCAATGGTAACATGCCAATAAAGCCCTTAAATTGAATTGAGAGAGGGGGTGGGGGGGGGGCGGGGTGCATTCATCAGGAGGGCGGGGCTCTGAACTCCGAGTGGGGGCTGGTCGGGAGGACGCCTTGATGGTCTTTGATTGACAGGATTGGGTGATTACCACAGGGCCGTGAATAATTCATGTCTCTCTCTTGCTCTCTCTCTAAGACACTAATGGGATATCAGACATTTAAATCAAAGAGAGGGAAGGTAAAATGCATCTGAAATAAATAGAGAGAACTGGTGAAGCTAGGCGGTGAGAGAGCGAGAGAGACTGTACTCTCATCCTGGAATATACAAGGTCTGAGGTCCTCTGCCTTTGGTCTAAAGAGTAGGAACCCAGAATTCATCAAAGAAATTGGAAATACAGACATTGTCATCCTACAAGAAACATGCTATAGAGGAGACGAACCCACTAGGTTGCCTGCCCTCTAGGTTACAGAGAGCTGGTAATCCCATCCACCAAACTACCAGGTGTGAAACAGGGAAGAGTTTTTTGGGTATAGAGCAGACCTAACCCACTCTTAAATTAGTCAAAACAACAAATGAATAAGGATGTCCATATTCATTTCCAACCAGATGTAAAATGTCTCAACAGAGAAATATTTCCTTATGTGTGCCACCAATGTGTGCTACCTATATCCTCCCAATAGAATCCCCATACTTTAACGATGACAGCTTCTCCATCCTAGATGGGGAGATCAAACATTTCCAGGCCCAGGGACATGTACTACAGTAGTCTGTGGCGACCTAAAAGTCAGAACTGGACAAGAACCTGACACTCTCAGCACACAGGGAGACAAACACCTACTTGGAGGTGACAGTATTCCCCCCCAAATACGCCCCCCTAGACACAACTATGACAAAACAACCAACAAAAACGGGGGTCACAACTCCTGCAGCTCTGTCGCATGCTGGGTCTGTACATGGTCAACGGTAAGCTTTGAGGAGACTGGTAGGTACACCTACAGCTCATCCCTTGGCAGTTGTACTTTATCTCTGACCTCAACCCAGACTATCAGAGCATTCACAGTCAGCCCACTGACAATCCTATCTGATCACTGCAAAATCACAGTCTTCTTCAAAGGAGCAATACTCAATCATGAGGCATCAAAGCCAAAGGAACAACACAATATGAAGAAATGCTATAGATGGAAGGAAATGAAATGTCTCTATTACTTTGAAACTTTTGTGAGTGTAATGTTTAGCTGTTTATTGTTGATTGTTTCTTTCACTTTTGTTCATGCTCTATTTCACTTGCTTTGGCAATGTAAACATATGTTTCCCATGCCAATAAATCCCTTTGAATTGAATTGAGAGAGACTGCAGATGAATGTAAAAGCTATGCTGCAACAGCACTCCACCCTCCTAAGTCGGGGGCTCTGTCCTAAAGCCCTGCGAAGCACAGCATAGTTATCTGAAAAGCCCAAATATTTGCTCAGCAGGGCCTGCGAGCACATTACATATTACCTCCATTGTCAGGGGGAGATTTCAGGAAGCACCAACACATAAACAATGCACTCTCTCTCTCTCTCTCACACACACACACACACACACACACACACACACACACACACACACACACACACACACACACACACACACACACACACACACACACACACACACATACACTTGCGCACTTGCACGCCTATACACACACAGACACACACACACACAGTGTTCTCATTGGCCGGTTGTTCCCAAATCCGGTCCTCTGGTACCCCCAACAGTACACATGTGTATTGTCATCCAGGACAAGCACACCTGATTCAACTTGTCAGCTAATCATAAGGCCCTCAATTAGTTGAATCAGGTGTTTTTTTTCTTTGTCAGGGGCTACAACATAACTGTGTCCTGTTGGGGGTACTCGAGGACTAAAGTTGGGAACCACTGTCCTAGGCAACTATGAGGTACACCATGCTGAGGCAGAGAACAGGGAAGGCACACACAAGTCTTCCATGATCACATCTATATATAGACAAGTAATTCCCCTGCAACGTCCTCTGGAATTTCCCTTCCACCTAAGTCTTGAGAGAGACATGGGGAACTGTCTGTATCGTTGCCGTGATGGATGACTGCTTCCCTCTTGTTTCTCCACTAGAAGCAATCCTACTGTAATTCTAGATTTGTAGGATGGTGAATTATGTGGGTGTGTGACTATCCTTAGTAATTACGAAATCACATTTTGATATAGCAAATGTAGGTCACAATGTTAGGACTCTTCCTTTACACAGAAAGGGATATACACCTTTTCTGTATGTTCTTATCCTAGAAATGTCTCCTTACTGTAAATTCCCTTGGTTCATTCATCTGTGTGACGCAAATGTCGTTGGTTAATCCCGAGTGAGATTCCCAGATACAGTCCGTTACTGTGAAGTGCCTTCTTTAAGAAATACATGAAGTATACCTGTGAGGACGTAAAAATAACTCCTCTCTTGTGTGTGACATGCTAAATACACCTCTGTCTGTCTGTCTGTCTGTCTGTCTGTCTGTCTGTCTGTCTGTCTGTCTGTCTGTCTGTCTGTCTGTCTGAGAAATTCCCTGTTTGCCCATGCTTCAATCTCCCTCACTTAAATATGCTTATGAGAAATGCATCTTTCTCTGAGGTACAGTCGGTACTGTACAGTCTCCTCCCTCAGCGCTAGTAGATCCTGTTAGTGAGATGTCTCTCCTCCTAGAGCTATTAGCTTTGTGTGTGTGCGTGTGCGTGTGCGTGTGCGTGTGCGTGTGTGTGTGTGTGTGTGTGTGTGTGTGTGTGTGTGTGTGTTCGTGCGTGCGTGCGTGCGTGCGTGCGTGCGTGCATGCATGCGTGTGCATGTGGTGGGTGATTGAATATATAGAGGTGTGTGGTCTGTAATAGATTGTGTTCAGTGCTGTGTGTAGAGGTGTAGTCTCATTTATGTTGGCAGGTTATTAGGTTTCTCTATTAGGTGATTTCACGGGAAATGGAGAAGGAGAGCAGTAATTTCACCTGGCAGTTTCGTGATGAACGATCTTAGCTAACAAGGGTTTCTAGGGCAGAAGTAAACCACGACGGGCCTCCCGAGTGGCGCAGCGATCTAAGGCACTGCATTTGATCCCGGGTTCGATCCCGGGCTGTGCCGCAGCTGGCCGCGACCGGAAAACCGTACGAGGCGGCACACAATTGGCCCAGTGTCATCTGGGTTAGGGGAGGGTTTGGCGAGCCGGGATGTCCTTGTCCCATCGTGCTCTTGCGACTACTGCGGCGGCCGGGTGCATGCACGTTCGCCAATTGTACGGTGTGTCCTCCGACACATTGGTGCGGCTGGCTTCCAGGTTAAGCGAGCAGTGTGTCAAGAAGTAGTGCGGCTTGGCAAGGTCGTGTTTTGGAGGACGCACGGCTCTCGACCTTCGCCTGTCCCGAGTCCGTACGGGAGTTGCAGCGATGGGACAAGACTGTAACTACCAATTGCATATCATGAAATTGGGGAGAAAAAGGGAGATAAAAAAATTGTAAACCACGATACATATTCCCCATCCCCAATATGCTTTTATAATAAAAATAGATTGAACATAATGATCGAAACGTATTGGTGGGTTCACAGTATTTGTGGTTTTTATGATGCAATTGACATGCCATTTATTTTATTCTGTTACCTGTCACGTGACTCAGCTTTAATATTCTTGCAGATAAGTGTTTTGTGTGTGGGACACCAGGTGATATTTGACTCTGGGTGTTCAGGAATGTCCAAGCCCCGGGGGTGATGAAGGCGATGGATGAGGCGTGGGGTGGTGGGGAGGGGGGTTAGGTGTGTTAAACTCCTCATTGCCCTGGCTAATTGACCTTAACCTTGTCTAGTGGAATGTCTCCTGGGCTCACAGGAAGGAAGGAAGGAAGGGCCTGGGGCATTACCCATGCTGCACTGTGTGTGAAGGTACAGCATGGAGCTGGCAGTGGTGGCGGTGACCTAACGAGTGACCCTCGCTACAGCAATTATATTACCCCTCTTTTTCATCTATATCCTTGACAGAAAGTCTTCATCAGCTATTCACACTCTTGTGTGAGCTACTATGTTACTGTAGAATACGACCTCCTTGTCCTTGACTCAGTGAGTTTGCCATTGAAGCTCAATGACAGTAGAAAACCAAACGCCTGTTGTTCTTCCCACAGAGCACCTGCGTTTTTCCGCATGCCTTTTGATTCAAAGTGGTTCACAGAGGAGTAGGACGGTGGATGTGGCCTCATCCGTCTACTCTCTCTCTCTCTCTCTCTCTCTCTCTCTCTCTCTCTCTCTCTCTCTCTCTCTCTTTCTCTCTCTCTCTCTCTCTCTCTCTCTCTCTCTCTCTCTGCATGCTGGGAGAGTTGGCGCATGCTGGAAATTGTATCTGTTTGTTTTCTTTTCTTGGTGGTTTTCCTTTTTCTATGCATGATTGATTTTTTTTATTTTTGTGGTAGAATTAAGGTATATTGTATTTCTTATTGGAATTGCCCTGGTTTTTGTTGGGCAAGGCAACCCAGGTGTGTTACTGAAGCTGTTGTCACAGTGGAGGAGTTCCTGGTCGCTGTAGGAGAGAAGGTAGGATATGAAAATGTTGCTTATGCGTCACAGATGAATAAATCGGGGGTGTTTTTTCTTAAAGAAGAGCTTCTTGTCGATTGGATGGTTGAGCACGGCGTAGTTCTTAAAGGTACATTTATTCAAGTTACGGCACTTTTTTCACCATCGGCAAGGGTAACAATTTTGAATGTACCGCATCCCCCCCCCCCCCCCCCAAAAAAAAGCTATTGGAGCACGAGTTATTGCGGTTTGGGAAGTTTGCAAGTTCACCCGGCTCTGAAACAAGTTATGTCGTTTCGGTGACAGGTGTTTATTTATTTGGACTCACCGGAGCAGACTTTGGAGTTGTCGTTTAAAGTCAAGTATGACAACAGGCTGTATATTGCTTATGCTGGTACGAGTAGTCAACGGTGCTTTGAGTGTGGGGATGTCGGCCACAAGCGACATGCTTGCCCGAAAAGGGAGAAGGCGGAGGGTGAGACGGTGGTCCACGTAACGCCTGGGCCCACTGAGGTGGACTGACAGTGGTAGAGCAGCCACAAGCACCTGCTGCTGAGGAACAAGTTGTTTGTGTTGATGATACTGAGTTGCAGATTGTACCAGAGGGCGTCTGATGGACAGCAGGAAAATATGGTTGTAGGAGGTAAGGATGGATCTGGGGAGCCATTTCCCCAGAATGGTGAGGTGATGCCCGGTACAAATGATGGGGTACAGGAGGGGGTGCAGGTGGAGCTAGTCTCCCAGATAGTGGAGGTGATGCCCGGTACGAGTAATGGGGTACATGAGGGGGTTCAGGTGGATCTAGTCTCCCAGGTAGTGGAGGTGATGCCCGGTACAAGTGATGGGGTACAGGAGGGGGTGCAGGTGGAGCTAGTCTCCCAGGTAGTGGAGGTGATGCCCGGTATGAGTGATGGGGTGCAAGTGGGGAGTGTTGAGAGGGATGTGGCAGAGGGGAGTCAGGGGTCTGTGACCTCAGTTGAGCAGGATCAGGAGAAGGATATGGACATATCTGATATCCCTGTTGATATGATAGCTGGAGACAACTCAATTTACAATCTAGATGGACCAGACTTTTAGGAAATCTGTTAAATTGGCAGATTTCTTGGATGTTGATAAGTTTGTGAGATCAGATGTGGTGTTACAGAAGACGGTGGGGTTAGACCAGTTGAGTGTGAAGAAGCATTTCCGCTTGAGGAAACGGTTGTCACGGCACCAAAAGTTAGTGGGGAAACCTGGTAAGGTTAAGAGAAAATGAAATGAAAACAACGATGATTATTATGCCTCATAGGGCGCTTCTTTCTCTTTGTCTGGTTTCTCTGTGGTTTCTTCTGGTTTTCCTTTCTCTTTTTATAGGGAGGTACTAAGGGGAGATTCTCTCAAACTTAATGGGGTAAGGGACAGGAATATGGTTTTAGAAGTAATATAACAGAAAAGGCTTAAAACAGAAAAGTCTTTCTGCAGGAGATACGTAGTGATGAGGCTAATGAGGTTGACTGGGGTATGTGGTGGGAGGGGCAGTATATACTCAGTCATGGTACCAATGGCAATGCTGGGGTGGGAATTTTGTTTTCCTCAGGGGGCTTAGGGGTGACTGTTTAATCAGCTAATGTTTTTTATTTTTTTGTAAAAATAAAAATAAAGAAATGTATGCTCCTAATGAGGGTACAGAGCGTATTGCTGTATTTGATCAAATAAAGGAAACCTCAAGACAGTGTGACCAAGAGGGGCGCATGGTTTTAGGGGGGGTACTGGAACTGTACAGTGGATTTTACTGTTGATCGCACTGCTGAGGAACCTCACCTGCGGTCAGAAATGTGTCTGTCTTGTCTATTAACTGAGTTTGAGCTTTCTGATGTGTGGAGAGTAAGGAATGCAAAAGTTAGGCAGTAGACATGGCGAAAAGTCAATGAAGGTTGTGTCAGTGCAGCAAGGTTAGACAGCTTGTATGTATCTGATCACTACTGTAGTAGGGTTGGAAGGTTAGACAGCTTGTATGTATCTGAGCACTACTGTAGTAGGGTTGGAAGGTTAGACAGCTTGTATGTATCTGATCACTACGGTAGTAGGGTTGGAAGGTTAGACAGCTTGTATGTATCTGATCACTACTGCAGTAGGGTTGGAAGGTTAGACAGCTTGTATGTATCTGATCACTACTGTAGTAGGGTTGGAAGTGTCACGTTCTGACCTTAGTTCTTTTGCTATGTCGTTGTTTTAGTATGGTCAGGGCGTGAGTTGGGTGGGTTGTCTATGTTCCTTTTTACATGTGGTGTTTTTGTGTTTGGCCTGGTATGGTTCTCAATCAGAGGCAGGTGTCGTTAGTTGTCTCTGATTGAGAATCATACTTAGGTAGCCTTTTCCCACCTGTGTGTTGTGGGTGATTGTTTTCTGTCTATGTGTATGTCACCAGACAGGACTGTTTCCGTTCGTGGCATTCTCTTTGTTATTTTTGTTTTAGTGTTCTGAGTGTAATAAATATCACCATGAACATGTACCACGCTGCGCATTGGTCCTCACCTTCTTCCACCACCGACGAGCGTTTCAGGAAGGTTAGACCGGTTGTATGTATCTGATCACTACTGTGGTAGGGTTGGAAGGTTAGACAGGTTGTATGTATCTGAGCACTACTGTAGTAGGGTTGGAAGGTTAGACAGGTTGTATGTATCTGATCACTACTGTAGTAGGGTTGGAAGGTTAGACAGGTTGTATGTATCTGAGCACTACTGTAGTAGGGTTGGAAGGTTAGACAGGTTGTATGTATCTGAGCACTACTGTAGTAGGGTTGGAAGGTTAGACAGGTTGTATGTATCTGAGCACTACTGTAGTAGGGTTGGAAGGTTAGACAGGTTGTATGTATCTGAGCACTACTGTAGTAGGGTTGGAAGGTTAGACAGGTTGTATGTATCTGAGCACTACTGTAGTAGGGTTGGAAAGTTAGACAGGTTGTATGTATCTGATCACTACTGTAGTAGGGTTGGAAGGTTAGACAGGTTGTATGTATCTGATCACTACTGTAGTAGGGTTGGAAGGTTAGACAGGTTGTATGTATCTGATCACTACTGTAGTAGGGTTGGAAGGTGTGATATTACTCCTGTGGGTTTCTCTGATCACCATATTGTGACTGTTGATATTCACTTGTCCTGTCCACGAAGGTCATCCCCTTATTGGTATTTTAATGTTGAGTTACGTGTTTGACGCCATGTTTTGTGAATAGGTTTTGCTGTTTTGGGAAAAATGGAGGGTTGTTAAATGGAATTCTGAGTCCTTGGGACAATGGTGAGAGGTTGGGAAGGCCCAAATACGTGTGTTCATCACCAGTATACTGCTCTGTCTAGTACTGAAGTTAAAGAGACTATCAGGGCCCTTGAACAAGACATCAAATCTATTGAATTGAGGTTGCTCACTCAGAATGACCCCGGACTAGTCATGAACTTACAGGACAAGAGACATGAACTGAGGTCGTTTTTTTACATGAAAGAGTGAAGGGTGCCTTGATTAGGTCTCGTTTTGCTACCCTCCACGCTGTGGATTTCTACTCTGCCCTCTATAAGGCGGAGGATTGTGATCCTCTGTGTGCTGAACAGTTGCTACGTGGACTTCTTCAATTGGGCCCCGAGCAGAGAGCTGCTTTGGCATTACTCTGCAGGAGCTGTCCACAGCAGTTATGCAGCTCTCATCAGGAGCCCCTGGCGTCAGTGGTTTACCATCTGAGTTCTATAAGCACTTTTGGGGGTTTATTGGGGGGGACTTTTGTGAAGTGGTGTGTGAATCTTTTCATGAGGGTTCTCTTCTTGTATCCTGTCAACGTGCTGTGCTTTCATTGTTTCCAAAAAAAGGGGGATTGGGCTCTTTTGAAAAACTGGTGACCTGTAGCATTGCTGTGTGCAGAATATAAAATGGTATCTAAGTGTCTCTCAAACAGGTATAAAGAGTATCTGGGTCTGTTGGTCCACAAGAACCAGTCGTACTGTATACCTGAGCTCTCTATTGTTGATCACTTGTTTCTAATAAGAGATGTTTTAGACATTTGTAAACTGTCTGATGTGAATGTGGGTTTGCTTTCTTTGGATCAGGAGAAGGCTTTAGGCTGTGTGGACCACCAGTACTTGTTCAAAACAATGAAAGCCTTTGGGTTTGAGGATGTTTTTTTTGGCTTGGAAGAGTTTACTGTATGCTGGGGGGCTCATGTATGGTGAAGGTGGGGGTTGGTTTGAGCTGCCCCATCCCAGTACAAAGGGATATTAGGCAGCAATGCTCAATTTCGGGATAGTTATATTGTCTGGTAATTGAACCAATGCTTTGTTTTTTAAGAGCGAGGCTTACTGGTTTCTCTGTGCCAGGGGTTATGAAGGGACCTACGATAGCACTGTCTGCGTATGCAGATGACCTGTCAGCTTTTGTTACAGGGGCTGAGGATGTTATGGTTCTCTCACGCTTAAAGGTGTATGAGGTGGCCTCCTCAGCTAGTGTCAATTGGGAAAAGAGTGAATCACTGTGAGCAGGTCAGCTTCAGACGGGGTCCACTCCATGGTTACCAGGGGCTTCAGTGGGGCAGAGATGGGATGAAGACATTGTTTTTTTTTATAGGCTCCGATGTCTTTCAAAAAAAGAACTGGGAGGGTGTATTGGAGAAGGTGTGTGCCAGATTGTCGAGGTGGAAATGGGAGCAACCCCAGCTGTCTTATAGGGGAAAGGTGCTGGTAGCCAATAACCTAGCCGCCTCTACCCTGTGGTCTGATAGAAGAGCTTCAGAAGCATGTTCTACAGTGGCGGTTCTAGCTGGGTGGATACAGCCGGCACATTGATGAGGAGAGCGGGCTGTTTGGCCTTAGACAAGCACCTTTTCCTCTTAAAGCTAGAGGGGGATGATTTGTCTGGCCTGACTCCATTCTATGAGTCTGTTATGCAGGCTTGGAGAGTTTTTGACATGTCCCATAAAGCCCGGCACGCCACCAGGGATGTGGCTTTTTGAAGAGCCTCTGTTTTATAACACTGACATCCAGCCCCGTGCTGTGGATTCAGCCAGCCTACTTTCATGCCTGTTAGGTGTGGGGTGTACCAAGCTGGGTTATCTGATGCGGAGCAGGAGCAGATCGTTGGAGGCGCTGGGAGAGAGACCGGGGATCCAATCATCTCGCCTACTGAGGAAGGTTGTAGCTGAGGTCTGTGTTTCCTTGCCAGTACTTCATCTGCATTAGGTGACTGACAATTCTGATCGGTGGACGGAGGGTCTGGATTGTGTGTTTCCTGCACTGAATGTTAGTGCTGCGGCGGGGGGCATCCGGGGAGGATGCTGCTTTCCTTCGATACCTCGGAGTTTGGGGAGTACACGGCGGTGGGAAAGAAGGCCATGTACATTATATGTGTTATAGTGTCCTGGGCTTCTTCACTGGAAGGGGTTAAATTGACGAGGTGGGCGGGTGTGTTTGGTCCAGGTGCCTCCCCAAAAGGCTGTTTGCGATCATTATACAAACTGCCTATTGAAAAGAGGACAGCTGACCTCCAATGGAGGATAATACATGGAGCTATAGCCACCAATATGCATCTGGCACACCTGGATCCTACAATTGGGGAAGGGTGTCCATTCTGTGCTGAGTCTGAAACTCTGGCACATCTGTTCTTACAGTGTCGCAGGTTGGTCGGGATGATTGACCTGAACACTAGCTGGTTCTCAGCTCTGGGAGAGGTTTTCTCTTCCCAACTGTTTATATTTGGGCCAACGTACAGGTTTAGTCGAAGGGGGGTAAGTTATCTTACTTAACTTTGTGTCAGGTGCAGCTAAATTAGCAATTTGGAAGACCCGAAAGAACAGTATTTGGGGACAGGGGTCTGTGGACGTGGTGGGCATGCTGGAGGGGATGTTGGCAACCAGACTGAGGGTTGAGTTTACCTATTACCAACTGGTTAATAACATTGGGCTGTTTATCAGTATGGGGTATTCAGAGTTTGAGTGTTTATTGTGTTGTGGGTTCCCAGACCCAATAAAGGTCTCTCTCTCTCTCTCTGTCTCTCTCTCTCTCTCTCTCTCTCTCTCTCTCTCTCTCTCTCTCTCTCTAGTGAGGGAGATCACAGTGTGAAGGAGAGGAGAGAAGCTTTTATAAGAACAGAGGCTCTGATACAAAGCTCTCACACGCATGCACGCACACCAGGACAACAACAACAACACAGGACATTGTGCCCCGTGCGTCATCAGTGTGTCTCTGAGCAGAGGGCCTTGTCCGTTGTTCTCTGAGCCAGACTGCCTCCTGGGTTGGCTCCTGGCTGGCCTGCTACATGAGGTAGACTCCTGGAAGGTCCTCTCTCCTATTGACCAAAAGAGCATCACTCCTCCAAGCTGTAACTCACACAGAGCCACCCCGGGATGGATGCGGGGAGAGGCCTGGCCACGGGCTGATAAGAAAGCTTGTTACATAGTGTGCGTGCGTGCGTGACTCATGTGCATCTCAATCTGAGAGAGAGTGTGCGTGAGTCCCCCCCCCCCCCCCCCCCTTCCATATTCATGTTCCATAATGAGGGACGGTGTATATCCAGAAAAATAAGTACTCCAGCGAACTAGAGCGAGAGGCAGTGCAAGTTGAATGTGTTATCAGTTTTTACACATCGAGACACAGTCAGAGTGGAGCAGAGAGGAACGGGGAGACACAGGCGCTGCTTTCCCTCCTTAGAGGAGTGGGAGATCACCCACTACCCAGAGTCCCCCAGAATAATAATATGATGAATCTGATAACGCACGAGAGGATGGAAGGCTTTCATTTCAGCACAGACGTGGCGGGGTGTTCATCATCCAGATACCGATATGCCTCCTCTCTCTATTCAGCCATCTGTGGAGGAGGCTGACGGAGGGATAGAATTGTGTCTCGAATGCCACCCTGTTCCCTATATATGGGCCCTGGTCAAACGTAGTGCACTAAGGAATAGGGTGCCATTTGAGATGCACACAGTGCTTTGTGAGGGGTTGCCGTGATACTATAGTGATAAGCTCCAGTTTAGAATCCTACTGGTTCGTATCTACAGTATAATTGCTGACTGCGGCACTCTGAATTCGATAAGGCACCGTTCATTCAGTACTTCAGTACTCGTGTGTGTATGTGTGTGTGTAACCGTGCACGCTCCGTGTGTGTATGCGCATATGCATGTGTGTGTGTGTAACCGTGCACGCCCCGTGTGTGTATGCGCATATGCATGTGTGTGTAACCGTGTACGCCCCATGTGTGTATGCGCATATGTATGTGTGTGTGTGTAACCGTGCACGCCCCGTGTGTGTATGCGCATATGTGTGTGTGTGTGTAACCGTGCACGCCCCGTGTGTGTATGCGCATATGTGTGTGTGTGTGTGTGTAACCGTGCACGCCCCGTGTGTGTATGCGCATATGTGTGTGTGTGTGTGTGTAACCGTGCACGCCCCGTGTGTGTATGCGCATATGTATGTGTGTGTGTGTAACCATGCACGCCCCGTGTGTGTATGCGCATATGTGTGTGTGTGTGTAACCGTGCACGCCCCGTGTGTGTATGCGCATATGTGTGTGTGTGTGTGTGTAACCGTGCACGCCCCGTGTGTGTATGCGCATATGCATGTGTGTGTGTGTGTAACCGTGCACGCCCCGTGTGTGTATGCGCATATGCATGTGTTTGTGCTGCTGGTGTTGATATACGTGCTTAGAGCATTCACGGTTCGTGCGGGAGGCCACGGTTGTGTCTGTGTTCAGCGGGTTTCTGACGAGAGGCCGTGGCCCTACCACGCTCTGCCCCGTGGAGGAGGGTTGCTCCGAGGTTGGAGGTCGGAGGTCAGAGCCAATAGCGCTTCAGTACAGGATTTTCCCGGCTGGAGAGATGTGCGGAGTAGAATGAGGAATAGAAGAGTGGAACTCTGGAGACATTAAATAGTGTTGTTGGGATTAGTTTGGAATCATGTAGAAATGTGTGAGAGTTATTATGTGTGTGGTAAAGAGTGTTAGTGTGTATTATCTGCATAGTGTGTACATCCTGTAATCTACAGGGCTTTCGGAAAGTATTCAGACCCCTTGACTTTTTCCACATTTTGCTATGTTTGCTACTATTAAATAGTTTTTTTCTCTCATCAATCTACACACAATACCTCATAATGACAAAGTAAACAGTTTTTTAAGACTTTTTTGCAGAGTAAAAACTGAAATATGACATTTACATAAGAATGCAGACCCTTTACTCAGGACTTTGTTGAAGCACCTTTGGCAGCGATTACAGCCTTGTTTCTTCTTGGGTATGACTCTACAAGCTTGGCACCTGTATTTGGGGAGTTTCTCCCATTCTTCTCTGCAGATCCTCTCAAGCTCTGTAAGGTTGGATGGTGAGCATCGCTGCACAGCTATTTTCAGGTCTCCCCAGAGATGTTCTATCGGGTTCAAGTCCGGGCTCTGGCTGGGCCACTCGACATTCAGAGACTTGTCCCGAAGCCACTCCTGCGTTGTCTTGGCTCTGTGCTTAGGATTGTTGCCCTGTTGGAAGGTGAACCTTCGCCCCAGTCTGAGGTCCTGAGTGCACTGGAGCAGGTTTTCATCAAGGATCTCTCTGTACTTTTCTCTGTTCATCTTTCCCCTCGATCCTGACTAGTCTCCCAGTCCCTGCCACTGAAAAACATCCTCACAGCATGATGCTGCCACCACCATGCTTTACTGCAGGGATGGTATTGGCCAGGTGAGGAGTGGTGCCTGGTTTCCTCCAGACGTGACACTTGGCATTCAGGCCAAAGAGTTGTTCCTGTCACGGAGCTCTACGGACAATTCCTTCCACCCCATGGCTTGGTTTTTGCTCTGACATGCACTGTCAACTGTGGGACCTTAAATAGACAGGTGTGTGCCTTTCCAAATCATGGCCAATCAATTGAATTTACCACAGGTGGACTCCAATCAAGTTGTAGAAACATCTCAAAGATGATCAATGGAAACAGGATGCACCTGAGCTCAATTTTGAGTCTCATAGCAAAGGGTCTGAATACTTATGTAAATAATGTATTTATTTTTAAATGTGCACAAATTAAAAAAGAGAAACTGTTTTCGCTTTGTCATTATGGGTAGTGTGTGGACACTTTGTGTGTGTGTGTGTGTGGAATGCTGAAGAGGGGAGCATTTGTTTATGTTCCTGGAAGATGACAAAAGCCCTCCCCCCCACCTCCCTCCCGGTCCCAACCGGCCCCTCTCTTTCCCCCTCAGCTGGGGCCTCTATTTAACTTTTCTCCTCCCGCTCTGTTTACTCTAAAGGGGCACCATTGATTTACATCCACCACTGTGCACAGAGCTGAGAACTCTACCACCCAACCATACTTCATATGAGAATGAGGACCTAGGCTATATGGGGACATTGCCCATCCCAAAGTTTGCGATGATGTTCATAAAATCTTGATCACCCTCACCTTTTGAAAGTGTTCTCTTCTCTTGTTCTGTTTAACTCAACAGATGTAGGATCTTAATTTGACCACCCTGTTGCAGGAGAGCTTTCTCGCAGTGTAGGACATATTAAACGTGTAGCGTGTTTGACGTTTGAAAAGGCTTCTTAAGCTTGTAATTTTCACTTTGAAATTTCAGGCTTGATTTTCCCTTACAAAGAATCGATCAACCCCTACAGAAATGTCCACCAATGATAATCAACATGATCATTCACATTTCCTGTTGCTGCAGGATTATTTTCCTGCTGTAGAAAACTGGCAAAAATTAAGATTCTACATCTGTAAATGTGTCCGGATCGAGCCTGACATTAATAAAATATTGGACCACCTGGCAGATCTTTTAGCATATACTGTTCCTCAGTCACAGACCCAGCTAGACTGTCCTTATAAATACCTATTTTATAAATAGACGACTGAGATTCTACATTGAGCTTAAACATGGTGGCGATGTGAAACAGTTAGCAGACAGTGGGCTCTGCTATGTACAGAGAGACATTTTGTTTGTGGGAATTGTTGGGCTTTTGCTTGGTGTGTTTGACAGTCTCCGTGTGTCTCAGGGTGTGTGTGTTTTGAGAGGGGGGGGGGGGGTTCGTGTGTGTGTTCGTGTGTGCTCTGCCCGTGTCAGCGTCTTTACAGTCCTGGGGCTCTGCTTGGTGACAACTTTAAACGGTTGGACGATCGATGTGAAAACAGAAAAACTCCTGGTCTTGGTATGTGGTTAGTGTGATTTTCAAAAACCCATATAAATGTACACACACAGTAAGAGACACACATTTTCACATGCACACACAGCTGTCCAAGCATATACTGCGTAAAGTCAGTCTGTGTGTACGTGTGTGTGTGTGTTTGTGTGTTTGTGAGTGGCTCACGCAGAGCTGCTCAATATGTGTGAGACGGAAAGAGAGAAAGCTCATCTTTCTGTAATTATGGCTGTGGATTGAGGTTTAAGTGTGTATAGTGGATTTCTACTGCTGCATCACTGAGGGTTAATGAGCGCAGAGAGATACTGTACTGGCTCTGTTGAAGGCCATGCATGCAGCACAAAGATAGCTTTACAGGAGCCCTAATACACACACACACACACACACACACGCAACCGCAATATTGGTATGATTACTTATAAAGCTGAGCAAACGTTCTCTCATTTGAAAACGTCTGTGTCAGGTTGTGGCCTCAGCAGTTTTGTGGTGTCAGCATAGCTGCTCATTATTCAGGAAGAACATTCACTAAGGTCTAATAGCGTACAAACATGGCCTGGCACACCTAACCGTACTGGGTTTCTATGAGGGAGGAGGAGTGAGCCTGCCTGCCTGGGGGTGGTTACCAATAGCACTTAATGGATTATTCAAACGGAGCTTCCATCGGGTGCTAAAATGTCTGTGGCCGTGAGGCATAGTTTCAGGTCGTTACATAGTTTACATCACATTACCACAGTACAGGCATCCTCTGACTGACGAGGAGATGCATCCACGTTAGGTGCAATCTGTAGAATCAAGCAACGGTCTTATGTAGGTAACCGTGCTATTAAAATAACATCCCAATAAAGGACATGTATTTACACTGTTGCAGAAAGTATACATTATTTTGTCTGTTACTGAGGAAATGGCAAGGTTGTTGTAGCAGTACATGTCTGTGAGGATATCGGTAGTGGCGCTTGTGTGATAGTACTCTGTTGTTTTGTACTCCTCTTGCGCACACTAGGCTGGCCAGGGAGAGGGGGGGGGGGGAGAGTGAGAAAGAAGAGAGCGACAGAGACCGTGAGAAAGAGAGTGAGAAAGAGACAGAGGGGGGGGGGGGGGGGGAAGAGTGCGAAAGAGAAAGACGGAGAGAGAGGGGAGGGAGAGTGAGAAAGAGAAGAGGGAGACAGAGACCGTGAGAAAGAGAGTGAGAAACAGACAGAGAGAGAGGCAGTGCTCTGACAGTTTTACTGACCACATTGAATTTGAGGAGCCAGGCAGAGACAGAAAAGGGCAAGAGGAATGAGCAGGGTGCCAGTCTTCATGACAAATCACTCAGTCCCCAATGGTGTCCTCGGGACACACAGCACTCCCATTGGTCCACACAAATAGAAGAAAGTCGCTCTTTCTCGCTCTAACCCTCTCTCATGTATCTCTTTCACTCTCCCTCTCTCTCTCTCTCTCTCTCTTTCTCGCTCTAACCCTCTCTCATGTACCTCTTTCACTCTCTCTCTCTCTCTCTTGCTCTCTCTCTCTCTCTCTTGCTCTCTCTCTTGCTCTCTCTCTCTTGCTCTCTCTCTCTTGCTCTCTCTCTTGCTCTCTCTCTTGCTCTCTCTCTCTTGCTCTCTCTCTCTCTCTCTCTTGTTCACTCTCTCTCTCGCGCTCTCTCTCTCTCTCTCACCCTCTCTCTCTCTCTCTCTCGCTCTCTCTCTCTCTTTTGCTCTCTCTCTCGCTCTCTCTCTTGCTCTCTCTCTTGCTCTCTCTCTTGCTCTCTCTCTCTTGCTCTCTCTCTCTCTTGCTCTCTCTCTCTCTTGCTCTCTCTCTCTCTTGCGCTCTCTCTCGTGTCTCTCTCTCACCCTCTCTCGTGTATCTCTCTCTCTCTCTCTCTCTATTAGGTCAGTGACAGAAGTGGCACAGTGAAAGAGAACGAGGAATCTGGCTCTAGGTGGTGTTTTAAAGAGCTGAAATGTAAATACAGAGTCCCTGGTCTGGCTAATCACTTGAAAGCATCTCACTAATGTGTCCTGGCCTGCATCATCTGCTCATCTGCTATCCCTTAGACCTGCAGACGTCCCTCACCAAGCATAGTACGGTGCCATGACTCGGCTCGTGTCCTGAACTTTCCAAACAATTAAGCAATAAGGCCTGAGGAGGTGTGGTATATGGCCAATATACCACGGCTAAGGGCTATCCTTACACGCGACACAATTTTTATTTTTTAAATTTATTTTACCTTTATTTAACCAGGTAGGCAAGTTGAGAACAAGTTCTCATTTACAATTGCGACCTGGCCAAGATAAAGCAAAGCAGTTCGACAGATAAAACGACACAGAGTTACACATGGAGTAAAAACAAACATACAGTCAATAATGCAGTATAAACAAGTCTATATACAATGTGAGCAAATGAGGTGAGAAGGGAGGTAAAGGCAAAAAAGGCCATGATGGCAAAGTAAATACAATGTAGCAAGTAAAATACTGGAATGGTAGTTTTGCAATGGAAGAATGTGCAAAGTAGAAATAAAAAAATAATGGGGTGCAAAGGAGCAAAATAAATAAATAAATAAAAATTAAATACAGTTGGGAAAGAGGTAGTTGTTTGGGCTAAATTATAGGTGGGCTATGTACAGGTGCAGTAATCTGTGAGCTGCTCTGACAGTTGGTGCTTAAAGCTAGTGAGGGAGATAAGTGTTTCCAGTTTCAGAGATTTTTGTAGTTCGTTCCAGTCATTGGCAGCAGAGAACTGGAAGGAGAGGCGGCCAAAGAAAGAATTGGTTTTGGGGGTGACTAGAGAGATATACCTGCTGGAGCGTGTGCTACAGGTGGGAGATGCTATGGTGACCAGCGAGCTGAGATAAGGGGGGACTTTACCTAGCAGGGTCTTGTAGATGACATGGAGCCAGTGGGTTTGGCGACGAGTATGAAGCGAGGGCCAGCCAACGAGAGCGTACAGGTCGCAATGGTGGGTAGTATATGGGGCTTTGGTGATAAAACGGATTGCACTGTGATAGACTGCATCCAATTTGTTGAGTAGGGTATTGGAGGCTATTTTGTAAATGACATCGCCAAAGTCGAGGATTGGTAGGATGGTCAGTTTTACAAGGGTATGTTTGGCAGCATGAGTGAAGGATGCTTTGTTTTGCGAAATAGGAAGCCAATTCTAGATTTAACTTTGGATTGGAGATGTTTGATATGGGTCTGGAAGGAGAGTTTACAGTCTAACCAGACACCTAAGTATTTGTAGTTGTCCACGTATTCTAAGTCAGAGCCGTCCAGAGTAGTGATGTTGGACAGGCGGGTAGGTGCAGGTAGCGATCGGTTGAAGAGCATGCATTTAGTTTTACTTGTATTTAAGAGCAATTGGAGGCCACGGAAGGAGAGTTGTATGGCATTGAAGCTTGCCTGGAGGGTTGTTAACACAGTGTCCAAAGAAGGGCCGGAAGTATACAGAATGGTGTCGTCTGCGTAGAGGTGGATCAGGGACTCACCAGCAGCAAGAGTGACCTCATTGATGTATACAGAGAAGAGAGTCGGTCCAAGAATTGAACCCTGTGGCACCCCCATAGAGACTGCCAGAGGTCCGGACAGCAGACCCTCCGATTTGACACACTGAACTCTATCAGAGAAGTAGTTGGTGAACCAGGCGAGGCAATCATTTGAGAAACCAAGGCTCACAATGCAGAGTGCCTGGACACACCCCGTAGCCGTGGTATATTGGCCATATATCACAAACCCCAGAGGTGCCGTATTGCTATTAGAAACAGTTTACCAACCTAATTAGAGCAGTAAAAAGAAATGTTTCATCATACCTGTCGTATATACAGTGGCGGATTTTGGCATAGGCGACATGGGAAGCCGCCCGGGGCGGCATCTTGCCGGGGGCGGCACAGGGCACCAGCACAAAATTTATATATTTTCCCCAAGGGAGCCATACAAGCTAGAACCGCCACTGCATATACAGTCTGATATACCACGGCTTTCAGCCAATCAGCATTCAGGGCTCGAACCACCTAGTTTATAACATACAATATAGCACAGGAGTTATGTAAAAATGCAAGACATTTTTATCTCAGTGGCTCTTGTTGTTTTTTTGTGTTTACTGTTGTCTTCCATTCTGGTACAACATGTCTGTATGGTTATCTGATTAGAATGCTCTAGGCTACTGCACACCAGTGAGTGCACATCAGCCAAGTTCACATTGACTCCTACTCTGTCTCTGTCTCTCTTTGTGTCTCTCTCTCTGTGTCTCTCTCTCTGTCTCTCTCTGTGTCTCTCTCTCTGTGTCTCTCTCTCTGTGTCTCTCTCTGTGTCTCTCTGTGTCTCCACTTTGACTCGCACTGGTCCCTTTCTCCATTATTGTGGTTGTGATTTGGAGTTGCCACGGTTCCCTGAGTCTGTTTTCATCTGCGTTATCAGTGGAGGGAAACACACACCCTTCCTCGGTTTAGATGGCCACAGCCTGAAACCAGCCAACAAACACCTCTGTTTTTCAGATGAGTTTTTCTTCAGTATGTGAGGACAAGCCTGAGAGAAAGGAGTTTAATTTCCTGGCATTGCGCTCAATTTCACTTTTAATTGAAGGAGGCCCATTGCCTGCATCCTGCTTTTGTGTGGGATCCGGTCCAGGCCCTTTTCATGTCCGTATACGATCCAATCTGGGACAGTCATCACAGTGGCTTGACTGACCCAGGGATAGACACAAGCAATAGGAGTGCTGATCTAGGATCAGTTTGACATTTTAGGTTGTAATGAATGGGATTACATAGACGGGGGCCGGCGGGGCTGATCTTAGATCAGCACTCCTACTCTGAGACCCTTTATGAATACGGGCCATGAAGACAGAGAGTGGCCAGACTGGACATGGAGCTCCACACTATATGTATGGGAAAGTTTACCCCAGACACCAATACAAATAAGTAGAATATACACTAGCCACTTATCACCATAGTATGACATGGAAGAAAACAATTGAAGAATTGCTCAGATGAGCTGTTCCATTGGTTGCACATATTGATTGATATCTGATTGTTGCAAGTTCGGCAGGGGAAATGTATTAATGCAGTCTTGATGGTCACATGCCTATTTCCAAAGCCTAATCATTGCATTGCTGCTTTATCACAGCCAATCAAACCATTAGAGTGTTCCTGCATAGTATAGTGGGCCTGTTCCTTATGCATGGGAAATAGAGAGGAGGGGGTAGTTAAAAAGTTAACCCCTGTCCAGGAGCCACTCACCCCACTGGTTGGTGTGAGGGGGATTTGGGCCCCCTAATCAAAGGGCTAGGCAGAGACCTCTTTTACGCTGCTGCTACTCTCTGTTTATTATCTATGCATAGTCACTTTCACTCTACCTACATGTATATTACCTCAATTACCTCAACTAACCGGTGCCCCTGCCCATTAACTGTATACCGGTACCCCTGTATATAACCTCGCTATCGTTATTTTACTGCTGCTGTTGAATTATTTGTTACTTTTATTTTCTATTTTCCATTTTTTACTTATCTATTTTTTAATGAACTCTTCATTATTTTTTTTATTTTTTATCTTAACTTTTTAAAGCATTTCTTGTAAGTAAGCATTTCACTGTTGTATTCGGCGCATGTGACAAATAACATTTGATTCGATTTGGCCCCCAGTTTATGTAGTGTGCAGTGTGCGGTCCCTGCCTGAGTTTTGCTTATGCAGGCGTTTTTCTCGGAGCAGGCCGTAGCCCTTTCCTGTCGTCAAAGGACCTAGTGGTCTCATGGGTAGAATGTTGTTCACATTCTTCAGAAGTTTATCATTAATAAACATTATTTCAAAAACTCAGCCGAAAACCCGTGTTTCTATGACAAACAGTTTTGTTATATTTCAGTCTTCTGTGATGTATATAACGTGTAATATTGTGATGAAAACACAAAATGGAATACATTTCAACTCTATATCTGACATGGTACAGGTGTCTTCTTTTTTTAAAGTCCATAAATATGTGTGTGCGGTGTATACTTCTGTTTCAAGGTAGATTTGTTTGACTACCAAGAAACACTCTGTGACCTTGATTTAGCCCACTGCAGTAAAAGGTTAAACAGAGGAGGGTTATGGGATTTGGGATCTCGTGGCCTTGAATCTATATCTCTCTCGCTCTCTCTCGCGCTCTCTCTCGCTCTTTTGCGCTCTCTTTCGCGCTCTCTCTCGCTCTCTCTCTGGCTCTCTTTCTCTCAATCACTCCCCCTTTCTCTATCGCTCTTTCCCCTCCTCTACAAATGTTGAAAAAATGAGCTTATTGTGACCCAGCTGCCACCCTTCGAAGGGGACTTTTAAGATCACCCCTCCTTTGGGGTTGAGAAATGATTTATATTTTCCATATTTACATACAAGAATTCCTCAATAAATGGGTGGAAATGAAACCTAAAGGTGGTAGGATCTGTGTCTTCCCTATTGGGAAGGAGGAGAGGGTGGAGGAAGAGGAGGAGTACACTCTTAGAAAAAAAAGGTGCTATCTAAAACCAAATAGGGTTCTCCTATGGGGAGAGCTATAGAACCCTTTTGGAACCCTTTTTTTTCTCAGAGTGTAGTGAGATAAGGAGTCGATCCATGCTGGTTTGTCTACCCTCATCTTCCCTGATATGGGAGAGCATAGCGATGGTACTTACAAGACCGAGAGCCAGGTTGAGATGAGCCCTTTCCCTCCCTCTCCACCTTGACCTACTTCAACACATATTGAGGACACTCTCAGGCATCAGTTCTGTATCTCAGCCCAGAGTGCCTGACCCTGCAGATATCCTGACACGGCAGTAACAACAGCAGCAGGCAGAACATAACATTGGTGCTTACAGACGTCTGTAAATCTATGCACGGATCCGTGTAAAGTCCTTGGGCTAAATTGTCTGTTTCATTTAAGTCCACCTTATTCATTACCTGCGATCATCGTAAGAAAGATTATCTCCCTCGCTTCTCCACATTGACCTCCCGACACGGCCACTTTATTTTGTTCTACAATGTTCTCTATTGTACAGTATAAGAGCATCAACGCAGTGAGTAAGAGAATGGTGAACTTACTAAATGACTAGAGTTTGACTGTGATATTAGGCTGCTTCTTGTGTACATATTTTCCGTCTGGATTTGAATGATTTGTGCATCAAGTGAATGTTTAGTTGGTGAGGTGGAGGGGTGGGAGACAGGTACTGGGGAGATAGTAGGACAGAGGAGGTATTAAATACATTTAGTTGGTGAGGTGGAGGGGTGGGAGACAGGTACTGGGGAGATAGTAGGACAGAGGAGGTATTAAATACATTTAGTTGGTGAGGTGGAGGGGTGGGAGACAGGTACTGGGGAGATAGTAGGACAGAGGAGGTATTAAATACATTTAGTTGGTGAGGTGGAGGGGTGGGAGACAGGTACTGGGGAGATAGTAGGACAGAGGAGGTATTAAATACATTTAGTTGGTGAGGTGGAGGGGTGGGAGACAGGTACTGGGGAGATAGTAGGACAGAGGAGGTATTAAATACATTTAGTTGGTGAGGTGGAGGGGTGGGAGACAGGTACTGGGGAGATAGTAGGACAGAGGAGGTATTAAATACATTTAGTTGGTGAGGTGGAGGGGTGGGAGACAGGTACTGGGGAGATAGTAGGACAGAGGAGGTATTAAATACATTTTTCTCTCTATTAAATCATTTCTGGGAAACAATTCATTACAGGGATTGTTTTAAATTAAAACTGTAAAAAAATAAGAAAAAAATAGCTTCTTAGAGAGAGGAGCAATTTCTCAAGTGGAATTTAGCTAAAACTGGCTGAGAGTGGTCTGAATGGGGAGGAGGAAACCTGAAAACGAGAGCCTCTTTACACTTTTCGTAAAAAAATACCACCGGCTACACATATTGCTCAAATGCAAACTTACATACTTGCTCCTTCACGACCACTACCGCCGACAATTGCCCCTCTTGAAGCAGGGCAGTGTAAACAGAGCTGTCTTGTTGAGCCAACACTCCTGCAGTATAAAGGCCAACAGCAGAGCAATCTTTTTGAAACAGCTGAAATGTATAGACATTTTCCAAATGTCTAGTTTTGTTTATGTGAATTCAACTTCAAATCAACAACAAATGTCACCATGTCATTGGATTTATGAAGGTTAAAAGTTGGGTGGGGAGAAGAAGCAGACATTTCCTTATGTTGATGAGTTTTTGCAAATCCAATCAGTTCTCCACGTTGACTAAATGTCATCAAATTGGAGTTTTTTTTGTTGAAATGACGCGGAAAAAACGTTGATTCGGACAGTTTTTGTTTCTCCCCCCAGTGGGTTATTTTATTGGGTTTTTACCTGAAATTGCAGTAACAGCTTGTAACATTCAGATGTTTTTTGCAGTAGCTACCAGCTGCACTGAGCCTCGTAAAACTACGGAAGCCCATGCCTACCACCAATGTAGATCATACTAATGGGACATGTTTTTTCACTTGTAACATTGTGTGGTGATTTCAGAGATGGCACTACCGGTGGTGGAGGAAAATAGTCTTCCTGGGGCTGTCACGTTCGTCGTAGTGAGAAGACCAAGGCGCAGCGTGAATTGAATACATGTTAAATTTTAATGAAGACGGACACTAAACAAACTACAAAAACAACCAAATGAACGTGAAGCTATACTACAAACGTGCAGACACAGGCAACTAGACATAGACAAAGACAATAACCAACGAAATACCCAAAGAAGATGGCTGCCTAAATATGGTTCCCAATCAGACAACGATAAACACCTGCCTCTAATTGAGAACCAATCTAGGCAACCATAGACATAAACACCTAGATGATAAACAACCCCATAAACCTACAAAACCCCTAGACAGTACAAAAACACATACATCACCCATGACACACCCTGACCTAACCAAAACAATTAAGAAAACAAAGAATACTCGGGTCAGGGCGTGACAGGGGTACAGAGTCTTTCCTGATCTGGTATTAGCCGAGGTTAATTCCTTAACCTAGGTGTAGGGTATGACATGGTAATAAATCAGATGTTAAACACCGTTTTATATGGGCTAAGATGGGACCAGATTATTTTTCTAATCAGGTCATATGGTTTTAAATCTCCTGGCACTAGGGAGGATGAAATCTTTAAAAACACTTTACACAGACAAAGACACAACAACTGCGATTAGGCAATAAAACTGACAGGGCTGAGCTCGCTATATGCAGGGTTGCATCGTGTAGGCCAGGGGTGTCAAACTCATTCCGTGGAGGGTCTAGTGTCTGCAGGTCTTTGTCATTGGTATCATTGGTTAATTCTAATATATTAAAATAGCATACATGTCTGAGAATTATTCAATGATATCAGGCCACACCCGGCCATGATTACAGACACCTGTGTGTCTTTTAACACGATATAAATGAGTCATCCCTCGGCGCCAGGTCCGTTGGAATGCACCCAAGTGTGAAATGAAATGCATTATGGGCCTGCCAGGCAGCTTGGTGCTGTGGGAGGAGTCCCTCTGGCAACACTCGGGGCAGACTTCCCTCTTTTTTTTCACTCCCTCTCTTTATACATCTTTTATTATATAGTTATATTGCACTTTTTCTTATTTCCAATCCAATCCCTCTCTGCTTTCTCTCTCTCTGGTATCTGTATCTCACTTTACTTTGATGAATTTGAAGAGAATTTGAAAGGTGACAGTCTCTCCATGACTGGGGATGCTTCACTGACCAAAATTAAAGTCTAAAATGAAACATTAGATAATAATGGACTTATCTATTTTTGTGATTCATCTCATAGGGTATATTTGTGCTAAATGTTTTAACTCCCTTGACAAGTTCTAAATATAAAGAGGTATAAACATCTAGCTTGTGTTACATAAGATGTGAACCCAGTCCCCTAGGACACCTAATGGTCATGAACTTTATTCCTCATTTTAAAAGAGCTGCTCCATTACATAATGACACCGTGATTTATTTCACCTTCTGATGATAGTGTCACCTCTACCCAAACAGGAAGTCTTGCTTTGTTTTTAAATGTCGCTGTGGTGAGGTCATTTCCTGTCTGTCCACCAGCCAGTCGGCCGGCCGGCGACATTCAAACCCACACTTGTTTTGTTTTAAAAGGAAGACAGGCAGAGAGAAAAAAGAAACTCAAATCCCAGATGTTTCCAAGAACGTGTAGCCAACAGGATCATGCGCCGCCCCTCTAACCCCTCCCCCTTCCCCAAAACCCCCATAACCCCCGAACGTCAGTTACCCTCTGATGACATCACAGTCAAGTGTAACTAATCAGAGGACAGACAGCAGCAGCCTGTGTGAGACAGACACAGTGGCGGCCACAGGCGGACTCTCGTGTCTATTTTAGTACATTAGAACACTAGAGGACACAAACAACAAGACGCTACTGTATGTGATGGACACACAGCCGAGAACCATGTTGCATATTCACTGCAGAAAACCTCTCTCTCTTTCTCTCTCAGCAATTTCTCTCTCCTCTCTCACTCCTCAATGTATCCCCCCTCCCCCCCCCTCTACCTTCTCCTCCTCCGGCTTCTCTCTCTCTCTCTCTGCCTTCCCGGCGTTTGATCATTTCTCTCTGCAGCTGCCCAGTCAGCTCAGAGAATGCGTACAGGGACAGCTGGGGTGCAGAGAAAGACAGAGTGAAAAAAAGTAAGAAATAGAGAGAGAGAGAGGGGAAGAGAGAAAGGAGAGAGAGAGACTGCAATTTCTCTCCCTCACAAATACCAAACCCACAACCAATATATTGTAGTGTTATTTCAAGAATATAACAAAAAATATAGATATATAATTATTTTTTTCAAACAAACATTTATTTGTGAACTATATGACAAACAGGAGGCAATGAGATCTCAGCTGAACGGGCTACATAGTTGGAACCCCCCTCCCCCCCACACCCAAAAACCCCCTAAAAATCCACTCAAAATCACTTTTCATTTATTTTTCTCTTCCTTTCCTTTCCTTTTTCAAAACGAGTATGTACAAATAAACGTTCACGTGTCTCTAGAAAGGAGAGAGCGCTACATACTTCAACAGCCAGCTCAGCGCTACTGTAGTCATTCAGCTTTATTCTCTACGTGAGGATAGAAAGAGTACAAATTATACCTCAATGTATTCTTTTCAAGTTACAATACGTGTGATTCTTTTAGTTGTTGTTTCGTTATCAGCCATTTGCATTCTTCTTTTCCCAAGAGTCAATGTATTAAAAAGAAAGAAAATATATCAAGCGAATATACAATGCAATCTTTCAGTAATAATTTAGCTAATATTATTAACAGCATAAGCTAAGAATTCATGTACATATTGCCAGTCATTGGGACAGTGGACAGGGGGAGATAACATAACAGTCTGCTTTAGGACAGATGAACAATGTCAAAGGTAAGGTACAGTGGCATTGCCCTCTCGTGCCTAGCAGTACCGCTCTCTAATTGGACTGTTGCTTTAGAAGGTACCAAGGCTCTCTCCTATCATTGGCTACCTGCCGTGTGACCAGCTACTGTTACCTGAGGGGTTAGGAGCCTGACATACGAACCTGCCAGACAGGTAGAACGGCTATATCACACCGAAACAACTTCAAAATCACAAGAGGAAAGACCTTTACTGTAAACAGAAAAACCTGAAGTGTATGAAGAAGAAACACATCATATTTTCAGTTCCCTTTAAATTGACATAATTCAAGGACTTCACTTTTCCATTCACCTCATGTGCTCTGTTAATTGTTTTGGGAAAGTAGAAGAGCAAAGTGGTCTTTGATACTGTGTAACACTTCAGTATGTTCTGATGACAATGAGACGGCAGATGCCTTGCAGAGTAAGCCTATAAACCTGACACTAACTTGACTGTACACAGTCTGTATCTATCTGGACCACAGGGGACTGTAGGTAACTGGGCAAGCGCAGTTGTCAGAAGAGCTGCTGCTCAACAAGACCAACTTCATTTTAGAAAGGCACTCTAGTGACCTTATTAACGACAACACAACAAACATGGTGGGCCTCGGGCAGGTAGGCCAGGTATTGCGTTTAGTTCTTCCAGGTCCTGTTTGTGAGGAGGGCAGGGAGGTAGCAGAGGACAGTTTGGCAGCAGCTTCTATCAAAGGCAGGAGGAACCAGACCAGTTAGTCTGCCTGTGTGGACTGGAAATCATGCTCGTCAGTGGTTGGATGGCTGGGCCTGGGGGAGACTGTGGGTCTGAACCACAAGGTCATTTAAAGACTTAATACTAAAGCCTTCTACTATAATGCCCTGTTCTTAGAACCAGAAGAGCAACACAAACAAAAGAGCATGTTAACTTAGCTTCTCAACTTAGCTTCTCGAGAGAAAGAGGGGGGGAGTGGTGAGAGAGAAAGAAAGAGTTAGAGAGCAAGAAAGAGGGGTAGAGCGAGAGAGAGAGAGGGGGGAGAGAGAGAGAGAAGAGAGAGAGCGGGAAGAGAGAGAGAGAGAGAGGGGGAAGAGAGAGAGGGTGGAAGAGAGAGACAGGGGGGGAGAGAGAGGGAAGATAGAGAGAGAGAGATGGGGGGAGGGGGGGAAGAGAGAGAGAGGGGGAAGAGAGAGAGGGGGTGAAGAGAGAGAGAGAGAGGGGGAAGAGAGAGAGGGGGTGAAGAGAGAGAGGGGGTGAAGAGAGAGAGGGGGGGAAGAGAGGGGGGAAGAGAGAGAGAGAGGGGGGAAGAGAGAGAGAGGGGGGAAGAGAGAGAGGGGTGGGGGGGAGCGAGAGAGGGGGGGAGAAAGCGAGAGGGGGGAAGAGAAAGCGAGAGGGGGGAAGAGAAAATGAGAGAGAGCGGGGGGGTGTTACACATTCATTGAGGCTCTCAGGGGTAGCGGCCAAATCAGTGTTTTTATGACAGTGACATGCTCATCTTTAAGGCACCTGCCAGGGACTGACTCCTAACCAATAGCCATTTATATAGAATACTGTGTGCCACTGCCAATATAGCAAAAACGGAGCCTTTTCTATTACCTAAAAGCCTTGTAAAAAGCTATTTTTAAAATGAGGGAAGAATCTGCACTATTAGTTCAGCACCATTGCAATCCGAGAGAAAAAACAAACAGATATAAACATTTATTTATATAAAAAATTACAAATAATTTACTTCTCTGAAAAAAGTTCCTTGGTATCAAAAGAACGTAAACCATTCGCTCTCTCTCTCCGTGCTTTTAAGAGTTGGTGACGACATGTTACTTCTGTGTACATGACGTGTACATAAGAGTATACTGTATATCCACCTTGTGTCTAAAATCATTCTAAGAACAACAATCTGGGGTTCTAGTTGTTAAATGCCGTTTGGTGCGAGCTGACCTAGTCTAACAGGCACTTCAAAGTCACCATAGTAACAGGCTGACTGACAGCTATCAGACCTTTTAAAGGGACACTCCAAAATGGAAGGAATCAATCAAATATAATTAGACCATTTCTCAGTCTCTCTCGTCTCGGATTTCATTTCAAGGTACAAATAACCCTCTTCACAACCAAGGCTTTTGTCCCCCCCCCCCCATTTTAAAGATATGTTTTTTCATTAAACATAGAACACCAAGGATCTCAAGAATTGAGTGATGAGGTGAGAAAGTAGCGAGCCCACCTTCTGCAGAGGACGTTGTTACACAAAGCAGGAGAAAAGAGGTCAGGAACACACCGGCAGTCAACGAAAGAGAAACACACGCACAATTGAACAGATTACCCAGAGTGTCAGTGGAATTGTGACTTAACAAAGGAATGCATTTTGTCTGGAAATGGGACAAGGAGTTTGCGTTGTTTTCCTGGCAGGGAGTTATCTTTACAGCTGGGTTTAAATAGAGTATAGTTCCTCCTATACTCATACTCATACAGTACAGTACACACGGGAGACACCCCTCATAGTCCTAACCACCATACTATCATTGTGTGCCAACAGCAGGCAGATGACAAACCTTCAAACAACATTCAGGAAACATAGGATCATATCATACGCGATGTATATCATAACAACGTCATACATATATAGTCTTTTGGGAAAAACAACAGGCATAACATCAGGCAGTTGACGTAAAAAAAATAAGTTTTTTTAAATGGAGAAATGTTGAACAGGCGTTTTTTGATGGTTGATGGTTGACAACGGCAAGAGGTCGTAATTCAATAGTCCAGGATGTTTTCCCATGTGCAATTCCGGGTCAAGTAGAGTGCTGAGGGTTCTGACGTGATATAAATCCACACACTGTCCAAAATGGCACCCTGTTCCCTAAATGCTGCACTATATAGGGACTTGTGTGTGAAGTGGGGTTGTCCTGCTGGTAGTTGACAGTGGATATGATGGTCAGAGAGGAATCCTAGGAGATTGTGGTCTCCCTTTGTCCTTGGCGTTAGAATGTTCTGCTTGGGTTTTAGTTCCAATCCTAGACATCTGTGTCTGTGCGTGCGCGCGTGTGACAGTGATTCTGTGTGGCAGTTTGTGGGGAATTATGTGTATGTACATTATGCATGTGGCAGTGTGTTTGCGTGGCGGTTTGCAGGTGTATGTATGTATGTATGTATGTATGTATGTATGTAGCCAAGATGTTTGTTTGTGTGTGTGTGTGTGTGTGTGTGTGTGTACATTTTGTGACAGTACTGTAGCCTATGTGGCAGTGTGTTGGCGAGGCAGCATGCATGTTCGTGTGTGTGTGTGGCAGTGTGAGCTTCCGTGCTCTCTTTGATCCATCACTCAATGCTTGGATCCAATCTCTCCTCTGTTGCCGTTGGAGACTCCTGGGAGAGGTGGATGCAGAGGCCCGGTGAATGGCGTGTGGCCGAGCGGGAGGGCCGGACGAAGCAGGAAGTCAGAGCCTGGGAGGTGCAATCACACACTGCATCCTGGGACAGGAAGGAGACAGTAAATAGTTACGTTATAATCCAATCCAATGAAAGACGAAGCTGCTTAAATAATATGCTTGGATATGATGTCCTGTGTGTGTGTGTGCTTGCGCACGTTCATGTGTATACCCGTCTCTGCGTGAGTGTATGTGTGTGCGCCTGTCTCTCTGTGCGTGAGTGCGAATCTGTGTGTGTGGGACCTACCTCAATACTAGAGCTCATGGTCGGGTCCCTGACGGTGGGGTCCCTGGTGGTGGGGTCCCTGGTGGAGGGGTCCCTGGCGGTGGGTTCCTTGGCGGTGGGGTCCCTGGCGGTGGGGTCCCTGGAGGTGGGGTCCCTGGCATTGGCCCCAAGCTCCTCCCTGGGCATCTGTCTCATGAACCTCTTGTTGACGATCTTGGTGACACTGTCGTTCCCCACCAGCGAGGCCCCGGAGAGGCACTCTGGCTTAGGCTCATCCGTGGCCCCCACCTCCCTCTGCCCTCTCTCCCCTCCCCCAGGCATGGGCGTCCCGGTCCGACCGCATACGTTCCTGAAAAATTCCTGTAAGGGACCGTATTTCTGGGCTCCGGTGTCGGGGGCAGGACCAGAGGGCTTCCCTGCTGCCTGGCGGGCTGGGCTGACCCCCGGCTCACTCTTCCATAGGGACTCCACACTGCCTGAGTGCTCCACCACACTGAACAGGCTGGACAGGCCGTCGTTGAGGCCACTGAGCACGGGGCTGTCCCTGGTGGTGGTGGAGCGGGCCCAGGCCGAGCCGCTGGAGGTCGAGGAGCGCTGGTGCAGGTTCCACAGGCTGCGATCCCGGGAGGAAGCCGAGGACGACCCCACTCCGTCCAACTTGGAGGAGGAGGCGGAGATGCGGCGCTGAAGCTTGGGGGAGCCATACTTGGGCGAGCAGCAGGGCCTGTCGATGCGGCTGTGCACCTTATCCAGGGACGAGGAGATGTGGCGCGAGCGGGCCGAGGCCAGTGAGGACGAGGGCCGGGGGGACCAGGAGGACTTGGTGTGGAGGCCCCCCACCCCCCGAGACCCGAGCCCGTCCGTCTGCAGTCCCACACTCACAAACTGGGCCGTCTGGGTGGAGCGGCTAGACACCCCCACCGTCTGGCTGCCCGCGTCCTTGCTGCACTTCCTCTCCAGAGAGCTGGAGCGGATGGCCTGGCGCACGCAGTTGGTCATCTCCTTCATGTCGTCCGAGAGGTTGGCAGAGATCTCCAGGCCGTGGAAGGGCGCCACCCCCGCGCCACCGCTGCTGTTCTCCAGAAGATCCCTGTGCTGCTCTGACAGAGAGCTCAGCCACTGGTCGTAGGACGAAGAGGAGGAGGCAAAAGAGGAAGAGGGAGGCTGGCCCTCTGGGGCCCCAGCGTCTGACGGAGTTGAAGCCCGGGACAGGTGGCCTTGCTGCGCTTGAGGTTTGTCCTGCTTCTCCTTGGCTAGCCGGCTCTCCATACGGCGCATGGTAGGGGGGCTGTAGTAGATGCGGATACCGGTCTTGTCGGGGGCCGTGTAGCTCCTCTGGATGCTCCCCAGGCCCAGGAAACTACTGGGGGAGCTGGGGCAGTCCCACGTCTTGAAGGGGGCATTACCCTGCTCCATCATAGCCACCTCATTGGTCAGGTACTTCCAGTTCTTCCTGGTGAGGTCACCCAGGTCTGTGTGGGCTAGAAGGGGAGGGGCCTGGGTGTTGGGCTGGTCCTTCTCTCCCTCCTCATTGGCTGTCCCGTTGACCTCCTGACCCGGAAGGAAAGGACAGGCCTCCAGCAGACCCTCTAACTCTGGCATGGACGGGATGGATTTGGTCCTGGGTGGAGAAAAATGACATCACTAAACATTTTTCATGATAACTGAAATGTAGACTTTTGAATACATTCAAAGCCAATGTTACCTTGGTAAATTGCTTCCATTTGTAATAGCGTCTGTTGCAGTTTCCCTTTCGGAGGTGTTTTTTTCGTGCAGAGACTGTAAGGGAGAGAAACAAGGAGAGGTTTTAAGTTGCCGGCCCAGCCAGGCTATTAGGTTTTATAGGTAGTGTTTAATGGAGGACATGATGAGGATGTGGGCATCATGAAGGAGATACAGTATCTCTCCCTGACAGAGGGCTCGCTGTCCAAGTAGTGACGCTGACTTAGGACCGTTCAGCTCGCAGGGAGATGAGCTCACACACACACACACACACACACACACACAGGAAAGAGAGGGGGTGGGGGAGGAGAGGAGGGGAGGGAGGAAGGAAGAAGAGGAAGGATGGGGAAGGCTCATTGGAATCCTACAGTACTTGACTGCTGTCTACTTCATGAAGGAAAGGAAACAACTTGTTTGTTTTTTAAACAGGTTTTGTTTTCAGGGCGTTTTGAAGCACAGCGAACAAAACCAACAGCAGTGCTACGACAGATTGGAGAAAATAGTAGAGAGAGAAAGAGGCGTCTGTCTGAAATAATGACATGTCCTCTTGTGTGCTTGGCCTCAGTGCTACGTTTCCTGTACAATTTTCTGCCACAATGAGTATCGGAGTGAGAGAGAGAGAGAGAGAGTCCTATTTTCCAAGACCAGCCAGTCAGTTTGGGATAGACTGGATGACAGGCACAGGTAATGAGGCTGGGCTGGTAGTAGGGCCAGTCAGACTATACCATGCACGAGCGCGTGCTTTCACACACACACACACACACACAGGCCTCTAGTGTGGTTAGACCACGCAGCAGACACACTCCTGTTCAGCAGCATGCTGTCTGTCCATGCATTCCTGTACTGGCCAGTCATCCACCCACAGTGAAAGTTCTATGGAAAATGCTAAACCTATAGTCATAGAGTTCAGGAATGCATACAAGCCCACAATGACCTACCCTTGACAACCTCTCTTTCCACCCCATCAAAATACCACCCCGAGGAAGGAAAACGAGGATAGTCATTAGATGTCACAAGGATATTCCGTGTCACTCTCAGTACTCATGGCTAAGTGTCCCTCTCTCAATATACATGGCTAGGCCTGGACTATGCTAGAATAGAATAGAACAGAAGCTAGAGTAGAGGCTCTGAGGTGCAAAAAAATCTAGTTACCATCTTGTTCTGTAGCCTCTGCTCCCACTGGCCCCTCTCCTGACTGAAGTGCTCCAGAAGCTCCAGCTTCTCGCGGCTCCAGTTCCTCTCGCCCGTCTGAAGCTGCTTGGTCAGGTCCATGACGGCGGCGTACGAGTCGGCCAGGAGGTGCGGGTACTCCTCACGCTCCCTCTTCAGGGCCATCTTCAGGTCGGGAGGTCCTTGGAGGTCCTTCTCTCCCCCGGCCAGCACAGCTTGGCCCAACTTGCTCTCCAGCTGGAAGGGGGTGACGGAGAGAGTGGATTGGGTGAGGTTCATGAACATGACGAATTATGAGAGGTGTAGTGCGATTGGTGCACAAGTTCTGGTTCCATGCATTTCTGAACAGCTAAATTAGATGTAGGCCTACAGCTGATGAAATGCCCAATTGCAGAAAAACTTCCTGAATTCCACTCTCTCTCACTGATTTACACTCTTTTTTTTCTCTCTTTCTCTCTTTCTTTCTGTCTGGTCTCTGAGAACAACTGTCAGTGTTTATCTGAATTAGTGATGTGAGGGCTGAGGGTCATGACATATTATGTGGATGAAGGGCGTTGGGTGGCGGGCGGGCGGGTTGACGAAAGAGAAAACGATGCACAAAAAAAAATCTAAATGTCAGCATCGCTAATGTGAATATCTAAACAGACTTTATTTGCTCTTTAGTATTTCTCCCTCTACACAACCAGTTACGGAGCTATGAGAAAGCCCTATGAAGAACGACGGCAGATGCTTTGTGTGTCTGTGACAATTTAAACAAGGCATCCCTTGTTTCTGAGGCGGAAGCGAAAACAGACAGAAAACCTGGAAACTCAGTCACATTAAAGAGACGACAGCTACGTTTCTCCCCTCGTCCTCTTTTCCTCCACTCTCCACCTCTCCCTCCTCTCCAATCCCCCCCCCCATTAGAATGAATCAAGCAGTGCTTCAAGGAGGCGATTGCTCTTTATATTTTTAACGAGTCTGTCTCGTTTCTTTCTTGCATTAGAGCTCACAGATTTCGGCGGAGGGAGCCATCATCAATCGCTACGGTAGGGACGACTGCAGGTTCCGGCCTTATATGGTGCTAATGGAGTCTGGGCGGGCCTATTGGATGACTACGCCATTCGTCTCCGACGGCGACGGAGCGTTGATCTCATGTGATGATGAATACCCCTAATGAGTTTTATTGGTGAGGCGTTGCGGGGCTGTGATTTAATGGTTGTCTGGAGGTTTATAGCACAAAGAAAGACATTTGCTTTGAACACTCCCAATTCACCCCAGATTCCCCCCCAAAATCCACTGTAGACAGACTTCCTTAGTGGGTTTTCTGTAGGCATCTGTAGGCATTAGGCCCTAAGTCTGGTTCCACAGTGCAACAGCTGCCGGTGCCATGCCACGTTGCCAGGATGGCTTCCTACTGATGTGGTTGGCAGAGCAGATCAGGGAGAGATTGGTCCCAGCTGTGCCATCCAGTTCTTGGGCACCAGACCAGTGGGTCTACACAAGACAAGGGCAGCAGTAACAGCATAGTTTATAGAGTGAAGGGGGCATTGTAGAATTGTGTGTGTGTGTGTGTGTGTGTGTGTGTGTGTGTGTGTGTGTGTGTGTGTGCGTGTGCGTGTGTGGGCATGCATGACTCTCAGGGTGGGGCAGCAGATGACGAATGAGTTTCTCCAAAAAGAAGAAAAGCAAAGTCACCTGTCAGCCCTTTCAGATGACAAATGATCCCAGACCTGTGGGGGAAAGAGAGCCAACGCTTTGATTATGGCCATGATTCACACAGGTGACGCCATTTTAAAGTGATCCAACTGAATTACTACTCTGGCATTTGGGTCTTCCGGTGAGTTCATAAACAGAACACAAATCAGGACGTTAATTAACCCAAGGCTACAGCATGTGACCCCCTCCTGCAGTCTATGTAGGGCCTTATTTAATCAGGAAATATCAACGAGAAAGAAGTCAGTTGTATCAAGTTTAATAAAGGTCTAGAACTATAGCGCAAGAAGTCACCTTTTACTCTCTCCCAGTCCCTATCCCCCTTTTTCCCCTCTCTCCCTATGCCCCTCTCTCCCTATCCCTCTTTTTCCCCTCTCTCCCTATCCCCCTCTCCCTCTCCCCCTTTTTCCCCTCTCCCTATCCCCCCTTTTCCCCTCTCTCCCTATCCCCCTCTCTCCCTATCCCTCTTTTTCCCCTCTCTCCCTATCCCCCTCTCTCCCTCTCCCCCTTTTTCCCCTCTCTCCCTATCCCCCTCTCTCCCTATCCCCCTTTTTCCCCTCTCTTCCTATCCCCCTCTCTCCCTCTCTCCCTATCCCTCTTTTTCCCCTCTCTCCCTATCCCCCTCTCTCCATATCCCCCTTTTTCCCCTCTCTCCCTATCCCCTTCTCTCCCTATCCCCCTTTTTCCCCTCTCTCCCTATCCCCCTCTCCCCCTTTTTCCCCTCTCTCCCTATCCCCCTCTCTCCCTATCCCCCTTTTTCCCCTCTCTCCCTATCCCCCTCTCTCCCTATCCCCCTTTTTCCCCTCTCTCCCTATCCCCCTCTCTCCCTATCCCCCTTTTTCCCCTCTCTCCCTATCCCCCTCTCCCTATCCCCCTTTTTCCCCTCTCTCCCTATCCCCTTCTCTCCCTATCCCCCTTTTTCCCCTCTCTCCCTATCCCCCTCTCTCCCTCTCCCCCTTTTTCCCCTCTCTCCCTATCCCCCTCTCTCCCTATCCCCCTTTTTCCCCTCTCTCCCTATCCCCCTCTCTCCCAGACACACAACACATTACCACTGCCATGGAGGAGAGAAACAAAAGCCTCAACGGGGGATTCGTGAGGAGGGAGGGAGGATGACGAAGACCTGGCCCGGCCCACTCCTCCATGGCTGTAAATTGTGACCCAGTTATGGTGTTGAGTGGCTGTGGTGGTTTCACCAGGTGGGGATCCCCCACCATTTACATGTGCCCTTTCAGAGCCGTGGAGGAGGGACCGCAGGGGGAGGGAACAGTCTGACAGGACCAATGAACCATGCTTCAAACTGTTTACTGTACTGTGCCCCTCCCTCTTCTTCTCAACCACTCACAACCCCCCCCCCCTCTCTCTCCCTTCCTCCATTTATTTCTCCCCCACTCTCTCTCTCTCTCTCTCTCTCTCATTATAACTCTTCATCTCTCCTCCTAATTACTTTTTTATTTTTCTCCTTCTGTTTCCCCCCTGGTCTGATATTATATATTATCTTGCTGTAATCTAGTGGCCTGTCTCAAAGCATGTTAGTTTAAGTCATTGCGGAGGCCGCTGTTATGAGAACGTCTCAGGCTGGCAGTCGTCTGGATATTAAACTCATCTCTCACTGCCAGATACACACACACACACACACACACACACACACACACACACACACACACACACAGAGAGAGTGAACGGCGGTCTGAGGGCAAAGCAGACGGCCAGACGGAACACCAGACAAATAGATTGGTACAAATCCACCACCTCAGGATATGAGCAGTTTCAAGCCATTCGTTACTCTGAGCATTGGTGATGAAATGAATACCCCAGTGACTGATTCATACTGATCCGTAACACAATCCTCCACAGCTTCGGCAGCTTTCTCCAGTGAGTAGATTGTAACAAATGGCAGGTCATGTCATCCTTCATGAACGGGTAACTTGATCTGTGTACAGCTTCACGGCGTGCTCTCCTGCACGCTGAATGGATAGCTATAGTTCCACTATAAATCCTCACTTCAACGGCCGTACAAATCAATGGCTTTGCCCCAGACATCCAGGTAGCCAAAAGGAGAAAGGATTGTAGCTATAGAATATCTGACTGATCTGGCATGAATCTACACTAAAGTAATGACTCTACCGCCTAACAGGGAGAGGCCGTAACCCTGGTGACTAGAGTCCTACTATCTGTCCTCTCTCTCCAGTAGTCTGTGTGATACCAGGGTGCTAAAAGGCCTGATGAATTACTGCCCTCCCAGGGGAGGCTTTACGCTAAGCCTAGATAATGGTCTGTAAGCTACATAATAACCTGGCTTCTACAATAGCCCAAATAACACCTGATGGTTGAGGGTTTTTAGATGGTTTTTAGGTCAACTAGCTATACACTCTTAGAGAAGAAAGGGTTCCAAAAGGGTTCTTTGGCTGTCCCCGTAGGAGAACCCTTTTAGTTCCAGGTAGAACCCATTGGGTTCCATTTATAACCCTCCTCTGTAGAAAGGGTTCTACATGGAACCCAAAAGGGTTCTAATCGGCAGCCAAAAAGCTTTCTTCAAAGGGTTCTCCTATGGGGACAGCCGAAGAACACTTTTAGGTTCTAGACAGCACCTTCTATTTCTAAGCGTGTAGGTTCAAAACTATGCGACAGAGCGTTTCAATAGAGTCGCTGACACAATACCATGTCAATCACATTGAGTGCACCTACAGTCAAGTTTCCATTTGAGTAATTCTATTTTAATGCCAGTTACTTTCAGTAGGTGTTCTGGTCTTACCTGGGTGATGAGGCTCTTGAGCTCTGTCCTCTCCACTTCCCAGGAGGCCTTGGCACGGGCAAACTGCTGGGTGAGTTCCTGTGAGCCCTGGCGCTCCTCTCGCAGCTCTCCGCTCAGATCCTGGAGCGCTCCCTTCAGGTCCGCCAGAGTGCTGCTCACGCCGCTCGTCTAGGCCACGGACAGGATAGAGAATCAGTGAAGGACCTCGTCGATATTGCCTAAAAAGACCTCTAAAATATTGCCTGCTTTAATGCTATCTTTTCCCGTGTTAACCCTGTGTGTCCTGTACCTGTTTGTAGCTCTTCTCCAGCAGGCAGAGCTCCTTGGAGATGCTGGTGCTGAGGGGCTGCTCCTCTGCGGCGGCCATCTTGTTGTCTCCCTGGTGGGCGGCCAGACTCTCCTCCTCCAACAGCAGGTACAGGTCCTTCAGACTGTTCACCTGTAGGGAAACACACAGCACATTATCTGTCAGTCAGCCAGTTAAACAATTAGTCAGTCAGCCAGCCAATCAGCCAGCAAGCCAACCAACCAACCAATTCTGCCACGACTAAGTGGCTGATTCAAAAGGAGAAGGTATCAACCAGTGCCGTACCTCCAGGACATCCTTGGCCTCCGTGTCCAGCTTGCGTCCCAGACGCCACTGTTTGAGGAAGCAGCGCAGCTTGAGGCTCAGCAGCAGCAGGGTCTGCTTGAGTTGATGGGACTCCTGCACCATCAGGTTCCTCTCTTGGCTCCAGAACTTCTGTTGCAGCCGCGTCTGCAGACTCAGACTCTGCAGCTGGAAGTCCCTCCGCGTCAGGGCCTTCTGGTGCTCCTCCTGCAGCTGGGGACACACACACACACACAGGACACAGGCCAGTTAGTGAGGGCTACAGGGACACATTTGTTATTATAAGGGATTAGCTTCATAGCAGTTGTTTGTGAAGTTTGCTAAGTGGGTGCATGTATGTAATAAACTGTTGTTAAATATATAGTAGCGATACAATACTGTTCTCCAGTGGGGCACATATTCTGTATTAGCATTGACAGGACGTGACAGTGACAATGCTCTGCGTGGTTTAGCAGGGTTTGTCTGTAGTGGTGGTGTGGTGTCCATAGATATAGAACAGTCGTGTCTCCGTGGTTGTGTCCATAGATATAGAACAGTCGTGTCTCCGTGGTTGTGCCCATAGATATAGAACAGTCGTGTCTCCGTGGTTGTGCCCATAGATATAGAACAGTTGTGTCTCCGTGGTTGTGCCCATAGATATAGAACAGTTGTGTCTCAGTGGTTGTGTACCTGTGAGACTGTCTGAGAAGTGCTGTGGGTGTGGTCTCGGTGGGCCTGTCTCTCCAGAGTCAGTTCCTCCTGCGTCCCGTGAGCCGTCTCCCTCGCATCCGACAGAAGGGCCTGCAGCTCACTGATCTGCTGAGGGAAGGGCGGCGGGAGGGAGCGAGGGAGGGAAGGAGGGAGAGGGAGAGAGAGAAGTACACCATTATAGCTAGAGTAAAATACACCACCTCCCAACTGAAGAAAATATCCTCCTTTAGATTGTATAACACAATCAACAATCTCATTTATTGATCATAACTGTTTCCCAACAGGGAACAACAATCCTCGCCTTTTGTCAGTGAGAGGGGCATCGACCGTTCCCCATAATGTTCTTCTTCTTCACCCTCCGCTAACTCGCGGCGGGGGTCACTCCCAGCCCGACCCAGCCCCACCATCACCGTTAACCCACTAATTGCAAACTCAAATGGCCTCCTTTATACCCGACAGGCACAAAGGCCAGCCGCTCGATCTCTTCGTTATCACTCGGCGCCAAAATTAGACGAAGCGTGTAACATTTGATAGGGTGGGACACTGGGGACGGGGTGTTGGGTGGAAGACTGAGATACCCTGAGGACATTTTAATACTCTAAAGGCTTGTGAGGTTTGAAAATGAAAAGTCCATTATTTAATATCCACTGTGTGCATAATGTGCCATGGATATCTGTGCTTAAATGGCGCTTGGCTACTAGTTGCTGCTGGGTTTTGAAGTATAAAGACGGAGACCATTGCGCTTTGTCTTGCGATTCTCTGAGGGCTTTGACAGATAAGTGAAAGTACTGTGTCATTTATTTTTCATATGTAAGCTTGACAGGCGTTGCTGGAATCATTTCTTGGTTGTTGTGCAATTCACCCACCACTCGTCTACCCTTATTGTTTATTCTGAGTGAGTAAACTCTCCTGTCAGCGTAAGTCTATGACACTAGCTCACTATTGCTCAGCAAGTAACATAATTGATTTACAACTGATTAAAAAAAATATCAGTTACACCATAACCAGCTTCTGCATATCTCTCTCTCCTTCTCCTCTGCAGCCTCTGTAAGTGACTTCTGACACCTTCAATTCCTCACCAAAGGGATTGAGGAGCAAGAGTGAGGGGAGCTCAATTTCAGCTGGGTAGTTTCCTCACACTTCAATACATATTTTGCCTCGTAGACCAAAAGTGTATGAAGGGCTTACATTTCCCAGGCAAGCCTCAGGCACAGACTCCGTGTACATAAATGGATAACCTGCTGTCAGTTTCCGATGCCCTTCGTAGCTTTATGTCCGTCACGCCACGGCCCTGCAGAAGAATCTCCCGTTTTAAAAGTAGACTCAGCGATATGACGTAGATGCAGGAAGTAAAAAAAAACAGAAGGGGTCAATTTACGCAACAAATAAGAGAGTTAAAGCGCGAGGCTCAACTTCTCCACTGCTTCGGTGACCTGGCTACCACGCTGTGAACGGCGCGAAGCGAGAACCTGTGAACATGCGTGGATACTGTGTGTGACTGTGTGAGAGCGAAGTGTTGCATCTCGCTAATCTCAAATATCTCTGGTGCTGCTCATGGCAACATCACGTGGATATAGTACCCTATTTCTAACATTCTGGATAAGAAATGGAGTAGCAGATTATCATACAGTACATTACTGAGTTATACCCTGAAAGGGTTGGGTGGAGAGAATGAACAGGTCCAAATTCATTAGGCACCAAACAGAAGAAAACTGACTGAAATGGGGAGAGACTACCTGAACCTGTCCAATAAGAAATGTTCCTTTTCATTTTCTGTTGCGCAACGTTTTGAAACCACGTTCCCAAATGAGTAGAGCAGTCAACCTGATGGGCCCCAGGTTCCCACCAACACTCCCACATCCACGTCCATACATCAGCCCTGTCTCGCTTCGATCGACGGCCCCGTCTCTACAGGCAGACATAGCACTCAGGCAGTCTGTGTGTGATAACATCATTGCCTGGCACGGTGCCACGGTGTGACTGCCTGACAGTCCTGTCCCCTGTCCTTCCCTCCCCGGGCCCGGTCCTGGACTTCTCTGTCCCTGACCTGGCAGCCTAATCACTGGTCACTGAGAGGAGCAGGGTGGATGACAGATGTGTTAAAGCCAACAGTGGTCTGCAATGTTGTAATTACTGAGAGAGACACAGGTTAAATTAATAGGCCTACAGATCTCAAACACATGGCCTGCGGCCAAAAGTGGCCCACAAGCCAATTTAAGATGGCCCGCTATGTTGTCATGGTTCATAGTTGTCATCGCCTACTATTATATCATTCTTGATTTCCATGCGTTTTAATTCTGCAGATACAGAGAAATCAACTGAGTTATTGCACCTTTAATAATCAGCCTACTGACAGTAACAATAAGGTTCTTTAGTTCTCTCAGTATATGAAGAGTGTGGTGTGTTCAGATGACTAACTGATTATGTGCTACAATACAGTCCAGAGAGAAACCTTTCCCTTCATGACTCCCACATTATAAAACCATAATTGTAATATCCTGTAACAGGAGAACAGGCTGTGGCGATTGTGTTTCTCTCTGCTCTTTTCATTGCTTCTGCCGATTCCCCCTAACAGCCCAGGTTTCCAAGGAGACCTATAGAAAGGCCAAACAAACACTGAGCAGCAGACACGTCCTCTCCTCGCCTCAAGAGTTGATGTCATTGTGTTTACAGCAGCAGCGTGAATCCAGCCTGATTCACCCACATGAAAGAACGAGGGAAGCAAGCCTAAAGACAGCCTAAACCGCATGTTGGGGCCATCAAGGAATGCCCAGTGTGTGTGTTTGGGGGGGAGGGGGGGGACTAAAGTCACAGGACTAAGGTCGAATCTTACTAAGCCGGCTCTGATGCTAGATGGATGTAACAGGGCGACTTGCAAACTATCACGGACTAAAAAGTGAAACCCAGCCGTGAGCTGCCCAGTGACGCAAGCCTACCAGACAAGCAAAATGCTTTCTATGCAAGCTTCGAGGTAAGCAACACTGAACCATGTATGAGAGCACCAGCTGTTCTGGACGACTGTGTGATCTCGTGCTCTGTAGCCGATGTAAGACCTTTAAACAGGTTAACATTCGCAAGGCTGCGCGGCCAGACGGAATACCAGGACACTTTCTCAGAGCATGTGCTGACCAGCTGACAAGTGTCTTCACAGACATTTTATCCCTGACACGGTCTGCAATACCAACTTATTTCAAGCAGACCACGATAGTCCCTGTACCCAAGAACGCCAAGGTAACCTGCCTAAATTACTTTTGCTATGAAACGCTTTGAAAGGCTGGTCATGGCTCACATCAACACCATCATCCCAAACACCCTGGACCCACTCAAATTCGCATACCGCCCAACATATCCACAGATGATGCCATCTCTATTGCACTCCACACTGCCCTCACCCACCGGGACAAAAGCAATACCTAATGTAAGAATGCTGTTCATTGACTACAGTTCAGCATTCAGCACCATAGTACCCTCCAAGCTCATCCCCAAGCTCTGGACCCTGGGAATGAACGCCTCCCTCTGCAACTGGATCCTGGACTTCCTGATGGGCCGCTCCCAGGTGGGGAAGGTAGGCAACAACACATCCTCCACACTGATCATCAACACTGAGGCCCCTCAGGGGTGTGTGCTTAGTCCCCTCCTGTACTCTCTGTTCACCCACAACTGTGTGGCCGTGCACGACTCCAACACCATCATCAAGTTTGCTGACGACTCAACGGTTGTAGGACTGATCACCGACGACGATGGGGCAGCCTATGGGGAGGTCAGAGACCTGGCAGTGAGGTGCAAGGACAAGAACCTCTCCCTCAACGTCAGCAAGACAAATGATCTTATTTGTGGACTACAGGAAAAGGAGAGACGAGCACACCACATCGGTGGGGCTGTAGTGGAGCGGGTCGAGAGTTTCAAGTTCCTCGGTGTCCACATACACACAGTTGTGAAAAGTGCACGACAGTGCCTATTCCCCCTCCGGAAGCTCAAAAGATTTGGCACGAACCCTCAAATTCTCAAGTTCTACAGCTGCACCATTGAGAGCATCTTGACTGGATACATCACCTCTTGGTATGGCAACTGAAGGGCACTCGACCGCAAGGCGCTACAGAGGGTGGTGAGTACGGCCGAGCTCCCCTGCCATCTAGGACCTCTATACCAGGCGGTGTCAGAGGAAGGGCCAAAATATTGTCAAAGACTCCAGTACCCCAAGTCATAGACTCTTCCAGACTTAGTACCAGTGCACCAAGTCTGGAACCAAAATTACCCTGAAATGCTTCTACCCCCAAGCCATATGACTGCTAAATAGCCAATAAAATGGCTACCCAGACTACCTACATTGTCCCTTTCTCTTGTACTGACTCTATGCACTCTCCAACACACTACATACAGTTGAAGTCAGAAGCTTACATACACCTTAGCCAAATACATTTAAACTCAGTTTTTCACAATTCCTGACATGTAATCCTAGTAAAAAATTCCTGTCAGTTAGGTCAGTTAGGGTCACATTTAAGAATGTGACATGTCAGAATAATAGTAGAGTGATTTATTCCAGCTTTTATTTCTTTCATCACATTCCCAGTGGGTCAGAAGTTTACATGCACTCAATTAGTATTTGGTAGCATTGCCTTTAAATAGTTGAACTTGGGTCAAACGTTTCGGGAAGCCTTCCACAAGCTTCCCACAACAAGTTGGATGAATTTTGGCCCATTTCCTCCTGACAGAGCTGGTGTAACTGGGTCAGGTTTGTAGGCCTCTTTGCTCGCACACACTTTTTCAGTTCTTCCCACAAATGTTCTATGAATTGAGGTCAGGGCTTTGTGATGGCCACTCCATTACCTTGACTTTGTTGTCTTTAAAGGTATTTTGCCACAACTTTGGAAGTATGCTTGGGGTCATGTCCATTTGGAAGACCCATTTGCGACCAAGCTTTAACTTGATGTCTTGAGATGTTGCTTCAATATATCCACATCATTTTCTTTCCTCATGATGCCATCTATTTTGTGAAGTGCACCAGTCCCTCCTGCAGCAAAGTACCCCCACAACATGATGCTGCCACCCCCATGCTTCACGGTTGGGATGATGTTCTTCGGCTTGCAAGCCTCCCCCTTTTCTCTCCAAACATAACGATGGTGATTATGGCAAAACAGTTCTATTTTTGTTTCATCAGACCAGAGGACATTTCTCCAAAAAGTACGATCTTTGTCCCCATGTGCAGTTGCAAACCGTAGTCTGACTTTTTTATGGCGGATTTGGAGCAGTGGCTTCTACCTTGCTGAGCGGCCTTTCAGGTTATGTCAATATAGGACTCATTTTACTGTGGATATAGATTGTTGTACCTGTTTCCTCCAGCATCTTCACAAGGTCCTTTGCTGTTGTTCTGGTATTGATTTGCACTTTTCGCACCAATGTACGTTCATCTCTAGGAGACAGAAAGCGTCTCCTTCCTGAGTGGTATGATGGCTGCGTGGTCCCATGGTGTTTATACTTGCGTACTATTGTTTGTACAGATGAACGTGGTACTTTCAGGCGTTTGGAAATTGCTCCCAAGGATGAACCAGACTTGTGGAGGTCTAGAATTTGTTTTCTGAGGTCTTTTGAGGCTGATTTCTTTAGATTTTCCCATTATGTCAAGCAAAGAGGCACTGAGTTTGAAGGTAGGCCTTGAAATACATCCACAGGTACACCTCAAATTTACTTAAATCATGTCAATTAGCCTATCAGAAGCTTCTAAAGCCATGACATAATTTTCTGGAATTTTCCAAGCTGTTTAAGGGCACAGTCAATTTAGTGTATGTAAACTTCTGACCCACTGGAATTGTGATATAGTGAATTATAAGTGAAATCTGTCTGTAAACAATTGTTGGAAAAATTACTTGTGTCATGCACAAAGTACATAACTTGTTAACAAGAAATTTGTTCAGTGGTTGAAAAACTAGTTTTAATGACTCCAACCTAAATGTTCCGACTTCAACTGTACCACGCTCACACATACTCACTCGTTCACACTCCCCACATATGCTCCTGCTACTGTCTATTATCTACCCCGTTGCTTAGTCACTTTAACCCTACCTACTGTATATGTACATTGCTAACTCAATTACCTCTTACCCTTGCATGTTCTCCCTGAATATAGCCAGCTTATTTTTGACCTATTATCGTTGTTCGTTATTCACGGGGTATTTATTCCTTGCCATTTTTGTGTATCTTTAACTCTGCATTGTTGTAATAGGACCCTTGAATAAGCATTAAACTGTTTGTCTACACCTGTTGTTCACAAATCATGTGACAAATACAATTTGATTGGATTTGATTTTGTGGGTGTGTATTTTGACTGTACTGTAGCAGCGACCTACCAGAGCTGTGTCCGTCTCCTGTGTTTCCTGGGTCTGGTTGCGGTCAGTGCGGCTGTCACCCTCCTCCTTCTGACCTTTCACATCGCGCTCTGATTGGTCCCTAAAGTTGGGCTGCTGCATGCATGGGCAAGTTAATGAAAAAATATCAAATAATAATAATAAAAAGAGGGGAAGACGAACAGAGGAGGAAGGGAAGGAAGAGGATGAGGGGAGGCGTATTGGGGGGGGGGGGTAGTGAATCAAAAAAAAAAAAAAAAAAAAAAGAGAGACAAACAATAGAACCAAAATGGACGATCCATAAGACACTTTCCCCCCCCCAAAAAATGAACCTCACAGGACAAAGAAAAGTATGTAAAGGAAAAACAGCTTTTTCAGAGTGGCGTAGGACAGAGTGGAAAACAGAACCAAAACAATGATGAGAAGTGCGAGCAACGGCTGAGGGGGTTGGGGGAGGGGTGAAGGAGAGGGGATTACAATAATCAAAAGAGAGGAAAAGGAAACAAGTGCAGAAAACGGCGGTCACGGTGCCCATGCAGTGGGGGGGGGGGGGGGGGGGGGGGGGGGGGGGGGATGGAGGGATGGGGGGAGAGATCGGACGGGGTTGGCACTCAGTAGGCCTCTAATGTAGCTTCATTAAAAGCATAGAACCAACTTTACAAGACTGACTTAAAGTTATATCCTAAACACTTGCCCTAGGTGTGCTGAGCTACATATAGTAAGTAATACAGTACAACTACTCAACGAGCAAACCAACCACTATTGATACACGGTTTGCTTCTGTCTTCGTTCTCCTCCATTCTGAACCACACAGGCACGTCCTTGGCCTTTACAACATTCATTATCAGAATAACAAGGTACTCAACAAGTCTAATTCAATACGCTCTTTTATTACACCTTTAATAGCCCTACTCGCGCATATACAGTACATTTACATGGCTATGACAATTGCCTCTTGATGTGTGTAAATAGACGGTGGTTTATGGTTTCTAGGATTTCCTTATCACCCTATCATGTCATGCAGCACAGCGGTGGCTGCATTTGAGGCCGGAGCTCTATGTAGCATCTATAGCGGGCATTCTGTGCCAGGGAGAAACCATAGTGTGAGCTGGGATGGAGGAGGAGCATTAGTAAGCCGTAACGTGGTTCAAAGAGCAAACAGGACAGAAATAATAGATTTGTTACCAAAAAAAAGGGGGATATAAAAAGAAAAGGAAAGAAACATGATCGGGTTTGTTCTTACCTTCTGCTCTGAGGGGATCTCACCCGCCTGGTCGTCTGGAGGGCAGGGGTGAGAGGCAGAGGGTGCACCCACCACAGAGTTCCCAGCCTCGGACAGTAGAGGCAGGGGGGATGCCCCCTCCACCTGTGCCCTCCCTGAGGGGGTGGTGCCTAGGCTCTCAACCCGCTCCACAAAAGCCTGGAGCTGGGTGTGCAGTGCTCGCAGCCTACCCGTCAGAGCCTCCACCAGGGGAAGATCCTGGAGCTCCGAGGGCTGGGCCTGCTGGCTCTTCTCTGGGACACATGGCTCTGCAGCCTCCCCGGAGGAGATCTTGCGGTAGAGGGAGATGGAAGGGCAGTTGGAGTCGGAGGCAGTCAGCAGCTGGATGGCTGTAGAGATTAGGCGGGCTTGGTCCCTCATGGCTAGCAGGGATTCACGGTCCTTCAGCCCCAGGGGGACAGGAAACCCAGTGGACGTCTTCTTCTCCCTCTCCTGCAGGGGCTCGTTCTCCCCTCCGATGGGGCCCTCGCGGTGAGCCTGGTTGGGGAGGCACTCAGCTGAGTCCCCTGCCTCTGCGTCGGTCTCCAGGGCGGGCCTGGAAGAGCTGTGGTAAGAGGCCAGGTCGCAGCGCTGCAGGTTGGACAGCAACACACGGTTCTCATACTGGAGCTTCTTCACCTTGCCGCTCAGATCCCCGATCTGGAGCCTGGCGGCCTGCAGCAGCTCCTCCTGGGGGGCCTCTGTGCTGATCAGAGCCCCCCCACCATGACTGTCCTCCAGGAGAGAGATGGACGAGGAGTCGTCCTGGTCTGGGTCCGACGCCAGCGGCAGCTCCGACTTGTAGCGGTTGATCTCGTTCATCAGCAGCTTGTTCTGCTCCTCCATCTCCAACAGCGAGCGCCGCAGCAGCTCCGCCTCCTCCTCGACAAACTGCAGGTGCCTCTGGAGCTCCATCACGTTCTCCAGACCTCCTCCTCCATGTCCTCCCATGCCGCCGACCCCCAGGCCTGGTGGCAGCTCCTGGCCCTTCATATCGTCCATCTCGGCCCGCAGGCCGCGGTTCTCCACCTCCAGTTCCACAATGCGCCGGCTCAGCAGGTTGGCCTCCTCCTCCACCAGCTTCAGGTGAACTCTGACCTCGGCCTCGCGCGTGTGGGGCGAGTCGTTGACCTCCTCCACGGTGAGCGAGGCGTCTACATCGCCGTACATCGAACGGTACTTGGCCAGCTCCTCCCGCATTTCCTCGCTGTCCTTGGCCATCTTGGTCAGCTTCTTGCACATGAGCGCTGACTCCTCCTTGGCAAAGTGGAGCTGGCACTTGAGGTCAGAACTGTCCTCCTGCTGGCCACATAGACAGGTAGTTAGTGTGTTGTCAGTGTTCCTAACTAACTCACACACAAAAATACAAGATATCTCCAGCTAACATATCACAAGAGAGAAAGATTATGAGGCCAAAATGACAAATGAAAAAAGTGAATTGTTTCTTCCCGTTAACATAATAGCTTGAACTCATCTGACATCGTCATGGTTACCCCAGCAAATAGTTAGACCAATGCAAAGTTAGGTGGATGTAGGTGGGGTAGGTGGATGCAACAACGGGAAGTCATGCACGCTATATTACAGTGATATGAAATGTGTGGTGGCTAGGGGCACTTAGGGACATTGGTGTATTTATAACAGACAGAAGCCATTTTGAATATTAAACCCACATTTATTTTGCAGAGGGCATTACTCAGATTCCCTTCCATTTATTATTTAACCAAGCGGCCCAAAATGATCCAGGCCCATTAAATAATACTTTGTGTTGTGTGATTTATTGGTTATAGACTATTTGCCAGAACATTAAACACAGTCTGGAAAGGGTTTATACTATTTAGAGCATGTTTGCACTCCAATATTATAATATTAAGCATGAACCTCATCCCCACAGGAATGAAGGACGAGAGAGAGGCTTTTGACGTTCTCATTATACTAACCCCCCCCCCCCCCCCCCCCCCCCCACACACACACACACTGTGTACCACCACAACCTCAACGCGAGAGAGAGAGGAGAGAGGAGAGAGAGAGAGGAATGTGCGCAAAAGCTTGATCTGCTATTGTCAAACGTTGCGCTAACTTGGAAGTGTATCATCTCCTTCCCAGGTCGCGAAAGTGAGAACAATCCGTTTAACTGTCTCTGTAAGTCTGGGTTACCTGGGGAGACAGCTTCTTCTCTGGCTTGTTGTTTGGCCGAGCCCCTCGCTTCTTCAGAGAGTTCTGAAAATAGAGGGAAACACATATATTGACAATAATTAGTATCAATCAATCGACAAATCAAATTAACCAAGTGCTTTCACAGTAACCCAGCCTAGGCCCTAGACCCCCAAAGAGCATGCAGCAGCACATTGGCCAAGGCGTTATACAACATAATAATAATACCACCAATCTCCAAGCCTTCTCCCCCGCCACTCGCTCACCCAACTTGCCCCTATCGCCCCCTTCACCCCTGCCACTTTACCCAGTTTATCATCACCATGGAGATGTTAATCCCCACAGTGACACTGATAGGGGTGTGGAGCTACAGTTGACCGCATTCCTGCTATGTAAACAGAGAGGAAGGGGTGGCGAGGGGGAGAGGGAGACAGAGATAGAGAAAGAAAGAAAGAAAGAGAAAGCTGAAGAGAGGAAGATAGTAAACTGAGATGAGACCATAAAGAGAGAAAAGGAACAGCGTTGCTAACGATAGCCAGCCCCTCCCGTTGGTCACCTGGGCTTCAGTACACAGAGTTAAATCCTAATAAATCCCAATTCCTACCAGAGTGCAGAGAGACACAAACACACACACACAGACAGACAGACGCGCTGCAGTACAAGCTTATCTCGCCAAGGCGTTTCCATGGAAACTGGCTACTTTCTCCGCACTGAGCTGGCTGGTGAAAAAGGCAGGGATATCCACAGTCCATTCTGCTGTGTTTTATTAAATCAAGCTGAAAACAAACAAGACCCTGCTACCACAGTACAGTATAGAGCCTTTAACACAGTGGACACATATGTACAGTATGCACACACACACACGCACAACATCCAGAACCAATTCCACCCCAGTGCAAAAAAATCCAGCTAGAGAGCAGAGTAACTAGATTGGATTTAAAGCGGTGCCGGTATAGTATAAAGAGATGCATCCAATCCTCAACCCCCATTTAGCCTTTGCTGACAATGTCATGCAGTTTAGCTGGTGGCTGAGAACCTTTTAATGGTGCTAAACTTCAAGGTAGAATCAATGGAGAGATACTGGAAGTATTGATCCCTGCCAAGTATCGCCCAACCTTGGGACACTTTTTTTCATTTTGTTTTGACCATTGGTTTCGACAGGCCAGCTGTAACAGGGATGTCGTGGTGCCACTGTGACATGGCAGGCTTACCCCCATTTGAACACAGAGCTAAACCCCAATACCCACTCATCTATAAAACCCCTATAAGATACAAACATCTCACATCAATTTTTTTATGTCCCCCTTACCTATTTTGTTATCTCCAGGGGTGTGGCGGTTATTATCATGCAAAAGACTGCCGGTCTCACCGTAATTGACTGTTCATTAAGACCTGTTATGGCTAGACGTTCCGCTAACTTCCAGTGAAATTACGGAGCCCGAAATTCAACTTAAATTATTAGAAATATTTAACTTTCATAAAATCACAGTGCAATACACCAAAATAAAGCTTAATTTCTTGTTAATCCAGCCACCGTGTCAGATTTAAAAAAGGCTTTACGGCGAAAGCAAACCAAGCGATTATCTGAAGACAGTGCCCCATCATACAAACACATCATACATCATATTTCAGCCAAGCAGGTGCGACACGAAAGTCAGAAATAACTATATAATTCATGCCTTACCTTTGAAGATCTTCTTCTGTTGGCACTCCAATATGTCCCAGAAACATCACAAATGGTAATTTTGTTTGATAAAGTCCTTCTTTATATCCCCAAAATGTCCATTTATTTGGCGCGTTTGATTCAGAAATACACTGGTCCCAACTCGCCCAACATGACTACAAATGATCTAATAAGTTACCTGTAAACTTTGTCCAAACATTTCAAACAACTTTCCTAATCCAACTTTAGGTGTCCTAAAACGTAAATAATTGATCAAATTTAAGACGGAATATACTGCGTTCAATAGCGGATAAAATCAAAGTGGAGTGAGCTCCAGGTCGCGCGCACCAAACAAAAGAGTCCACTTGGCTTGACACTTGGAAAGTACAGCCGTACTTCTTCATTTCTCAAAGGAAAAACATCAACCAATTTCTAAAGACTGTTGACATCTAGTGGAAGCCATAGGAACTGCAACCAGGTGCCTCATAAATCTAGTTTCCCATAGAAAATCAATAAAAAACGTCAATTTTTTTTGCATTTTTCTGAACCAGTAGTCTACCTGCTGCCCCTAGTCTCAATGAAATCTTGTCTTTATTAATATGTAAAATTAGTTTATTACCATTATCAGGATCGGGCTCCCGAGTGGTGCAGTGGTCTAAGGCACTGCATCTCAGTGCAAGAGGCATCACTGCAGTCCCTGGTTTGAATCCAGGCTGCATCACATCTGACCGTGATTGGGAGTTGGGGGTAGGCCATCATTGTAAATGAAAATCTGTTCTTAACTGACTTGCCTAGTTAAATAAAAAATAATGCACTCAAATAACGAATTATAGCCTGCACACTTTCCCACCAGTCCATTCTATAGGCTACTTCGGTTTTATAGAGGAGCTGTGCTTAATATGATCAGCCGAGAAATAAATACAAAAACACTTATTTCACTCCATTCACTCCATCAACCACTGTTTGAGGAGTATGCTCTCGCAGCGCGACAGCTGATATTTCGCCCAAACTCTGTATGCCATAGGCTCTCCAACCCTGTTCCTGCAGCTACCCAGTGCTTAATTTGGGGAACCAAGTGAAATCTGTTCGGGAACATCGATTGTAACATGTTTTTCACAACTAAACATATTTCACTAAACTGTTGACAGCCCTTCGCGCGCTATAGAAGGGAATAAAGGAGAGAGAGGAGGAGATGGAAACGCACGGTGGTGAGATATTCTGTATAGCTAAAGGTAATGTGTCACCCAATTAATTATGAAAATATAAAATGACCTATTACTAGGCTATTCTAAATCAAATAGAAATTCGCTAATTGTACTAACTGTAAGCCGGCCTGCACAATCAATGAAACAACAGCATCACCTAGCTAGACTATCCGTTCTCTCCCAGACTCATGAATATACATTCTGGAGCGTGCAATAAGATAACCAGTCCATTTAGTTTGCATAAAAATACCGTCCACACTCGAAGGCAATTACTCAAATCTGTTTAATTTTGGAGTATAGGCTAGACCAATTATGCACCAAGGACATCTTAAATCAGTTTTGTTGTATGTTTTTCTCCCAGGCGTAATATGCATTAGGCTTTGTACAATGTCATTTTTTAATTCCCCCCCCCCCCCCCAGGATTGCGCTCATAAGCCTATGTGTATGGGAGTTTTTAATTCATCTTCACTCCATCCATTTCGTTGTTAGGCTTTGAAACAACACCCACAACAACCATGTTTTACTCTGTTTAAATCTGCTGTTGAACTTCTTTCTTCAAATTGATCATCACAGCAAGGTGATTCTAACAGTTTTACAAGTATGATAGCCATACTGTTTTGATAAGTGTTTGATGCGATTTTCGATCCACTATGCATTGATGTCAGAGTGGTTAGAGGGGCAATAGAGCCCTGAGTACCAGGCCATTAGCGACCTGATGGTTGTTAGCAAGTTTGGTACTACCAAAGCATGTCCAGAGTGCATAAGAGGAGATTACCTTGACTCAACGGTCACATGGACTTTTACTGCGGTCATGACTCATGACTGCAGGTGTGGCGGTAATACGGTCACCCCAATAGCTGTATCAAATATCAATCATTTTCACACTCAAAAAAGTTTCTCCTATGGGGACAGTCGAAGAACCCTTTTGGAACCTTTTTTTTTAAAGAGTGTAGGGTGTAATTTGGGACATAGCCTTCCTGCTCTGCAATCTCACACCCACAAAACAAAACCAGACAAAATTCCACCCGCTCTGCCAGGTTGACGTAATCGTCCGGCGCTCTCTGTGCAACAGCTACGTGTCATTCAGAACACAAGGCCACTCACACAAACAATGCAGGGCTGACTCAACCTCAGTAAAACACAGAGGCAGAACCGGGACAACATCAGGGAGATGAGGTTTGAAATGATGTCTCTGTACACTGTAAACGGGTCACCGTGAATTTAACAATAGCTCACAGGCTACTTGGTGGCCAGTAAAAATCTGTATTTCATATTATAGTACACTTACTGTAATATAAGTACGGTATCAAAGCAAATACTGTGTAAAAAAAAAAGTAAATGCTACCATAATCTGAATTAATGACTTAATGGATTAATGAAATTCACTGAGGGGAGGGCTTTGTATTTCACAGTATTTTACTATAATTACAAGGGATTGGTGCAAGCAGATTTGCTGCTATAGTGTTTACACATTATAGAATGTTAATGAATATTTAGTGTTTTATGTCACTTGTACATCTAGAGGCCTTAACAAAAGCTTCCAAACAGGTGGCAAATACAGGGCAAAACAGACCAGAAAGACATGGAAAAATGGTAAACCATTTCAAGTTTAAGAATTCCTGCCACTCCAATCTGTCCCCTATACAATTAAAATTCATGGGTCTTTATAACCACATAGGAGTTAAAAATGGGTACATCATTCTCACTCACAGGTGCAACAAATGTAGCCTCTTACAAGGCATGCCTCAAAATATGTTAATGATCCAGCAACAACAATACCATTCACCCGCTAGTGGTCAAAAGGTTTTCAGCCCTCTAAAGATACGGTACGGTACTGTATTCTGTGGAGTGGAATGACAGAGCCATTCAAAATACCGCAATTTTCCCACAATGCAACATCATTTACAATACGCAGTAAAACATTTGAGTTTTTTTTACTGTTGATAATATCTAAAACTACAATTTTCTGTTCCAGTGCATGTAAAGTGGTGCCAGTCCAAGTCTGCCTGTGTCATGCCTAAACACACCTGCACAATGCACAGTTAAAGACACGCACGTGCACACACATACAGATGCGTGCACGCACACACACCCTATCCCCAGCAAAAAAACATGAGCATTCAACGGCATGTGTCTGTGCTATCTGATGACATGGTTCTGTGTGTGTATGTCAACAGGCTGTAACTCTAGTGATGTGGTCTGTGTAACCGGAGGCCTGGAGGGGGTAGGTTGGTAGGCTGATCCCTGGCTGGATGTCTCTCTCCTGCGAGAGGGAGGTCGAGACGTGTAGGTCCCCCTTAGACATGTGAAATTGCATTTTCACTAGTAAAATAGCTGTTTTCACACGTTGATGTTAAAATTCACCCGTTGAAACCACATTTTGACATGTATTACATTTAGAGTTCACATGTTAACGCCACCTTTTCACGTGAGGGTAACAACATGTTTTCAACTCGCATGTGAATTGCCGTTTCACATGTGACATTATCGGTATCGCATGTTCAAAACTTTCACGTGGAAATCGGATATGTAGTTTCACGTGGAAAACATTCACATGTGAAAATCTCACTTTCATTTTTTTTCTCCACATAATTCTTTTTCACAACTGAGCTTGCAATTCCACATGTGAAAGTGAAAATCGCATTGGCAGTTTCATGTTTAAGAATATCTCACTTTCACATGTGGAATTGCAGGTTCACGTGTGGGGTTGAAAATAACGTTATGCTGTGAAAAGATGGCGTTAGCATGTTGCATTAGCAAGGTTTCCAACGGTAGAATGAGGGTGACCACATCTTAAAAAGCCCAAGACGGGAACGATTTAGCGGGAAAATTTGTGAAACAGAGGATAGAATAACATTTTTTAGGGGCAGGTTCATAAATGCTGCAAATAGATCAAATTTGTTTTGATCAGTCATGGAAATAAAAGCGCTGAAAACATGTTTGATCGTTATTTAAAAAGATGGAGTACAAAGCCATAGGATGAAAAATACCGGAGTTTTGGCGCAGGCACTGCCGACTAGTGCTAGCTAACTACCTAGCAATTTAAAAAAAAATCTATTAGATAATTCTATTTAAAAATATTACAAATGGATACTTGGGGTCACAGTATCAATATAATATTGTCCAAAATAATGTTGTGATATTCATAGATTTCCCCCATCACTAGTTATTATATGGTGCAATCCTCTAGTGAGCGAATTACTTTTGTGACATTAATATTAAGCAAAACTTCTGAAGTCGAGAACACAATTCTTAGTATGGCAAACAAAAATAATGATATCGAAAGCAAAACATAAACCTTAAAGTCTTGATGGCAAAACAAAATATTGCAAGAAAATAATTCAAATCTGTGAGATCAAATGAATGTAAATGGATGCAAAAATAGATTTCTGTGAAAACATTTTGTGTAACGCTATTAAATAGAAACGCCTCCCTCTTTCCTGCAATTTTCCCTCTATTTGGTTATATTACCCTTGGCCTTTGCTTTCACTGCCTTTTTTTGGCACGTTCATTCCAGCAGCAGAGCACCCTGTATCCCACTGCTGGTTTGCCTCTGAAGCTAAGGGACTATTTAGGTCCTGGTTGGTCCCTAGATGGGACACAGGAAGTATGGGAAAAATGCACATGTGGGGGGAAATATAATTCACATGATATGTTCACAAGTGTGTTGAAAAACCATGTTTTTTGTTGTTGTAAGGTTCCGGCCTGGCCATCATGCCTGTACACTTAAGCCCAGTACAGCTCTGCTTGGCTTTGCCCTACAGTGTAAATCAGGAAACAGTCAGCCAGACTGGACTTGGGAAATAACGCCTGGCGCAGAGAAAAGGACGGAGACGTTGTTACACAACCTCACAGTCCAGGGCTTGGAAAGATTTAACTTGTGCAACAATGAATGTTAGGATAGGAACAGACATCATCGCGACACTAATGTGGGTTTACTGGATTTGGTGGACATCTGATGGCACACACACACACACACACAGATGTAGGATCTTCATTTCAGACAGTTTGCGACAGAAGGGAAAGAATCCTGCAGCAAAAGGAAATGTGAATAATTATGTGGATTATAATTGATTATAATTAATGAAAAACAGAGGAAGAGAGAGGAGTGTAGGTGTGTAGAGAGAGTAAGAATGAGAGAGAGAGTAAGAGAGAGAGGGTGAGAGTGTGGGATATGCTGACTAGTTAATAATGGAGAGTAATAGTGTGCAACAGTTGAGGCTGCTGAGGGGAGAATGGCATCAAACGTATTTGATACCGTTCCACCAATTCCGCTCCAGCCATTACCACAACCATGTCCTCCCCAATTAAGGTGCCACCAACCTCCTGTGGTGTCCAAGGGACCCTGGCATGCCTAGATAGACGAGGGGTCATGACTCTGGTGGCGGCTCGACCATCCTACTGATGACTCTGTCAGGCACTCAAACAATGGATCGCACCGCCAGCCCGGAACATAATCACACAGAACTACTACTTCGGTCTGCACCCAAGGCAACCAACACAACTATCACACAATATGGCTTTATCACATTACTACACCATTCAATACGGCGGAATAATGAAAAAAAGGGACCAATAAAAGTGTCATAAAATTTGAAATATGAATATCCAAATCGGTAGGATTATTAAAAAGCAATCGATGCTATTCTAGTCACAACATCAAATGGTGTTATTGCAGTAATGGAGGAGGCACTTTCTAAATAAATTACATCTTTATTCTATCTGCACTCCAAAGAGGGAAGTGAAGTAGAATAGTATATTTGCATGACACTTCCCAGACTGCTATAGCAGAACCGTGGGTGATGTGAGTGGAGATGACAACAACACCAGACAATACACCCCCCGCTTTGCTTTTGGTCAAATCCAAAGAACAATCAATGGTGTTCGGATCAACCCAAGTTTGAGATCCAGTGGGTGGAGATATGTCTCTTTGTTACCAAACTCACTGCTGCTCACTTTCAGACATTGTAGGAAGGCTGTGGGACAGAAGACTGTGGTTGGTTGGTCTGACCCTGTGTGTCCACTGGTTAAATATCTTTCTGAAAGCTTGTTATTAATATGATTGGTCAATTTCAAGTAGAGCAAACAGAGTAATGTGTGTGTGTGTTTCTGTCTGTTGGTGTGTCAGTCTGTGTGCAGTGTTAGAGTTTAGAGAAAGCGTGGAGTCTGTGCAACAATGAGTTGGGGAGAGAGAGAGGAAGGTGGGAGGGAGGGAGGGAGAGAGGGAGGAGGGGTCTGTAGATGTCCTATAAAGCCTGTCAGCAGAGCAAAATCCAGGGGGACAGCCTAAACACCAGCCCCCCCTCTGTCTCAGTACCTCCTCTCCTCCTATTGTCCTTTTACTGCACTCACAATGGACAAGCAGCACAACCCCAAATCTACATACACAGAGTCCCCGGAACCAAATGTAATCCACAAATCAAATCAAAGTTTACTGGTCACATACACAGATTTGCAGATTTGCAAAGCAAAATGCTTTGTTACTAGCTCCAACAGTGCAGTAATTACCTAGCAATAAAAAACAATACACAAAACCCCCAAATCAATTCATAAAAAATCCTACAATGGGATTTTCTGGAATTTTTTCTCTCATTTTGTCTGTCATAGTTGAAGTGTATGATGAAAATGACAGGCCTCTCTATCATCTTTTTAAGTGGGAGAACTTGCACAATTGGTGGCTGACCAAATACTTTTTTGCCCCACTGTACTACCCACCACTGCGACCTGCACGCTCTCGTTGGCTGGCCCTCGCTTCATACTCGTCGCCAAACCCACTGGCTACAGGTGATCTACAAGTCTCTGCTAGTTAAAGCCCCGTCCTATCTCAGCTCGCTGGTCACCATAGCAGCACCCACTCGTAGCACACGCTCCAGCAGGTATATCTCACTGGTCTCCCCCAAATCCAATTCCTCCTTTGGTCGCCTTTCCTTCCAGTTCTCTGCTGCCACTGACTGGAACGAACTGTAAAAATCCCTGAAGCTGGAGATTCCCATCTCCCTCACTAGCTTTAAGAACCAGCTGTCAGAGCAGCTCACAGATCACTGCACCTGTTCATACCCGATCTTTATACAGCCCATCTATCTACCTCATTCCCATACTGTATTTATTTATTTTGCACCTTTTGCACCACAGTATCTCTACTTGCACATCCATATTTTGCACATCTACCATTCCAGTGTTTAATTGCCATATTGTAATTACTTCGCCACTATGGCCTATTTATTGCCTTAACTTCCTTATTTGACCTCATTTGCACTCACTATATATAGACTGTTTTCTCTCGTTCTACTGTATTATTATTATTGACTGTATGTTTTGTTCATTCCATGTGTAACTCTGTGTTGTTGTGTGTCGAACTGCTATGCGTTTATCTTGGCCAGGTCGCAGTTGCAAATGAGAACTTGTTCTCAACTAGCCTACCTGGTTAAATAATGGTGAAATATATATTTTTAAAGGATCTGATGATATAAGCCTAAGTCTATATTGTGTTTTTACCTAAGTCTTTATGGTGTTTGGGTGCTTTAATATTTTCCTAAGTGTAGGCTACAACCTTTAACACTTAAAGTTAATAGTTAAGTTAAGTCTTAAAAGACAAGAAAAAGAAAGGACAAGTTTTTATTTTTTTTAAGCACTAACCTCCACATGTGTTTCAATGTCATTTCTTTGAGACAGGTGGGTCTAAGGCTTTAGAGGTTGTGAACGATGCTACATGGGCGTAAACAAAGAGCAGCACTGTAGCTGTTCAATGTGAAAGGTTATCTTTATTTCTCAACAATAGGCTATTTAATACTGTTAGTGGTTTGCCTAACGGGGGAATTTGATGAGGTAATGTTCAGAGTATCCATTTAGTCAATTTGGTTCATATATTTTCTAAATATATTTCCCAAGGATTAAAGTAGAGCAAGTGTGAAAATCGCAGCAAAATGTTTGAATGCCTTTTTTTCCTAAATGGGATTATACATCTAGCAACTTTGAAAGCAGCATCACTTCCCCATGTTTCCTCCAACTACAGTGTATGATATTCCACTTTGAAGCTCTGAGTCTGTACGTTTATTCAATATACAATACACAATTTAACATTTTGGAACAAAAGACCCGAAAAGAGATGGTCGGTCACAAATAGCTCATTTCTGCATCCTCACAAACATGTTGGATGTAGCTGAAAGCTGACGTTTAGCTGAACCATAGCTAAATAGGAGTTATTGGGCTTACACCAGCTACCGTATTAAAGTTACCGTAGAACAAACCAGACTTCATTTTTATCAATATCATGGAAGTCATTATATGAGGTAAAAGCTAATTGTGACTGAAAATGGTAATAATAATAGCCTGGAGACTTGCTTCTTCTCTGACCTCGGTTTCCACTAAATAGCACAGCCACAAAGTCAACACTACATTGTAAAGATTCATGAAAACAAAAAGTTGCCTAATGGTCTTCATTTAAGGTTAGGGTTAGGCATAAGGTTAGCAGTGTGGCTAGGGTTAGGTTTAAAAACAGATTTTAAGAAGATACATTTTAGAAAAGGCAGGGGTTTATGACAGTGGCTGTGGTAACTAGTGACGATGCTTGGATGTCGCTGGCGGTTCAGTGCAGTCAAGCAAAAATGCACTATTTAGATTTTAAACTACGTTGACATTTTCAGAATGTAACAGGCCGTTACTGCAATTTCAGGTAAAAACTCTATAAAACAAGTCTAAAAAATAAAGACAAGGTCTATAGATTTCAGCTGTTTCAAAAACATTGCTATTACAGTTTTTACCGTCAGGAGTGTTAGATCAACGAGACAATTCTGTTTACACTGCCCTGCTTAGAGGGGGGCAATTTTAGGGCGTGTGTCGTGCGGTCGAGAAGTGACAAGTTTGCAAGTTTACATGGCAGTATATGCATAGGCGAGAAAGTCTAGTAAGTGTGAATACCTAAGAAAGGAACTCTGCAGGTGTAGAGAGAGAGAGAAAGAGAGATCTAGCAAAGGTACAGGGAGGGATATATTCTGGGTGACAAATGAGAGAGGGAGGAGTGGGGGAGATAAAGCCAATCTGCATAGGAAAGGAGAGTAAGAGAGGGAAGGGAGAAGGAAGAGAGGAGGGAGACGTATAAGAATGAGTATTTAAGTATTTAAACTACAGTAAATGGTCGATTCAGAGATTGGGGGGGGGGTTATCCCACCCCCTCCACCGCAGACCTTATTGGGTTCCCTTGACAACCGCTTGTGCACTCCCTCGTTCAGTTTCTGACAGTAGAGGCCAACAAAACAAGTTGGTGAAAGATGGAGGGTGGAGGATGGGAGGGAAAAAACATGGACGACAGGAAATCCCTATTGACATTTTTTATTTTTTATTTTTTTATTTCACCTTTATTTAACCAGGTAGGCTAGTTGAGAACAAGTTCTCATTTGCAACTGCGACCTGGCCAAGATAAAGCATAGCAGTGTGAACAGACAACACAGAGTTACACTTGGAGTAAACAATTAACAAGTCAATAACACAGTAGAAAAAAAAGAGAGTCTATATACATTGTGTGCAAAAAGGCATGAGGAGGTAGGCGAATAATTACAATTTTGCAGATTAACACTGGAGTGATAAATGATTAGATGGTCATGTACAGGTAGAGATATTGGTGTGCAAAAGAGCAGAAAAGTAAATAAATAAAAACAGTATGGGGATGAGGTAGGTGAAAATGGGTGGGCTATTTATCAATAGACTATGTACAGCTGCAGCGATCGGTTAGCTGCTCAGATAGCAGATGTTTGAAGTTGGTGAGGGAGATAAAAGTCTCCAACTTCAGCGATTTTTGCAATTCGTTCCAGTCACAGGCAGCAGAGTACTGGAACGAAAGGCGGCCAAATGAGGTGTTGGCTTTAGGGATGATCAGTGAGATACACCTGCTGGAGCGCATGCTACGGATGGGTGTTGCCATCGTGACCAGTGAACTGAGATAAGGCGGAGCTTTACCTAGCATGGACTTGTAGATGACCTGGAGCCAGTGGGTCTGGCGACGAATATGTAGCGAGGGCCAGCCGACTAGAGCATACAAGTCGCAGTGGTGGGTGGTATAAGGTGCTTTAGTGACAAAACGGATGGCACTGTGATAAACTGCATCCAGTTTGCTGAGTAGAGTGTTGGAAGCAATTTTGTAGATGACATCGCCGAAGTCGAGGATCGGTAGGATAGTCAGTTTTACTAGGGTAAGTTTGGCGGCATGAGTGAGGGAGGCTTTGTTGCGGAATAGAAAGCCGACTCTTGATTTGATTTTCGATTGGAGATGTTTGATATGAGTCTGGAAGGAGAGTTTACAGTCTAGCCAGACACCTAGGTACTTATAGATGTCCATATATTCAAGGTCGGAACCATCCAAGGTGGTGATGCTAGTCGGGCATGCGGGTGCAGGCAGCGATCGGTTGAAAAGCATGCATTTGGTTTTACTAGCGTTTAAGAGCAGTTGGAGGCCACGGAAGGAGTGTTGTATGGCATTGAAGCTCGTTTGGAGGTTAGATAGCACAGTGTCCAAGGACGGGCCGGAAGTATATAGAATGGTGTCGTCTGCGTAGAGGTGGATCAGGGAATCGCCCGCAGCAAGAGCAACATCATTGATATATACAGAGAAAAGAGTCGGCCCGAGAATTTAACCCTGTGGCACCCCCATAGAGACTGCCAGAGGACCGGACAGCATGCCCTCCGATTTGACACACTGAACTATGTCTGCAAAGTAATTGGTGAACCAGGCAAGGCAGTCATCCGAAAAACCGAGGCTACTGAGTCTGCCGATAAGAATATGGTGATTGACAGAGTCGAAAGCCTTGGCAAGGTCGATGAAGATGGCTACACAGTACTGTCTTTTATCGATGGCGGTTATGATATCGTTTAGTACCTTGAGCGTGGCTGAGGTGCACCCGTGACCGGCTCGGAAACCAGATTGCACAGCGGAGAAGGTACGGTGGGATTCGAGATGGTCAGTGACCTGTTTGTTGACTTGGCTTTCGAAGACCTTAGATAGGCAGGGCAGGATGGATATAGGTCTGTAACAGTTTGGGTCTAGGGTGTCTGCCCCTTTGAAGAGGGGGATGACTGCGGCAGCTTTCCAATCCTTGGGGAGAGGTTGAACAGGCTGGTAATAGGGGTTGCCACAATGACGGCGGATAGTTTCAGGAATAGAGGGTCCAGATTGTCAAGCCCAGCTGATTTGTACGGGTCCAGGTTTTGCAGCTCTTTCAGAACATCTGCTATCTGGATTTGGGTAAAGGAGAACCTGGAGAGGCTTGGGCGAGTAGCTGCGGGGGGGGGGCGGAGCTGTTGGCCGAGGTTGGAGTAGCCAGGCGGAAGGCATGGCCAGCCGTTGAGAAATGCTTGTTGAAGTTTTCGATAATCATGGATTTATCGGTGGTGACCGTGTTACCTAGCCTCAGTGCAGTGGGCAGCTGGGAGGAGGTGCTCTTGTTCTCCATGGACTTCACAGTGTCCCAGAACTTTTTGGAGTTGGAGCTACAGGATGCAAACTTCTGCCTGAAGAAGCTGGCCTTGGCTTTCCTGACTGACTGCGTGTATTGGTTCCTGACTTCCCTGAACAGTTGCATATCGCGGGGACTATTCGATGCTATAGCAGTCCACCACAGGATGTTTTTGTGCTGGTTGAGGGCAGTCAGGTCTGGAGTGAACCAAGGGCTGTATCTGTTCTTAGTTCTGGATTTTTTGAACGGAGCATGCTTATCTAAAATGGTGAGGAAGTTACTTTTAAAGAATGACCAGGCATCCTCAACTGACGGGATGAGGTCAATGTCCTTCCAGGATACCCGGGCCAGGTCGATTAGAAAGGCCTGCTCACAGAAGTGTTTTAGGGAGCGTTTGACAGTGATGAGGGGTGGTCGTTTGACTGCGGCGGATAGCCGCAGCGGATACAGGCAATGAGGCAGTGATCGCTGAGATCCTGGTTGAAGACAGCGGGGGTGTATTTGGAGGGCCAGTTGGTCAGGATGACGTCTATGAGGGTGCCCTTGTTTACAGAGTTAGGGTTGTACCTGGTGGGTTCCTTGATGATTTGTGTGAGATTGAGGGCATCTAGCTTAGATTGTAGGACTGGCAGGGTGTTAAGCATATCCCAGTTTAGGTCACCTAATAGAACAAACTCTGAAGCTAGATGGGGGGCGATCAATTCACAAATGGTGTCCAGGGCACAGCTGGGAGCTGAGGGGGGTCGGTAGCAGGCGGCAACAGTGAGAAACTTATTTCTGGAGAGAGTAATTTTCAAAATTAGTAGTTCGAACTGTTTGGGTATGGACCTGGAAAGTGTGACATTACAGTAGACAGCAACTCCTCCCCCTTTGGCAGTTCTATCTTGACGGGAGATGTTATAGTTGGGTATGGAAATTTCCAAATTTTTGGTGGCCTTCCTGAGCCAGGATTCAGACACGGCAAGGACATCAGGGTTAGCAGAGTGTGCTAAAGCAGTGAGTAAAACAAACTTAGGGAGGAGGCTTCTGATGTTGACATGAGACAGATCCACTCTTCAAAAACCAATGGAAATAACAACAAACGCAAGAACACCCCTCCTGCCCTCTCTTTTACGTCGAACTGGGAATGAGGGATGGGCATGAAAAAAATATTTTACTATTCAAATAATATCATATAAAAAGAAAATGGATATCTGGATAGTTGAAATACTAAAAAGAACAAATTTGCTCTCGAGTCTCTCCACCATACAATGACGCAAATGGCAGAGGTAAACAGTGGACAGTCTGCTTGCTTTTCTCCCCGCTAGTTTGGCTCCCGACAACAGCGAAAGAGAAGTCTGCTTTTCCCCACAGATTCTGTTACAGAAAGGTATTCTGGTGAGTATTTACCATTGATCTGTGTCAGGCCTTGTGCAAACTCCGCTAGGCACCTGTAATTGCTATTGGAAGGGGGTCAAATAACATACCGATGCCAGGCTAGCCTGTAGGCCTAAAAGCGAAGCAGAAGTTCAATGCACTGTTATAAAAACTACATTCAAAAGTTTGTTGTTTTATTCAACTAAGAATTTCAAATGTCATGGTATCTCCTTGTCATTCATGGTATAAAAATGCCACATTGTATTTAAAACAAATTCTACATGAACGCTCAAGTAAAGAATACCAACGTCCTTTCGGATAGCCAGATATTCGATTAACCGTGCCCATCCCTACTGGAAATGGGATTATTTGCATATGGATTACTCAGAGGTGTTAACGTGCACGTACATTATTGCACACACTATATCTTCTAATGTTGTATTTACCAGTATACTAAACACATAGGCCTGACAGATATATACAAATACACATCTTGGAAATCTGTTCTGTACATCCAGACAATACAAAATCATTGAGGTAGGACCTGGACAGTCATTCACTTCATCCCTCTACCCCTCACCCCCTTCTATTCAGCATACAGGGGGCCCCCCATTGATTTTGTTAGTCACTCTCACTCAGATACAGTATCATATTAACATGGCATAAGTCATGGCAAAATGTGTAGAATTTCAGGAAATTTGCTTTAAAACTGAAAACAAGTTCTCTCTGCCCCATGGCAAAAGGTGTAGAATTGCAGGAAATTAACTACAAAACGTAACATGTTTCTCTCCGGCGTCCAGAGGGGGGCCTCGAAAATCTTTTGCCTAGAGCCCCCTAAAGGCTAGGGGCCGTTCTGTGCACATGTCCATTGTCTACACAAGGAGCTAGCAGATTGGCCAGCTCCAGAAAGCCTGATCCCTTCTGCAGCCAACACTCCCGCCCCCTCCTTCTCTTTCCCTCTCCTCCCCCTCTCTCGCTCTCTCACTCTTAACACCGAATCACAGCACGCACCCATATACCATCCCAAACAAACAGACCCTGTTACAACCCTAAAAATAGACCCCCATCTTTGACAACAGAGCCCCCTCGCCCCATCCTCCACACCACCCACGTAGAGCAGCAGTGACACCTTCCATCATATGCTTCTGAGACTGGGAGAGAGAGGAGCAGTGTTTATGACGAGGTGATTGGACGTGTTGCAATTAGCACTGTGAAACACTGTTATAATGGTGCCCTGGGGGCATATAGGGGTTGAGTGGCCAGAGTGAGGGAGTTGTTTCTGAGCCTGAGGGGAAACAGCATGTTGACTAGCTTTATCAGTTTAGATAAAGAGTCGACTCCAGAGTGCAGAGGAGAGGAGGTCATTTCTAGGCCGCGATAGAAGGACGTTGAACGGTGGAGACGGTGTCTTTGGTTGTATCACGTTGACCAAGTCACGGTCACAATAACACTTTGCAAATTGGCCCATTAGAATCCATGCACCGTGGAACAAAAGGTAGATAAAAGAAAGGGTTGAAGTGAAGGCGTTATCCCTCCATCCGACTGCCCTTTAGATGAGTGTCACAAACAGCCCCACAAAGACTAGGATCAAACCCAGCTGAGCCCCCGACGTCCCCCCCTTTCATCTCTCCCTTTAATGTGCTGAAGCCAACGTCACTTCCAGGTGACGTCCCAAATGGCACTCTATTCTCTATGGGCTCTGGTTTAAAATAGTGCACTTTATAGGGAATAGGCTGCCATTTGGGATGAACACCCTAGGTCCTGCCCTGACTGCCATTTAACTACCAGTAACGGCCCAAACGTCGGGGATTTTACTGTTTGTCTACTGGAATTAACATCACACAAATCACTCTCTGAAACCTCTTTTCATCAAACACTTTCCAGAAGACATGACTTGTGTAATCCAGGCAATCTCCCCTTTCTGACAGGACATCAACGTTGAAATGGGAAATTGATGAAACGTAACTTTAATGCAATTGTCTCTCATGGCACATTTCTGTTATGACCTTGTGTAGTTGCTCTACGCTCGGCTCTAAACGCAGGCGAGGCTTACACTGTACACTCCCACATGGAGAGGGGGAAGAGAGAGAGAGAGAGACAGAGACAAAGAGAGACACACACAGGGAGCAAAATAGAGAAAGAGGGATGGAATGATTGAAATGAGAAATCATAAATAAGCAACAAAAGAAAACAAAGCCATCTGTACGTGCTCTTCCCACCTGTAGTAGAAACATGGATAATTACACACAGGTGTGGGCGAATCAAATTTACCCACCAAAACATGTTTCTCATTATTCTAACCAAAATGGCGGCCACCGAGTTAATACAGACTATGGCTGCGGTTCAAACTCATAAAAGACACACCCTCGTCCACTTACCCTCGTCTTATGCCCTTGGGGGAATCCCCGTCTCCATCTTGGAGGGCGGTCCAAATGATTAGCCAAGCAAGGGAAGTTTGCAACGTAAGCCCACCAACCCTCATTTTTAGCCGAGTTTGCGAGTGTACAATTATGTTCACTCCGGGGCCTGAACCTCCCCATAATTCAATTCGCGACGATTGTACATCCGCTAAGAAAAGTCAGCGAAAACTTAACTTAAAAACAACATCAATGGAGAAGTCAACATACAAGTGTAAGTAAAAACGAATGCAATTGAGTTAGAAATGGTGCTACTAATGCTCATGACGGCACAAACACGTCTCGTAAAAAGTAAATATGTTTTTGTTTGGTTATCTTTTGGAAATAAAAAATGTTCCTTCTTCAGAAGTTCCAGCTAGGCAGGCTAACACTAGTTAGCTAATCAATTTGCTAGCTATCATACAGTAGGCATTTATTAATAATTATATATTTAATATAAGTAGACATGCACTGAAAATTGACTGTAGCGCATATAAAGCACCCACAATTCCAGAAAACACAATCATCGCAGGATGAACGAGTGACGAATTTCTGGCCAATGGCGGTCCATTTAGAAGTCATTCCTTCCTTCCTCGCCTCTTGCTCTGCAAGTGTCTACTCTTCAGACGTCATGATACGTCATCAGAAATGTCCATTTAATTTGAGAGCTGGGGGGATAGGGTGTGTTTGGACTGCAGCTAGTGTCCTGCTGATTTAAGGATGGATAACTCCAGTTCTCAGGGGCCTGACTGGTGTCCCACTTTTGCCCCAGCTGACACACCTGACTCCAATAATCAACTAATCATCATCTTCAGTTTTTGAATGCAGTTTAAATCCGCTGTGTTTGCTAGGGATGGGGGGGGAAAGTGTCACGCCACTCCGGCATGAGGACTTGAGTTGCCCATCCCTGCTCTGATGGAACTACAGGGAAACATAAATCTGATACCATTGTTATGATGGGGAGTGGGAAAACAAGAAATATGTCAGGCCTGATATTACACATTTCTGACACAGAATTCTGGCAGTAGAGGAGTAAAAAAGTAAAATTTTAGCCTTATTTTACCTAGTAAGTTGACTGAGAACACATTCTCATTTACAGCAATAACCTGGGAAATAGTTACAGGAGGGGGGGATGATGAGCAAATTGGAAGCTAGATGATTAGGTGGCCATGATGGTATGAGGACCAGATTGGAAATTTAACCACGACACCAGGTTTAACACCCCTACTCTTACAATAAGTGCCAAGTGATCTTTAGTGACCACAGAGAGTCAGGACACCTGTTTAATGTCCCATCTGAAAGACAGCACCCTACACCAGGCAATATCCCAAATCACTGCCCTGGGACAGCATATACATATATCTTTTAAAGAAAGAGTGCCTCCTACTGGCCCTCCAACAACACTTCCAGCAGCATCTGGTCTCCCATCCAGGTACTGACCAGGACCAACCTTGCTTCGCTTCAGAGGCAAGCCAGCAGTGGGATGCAGGGTGGTGTGCTGCTGGCATTACTAGGCCACTCAGCTCAGAGCAGAATGTAGTCAATTAGATATTTAATTTCAGAGCGGCAGATACTGGGTAGTGTGGAAAGGTTCTCTCTCTATTGCTCCGTCTCTCTCGACTGGGATGAGAGATAGCAAAATAAGTCAAATCAGCTTTCAAAGTCAAATCAGAACTGGGAGGCCAGTTTGACCCAGTTAACAGCCCTTCCTCCCTCCCTCCCTCCCTCCCTCCCTCCCTCCCTCCCTCCCTCCCTCCCTCCCTCCCTCCCTCCCTCCCTCCCTCCCTCCCTCCCTCCCTCCCTCCCTCCCTCCCTCCCTCCCTCCCCCACCTGGCACCTCGCCTGCTTTTGGATGTGTGTTTAAAAGGGCTATCCATCAAATGCCTGTCTGCCTTTACTGTCTATTAAGAGTTACTGAGGAGTAGAGACAGGAGGAGACAAGACCTAAACAGTATATATCCCAACTGCCCCATAGACAAGACACCGTCTCTCCTCTCCTTTCAATAGAATTCAGTTAAGGAGCATGTGCCTCTCGCGCCCCTGCTCTCGCTCGTTAGGAGAATCTGGAGCACCTGACGCTTATTAAGCCGTCAGTTAGCTGGTCGCTAACGGAGACAGACGCTCAGCCGAAGGAGAGGGGCGCGACAGTCCCCTGCATTCCCCTCATAGCTCACCTCATCTCTTCATTAAGCCTCCTACACAACAACAGTGGCAACGGGGCCTTCTCCCAGTTCTTTCTAGACTGAAGAAATATGCACGAGGCCATCGAAATGGATTCAGTTTCAATCTATAAGAGATTGTATCTCGGGGCATGCTGTTCATGAGGGAAAGCTTTTCATTTGGCATTTTATCTGTTGAGTGGGCAGGTGCACACTTAACACATAAAGACACACAGACACACACAAACTCCACCAGCCCCCCCCCCCCCCCCCCCCCCCAAGACCCACACACACTCTCCCACACAAACTCACACCAATCATCCTCTTTCGACTAAACCCCTCACACTCTCAGTAAAGAGGGGCTGTCAGCCAATGTATTTTCCTTTCTGCCACAAAATGAGTTTGGAGAGCTCTCCACCTCCCCGAGAGAGACGAGCACTGAACGCTACGCTGCTCTGATAACATCGCTGGGAGGAGATAGAAGTATAGACATCTATCTATGCAACTATCTATGTGCTCTCATGACCAAGCAGGACCAAACAGGAGCGCTGAGGCTGAAACTGGCCATCAGCTCATCCCGGGCTGTAGTGGTGGTGGTGATGGGTGGTTCAATAGAGAGAAATAAAGAGAGAGATGAATACCCCGCTGGTATGGACTAAATACAACCAACAGTCATCACACGGTCATCCCGCAGAAGACAGATTCCCTCTTATGTCGTGATGGTCCTATCTATATAACACTACTGATCATCTCACGAGCCACGTACACGAAGGTCATGAAGGTCAAGAGACACTACATTACCACGACGTGTACATAATCCCGCAATAACATCTGCTAAATACGTGTATGTGTCTAATAAAATGTGATTTGATTTGACTACGCTGAGGCTGGCAGTGCCAGAAATAGTCGTCAATCTGTAGGTGATAATTGATGAGGGCTTCATTTCACTGTGTGCATCCAGCCTTCTCTCTTACAGTCTGCGGCTGCCTGGGAGTTAACTGATAATTATCAGAGGAGAGAGAGGAAGAGAAAAGCATGTCACAGCGCGCTGGGTAGTGCTGGGTTCTAAGGAGAGACAATGCAGGGGTGGGTGTGTACAGTATATCACGCCACTGCAGCATGCTACTGCTACACACACACGCGCGCGCACACACACACACACACACACACACACACACACACACACACACACACACACACACACACACACACACACACACACACACACACACACACACACACACACACACACACACACACACACACACACACACACACACTAATGCAGGCAGGCAGACACATGACCACACACACTCAGAGAAGCCTGCCCAGTCAAGCCCCTGTGTACTCTAAGCAGAGAGAAGGTGATAAGAACTCAGACCGCCTCAGACCGCCTCAGACCACGTTGTAATTGTTTAACGGTCTACACACGGTGGTTTTGATGATCTCACCAGGTCCTCTAAAACCACATCAAATTCTGGAGGACATACAGTTACAATCATTTTTATGCCTGGGGGGTCATTTTGTATCTAGACGTCCCCCATGGTTCCCTTCTCTCTTCTTGTCATTCCCCCCCCCCCCCCATCTCTCTCTCTCTACCTCCCTCCATCTCTCAGGGTCTGACAGGTCAGTGTACGGCGCACTAGTAATGGAAGGTGCAATATTCCTCATCCAATTGAGCAATCAATCCCATGTCTCATTTGCTCCACCCAGCCACGTCATACAGCTCAGTAGCCCAGTGGTCTGGGGGAGCGTGACTGGCCTCGAGGACTCATCCCTGGGTAGAGGAGAGCAGGGAGGCAGGAAGACTGATCATTCTGGACATGGAACAATGCTATGTCAGCTCAGCATACAGCTAGGGTTTATGGACCGAGGGTTACGTAAGGAGAGGTGGATCCCACCATCTCCGAGTCTGCTGGACAGGACACTCACTAATGGCTCGAGACGGAGAGACCCAGAAACACACACACACTTAGGAGTCAAACTCCAGTTCTTCAACAGTCAAACTCAAGGATTTGGGACTCTCCGATTCATTATCGATGTCTCATTCCCTGCCAATTTAATCAGTAATGATCTAAATCCTGCTTTGCTGGTTTTAAAATGACTTCATCTGCAAGGCTCTTAGCCTGACCCTTTGCTGTCCAACTGCCTTAACAGTCTCAACAGCACTCAGACAAACAGACAGACAAAGCGAGAGAGAAACAGAAGAGTGAGAGAGCGACAGAGAGAGAGAAACAAAAGAGAGTGAGAAATAGAGAGATAGAGAGAGAGAGAATGAGCTAGAAATAGAGACAGACAGACAGAGATCAAGTTCAAGTGGAGCTCAGCTCCTTCTCAGCCTCCTGATGCAGGCCGACATGTCGGTCTCTTACATAACAGGGTGTTTTTTTCTACGAACATGCACGGGCGCAACTTTGGTTTTAGAAGTGGGGGGGACATATTAATAATAATTATATATGTATTTTTTTATTCATTCGGATAAACACTTCAAACAGCATACCCAATTTCAGAGGGTGGGAGGGGACATGTCCCCCCTTCCCCGTCCCCAGTGAAAGTGGCGCCCCTGCAAACATGCACACACACACACGCACACACACACACACAAACACACACATGAGAGGAGCGGGAGACTCCGGGAGAGTCAGGATCTACCGATCCTCTGTCAGTGAGAGAGACAGGAATGTTCTGACAGGCCCTAATGAGGAGAACAGGGAAAATAAAGAACACGTAGAACTGGTGATGTAACGGTACACGTCTTCGTACTGCTCGGTTCGGTCCGCACTGAATACATCCAAAATACAGTCAAAAAGAAACGCTAGGCCATTAACTGCGTTGTATGTCATTGCCTCGTGAGTGAATCTGAGCTGGAAAAACCATTGTAGGCTATTTTGGTAAAAACAAGTACAGTTTATGCGCATGTTGTAATCAAAGTTCTAATATTAAGTGGCGGATTTCAAACTGTCCTTTTGTGAGGCGCAGCCGGGAACTGTTGATGTGGTGGGGCGGGTGGTAGGATCCATAAACCAGGAGGATCCTCCGTCATCTTTTAAAATCTCCAGTTTGGGAACATGTTGGCTTCACAGTCGATTACAACGGTCGACGGACAGAGAGTTGTGGATAAAAAGTGAATAGGATGCTCTCCGCTGCTTAACGAGAATAGTCTATGCATTTGCGTTTGTGTAGCTTTTGTGTAGCTTGTTGTTGTTGTCGGGCCAATCACAAGTCATCATAGCGCCACTATAGTCATAGAGCCTCTGTGTGTGGCAAAGCAAGTTAGGACCTGATCTAATCAATGGAAGTTGGAATTAAAAGGATGGAATTAAAAGTTAAATGAGAAGTATATGTTACAATGAACAAGAAGCCAAATGGCAGGCTGCTTATTTAATAGTCTGAATGGAGGTGTTGTTATTTGTAACTGTAGGACAGGAAGAAAGATAGCCGGCTAGCTATTTTAGCCAATTAAAGTAAACTCACCCCATTCCGTACAAATGTGCGGAACCGCAACATTCAAACGAGGCTACAAAGAAAACTAATGGGATTGTAGCGACTGTGTTGACGTCAAAATCGGGGGTGTGAACTAGGTTTCTATTCAAGTGTTGATCGACATGGTAATGGCTCAATAGTATTGGAGAAAAGTTGAAAAAACAGACCCTCAGTTACATCTTGACGTGTCATGCCATAACGTACAGCACGCATAAAGCAACTATTTCTGTCCTACAGTCTCTCTCCACCAGGTGTAGCACTTCTCTCATCGTTGAAAAACAAGAAATGGACAGTGACGGTGGTAAGGGGGGGATGCTTAGTCATTTTTTCGTCATCATTGCATGTGATCATCATTCTCAAAGCCGCTGTTTACTTCTAAGATCACTTTAGCACCGCCCTAAAAACCCCATTCAAATTCGACACAAACCTTCAAATAGGTATGTAATGACACGTTATATAAACTATAAACATTTTAGAGGAGATAAGGTGATAAGTTGGACAGATCGAGTGAAAAAAAGCAATTTTCCCACACAACATCTCTCCTTCTCACGGTCACGCATTAGTTTCGCTTCCCCACCCGCCATTTTTAAAAAGACCCGACGGAGCTCATTGCCTGCTTGAATTATGCAGAAACGGTCAGCGTTTAGGTCATGTAATTGATTCTGCTGGAAAGGGGAGAAAGTGTGCGTTTACAATGGTATTGACATTACAGTTGATCTGGAAGTATTAGAGTAACTGTTGGGAATTACATTTTTTACGCTGTACCGAAACCGAACCGTGACCCCAAAACCGCATACCGAACCCCATTACACCCCTACTTAGAACCCTGGAGAACAACCTTGGTTCAAAGCTCCTGATGTGGAAGCAGACGTACATACACTACATGCCGTGATGTAAACCATTGGTGGTGACATTCTGTAGTCACACAACTGCCATTCGTTCAATATACTCATTCTATACGGCCACATTTTCGGGATAATAAATCGTCCCTACTGTCCTACTATGTTACCATTCTGTCTTTTGTTTTCTCTGTCAGGGATCTGTCAAAGGCTTATTATAGTCTTTACCATAAGCCTCGCTAAAGAACCTATTCCCAATTGATGTGACCGAAAGGCTAATATGTCTAGCCAAACAGGTGTCTGAGTTTGAGTAACCATGGCAACCAAGGTCCAAAGTGACAGCATAGCCAGCATAACATGTCATTGGCCTATTCCCATTGCCTTGTTGAATATCAGAGTAAACACAGGTGCAACTGGCAGCATGTTGATGATGTCACTACCTTGGTCTGGTTGGACGACAGGGATTGTGGAGTCTGGGACCTTATCTGAGCCAGAGCTCCGAATAGACATCTGGTAAAACTATTATTAGTCTTGGGCCAAGGCAGTCGGTTCAGACAGGGTGTGTGGCGGTGGGTGACTTTACAAATGACCTGCCAGGACAGGAAGCCTATCACCCAGTCCACCCTAATCACCGCTCGGTCTGATAGGCCCCGCTCCTCCTAGAGAATCCGTATAAATGTGCCAATCATCATAAATCACAGACACATCCCTGCATCTGTGTTTCTTCCCCTGTCAAAATGGCCAAGAGGGTTACTTCGGGTCCTCCGATAAGGAAATATGAAAAGGGGCTGCATGCGAGATCGCTCAATGACGATTCCCTTCGGTTCTTTGTTTCCCTGAAAGCAGCATGTTGAGTAAAGTGGCACCTTGCAGCACATATGAAACTTAGGCAATTAATGCCACAGTCTAGTGCGCAGATTATTCTGACATATAGTACCAGTCAAATGTTTGGACACACCTACCCATTCAAGGGTTTTTCTTTATTTTTACTATTTCCTACATTGTAGAATAATAGTGAAGACATGAAAACTATGAAATAACACATATGGAATCATGGAGTAACCAAAAAAAGTGTTAAACAAATCAAAATATATTTTTTGAGATTCTTCAAAGTAGCCACCCTTTGCCTTGATGACAGCTTTGCATTCTCTCAACCAGTTTCATGAGGTAGTCACCTGGAATGCTTTTCCAACAGTCTTTAAAGGAGTTCCCACATATGCTGAGCAATTGTTGGCTGCTTTTCCTTCACTCTGTGGTCTAACTCATCCCAAACCATCTCAATTGGGTTGAGGTCAGGTGATTGAGGAGGCCAGGTCATCTGATGCAGCACTCCATCACTCTCCTTCTTGGTCAAATAGCCCTTACACAGCCTGGAGGTGTGTTTTGGGTCATTGTCCTGTTGAAAAAAAAACGATAGTCCCACTGAGCGCAAACCAGATGGGATGGCGTATCGCTGCAGAATGCTGTGGTAGCCATGCTGGTTAAGCGTGTTGAATTCTAAATAAATCACTGACAGTGTCACCAGCAAAGCACCCCAACACCATCACACCTCCTCCTCCATACTTCACGGTGGGAACCACACATGCGGAGATCATCCGTTCACCTACTCTGCGTCTCACAAAGACACGGCGGTTGGAACAGAAAACCTCAAATTTGGACTCATCAGAAGGACATATTTCCACCGTTCTAATGTTCATTCCTCGTGTTTCTTGGCCCAAGCAAGTCTCTTCTTATTGGTGTCCTTTAGTAGTGGGTTCTTTGCTGCAATTCAACCATTAAGGCCTGATTCACGCAGTCTCGTCTGAACAGTTGATGTTGAGATGTGTCTGTTCCTTGAACTCTGTGAGGTGCAATCTGAGGTGCAGTTAATTGCTGATTTCTGAGGATGGCAACTCTAACGAACTTATCCTCTGCAGCAGAGGTAACTCTGGGTCTTCCTTTCCTCATGAGAGCCAGTTTCATCATAGCACTTGATGATTTTTGCAACTGCACTTGAAAAAACGTAAAAGTTCTTGACATTTTCCGGATTGACTGACCTTCATGTCTTAAAGTAATGATGGACTGTCATTTCTCTTTGCTTATATGAGCTGTTCTTGCCATAATATGGACCTGTCTTTTATCAAATAGGGCAATCTTCTGTATACCACCCTTACCTTGACACAACAGAACTGATTGGCTCAAAAGCATTAAGAAGGAAATCAATTCCACAAATGAACTTTTAACAAGGCACACCTGTTAATTGAAATGCATGAAGCTGGTTGAGAGAATGCCAAGAGTGTGCAAAGCTGTCATCAAGGCAAAGGGTGGCTACTTTGATGAATCTCAAATAATTGTTTAACACTTTTTAGGTTACTACATAATTCCATATGTATTATTTCATAGGTTTGATGTCTTCACTATTATTCTACAATCTATAAAATAGTCTAAATAAACTTTTGACCGGTATTGTATGTACAATTCTCCGACCAGAATGAAGCATTGATTAAGCATCGCTCACACACACACACACACACACACACACACACACACACACACACACACACACACACACACACACACACACACACACACACACACACACACACACACACACACACACACAAACACACACACACACACACACACACACACAACAGATGTACTCTTGAGAGCAATTAGTCTTCCCCACTAAAACTTTGGTGAGGAAAGGTAAGGATATCAATAAAACCGTCTACATCTCCATTCACACATATGACCTCAACCCCACCTCCCCCTGGCTTTAACATGTTGTTTTCCAGACTACAATGGCTCCCCGGAGACTGTATGGTCCAAATTGAACCTTGTAGAAGACCTCTCCTAGCCACACCCAACGGGTCCCACTGCGTGAGATAATCTGACACTTTAAAAACCTTTTAATGTCTATAAAACAGGAGGAGAGGGGGGGGGGGGGGTTAGAAAGGGGGAGAAAGAGAGCTGTTAAAACAACAACCAGCAGATGTTGAGAAGACATCTGGCTCAGGGGGGTGATGAACGGAGAGGTAGTTTTAGATGTGTCTGCTCTCTCTCTCTCTGTCTCTCTCTCTCTCTCTCTCTCTCTATCTCTCTCTGTCTCTCTATCTCTCTCTCTCTCTGTCTCTCTCTCTCTCTGTCTCTCTCTCTCTCTGTCTCTCTCTGTCTCTCTCTCTGTCTCTCTCTGTCTCTCTCTCTCTCTCTCTCTCTCTCCCTCTCTCTCTCTCTCTCTCTCTCTCTCTCTCTCTCCTCACTGCAGACTGGCTCAGGTGTGGATGTTCTGTCTGGGGATGGAGAGACTAGCAGGGGATGGATATAAAATGCCTTTCATGTAACCTGTCAGGGCTCCAGCGCTCTGCATTCACTCTGTCTGCTGCGTGTGTTTCTATGTCCACAGAGTTCTCTCTGTACTGAGGAGGAGGATGCAGGCTATACAGCCTGAGGTTGCTGTCTGAGGCTTTATTCATTCCACAGTTGGCCTGACTCTTCTCAATTTTCATGTGGATTTGTATTGGAGCATTAAATTACCAAAGGGGGGGTGTTTGAACAATTCAACACTGTTTGTTTGCTTGGCTGTGCCTGACTCGTGCATGAGGAAGGAAATTTGCCCATGCAGCTCCAAGATGTCACATGGATTTTGTGATGAGCATATGCGTTTATTTTTTGGGGGGAGGTGTGTGTGTGTGTGTGTGTGTGTGTGTGTGTGTGTGTGTGTGTGTGTGTGTGTGTGTGTGTGTGTGTGTGTGTGTGTGTGTGTGTGTGTGTGTGTGTGTGTGTGTGTGTGTGTGTGTGTTCTTCTGCAGGTATTTTATGTTCCTCCATAGGGATTGCTGGTCCTTCAGCAGCTCCTCACACACCTCTGAATGTCCTGCAGGGTTCATTGTGTGAAGCTTCTTTCTATCCACCCAGAGATGCTACATTCCTTTGTCTTCACTGGCCTTCTCTCCTCACCTTTCTTTTTTAAGCTTTTACTCTCCATTTCTCCTGCTTTCTGCTCTCTCTCTCTCTATTTTAGTCATTACGCTAATAAAAAGGTACGGTGGCCTATATTTACATCCTATTTAGCGCCACACGACAGTGATTACATTTCAGTAGTTGCTCTTCTCCAGAGCAACTTACAGTCGTGAGTGCCTTCCTTTTCGTACTAGTCCCCCCGTGGGAAATGAACCCACGACCCTGTCGTTGCAAGCGCCATGCTCTACCGACTGAGCCAGATAGGTGAGGTCCTGGTCAATCACAATGACCCAGAACAACAGCCTTCTATCCAGTGCCTCCATAACCCATCTGCTTTGTTACCATGATGGCCCATAATAGGTTTGTTTGCACTTGGCACAGTCCTGGAACACACCCAGCGCAGGGCGCTCCTCATCAGAGACAGACAGCTGGCCAGCTAAATCATCATTAGGGTGGGAGAGATTTTGACCAGGGGTAAGCACCTCTGTTTTTAGGATGGACAGTTTGAGGGGAGCGGGAAAGAGTCAGTCATTATCAGAAAATGGCTCCGTTACATGCTGGAGGTTTACAGGTCTGGAGATCTGCAGCATTGTGGGACTCAGTTCAGCCCAAACCACTGGGATTGTAAGCAGCCTGCTGAGGCGTTCGAATCAGAGCACACACACACACACACACACACAACGACAGCAGCCCATTTGGGACAAGTGATCGTCGCCCACAGCGACCTGATTGGTTGGCAGGGGCTGAGCGGAGAATCCCAGATTAAACCTGAGAAGCACTCAGGACCCACCTAATGCAGCGGAACAGGTGTGTGTGTGTGTACTACTGTATGTGTGCCCATAGTGAAATACCTGACCAATTCCACTGTAACCTAACTGAATAACACCCCCGTTGGGTGTTAACTAAAGTGGACCACAGTGGCAAAGTGCCAGAAGATGGAACATTTTTCAAGGTACCAAAGAAAACAACGTTGTCTACTACCCACATTTCTTCTTAAATGACACTTTACCAGAGAATACTGTAGAACACAATATGGTCTATACTTGGCATGTAGGTTTCTGAGTTATTACAGACCATATATTGTATCCCTACAGGTTATAGAAAAGAGCAGAAACTCTGAACTATCTATTCAGAACCAAGCTCTACCTGACAAGGTCATCCACGATACAGTGTTTGACATCCGTCCATGTCTGAGGATGTTGGGAGATAACGTGGAAGCTGGACAGAGGGGACAACAGTGAGCGCTGTTTAGTTTAAGTAGGTTTCTATTTTGCTTGGGGGGGGGTGGCGAATGGGCATAAGCATCTGCCTCTGATTCCAAAGTTTGTAAGTTTACATCCAGCAATTGAAAAGCCTATCCCAAACCTGAACCCTGACCTGAACCATTCAGAGTTAATGCCTAAACTTAACCTTAAACACTTTGACATTTGGAACAACTTTGAAATTTGAGGTTCGAGAAACATGGATGAACGTTTCATTCTGACGGGAGACTGTGAGAGCTGGTAGGTCCTACCAACTTACAGGTTCTGGAGCATTTGCTCTTTTCATATTTCTCCAGTAGGTTTCCTGAAGGAGAAAGTCTCCACTTCTATGTCAAAGTTAATGAAACAAAACACTATAGTAAATACTACAGTAATGTCCGCCAAAACACTATAGTAAATACTACAGTAATGTCCGCCAAAACACTATAGTAAATACTACAGTAATGTCCGCCAAAACACTATAGTAAATACTACAGTAATGTCCGCCAAAACAACATAGTAAATACTACAGTAATGTCCGCCAAAACACTATAGTAAATACTACAGTAATGTCCGCCAGAACACTATAGTAAACACTACAGTAATGTCTGCCAAAACACTATAGTAAATACTACAGTAATGTCCGCCAAAACACTATAGTAAATACTACAGTAATGTCCGCCAAAACACTATAGTAAACACTACAGTAATGTCCGCCAAAACACTATAGTAAATACTACAGTAATGTCCGCCAAAACACTATAGTAAGTACTACAGTAATGTCCGCCAAAACCTACATGAATTACTATAGTTGTCACGACTTCCGCCGAAGTTGGTCCCTCTCTTTGTTCGGGCGGCGTTCGGCCGTCGAAGTCACCGACCTTCCAGCCATCGCTGATCCTCTTTTCATTTTCCTTTGGTTTTGTCTCGTCTTCCATCACACCTGGTTCCAATCCCATCAGTTACATGTTGTGTATTTAACCCTCTGTTCCCCCTCATGTCATTGTGGGTGATTGTTTATTGTAAGTGCTTGTGCACGTCTGTCCTGGTGTGCGTCAGGTTATGTACCCATTATTTGATTGTTCTGTTTACCGGTGGTTCTTTGTTTGTTATTAAACTGCACCGTTTGGAAACACAGTTTTTGCTCTCCTGCGTCTGACTTCTCTGCCGCCAGTACGCACCCCTTAGAATAGTATTTACTACAGTTGTCTTTTACTACCGTATTTATACTATAGTTAACTGTAAATACTATACAGTATTATACAGTAATCTACAGTAAATAATATAGTAAATACTACAGAATTCACTGTAGTGTTTTTAGCTGTCTACAGTAAAGTCAGTAAAAACACTACAGTGAATACTAAAGTATTCTTCCTTTTTCTAGGCAAGTCAGTTAAGAACAAATTCTTATTTACAATGACGACCGAGGAACAGTGGGTTAACTGCCGTGTTCAGTGGCAGAACGACAGATCAGATCGGGGATTCAATCTAGCAACCTTTCAGTTACTGGCCCAAAGCTCTAACCACTAGGCTATCTGCCACCCCATAGTAGTATAGTATACTATAGTATTTTTTATGCGGGTATTCATCACATGAATACACCCCTCAGCTCTTCTGCATGTTGTAAAGCACTGAATGATCAATGGCTCAAGCCCAGAGCATAATCATTCATTCATTGGGAGAAACAACCATGTGACTGATAAGGAAGTAGCTCACGGTCACATGTCCTCCATCTCCACTGACTTTCCCTTTGCCTGTAAGGCTCCTCCCCCTCTCTCTGCTCAAGGACATGCTTCTCCCAGCCTCCGACAAACAAAGGGACAACAGCACTTCCTGAAGGCATAAATAAAATGGGGGCTGGCTCGGTATAGTGTTTCCTTGATAAGTAATGGCGTAATGAGTGGCGTTTGCAACACAAAATAAGTGCATTAGGCCTTGGGATTGACTGCTACAGAGGTCTGTGTCCCTAAGCTGTCTCCACTGCGATCCCACTAAATCACTGGGGTAATGAAAGCCCACAAATATACACCAGTAAACATAAAACACTGCCCAGTCTGCCCATGACCTCCAAGAGAAAAAGTATTATAAAGGGAGAGATAGCTATTTGCACATCGCTACAACACTCTATATAGACATAACATGACATTTGAAATGTCTTTATTCTTTTGGAACTTGTGTGAGTGTAGTATTTTTTTTATTTCACTTTTGTTTATCCACTCCACTTGTTTTGGCAATGTAAACATGTGTTTCCCATGCCAATAAAGCCCCTTTGAATTGAATTGAATAGAAAGAGAGAGAGAGAGAGAGACAGAGACAGAGACAGAGAGAGAGAGAGCGAGAGAGCGAGAGAGAGAGAGAGAGAGAGAGGGAGAAAGGGAGAGGGAGAGGGAGAAAGAGAGAGAGGAGAGAACTTGCGATGAAGCGACTGGGAATGAAAGTGGCGAGATTTAGAAAAATAAAGACAGAGGGAGAACAAGCTAAAGAGAGAGAGAAGGAGGGAGGGAGAGATGTCCTGCTGGATGTTTACACTTGAAGGCGTTATATCTTTCCTGACTGCCTGCCCATTTCGCCTATTCGAGCTGCAACCCAACCACCCAACCCCCTCCCCGACCCGACCCAACCCCCCACCCCGCCCTACCTCAACCCAACCCAACCCCCTTGCATCACTCCATCCCTCCCTCCAATCCAGCCTCATCACCTTCAGAGGGTCAAAAAAGCTGCAATGGGAGTCGATGCAGTTGGAATTAGAGGAGGAGTGAACAGGGAGCGGTGAGGAATGGAAGGGATAAAGAAATACCTTCATCAGCAGTGTTCTGTCTGTGTTACAAGCATTCCACTTTCCTTAATCCATTTGTGTGGAATCACTTCTTGTCAAAAAGGTAGCTGGTTAACAGAGGGCAAAGCTCTAGACACAGGCAGCCGAAACCACAAAAAAAATGTATCTAATCTCAGAGAGTTGTCCTTACTTAGCCTCACCGGTGACCCTACTTCTAATCCCAACATTTTCCATTGGTTTAGAGGGGCGGATGGCGGATCCTTCGCAATGCATTTACATGACGAAACGCCGAGAGCCTACGACGGGTTTTAAACAGATTGTCTTGGGAAGACATATGAGAAATAGTCAACAGCCAATCTGGGTTTAACCTAGGGGTTAGTGGTTAATCCATCCTACATATGGACTCAAATGTTACTGACCACATCTTTCAACACAACTGAGGTTAAAAACATTGAAATGTTTTGGGGGGGGGGGGGGGGAATGTCTGATGTCATAGAGCACAGTACATCACAGCCACAAGCTAAGGGAGCAAACATAAACTGTCCTATTTTCTCCACGTCTTATAAGTAATAGACAATATAAGTGCCGCCAGTCATTTTACATTTTGTTTGTTGAATTAGATTCTGAGTGGATTGTTATTCAATCATTAAAATGGACCATTATTACATGTCTGCATTGAAACAGAGAAGGAAAACGCGGCAAACACGCCATATTGGCTTTCTCTTTTCCCCTCTTCCTTCTCCCCCTCTTCTCCCTCTACCTGGCCAGCATCTTCAGCCCCTCCACTATCCCAGGAGACAGACGGTCCAGCGGGCAGAATCCGATGGAAAAGCCGGGCCCCGGCAGCTACCCCAACACTGCAGTAGCAGCATCACTTCCACTCCCAGACAGGAGCCACAGAATACCAAATTCATTACTTACAAACCGCCTTTTATTCCCCTTTAATACACACAGCCCTGATTCTCAGGGACGGAGACATTCCTAACTGACCGGGGAACAGAGACGGAGTGGGCAGAGTAAAGCCAAGGATCGGCGGGCACACATAATAGTTCTGGATCTGGAAGGGTGTCAGCTATGCAAAGAATTCTCCCTCTCCATTGGGGTGAGCACAACACAGCAGCGGTACCTCGCTTAGCATAGGGCCCGCCAACCACAAAGCTAGCCAACCAACCTGCCAGCCAGCCAGGCAGTGACTGAGTGAGTTAGCATTGCAGCCAGCCAGACACCCAGCTACCCAACCAGCTACCCATCAAGCCAGCCAGCCCAAACCTCATTCTGAGAGCTGGGCCAAGGCTACGGTCAGTCATCAGTCCCCCCTCCCTGCTCTCCTCTCCTCCATAAAGGGACGGCAGGAGAGAAAGGGGCCTCCTTTTGTCCACTCCAGATTAGTCAACACAGGGGGAGGGCCGAGACTGAGAGAAGAGGGCATTTGATTTCTCCTTAGAGCATAACTGAGCCTAACGCAATATCTGTAGATCGCAAAACAGTGTTTTTAGCAGGAGCATTTATCGGGATAGAAAGACGAGCACAAAGCAGCTTCCTCCCACGGTTTTCTACTCAACTCTTTCCAGTAAACATACGGCGAGGCCAAATGAAGAAAGGCCAAACGTCAACATTTGGCTTAAAGGTTACCAGTCCCTATTTGAGTCCAAACAAAAAACACAACGCTCTATCAGAAAACTCAAACCGGTCACTTCACAACATATAGGACAACATACAATTGTGGTTCAGTCTGACCGTGTATGTGGTCCCAAACGTTCCATTTACTGAAAACGGACACGTTTTTATTCCAAGCCTGGTGAATTGACATGAAACCTTGAAGAAAGGCAAAAAAACAGATCGGCTCAGCTAAACCCAGCCAACTTAACCCTGGCTACTTAACCCAGCCTACTTAACCCAGCCTATTCAACACAGCGTAACCTATAGCCAAACCCAGCTAAACCCAGCCTATTTATCACAGCGTAACCTACAGCCAAACCCAGCTAAACCCAGTCCAGCTCAGCCCAGCTAGACACAGCCATGGTCAACCCAACCAAGCCCAGCCCTGCCACACCACACCATGTCTCACTTCTCTGGCCCTATCCACACGGCCCAACCATGGTAATCCCAGCTCAGCCCAATCCCACCCCACCCAGCCTTGTCCTACCTAACGTCTTACCTCTCGTTGCTTCTCCATCTCAGCCTGCAGGACCTGCTTGGCCACCTCGAGCTCCTGGAGCCTGAACCTCATCTCCTCGTTCTCCTGCTCCAGACGACCCCTCTTCTTCTCCACAGAGTCCAACTCGGTGTGCAGCCGGATGGACACGTCTTTAGCCACCTGACGTCCAAAGTAGGAGATGAGAGAGAGAGAGAAGACATGAGGGAGGGGTGGGGGGGTCAACATCAGAGGTTCATTGATCAAGCATGATCCACGATGCCATGGTCCAGAGTCACACTAAATGACTTTATGAATGCCCTTTGTAAATTGTGATTTGTTTCCAGTATGACCATATACACACTGAGTGTACAAAATGTTAGCAGGCCCTTTTGCCCTCAGAACAACCACAATTCGTCTGGGGAATGGGCTCTACAAGGTGTTGAATGCGTTCCACAGGGATGCTGGCACATGCGGACTCCAATGCTTCCCACAGTTGTGTCAAGTTGATGTCCTTTGGGTGATGGACCATTCTTGATACACACAGGAAACTGTTGAGCATGAAAAATCCTGCAGCTTTGGTCGTAGGTGCGACTGGGATTTACTATCATACCCCGTTTAAAGGCACTTAAATATTTTGTCTGACCCATTCACCCTCTGAATGGCACACATACACAATCCATGTCTCAATTGTCTCAAGGCTTAAAAATCCTTCTTTAACCTGTCTCCTCCCCTTCATCTACACTGATGGAAGTGCATTTAACAGGTGGCATCAATAAGGGACCATAGCCTTCACCTGGTCCTGGTCAAATCAAGTCAAATGTTATTGGTCACATACACATAGTTAGCAGATGTTAATGCGAGTGTGGTGAAATGCGTGTGCTTCTAGTTCCGACAGTGCAGTAATATCTAACAAGTAATCGAACCATTCCCCAACAACTACCTAATACACACAAATCTAAAGGGTGTGAATGAGAATACGTACATATAAGTATATGGATGGTCAGTCTACGTCATGGAAAGAGTGTTCTTAATGTTTTGTCCACTCAGTGTATATGGGTAAGTAAAATATGTCTCTCTGCTGATGGTATATTCACAGCACAGTAATAAATGACACCATACTGTAGCTTATCACTAATGTGTTCCAGTATTATCATTAATGTGTTCCAGTATTATCACTAATGTGTTCCAGTATTATCACCAATGTGTTCCAGTATGATCACAAATGTGTTCCAGTATTATCACCAATGTGTTCCAGTATTATCACTAATGTGTTCCAGTATTATCACCAATGTGTTCCAGTATTATCACCAATGTGTTCCAGTATTATCACTAATGTGTTCCAGTATTATCACCAATGTGTTCCAGTATTATCACTAATGTGTTCCAGTATTATGATTAATGTGTTCCAGTATTATCACTAATGTGTTCCAGTATTATCACCAATGTGTTCCAGTATTATCACCAATGTGTTCCAGTATTATCACCAATGTGTTCCAGTATGATCACCAATGTGTTCCAGTATTATCACCAATGTGTTCCAGTATTATCACCAATGTGTTCCAGTATTATCACTAATGTGTTCCAGTATTATCACCAATGTGTTCCAGTATTATCACTAATGTGTTCCAGTATTATGATTAATGTGTTCCAGTATTATCACTAATGTGTTCCAGTATGATCACTAATGTGTTCCAATATTATCACCAATGTGTTCCAGTATGATCACTAATGTGTTCCAGTATTATCACTAATACGGGTAGGATTGGAGTAGAGCAGAGACCAGCTCTTATATCATCATGTGTTGACATGTTGCTACAGAACAAGACAGTTATTAAGGCTGATCTTCTTAAAGTTGGATATAGGTTCCCCTGAGGGGTAGGAAGAGCATTAAATGCAGTTGGGGATCAACACAGACACTATCCAGATGAGCGTATGATGTTCTGCTGGGCCAACAACAACTTGTGTGTGTGTTTCTGTTTGACTGTATATCACCAGGGCACTGACAGGATGTTCAATCCAAATGCAAACCCAGCTGCCTGGTTTTAATTGTTTATAATGAAAGGAGGTGACATGTCAAGGGTGCTCTATTCATACCATAGACAGGAAACACATCCAAAACATCTGAGTGGATTGTCATATTGATGTGCTTGAAAGCATTGTATCATTCAAAATGGTAATATAACATAATGATATCTAAGGCACAATATGATGATTATTATTGAATGTTCTCTCTCTATTATTCTACCTCTGCAACATAATTGTATGGGATGGGAGTCTTTTGGTGCAGTGTGGAGTGGGGTACAGTGCTGATCTCATTAAAGGAGAAAGGGGGTCAGAGAAAACAGGGCTTCTGTGTGTGTGTGTGCGTATATGTGTGTGTGTGTTTGAATGTGTGTGCGTGCGTGCCTCTGTGTGGGGTACAGTGCTGATCTCATTAAAGGAGGAAGGGGGTCAGAGAAAACAGGGCTTCTGTGTGTGTGTGCGTATAAGTGTGTGTGTGTTAGAATGTGTGTGTGTACGTGCATGCGTATGTGTGTTTGTTTGTGGGTGCGAGTGCGTCCACGTGTGTCAGAATTGGGGTATTCTCTCTGGCCCTATAACCAGAGCCAATGTGCAGCTGGGAACCACAATGCCCCTCTGTGCTGCCCACTCTGAGAGTGGACCAACCGACCAATTCCCCATCATGCTCAAATTCATCTCTCTCTCTCTCTCTCTCTCTCTCTCTCTCTCTCTCTCTCACACACACAGACGTTCTCTTTTTTCGGTCTTCCCCTCCTTCTCTCATTCTGCCCCTGCCCCTCCCTCTTTCTTCTCCATACTTTAGAAGGTAGAAATGTACATGCAAAGAGACGGACTGCATGGTCAAATCAATGCTCCCTTTCATTAGCGTTCTGGGAGGGTTCCAGGTTATGTTTTTAGACTGGCGGTATATGGCGATTGGGCCCCTTCACAGTAAACAACAGTCTGTATTAACGGCCTGTTAACTTACTACATCTACAGGATTCCCTCCTCCCTCTTGCTGTTTAGCCTCTTTCCATACACTGCCTTGGCTGCCTTCGCCTCCCAATCAAATATCATGCTTTGATATGTAAAAGTAAAACACATGGATTTCAGCACTCCATGGGTGAAGTTTCCCCTAGATACAGATCTAGGATCAGCTTCCCATCTCCAACCCCTAACCTCAACCACTATTGACATTTTTTTTTAAAGAAGAAAACTGAACCAAGATTAGTGTCTAGGGTCACTGCACTAGCGGTTTTAGCATTGGCGAGAGGGGTTCCAGCTGGAGAGCTAGAGGACGTGAATGGCATACAGAGGAGAGGAGAGAAGGTCTTGCAGGACTGGTACATTATAGTCAAGTCCCAGCCTTCAGACTCCTAACGTCGATCCTATCCACACCCGGCACTTGGACACACATACCAAATTTAAAAGAGCCATTTACCCATCAAAAGGGTCTCTTTCACATGTTTTTGTGGGTGAGTGTATATGTAATAGAGAATATTTTGCATCTCTGAGGGTGGGTTCCTTGGTGTGTGTTTGTGTGTGTGCACGCGCACAATGTGTGTGCCTGCATGGGAGTGTGTGTGTGTGTGTGTGTGTGTGCTGAAGCGGCACCATGTTCCCCTTCTGATCCTGCCTGTCAGCACTGTCACAGCTGTTCCTCCACACGCCTTTTAACAATGACTTCCCTGTAGATTTTATCATCAGCGTTTTGCATGTTGGCAGTACGCACAGAAGGGGGGAGTGTGTAAAGTATCGGCCACGTCTGTGTCCCAAATGGCCCCATATTCCCTATGTAGTGCACTACTTCTGACTAGGGCCCATAGCCAAGGCCTTACTGTACATAACCTTGGAGAGATATTGTATTTTCTACATTAATGAGCTAAGAAGTGCTTACAAAGGAGAGCATACTCTATGAAAGCATTGAGTATTTACCATCTAGCTTAAACATTTAATGATAGGATCTAGTATTGCAGTATCAGCTAACAGGCTCAGCCAACTGGTGCACTTTTATGTAACTATCATCTAGTTGTTATCCTTCCTGTTGCAGCCTCTACAAACTGAAAATAATAATCTTCTTCCCTTCTGTCTATCTATAAAAGGCTCTTTAGTAGTGAAAGAGCAGACCCCTGCACGACAGTTGTTTATAGGTTACAGAATAATCCACATGGTGGGGCATCCACACACGCTCCTGCTAGTGCCGTGCTGAGCAGGCACAGGGACAAAAATACTTCCTGATACTCCTTGAGCCAGCCAATCGGCTCTCTGATCCGGGCGTGTCTGGCTGACACATGGAGACGGTTTCTATTGGTATCTCCAGGATGCTGCTGTTACTGCTGCCCAGCCATTATCTGCTGTTGAGAGAGGGATGGAGCGAGGGAGATAGAGGAGAGAGAGAGGGAATCCACCCTCTCTCTCTCTCTCTCTCTCTCTCTCTCTCTCTCTCTATCTCAACAACCCCTACTTTCCTTCCCTATATGTCACATCACGCCATACTGCAACTCGGCTGTTGCTATGCAGGAGTGCACAGAGGCTCAACCCACTCATCCTATACATGTGAAGTTAAGAGGGGAAGGATATGGTATCTTTCACACCCCAACCCATCACAGATCACAGGCAATGTGCGAGAGCCTGTGCCTTTGACTCGAAATAAAATATCTCAGTCAAGTTTCCCCAGCAAACAATGATGCTAGCATCATAACATCCAGGCTGGGAGAGATGTTGTTTATAGAATGATTATGGAATGAAAAGGCTAGCTGCCCTGAATAAAATACACTGACCCAGACAGTGTAATGAGAGACTGATTCTATATCATACTGGTATCTACTGTATATCCCTTAGCACATTTCCATTGTCATGGAAGACCTCAATGTTTTCCATTTCCTATGTTTCATAGCTCTGGAATTAGGACAGTGGGTCAGAAAGGACAGGAAGTGACCAGGAGAATCCCACGACCATCTCCAGATATCACACACATACACACACACTCGTACTCGCACGCATTGCACATTCACGCCCCTCCCCCTGCGGAGCGCTGAAGAGCAGGATGCAACAGGAAGTGGGAACAGCTCACTGTGTATGTCACAAGGGAACAAGGACTTAGGAGAGAGAGCAATAATTATGTTAAGCCAATTTAAAGTATAGCCCTACTGGCACAGCCCTATCAGCTTACAGTATGCTATTTTATGTGATCACGTTGGTTGAGTACTGTGTGACTAATAAAGACTGACCATAACCACAAAGTAGTTATTTTCGTCTAAGGAACCTACTGACCCCAACGTGTTGAAACTACCTGTATTTACTGAATGAACCTAACATGCACAATACATACTAACTGTTCAATAACTCATTGCTGTGCCACAAACACAAAGTAGTGGGTTCTTGCTGTCAAGTGAAAGAAAGTCTACAATGGCTGGTACAGGACAGGTCTCAAATATCACATGGAATACAGCCCAAATCCTCTCAAACATGTCGAGACACATTTCCTTCCCCCGGTGCTTGGTTGGTGCGTGAATAAGCCTTACTATCTGAGAACACAGCCAGCCTCACGGTTAGAGGAACTCCGTTTGAAGGGAGTCTGGAGTGCATGGGAGTGTTAAAGCCCAGTGTGAGGGAAATTTGATCTGGTTTAGTTGGTAGCCAGCAGAACCAATCAGGTATGTGTTGAGTGACTGGCCCTAGCTGTTTAAGAATACGAAGAGGGAGACGGAGAGGGGAGGCCGAGGAAGCCGGGGTCACATCCCTGTGGTTTGTTTTTGGTTTCCTGTGTTAATGGCCTTCTTTGACTGTCTTCCCCCGGCCCGTTGAGCTCTTGCGCCCACCCGCTGCGCCCCGATTGGCTGCTGAGGACTTAACTCGGGAGCGACACCAAATCCTTATTCCCCAGAGTCAGCACAGACGGCCGGCACAGAGGCACAATATTACCTGGCCAGAAAGAAGGGACCCCCCCCCCCCCTGTTTCTTTCTTTCTCTCTTTAAAAAAAAGAAAAAGATATACAAATGGACCGTTTTTAGAGAGGGACAGCGGGAACGGGGCCTGCCTTCAGGGGATGACATCATTACCCTCTCCCCTCTATTCCCTCCTTCCTCGACTCCTGAGAAAGGCCACATTGTGTTTCTGTCACATGGAAATAGATCACAGACGGCTGTGAATGTGGGACGTGTAACCACAGCCTCAGTTCAGTAGGAAGACCAACAACCCGCAACGTCTTCATTAACAAGAAATCCCATCAACTGTTTGTGAATGTATGCATTTAAAGCCAAATGTAACCTTTGTCCTTTGACCTGTTATGTCACCCCTTTAAAAAAAAAAGTTTACGAAAATCTGCAAGGACCTAAATGCTAGCAAATACCCAATGTTCAGTCTCTCGTCAAGTTCTGTTTGTGTCGCTGACATCCACGATTTAGGCATAGCCTTTACACACAGACACACACAGACACACATCATCTTGGCTGCCCATCGAAAGTCGATGACAGGCATACACGCGCACGCTCTCCATTCCAGATTCACCTTGACGTCCTGCTCCAGGGTCCGGATGAGCTCCCCGTCCACCTGTCCCGTCTGGGCCACGCGGAGGCTGCGTCTCTCGGCCTTGCGGAGGCGGTACTGCAGGATGCGGCAGGTCTTGTTGGCCTGCTCAAACTGCTGCCTCAGCTCCTGCAGCTGGTACACATCCTCCTCCATGTACATGTCCCTCATCTCCAACATCTCCGAGCGCAGCTCCTCCATCTCGTCCTGGGGGGGAGAGAGAGAGGGGGTCGGGGGAAGGGTGGAGGAGAAGACGGTTTGAGAATGGTAGGAAATGGTCTGGATGAGCTAGTGCCATCATTCGACTACGTATAATAATTCTTATAGGGACTGTCTCAGCATCAGATCACCAGTCATCGTCAACACCCTCTTCATTAGTTTATCCTTAGCAGGGTGTGTATCGTCATCTCAGACTCAGTAGGCATTTCCTGCAGTCAAATTACCTAGTGGCCTTATGGGTGGAATGTTATTAATAATTTTCATAATTTCATAATTAATCAACCTTTTTAAAATTATTTAAAAAAAATCTGAATGAAAATCTGTGTGTTTCCATGTCAAGTGGTTTTGTTATATTTCTGTGATGTATATAACGTGTAATATTGGGATGCAAACTCAAAATTGAATACATTTCAACTCTATATCTGACATGGTACAGGTGTCTTCTTTTATAAAGCCCATCACCATGTGTGTGAGGTGTAAACGTTCGTTTTAACGGGAGATATGCTGATTTAGCCCATGGCAGTAAGACTGTAGCATTAACAACCCCATTGCCTACATAACCCCTCCAGGGGCAAACCAGTGCAGAACACAGATTAATACAGAACTGAACTTTGCCCACCTGATAGAAAGGTGTATAATAACAATGGCAATGTATGATTTAAATCAAACCCCAAAAAGCCTTCCTAGAATTCCCTACTACTACTTTACATAACAACACGGTTGAAGAGGCATTAGCCCAAATCCTACAACCCCCCTGACAGAGGCGCAGTAATAAGGCGGATCGAGTATTTATAAGGGCGGTGGTGGGAGAAGTGTGTAGTAGTAAATACAAGTCTTTTATCGCATTGCTAATATGCCGAGAGGACTGCCAGGGGGAATGTGGGTCACTCACTGCAGAGCGCGTCACGTGGTGCGGCCCCGGTATAAACAATGGTGTGTGGAGTGAGTGAGGACAGTGGGCGCTCTCGACTGCAGCATCTGCACGACGCAGGCTACCCCCAGCAAACAGCTGTACTAGTCAGACAGGCGTGCCGAAGACAGGCGAGAGAAAGCACGGGATAAATAAATAAAGAGGTCGCGCTCTATGACTACTCTGGCTGCACGAATGACCTGATTTTTATTAGACTTAAGAAAAAGATGTGGCACCCCATGCCTGTTTATGGTAATTAACCAGTAAGATGGATTTGATGATTATGGCCTGAAATGAACCAAAAAGTGTTATTGGTGGGGAAGTGTGTATTACACATTCATGCACAGTGGACTGTCCTAGTAAACTGCCTTCTTTTGAAGGGCCATCTTAGATGGCCACCAAATAGGCTAGTAGTCTATTAGGCCCATGTACCCCATAATAATCTTAATATTGCTGTCCCAGACCAGTTAAATATGAAATAAAATGTGCTAATAGTAGCCTAGAAGTTGTTTGGATAGAGCGTTATGTTGCGCAAACCTGTAGGATAATCCAACGTATTAGTGAACCCCTCTGACTGAGGCCGTGTCTGTGACGCATGTCAATTCTTTAAAAAAATGTTATTATTTGATTGAACCTTTATTTAACTAGGCAATTCAGTTAAAACCAATTCTTATATAGAATGACGGCCTACGCGTAAAGCCCCCCGGCCTTGATAATATTGTTTAACAAAATACAATAAGTTTAGATGTTTTAACCAGGTCACTGTACTCCTCCGGCGCGTAATGGATGGGCGCACTACAACCAGCTGCATGTCCGACCACCTCTGATGGTTTGGGCATTCACCACCTGACCATCATGAGCTGTGAACACAACAGCTGAGAAAACATTGATAATGAATTCCCGAAATAACACTGACCAACCCTGAAGTCTCCGTGCCTTCAAAGGGTGGTATTTTGTTGTTGTTTTTGACAAGAGGGAGGAGGGAGTAATCAATTATGCACTCAAGATGTTGTTGGCTTTGTGGCCAGTTTGCATGGATTGCCCTGCTTTTCTCCTGAAGAGCAGAACAGTGATTATGCATAAATATATTAGGTTTTGATTTTGTTGATCCAATTAAAATAGTTTCTCCGGAACCATCTCTCATAGAACTGTTATTGGAGAGCTTTTTTTAATAATGTTTTAAAAAACAAAACCTTTTCACTTTCACAAATGAGAGCAAACAGAGGAAGGAATGTCTGTAGCAAATCTGGAAAATTATGCTTACTTTTAGGTAATCGTTTTCTGATCTCAGTTCCTCGATTTCCCTGACAAATTCTTCATGCATGCCATCCATGAACTCTTCTGTCAGGTCGGAGAAAGCCAGGGAAGTGCTGGCAGGCACCCGGCTGTCGAACGAGGTGAGAGATCGTTCATCCCCCGGAGAAATGCTCCCCTCCCCGGTCTCCACTCCAAAGGAGAGTCGGTCCTTATCTACGGGGGTCTTGGCATGATGGTCACCACGAGTACCTCTATCTGGTGGTCCATCTCCGCAGTCCCTGCTCGGTTTCTCGCCCTCAGCCCCCCCGCCTCGGCTGCTGGATTCGGTGTCACTACTCAGAGCTTCGGTGGAGAGTTTATTCTCCTCCGAGGCGCAATCGGAGATCTCAGAACTGCTATCCGTTGGCGACAGCTTGCCCGCGGCGCAACCAGAGTCTTTGCTCAGGTCGTCCGAGGCGTTGCTTGCATCCGCCACCTTCTTCCGACCACCTTTCATCGATTTACTGCCGCTCTTCTGGGCACTTGCAACCGATAGTGTGGATTTCCCGGGCAGTTTTCCTTTCTCTGATTTGGTCTCTTTTCCGCTACCTGGACTACGCCTGGACACCCGGCTGCCTAAATGTATGGATCCTGGTTTAACGCTCAGTGTTGGTGTACCGATGCCTCCCCGGATCTTGGTGAGGGACCATCCAGGCACATCCTTGGGTCTAGCGGGTGACGGAGCCCGGTTGATCTTTTTCTTCTCGTTCACTTGGATGGACTGCACTACGGGCTGTTGCTCGAACTGGTGCTGTTGTTGGGGCTGCGCCTGCCCGCCGTTGGCGTTCTCCGTCCCGCTTTCCATTTTGTGCCTGTGTCTCCTTTCCTTGGGCGAGACAAAGTGAGTTGGCGAATGAACATCAGCCTTTGTCTTTGTCATTCATTCCGCTTTGACAACTACAGAAAACAGAAACGAAACCCCTATCAGAAGAGGTAGAAGTTGAAATTTGTCTCACAACTGCAAACAAATACACTGTAGCAATCCCGAAAAACCCGGATGCAGCAGCGTAGAAAGACAGGAACTGCAAGTTGTAACACGTTGTGATGATGTTTCCCCGGTTTTAGGATGACTTTCGTTGAGGTTTTTGTCCCTCTTCTACTTATATTGCATTAAGCGACTCTCTCCCCGGCGCGGTTTGAAGTGGTAGGAACAGTGGCAGTGTGCTCCCGAGGTTTATTTCTCCGCCCAGCTAGCGGTTCTGTCTGTGACGAATTTGGAGCATCACTTGGAGCTCTCTGCTGCCACCCAGACACGTAGATCGTTTCAAGAAGCACACGTGAGACTACAATAAAACTAGGATGCATATAGACTTACTACAAACATAGGCTATAGGCTGCCTATTTAATTCAGGATCAAACTCGATTTGGACAGTGAACTATACAGGGTCTAATACGCAGTACTTAATTTGTAGATCGGGAGGTACCGGGAGGTACCGAAACAAAATGGTTGAAATGTAACCTTTATTTAACTAGGCAAGTCAGTTAAGAACAAATTCTTATTTATAATGACAGCCAATACCGGCCAAACACGGGACGACGCTGGGCCAATTGTGCGTCGAACTATGGGACTCCCAATCACCGCCGGTTGTGATACAGCCTGAATGTACTCATGAAAGTTGTAATAGTAGAATGCGCAAGGTGCAATTTCGAAATTGGGTAGTGCATCATCACCTTCGAGATCTACTTATAACTTGTCAGAAATGTCCAGATCAACTTGCCCATGTCAGCCAAATATGTTTTATTTGTATTTGTATTTATTAAGGATCCCCATCAGCTGCTGGCAAGGCAGCAGCTACTCTTCCTGGGGTCCAGCAACATTTTAGCCCATAGTATTGTTGTATTTTTTTTTGTCACTGAAATATCACATGAATACAAGTTAGACGTGTATAGAATTGTATAGAAATGTATAGAATTGCAAGAAAATGAGCTTTAAAACTCCAACATTTTCTTTGTTCCTCAATGCTGGAAAAGTTTGGGAACCCCTGCTATAAGGATGAACCCCTGCTATATGATGAAGTGCAACTCTGGAGAGGTGAGAGCTGCAGGCTGATGTCTATCAGAGCAGAGAGGGAGAGAGAGAGAGATCATAGAAAGTGAATCTCATTCTAGTCCTGCGAGAGATAGAGGCTCGGCTTCTCACACAGCCACTGCCACGCATTGGTCCCAAACATAGGTTACAAAGTTGCGCAAATCATAAGCCCGGGCCGGCTCAACGGTTATAGAACATGTTTACTCGTTGCTATGGTAGCATCGCTATTTATGAACATAGTTTCCTCTGAGGAGACATAATTTGGCCTGCAGGCAAATGACATCAGCATTATTTTCACTGAGAGACACTTGGTTCTGTGGCCCTTCTCCGGTTTGACAGTAACCGTTCACATTTATTTATTTATCTGTTATTTTACCAGGTAAGTTGACTGAGAACAGGTTCTCATTTGCAGCAACGACCTGGGGAATAGTTACAGGGGAGAGGAGGGGGATGAATGAGCCAATTGTAAACTGGGGATTATTAGGTGACCGTGATGGTTTGAGGGCCAGATTGGGAATTTAGCCAGGACACCGGGGTTAACACCCCTACTCTTACGATAAGTGCCATGGGATCTTTAATGACCTCAGAGAGTCAGGACACCCGTTTAACGTCCCACCCACAGGGCAGTGTCCCCAATTTTTAGACCAGAGGAAAGAGTGCCTCCTACTGGCCCTCCAACACCACTTCCAGCAGCATCTAGTCTCCCATACAGGAACTGATCAGGACCAACCCTCCTTAGCTTCAGAAGTAAGCCAGCAGTGGTATGCAGGGTGGTATCCATCATTGCCAGCACACACAAAGGATTGAGTACACAGGGGCCCCCACAACACGTTCTGGCCTGCTTCCATTTCACTTGAGCACACCTGTGTGTATATTCACCTCCTACGATCTTTCTTTCTTTCTTTCTCTCTTTCTTTCTTTCACTTATTGTTCATCGAAACAGGCTCTATTGTTCTCTTTCTCTCTCTCCCTCTCCTTCTCGCTCTCACACGCACACGCACACATACACACAAGTATTCATGCACGCATGCACGGATGCACACACAGTATAATTTCATATGCTGTAATAATATGTGTAATCTTAGCGTCGTATAGGCAGTTATTATACAACCACATTAAAACGTATAAATTAACACCTTTAGGGTATAAGCACAAGTTTCAGTCTCAATGCTGTAATATTTTTTTAACACTTGTATGTGTTTTCTCCTGATCATGCGTTGTTTTGTCTGTCGATTTGCCATGTGCCAGAATGAGAGTCTATCAGACTAACAGTTCAACACAGATCTAAGCCTCAGTGGAAGAATGGTATTCTCTGAATAATGACGCAGGAATCACACAGGAGCACAAAGCCCATACTCCCTAATTACCTTACTATGTAATGACTGCTTAATACTATGCTGTTCACACACACCAACACGCACAGACACACACAGACACGCATGCGTGCACACACCCACGGGCACACACACACACACACAGCGCAAAGCTCCTGGTTAACCACTCACAGGCTTAATTCCAGCCTATCCAGGGTCTAATACAGGCTGATAGTTACCCCCAGCTCCTCAAAAGCATATTAATATTGGATTCATAAACTGTAAAGGCAATCTTGTAAAACCAGCAATGGAATAATTGTAATGGGGGTAATATTTATAATCTATGAGCTCCAAAACTATTGAGACAGTGACAAATGTTTTGTTGTTTTGGCTCTGTAGTCCAGCATTTGGATTTGAAATGATACAATGACTATGAGGTTAAAGTGTAGACTGTCAGCTTTAATTTTTGAGGGTGTTTTCATCCTTAGAAGTTACAGCCGTTTAGAAAAACACTTCAACATGAATGTGAATGCTTCCATGATTGTGGATAATCCTGAACGAATCCTGAATAACGACGAGTGAGAAAGTTACAGAGGCATAAATATCCTACCCCCCCCCCAAAACAAAAACAAAAATGTGTCACTGCCCCAAAACCTTTGGAGCTCACCTGTATACCTCACATGTGACCCGTAATAAGACTATGCAATTAATGGACACAGTCTATTAAAAGGTATATCTGACTCCATTTAACATTATAGTAAAACCATGTGCAATCAAGTATTATGCGTTTTGCTGACTAAGACCAAGGAATGGTCATGAGAAAGCATTATTTCATAACTTAATCAAATGAATGGATTCACATACAAGGCATAGAGATACTGACATTAACAAAGAACAATTCTAGGCACATATATCCCGAAGTGAACTTACAAGACAAAACAAAGAGATACCTACAAGGCCAAAGGCCTAGACGCCTAGGAAATAAGCAAATATCATACAACTGTTCTCCAATGGACAGGATGCAGGATAGTAGAGAGAAAAACAGACCTTCATTCCATTTATAACAGCTGAAGGTGTAACTTCTTCAAGCAAAAAAAAAACAACCACCATTGACCGATCAAACTATGCCAAGTTTACAGTAACTTGATCACCCAGGCCAAATCTCCACAGGGTGTCACCGCATCTAAAGGCTTGTGTGTGGGATGAGACCCATGGAAATAAGACAATACAACCCCTTTACGTAGAATCATTTAGAGTTCAGCTTGTACAGACACAAGTTACCACGGAGATCATACATCCATATAGATGGCATCAGAGTCCTCCTCAGGGGACAAGTTTCAGAAAGATACCAGAGATGGATACCGTGTCGTTATTCTGTCACACATTCCAGTAACCAGTCCTCTGAATACCGTAGAGAGAGATACTTATCTACCTCACTTGCTTTGGCAATGTCAACATATGTTTCCCATGCCAATAAAGCCCCTTGAATTGAATTGATACATTTTGGTCCCTTGATGGGGGAAGGGCTGACTGATCCTTGGGTATTGTCTTGGTCCATTTGCTGTTCGGCCAGAGGTGGCAGAGAACACATAAATTAGGGCTGAGCCTACAGAATGTCACAAAGTAGGGGTCATGATTAGCTGTGAGCTTCCTCCAGGGATCACGTAACAGCATTAGGCTACATAAAACCTATCAAGGGGGATTTGCACAGAGAGAGTACATGGAAGGCTGTCAGCATCTCAGTGGGAAACCGGCTCCATTCAATGCTATCTATCTATCTATCTATCTATCTATCTATCTATCTATCTATCTATCTATCTATCTATCTATCGATCGATCGATCGATCGATCGATCGATCGATCGATTATCTATCTATCTATCTATCTATCTATCTATCTATCTATCTATCTATCTATCTATCTATCTATCTATCTATCTATCTATCTATCTATCTATCTATCTATCTAGCTATCTAGCTATCTATCTGTCTGTCTGTCTGTCTGTCTGTCTGTCTGTCTGTCTGTCTGTCTGTCTGTCTGTCTGTCTGTCTGTCTGTCTGTCTGTCTGTCTGTCTGTCTGTCTGTCTGTCTGTCTGTCTGTCTATAACTAATATTTCATAGGGTATTATATGAATTGGGCCAAAAATCGACTTATTACAACTGTGATATGTGGTTGTCTCACCTATAGGTATCTTAAGATGAATGCACTAACTGTAACAGTAAGAGCATCTGCTAAATGACTCAAATCTAAATGTGTATGCCATCTGCAAGGATGGGCGTAGTGTCAACAAAGCACTTTGTGGTGCCAGCCAGGGCTGCCAGGTCTGCCTTCTTGGCACAGCCAGGATATGGCGTGGAATCACAGGTGGCATCTGGGCCCAGCGCTTCACCGATCACAGAGCTGGAACGGGGAAGGAGAGACGACCAACGCTCATTAAAAGTAGACATAGTCCTAAATTACCTAACACCTCCTTCTTTTCCTTCCAGTTTATTATAGTCAAATTATATGAACTCCATCCTTTCTGGACATAAAGCAGTATAGGCTAATACCATACAGAAAAAACTGCTGTCCAAGCAAGTCTTTACATTACAGTAATTGGAATCCAGTCATCCTCAACATACGTTTGGAGAACTTGTTATGGCCATTAGCGATCAGCAGTGCTATTCCTTAAGTATGCCAGCGTTCTCAGAGACAGATTTTAACCGTGATTTAAACAGCCCCAACCGCTGGTGGGATATGAAGTAAAACTATTTATAGTATGGATAATGAGCATTTCTTCAGCTTTCACCCCTGATCCCGATGGCCTGCGTAACTGCAACCATATCAACATTGGGACCCCCTACTGATCTGTTGTCGCTCAAAGAGCTAGATGAACACTATTTCTGGGGCGCCGGTGATTTGCCACCATGTTTCCAGAGTGATGGTTAGGATGCCAACAATGACGATAACTGTGTGTTCATCTTTTATCTGGCCATGTTACTGTGTTCCTCCGCTTGTTCTTTGTTGATGTGTCACATGGGAGGCTCAGGCTCCTTAGATCCTGAAAATATGGCGGTGAGTGACATACATCACACTAATGGCACGTGACCTTTGTGTGTAAGGGTAAGCCTACATTCAATTTGACCTGTCTTTTGAATCAAACAGCCAAATACATTTGTTTCTGTTTTATTATTTGATATTCTCACAACATCTGTGTTGCCTTCAATTCACTCTCAAAGCAGTTACAGATTTGACCCATTGACAGATTTCATCTAGAGATTGTGAGACAACATATATTGGAAATGGATTGGAATAGATTTCTGTTCAAACTGACCATGGAAGTAGACCAAGAAAATGCATCACATGCATCACAGTTCTCTACCTCCATCTAGTGGGAATATGAAGAATAGCCACAAAGGATCCCGCAAAGGCAAATCAGAGCATGTCACCTGAGGTACTGGTAAGAGTGAATTAGACTAACCCTGAAATGAATATGACTACTCCTTGAAGTACACAACAATTTCTCAGAGAAAAACAACTATGTGATATGTCATTTATGAAAAGCCTATCTGATTATAAAATATATGGCACTTTCATTTCATACACTCAAAGCCTTCTTGTTCATGCCATATTCCACAAGAATAAACTTGTTTTTGACCCGTAGTTATGATATACCGAGAGAAATGTTTTTTTCTTCTCCGAAAGCGCTGAAACAAAACCAGCCTGTGGCATTCTCTAGCACTAGCTAGCTGTGTAATTACCGTACATAATGCTGAATGACTTCTCTGAGGCCGGGCTCAACAACTTCTCTCTCGGTTGCCATGAACCATCGGGGCGAAGCCGCTTCAACAATGGCCATAATTATGCACTCTCTCTGTGCAGAGCGATGGATTGCTTGCCTGTGGTTAAACTATTAATAAATTCCCCCTGGTTTTTAGGAGGGTGAAGGTAGACAAGCAGATCTATGTTTTGTTGAAGAGCCCAGAACTGGGCAGTGCTTGAATGGATAAAATAACACCCTCACTCACCAAATCATCAGACTTTAATATATAACAAAACTAGGACAAGAACTTGTCTGATCCACTCAACATCTCATCTGCTCCCAGTGAAGGATTGGAAATTAATTGTTATGCTCTCTCCCTCCTCCAGTGTCTCTCTCTGATATGAAACTCACACACACAGACACACACTCTAGTCATTTTACCCCTACTATATGTACATAGCTAACTCAACTACTTCGCACCCCTGCACATCGACTCGGTACTAGTACTCCCTGTACATAGCCATGTTATTTTTTACCTGTTATTCGTTGTGTAGTTATTAATTGTGTCTTTATCTCTATATATTTTAAAATAGATATATCTTTAGCTCTGCATTGTTGGAAAAGGACCCGTAAGTAAGCATTTCACTGTTAGTACACCTGTTTTTTACAAAGCATGTGGCAAATAACATTTGATTTAGTAATTAGATACGTTTTGGGCATACATATCCTTGTCCCTAATGTGGATAAAAAAACATGTTTTTGTATCCTAAAAAAAATGAATACTGTGTGTAATGTTATTTAGTCCACCCACCAGCCAGCCTGTGTGTATGTGTATTCTGTATTTACACTGAGTGTACAACACAGTAAGAACACCTGCTCTTTCCATGACATAGGCTGACCGGGTGAATCCAAGTGAAAGTACAAATCATTGTATATTAACGGGAGGAGACCGTTTATGGTAGTAGGTGACAGGAGCACCGGTTTTAGTGTGTCAAGAACTGCAACGCTGCTGGGTTTTTCACGCTCAACAATTTCCCTTGTGTATGAAGAATGGTCCACCACCTGTGGGTGTCAACACGGGCCAGCATCACTGTGGAACGGTTTCGACACTTTGTAGAGTCAACTCCCTGACGAATTGAGGCTGTTCTGAGGGGGGAAAGGAGGGAAGGGGTGCAACTCAATATTAGGACGATGTTCATGGTTTGTAGGCTCAGTGTATGTGGATCAGGCGGTCCATTCAAGGATACCCGATTGGCCGGTTGTTAATAAGACCGCCCCTGTGGTCACCTACTTCCGCTTCTGTGTCAATTCACACCGTTTTGTGGTCCTCCTGTCCTTTCAAATTAAGTCAAACGTTACCAGGTGTCCCAACGCTTCAGGTACAGTAATTATATAACAGCATCTGACAGTTCTGTGAGTTTTGTGTATGGACTGTAATGTAACTACGCGCAAACTTTTGCTTCGTCTTCGTTTTTTTATGCTCGCTAGCTAGCTTTTTTTCCCACCGGAGAGCTCTCGGACTAGCTTTCCAGCTAGCGTAGCTGGATATGAGCAAGCACCACAACACGTTAATAATTTGTTTGATTGTGTAGTTGATAGTAAGCTAGGAAGTACATACAGTGTTATAAAGGTTAACGTCGCATTGATCAAGCTAGCGAATACATTGTATACCTGCTAGCTAGCATACAACAGGGCTAACTAGCCTCTCCCCCGAAACGTCGCGTTAACTAGGTTTCTTAACTAATGTATGCCTTGCATGTTAACTAATCACGAAAGTAAGATGGCTTGTATAAGATACATTTACCATTGTCTACAACCGACATCGCCCTGTCTTGTTTAGTGAATTCGAGTTGGAGCATGACAGACTACTCCCTCCAGTTGGCTGTCTGTGTATATGCTGCGTCTCTGTCAACAAGATACTGAATCATATCTGCTCCATCAGCTAGTAGATAACACAGTATGGGAACGTTATTCTGACCCCTGTTGTTAACCTGGCTTTGTCTTTGATGCTGGAGACAAGCAGACATGGGTTGATTATTTTAAATTCTTATATTTTGTGTCATTTGTCTATTTTCAAATAATGTGACTCCAATCAACTCATTCTATTGGCTTATTTGAAAGTATTTTCAAATTTCCTATGAATGGCCTACTGTTTGAGAGTATTTTCCAGTACTTTTTGGAAAATCCTTCCAAATTCTATTGACAAATATTTGGGTTAAATGCATGGGGGTGTATTTGAGGATCGTCAAATGCATATTCAACTACTTGTCTTTTTAAAATAAAACATCTGAATAATTCAATTGAAATGTATGTGAAAGTAATTGAGACATTTGAAAGTGTTTTTAACCTGGGTCTGGACCCTAGGTTGCTTCATCGTAATTTGAAGTACCAGCATTTTGGCGGAAATCAAGCAATGACTGGGGTCATACAGATGTTGAACAGTGCGTATCCCCTTTCCATCTGTGATGCACAGTTAGAGTAAGGATGAAACCTTGTTGACAGATAATTCCCCATGGGCATAGCCTGCATAGTAAGCCTTGACTTTCTCCTGACAACCCAGTCAGGATGATAATTGCCCGCACCAGTCAATTAGCATCTATTTCAACCCAAGAATCTCCCAAAACATGGTGACTTACTAACACAACCTTCAGAGGCCATTGCGTGTCAGCACTCTGCTGATCAAAGAGGTTCATGCCTGGATGCAAGTCATTACCATTTTCGAGTATGATTGGAAAAGGCTCACACATGGTTGGTGCATAGGATATAGAGTTTTGGACTAGAACGCGTCTCTTGTTTGAGTTCAAGGGAGGGTGATGGTCCTCCCAGGTTTCAGGTGACACTACATTGTGCTGACTCACTAACTTTAACTTACTCAGTGGAGGTGTGTATCTGTAGTCAACAGCAGCAGTGTCCTGCCCTGCCTTGGGTTACCTTGTCATCGGTGTTAGAGGTTACATTCCTGAAGGCTTTCCTGAGGGGTGCCACGGTGGGACGTATTAACTCAATGTTTGTCTGAGTATTTGTCCTTTATAGTTTGCCAATGTAGACACATGCATGACGTGTGTTTGTGGTGCCTTTGTCTGTTAGTTTGAATCACAGAGTACCAGATAAAGCCCCACATTTCCTAGAACTGGAACAATGTAAACCCATGGCACTGTGCCTCACTATTAGTCAAAATCAAATACATTTTTATTTGTCACATGCAGATGTTATTGTGGGTGTAGTGAAATGCTTGTGTTTCTAGCTCCAAAAGTAATACATTAATATCTAAAAATTCACAATATACACAACCTAAAAGGAAATAATGGAATTAGGGAATATATAAATATTAGGATGAGCAATGTCAGTGGCATTGACTAAATACAGTAGAGTAGAATGCAGTTGAAGTCTGAAGTTTACATACAATTAGTTTGGAGTCATTAAATCTCGTTTTTCAACCACTCCACAAATTTCTTTGTTAACAAACTATATTTTTGTCAAGTCGGTTAGGACCTCTACTTTGTGCATGACACAAGTAATTTTCCCAACAATTGTTTACAGACAGATTATTTAACTTATCTGTATCACAATTCCAGTGGGTCAGAAGTTTACCTACATTAAGTTGACTGTGCCTTTACACAGCTTGGAAAATTCCAGAAAATTATGCCATGGCTTTAGAAGCTTCTGGTAGGATAATTGACATCATTTGAGTCAATTGGAGGTGTACCTGTGGATGTATTTCAAGGGCTACCTTCAAACTTAGTGCCTCTTTGCTTGACATCATGGGAAAATCAAAACTAATCAGCCAAGACCTCAGAAAAGAATTGTAGACCTCCACAAGTCTGGTTCATCCTTGGGAGTAATTTCCAAATGCATGAAGGTACCATGTTCATCTGTACAAACAATAGTACTCAAGTATAAACACCATGGGACCACACAGCCGTCATACCGCTCAGGAAGGAGACGTGGCCTGTCTCCTAGAGATGAACGTACTTTGGTGTGAAAAGTGGTGTGTGTGGGGGGGGGGGGGGGGGCTTGCAAGCCGAAGAACACCATCCCAACCGTGAAGCACAGGGTGGCAGCATCATGTTGTGGGGGTGCTTTGCTGCAGGAGGGACTGGTGCACTTCACAAAATAGATGGCATCATGAGGAAAGAAAGAAAATGATGTGGATATATTGAAGCAACATCAAGACATCAGTCAGGAAGTTAAAGCTTGGTTGCAAAATGTGTCTTCCAAATGGACAATGACCCCAAGCATACTTCCAAAGTTGTGGCAAAATGGCTTATGGACAACAAAGTCAAGGTATTGGAATGGCCATCACAAAGCCCTGACCTCAATCCTATAGAAATCCTATAGAAAATGTGTGGGCAGAACTGAAAAGCATGTGCAAGCAAGGAGGCCTACACACCTGACTCAGTTACACCAGCTCTGTCAGGAGGAATGGGCCAAAATTCACCCAATTTATTGTGGAAGGCTACCTGAAACGTTTGACCCAAGTTAAACAATTTAAAGGCAATGCTACCAAATACTAATTGAGTGTATGTAAACTTCTGACCCACTGGGAATGTGATGAACGAAATTAAAGCTGAAATAAATAAATAATTCTCTATTCTGACATTTCACATTCTTAAAATAAAATAAAGTGGTGATCCTAACCTGACCTAAGAGAGGCAATCTTTACTCAGATTAAATGTCAGGAATTGTGAAAAACTGAGTTTAAATGTATTTGGCTAAGATGTATGTAAACTTCTGACTTCAACTGTACATATGAGATGAGTGAAGCAACAGTCTATTTAACAGTCTGATGGCCTTGTGATAGAAGCTGTTTTTCAGTCTCTCGGTCCCAGCTTTGATGCACCTGTACTGACCTCGCCTTCTGGATTATAGCGGGGTTAACAGGCAGTGGCTCGGATGGTTGTCCTTGATGATTATTTTGGCGTTCCTGTGACATCAGGTGCTGTAGGTGTCCTGGATGGCAGGTAGTTTGCGCCTGATGATGCTTTGGGCAGACCGCACCACCCCCTGGAGAGCCCTGCGGTTGTGGGCGGTGTAGTTGCTGTACAAGGCGGTGATGTAGCATGACAGGATGCTCTCAATTGTGCACCTCTTATTGTTTGAGGGTTTTAGGTGCAAAGCCACTTTTTTTTTCAGCCTCCTGAGGTTGAAGAGGCGTTGTTGTGCCTTTTTCATCACACTGTCTGTGTTGGTGGACCATTTCAGGTCATCAGTGACGTGTACACCGAGGAACTTGACACTTTTCACCTGCTCCAGGGCGTCGATGACGATTTAAGGCAACCCCCCGCACGTCTTTGATTCAGAGGGGTTGGGTTAAATACGGAAGCCACATTTCAGTTGAAGGCATTCTGTTGTACAACTGACTAGGTATCCCACGTTCACTGTGGTCCTGTCGGTGTTGATGGGGGCGTGCTCCTTTTGCTGTTTCCTGAAGTCCACAATCAGCTCCTTTTTGTTTTGTTGGCATTGAGTGAGAGATTATTTTCCTGGCACCACACTCCCAGGGCCCTCACCTCTTCTCTGTAGGCTGTCTCGTCATTGTTGGTAATCAAACTTGATGATTGAGTTGGAGGCATGCATGGCCACGCAGTCATGGGTGAACATGGAGTACAGGAGGGGGGCTGAGCACGCACCCTTGTGGGGCCCCTGTGTCGAGGATCATTGAAGTGGAGGTGTTGTTTCCTACCTTCACCACCTGGGGGTGGCCCGTCAGGAAGTCCAGGACCCAGTTGCACAGGGCGGGGTTCAGACCCAGGTCCCCAAGCTTAATGATAAGCTTGGAGGTTATGGTGGGTACTATGGTGTTGAACGCTGAGCTATAGTTAATGAACAGCATTCTTACATAGGTATTCCTCTTGTCCAGGTGGGATAGGACAGTGGGCAGTGCGATGCCGATTGCGTCGTCTGTGGATCTATTGGGGCTGTACGAAAATTGAAGTGGGTCTAGGGTGCAAGGTAGAGGTGATATGATCCTTAACTAGCCTTTCAAAGCACTTCATGATAACCGAAGTGAGTGCTATGATAGTCATTTAGTTCAGTTACCTTTGCTTTCTTGGGTACAGGAACAATGGTGGACATCTTGAAGCAAGTGTGGACAGCAGACTGGGATAGGGAGAGATTAAATATGTCTGTAAACATTCCAGCCAGCTGGTCTGCGCATGCACTGAGGACGCAGCTAGGGATGCTGTCTGGGCCGGCAGCGTTGCGAGGGTTTACACGTTTAAATGTCTTACTCACGTTTTGCCACGGAGGAGAGCTCACAGTCCTTGGTAGCGGGCAGTGTCGGTGGCACTGTGTTATCCTCAAAGTGGGCGTAGAAGGTGTTTTGCTTGTCCGGAAGCAAGACGTTGTTGTCTGAGACGTGGCTGGTTTTCCCTTTGTTGTCTGTGATTTTCTGTAGACCCTGCCTCATGCGTACGGCTCTTGTCTGAGCCTTTGAATTGCGTCTCCACTTGGTCTCTATGCTGACGTTTTGCCTGTTTCATTGCCTTATGGGGGGAATAACTACACTGTTTCTCCACTTTCAGTTTTGCTCGATTGCTGCCATCTATCCACGGTTTATGGTTTGGGTAGGTTTTAATAGTCTTAGTGGGTACAACATCCCTTATAGACTTCCTGATAAACTCAGTCACCATATCGCTGTATTCGTTGATGTTATTCTTAGAGGCTACCCGGAACATATCCCAGTCCGCGTGATCAAAACAATCATGAAGCGTGGATTCTGATTGGTCAGACCAGTGTTGAATAGTCCTTAGCACAGTTACTTCCTGTTTTGAGTTTCTGCCTTTTGGAAAGGAAGCCAAAATGGAGTCGTGGTCAGATTTGCCGAAGGGAGGGCGGTAGAGGGCCTTGTAGTCATTTCAAAAAGCTGAGTAGCAGTGGTCTCATGTTTTCTCAGAGCGAGTGCTACAGTCAATGTGTTGGAAGAACTTCGGTTTTGAGGGTTTCCCTCATCAATGAGGGTTTCATTTGCTTTGTACAAATCTCCAGCTACAATAAATGCGGCCTCAGGATATGTGGTACCTACCTATTTTTAACCCACTGTTTTCTCTATCATGTCTTACTCTGAAGCCATGTGCTGTATGTCCATTTCCAAGGTTGACTCACTGCTCGCCCTATCAATCTCTCCCATTCTCTCTAATTTCCATGTGGATTAGCTTTGGTTGAAACGCATAGTAACTTAAGGCTGCCAATCCATGTCTCTTGGTCCTAGGCTTTGGGAGGTTAAAAAGAGTGCCAGAGGACCTGAGGGACCTACTGGGTACACAACTTCAAAGCATGTCTGACATGTATTGGGTTGCACAATCGTGGGTTGACTTAAAAACCAATAGAAGATTCTTAAAATTAATTCTAAGACTCACAGGCAGCCAGTGCAGAGACCATAAAACCAGTGTATTGTGTGCTCTCCGTCTTGTCTTGGTCAGTACCTGTGCTGCAGCATTCTGTATGTTTTACAGTACAGAGACCATAAAACCGGTGTATTGTGTGCTCTCCATCTTGTCTTGGTCAGTACCTGTGCTGCAGCATTCTGTATGTTTTGCAGTTTACCAATTTACTTTCTTGGGTAGACCAGACATGAGCGCATTACAGTAGTTAAGCCTGCTTGTAATAAAAGCATGTTTTTCACACACACAAAAAAAAAGAATGCAGAAACGGTATCTTGCTGCGTTTTGTAAACGTAGTTCTAAAATGCTTCTTATTGTAATTTCTGCTTGGCTTCAGTCACGGCTAGCTCCAAATCCAGAATTTTTAAAAGGACACATGTTGTGCTTGAGTTGCACTTCTCCACTCAGATGAGAAAATATTTGCTATCTTGATAAATCAGGTTCCCGCATTTGGTCTCCAGACAGCGTTTTTTTGTGTGTTTTTTTTCAGGTACTTTTCTCCGGTGTAGTTGTTTTTAGCTGTGTTTTAGCTGGCTACATTCTTTCTATGATAAACATTTAGAAATCTGATGGCCATGCTTGATTTTTCAAAGCTAATACGACCCCTTGGCATACGCTTGTCTCAAAGCTTAAGCCATGCTAGGCCGGTGCCATGCTAGGCCGGTGCCATGCTAGGCCCGTGCACATGGCCGGTACATTGAAACTGTAAATTGTTCACCGGTTATGGTTCCTTTGATCACGCCAACGTTCCTTGTCTAACTGTCAATTCTAGAGCTCGGCCTAATATTTAAGGAATATTTTATCTCATGGAACATGGGACCAACACTTTACATGTTTTATATTAATCAAACCCAAACCCCAGTCACTTTTTGTGACTAAATAACCTCAAGCTGATCGTGTGCCCTTCAAGGCGGTGACATCTCATTCAAATGTCTGCCCTATCAACATTAGATTTAACTTGACTTCCTGTGCCTACCATAGTGACCACAGGTACCGGGAAATCGGGGGTTCGATTCTAGAAAGGGAGCCTGAGAAACGGCTACCATACCCAAGGATTAAGGCGGCAGGTGCATAAATGACCCACTCCCGACTCGGAAGTACTGTGTAAGAAAAATAACAGATCAAGACTCTTTCGAGCTCTACGGACAATTCCTTCGACCTCGTGGCTTGGTTTTTGCTCTGACATGCACTGTCAACTGTGGGACCTTATTTAGACAGGTGTGTGCCTTTCCAAATCATGTGCAATCAATTGAATTTACCACAGGTGAACTCTAATGAAGTTGTAGAAACAGCTCATGGATGATCAATGGAAACCGGATGCACCTGAGCTCAATTTCAAGTCTCATCGCAAAGGGTCTGAATATTTATGTAAATAAGGTATTCCTTTAAAAAAAAAAAGTATACATTTGCAAACATTCCTAAAAACCTGTTTTTGCGTTGTCATTATGGGGTATTGTGTGTAGATTGAGGAAAACATGTAATTGAATCCATTTGAGAATAAGGCTGTAACGTATCTGGAAAAAGTCGAGGGGTCTGAATACTTTCCGAATGCACTGTGTATATAAGCAAGCATATCAAACACAAGCAAGACACAGGCTGTCAAAATAGCTAAAACCACGGCAAAAGTTAACTTCAGTTTCGAATTGCAAAGTATAAAATGTTTTGGCCATATATGGACTACCCAATAGCGTGAGTACACACTGAAACTAGCCTATCATGTGAAAACTTGTTAAAGTTAGCTTTCCACACGCACAACCTCATTATCTCCTAATGGGGCTCCTGGGTGTATTGGTCCTCTCCCCTTTGTCATTTTGCTCTGAGCTCACCCTTAAGAAGCCACTCTGCTTGCCAAAAGGGATTCTATTCAAATGAGCTAGGTCGTTGCTGTAGCTACCGTTTCTCACAGTCCATGACAGACCGACCAAGTCCTCACATGCACACAGAGGTGTGTTTGTGTGTGTCTCGCATGGTAACATCTCTCCCCGGCTTGAGTTCTCTCTTCCCTTCCGGTCTCATCTCTGACTCCCACTGGCTTTGTATGTTGTTTACCAACCACACAGGACCGTATTAGGAGCACTATAGAGAATCTGGTAGCTGGTGTCTCCATTATTACCAGTGATGTAAAGTACTGAAGTAAAAATACTTGAAAGTACTACTTAAGTAGTTTTTTTTGGGTATCTGTACTTTACGCTTTTATTTTGACAACTTTTACTTCACTACATTCCTAAACAAAATGATGTACTTTTTATTTATATATATATATATATATATATATATATAATATATTTTTGTACATGTATTTGTGGCGCAGTGGTTAAGGGAGCTGTACTGCAGCGCCAGCTGTGCCATCAGAGGTTCGCCCAAGCTCTGTCGTAACCGGCCGTGACCGGGAGGTCCGTTGGGCGATGCACAATTGGCCTAGCGGCGTCCGGGTTAGGGAGGGTTTGTCCGGTAGGGATATCCTTGTCTCATCGCGCACCAGCGACTCCTGTGGCGGGCCGGGCGCAGTGCGCGCTAACCAAGGTTGCCAGGTGCACGGTGTTTCCGCCGACACATTGGTGCGGCTGGCTTCCGGGTTGGATGCGCGCTGTGTTAAGAAGCAGTGCGGCTTGGTTGGGTTGTGTATCGGAGGACGCATGACCTTCAACCTTCGTCTCTCCCGAGCCCGTACGGGAGTTGTAGCGATGAGACAAGATAGTAGCTACTAACAATTGGATACCACGAAAAAAGGGGTAACATTTTTTTGGGGGGGACTACATCATCTTGTGCCTTATTGCTTAATTACAGGCTAGAACACTTTACCAATGCAAGAAGATACTAGTAGCTTCCAGCTTTGTAGGCTAGCTTTCCTCATTAGCTTCCAGCTGAAGCTATCCATTCACTACACTGGTACTTTGATAATTTGTTGACTTCAAAAGCTGTTTGTCACCAAAAACAATAGTCATTGGAAAAAATGTTATGCATTCACTTCGTCTCACTCGGCCTAGTCACGTTTATCCTGTCTCTCACTGTCTGTGTAAATGACGTGATTAGGTCCTAAAGAGAGAGACTTTTATGAAAGAGATTGCTTATTCTATGCAAATGTTGATAAGTACAATAAAATAAGTCCCAAATGGAAAGAGAAGTGATTGTTTTTCATCAGTATGCCCATGAAATAAGCCAAAACGAAACTCACTGACTCAATGCGTTCACACACTCCTACTGAATATGCATTCACCTGACTAGACCTAGGCTACATCTTGATTTTCCCAGGTAATCAATAGATTTACCATTCAAATAAATGATTACCGTTAGGTTGTTAAAAACAAAGTCAGATTTGATAGTTTAATTGACATCGATTTAAGGCAGCCGGTTGAACGCATTCAGTTGTACAACTGACTAGGTATCCCCTTTCCTTAACATTCTCAGAACAATGGACACATTTCAAAAGTAATGCTGTTGACTTCAAAAGATCTGTCTGGATCAAGTGCCATTCTTTTTTGTTTGTTGCTGTGGTGTTTTGATGGTATAGAGTATCATAATACTAAACCTGGTATCGGTATCGAAGTTAGTTCTGGTATCGTGACCACTAGTTGGCAGCCTTTTAACGCTAGGCTACAATATTTTTTTGTAGAATAGGAATCCGATACACACACACACACACACACACACACACACACACAGGAAGATTAACTTGGTCAAGAATGTTTGTTCAGAAAGAATGTGTCTAACTTCTTTATGCTAACAAATAGGCTAGTCCTATCACACTTGACTTGAGCCATTCAACATTAGTTTTATTTGAAAGAAAATAGCCCAAACTAATAAATGGAATAAACTAGCAAATTGAGTAAGTAAAACATATTAATTAAATAGCTCAGGTCTTGAAAGAGCAGCTCCTCTCCCACAACAAGTGGTCTTTTTTTTACCCCATAACATGTGCAGATCGCAGTGGGCTCGTTTTTAGAAAGCAAAATAATATTTTGACACATTTGTTTTGATGAACGGGGACCGACCCCCTGACAATCGTTTTAAGATAATTAAATGTGTGAAATTTTGAAGGAACAAAACTCTTTAAACATGTCAGATCCGGTCAGTATTTCACATTTTCACGCAGACCCGAGGTCGGTGGTCACTGAGCTGGAACCAACCTGGGATCCAACCTGAGGGACAACTACAGAATTTCGGGACCAACTTCCAAGGGTCAAGGATGGGTTTAGCAGTGGGAGATCGGTTACTCCTCAGAAATTTTACCCAATAATTGGTCACCGTCTGCTGACTTTAGCCCTCCTCACCATTTTAGTTCAAGCATAGATGGGCAAAACCATACATTTAATTTGACACGTGATTGTGCGTTGTCATAAGTTACCTGAACTGTCTTGTCTGAGGTGAGGTGAGTGCAACCACTTTTTAGTACTTAAATCAAATGTGCTGCCTATCCTGTTACAGCACAAAGGCCTGAAGCTGTAGGCCATGCAAACCACCTGAGATTAAAGTATCCTCCAAGCTCAAGTCCTAGGGCCCTTTGGCCTGTAGGAGCAGACAGTTTTTGTAGCTTCTTATTATATTTGTAGCTACTTTCTTCAGCTGTTACCTGCAGATGAGTAGTAATCTGTACAGCTGCCATTTCTTCCATGTGCTTCCTACGAGCTGCTTTGTGTTCTCCTCCGTTCTTCTCCCGTCTGCTCCGCGTACACATGCGTGCTTTTCTGAAGGAAGGGCAGCATCACAACTTTGTTAATTTGCACAATTTCTCTCTTTCGGTAGCTATTAGCTATGCTTGTGTAACTTAATGAGCTGGATTTGCCTGTCTTTACAATTTTAGTGCCACTTTTAGCTAAACGCTAACGAGCAAAAACTGTGATTTCACTATTTGTTTGTGCTACTTTTGTTAGCATTCTGGTAATTGAGGCCCAATGGGCGTTTCTTGCGTTTTTAGCACCCCCTATGCCGTTTAATACTGTAAATCCTGGGATGAGAGAAGGGCGATATGGCCCAAGCCTAGTCGATAACACTTATTGTGAATGTACGTGATGTTTTGGGATGCAACACTCCCTTTACTTTAGGTGCTAGTTTCTCTCATGCAGGTGTAACCCTGTCATATTTGCTATATTTCTGTGAAAATGAGAAGCTGGAGGCGAGAGTGCTGTTGGGGTAAAAACAGGTGAAGGATAAGGAGTTTCAGTTATAGTTCAGCTGTGATGTTTTGGAATCCGGTGCTCTCTATTTGTGTTGATCATACAACAATGTGGGGAGGTAGGCCTTAAAATATTTTGTATTTTAAGGTATACCAGTATAGATTTGTACAATACCGTATAGATAACGATTTATGTTAATACAGGCTTCTTCACTGTCAGTTTTGTCGTAGTTTGGTTTTGTATAAAGCAAATCAGAATAGAGAGAGCCCATTAAAACCACTTAGAATGCCTTTGCCGCCATCTTGCAATATTTTCCGTTCAGAGCCGGCCGTTGGCCAATCAGCCGGGTACAGACTCATTTTCAGCCGGCTACTTTTTCCACTTCATATTAACTAGGCTACTTTTTCGTTTAAAAGTTTTAATTCGCCAGTCCGTCGAGCCCTCTCCCGCTAGAATGATTCGATATGCATCTTCTAGCAATCTGTTGATAGGATAGGGGGCTGTCAGTCACAAAGCGAGCGACGACAGGGAAACTGTCTGCTGTCTGTCCCGCCTCCTGGTACAATTTGCGTGCGCTGTTGTTGGTTGCAGTCAAATTTCTTTACACAGAGGGGGGCGAGAGCACAATGCTCCTAAATGTACACTTCCTCTGTAATGTAAGTGGGAACGATTAGTTAAAATGAATGACTAATTAGCTTAGTTATTGTTTTCTGTCACATTTCATTTTCTTTTAAAGTTCACTTTAGTCAGCCATGTGGAGTCGTGGCACATTGTAGGCTATTTACTGTGCTTTTGATTGACAACTGAACAGCAAGTGTTGACTTGTTTTTAAAAGTTGTCGAACTGTCTGAATATAGTCGATCCGCTACATCACTTTGCCATTCATAAAGCATGCAACGTGGTTATACAGTGCCTTCAGAAAGTATTCACACCCCTTGACTGATTCATTTTGTTGTGTTACAGCCTCAATTCAAACTGGATTACATTTGAGATTGTCACTGGCCTACACACACACACACACACACACACACACACACACCCCATAATGTCAAAGTGGCAGTGTTTTTAGAATGTTTAACTTAAATCCATGGTATCGCATTGGGACAAGTAAACCAAATGATTATCCTAGGTTTCCTTTCCTAGGATGTCGGGGCTTGCCAGATAGTGTCGCTAAAGTGAGCGACTCTCATCAGTCAGTGTAGCCTACCGACAGAGCGCTGTTCATTTGGCTCCATAATTAGCATATGCTACTGGTAGGCCTAGTCTTTTTGGCGATTTATCTGCAGATAAATTCTAAAAACATTCAATGAAGATAGTGAATCATCACTGCAGGAACAATAGGTAGCGGAGAGCCTCATTCTTGTCCAACTGTAATAATTAGGGCCCTCGCGGAATCCAGGCATTCAAACGGAATATTTCAAAATCTATTGACCTTATTCGGGAATCAACTAAATGTATTGAAAATGTAATTTATTTGCTCTATTTTTATCATAAGACTTGAACAGAATGCGTCAGTGATTTGTGTTTCCTTCAACTTTCTGAAGAGGCAACGAGAATGCCCCTGTCTGTGTGTGTGTGTGTGCAGTCCTCGTGTCTACCACTTATGCTACTGACTACCTTCTCTTCTCGATTCATTGTTAACTACAAAGTAGCCTATGCCTACCTGGCAGAATGATACAATGATTATTTGCATCAATCCAGTGGCCATTTGTTTTGCAAACTCACCAGCCACTGTGGCAGGTAGATTTAAAAATCTGCAAGTGGAGTTGGGCAAAAAATGGAATTGTCCTTCGCAGTCCTTAAGACACATTTAGAACTTTTTATTATGCAGAAATGTACATAAAATTTTTTAAAAAAGACTGTCAAATACCGCCATACATACTTTCATATGGCGTGGACCACAGGGCCTACGCCACAGGGCCTACGCCACAGGGCCTACGCCACAGGGCCTACGCCACAGGGCCTACGCCAACACGGCTCCTCCTCGCTTGTTGATCGTTGGTACAGTCCAAAATTCCCCAGTGAGTGTTTTTTGAGGCATTCCCTGAGAACAGTCAGTCACCCACCCTAGTCCTCCTACACTCAGATCACCACCCAGAAAAACCTCATGGAGGGGAGGGGCTACCAGAACTTGTTTTTGTCTTCCTTTGCAAATTATTTAGCTACGTCGTGCACTAATGAATACAATCCTGAACTGTTTATAGTATGTGTCCAGCAGGTTTGCTGTGGGAGCTGCTGCCTGTTCTGACGTGGTTGCGGAGGAGGAAGTTGCCGTGCCAGAGACCAGTGAGGCCCGCTATAGGGACCATGTTCTAGAGGCTCACCTCCCTCTCCGATAGCACCTGGAGGTCCGGCTTTGACCCTGTACAATGAACAACGATGATGAATTCTACGACGCTGTAACAGGTGGGTGTCCCTGTCCGTACGGGGGGGGGGGGGGGGGTGTACATAATAGAATGACTTACCAGACCTTCAGAGGCGACCACAAACCTGTAGGAGAACACGCACACAGAGGGAGAGAACATTGACAGTGTTACTCAGCATTTCTTTTAAATCACTATTATCAGGGTCCTGTTCAACAGGTTCAAAGTGGAAGTTCTGAAACGGGAGAAGTTACTTGTTCTAGCAATTTATCTCAAATACATTTTTTGGGGGGGGGGCTTTTGGTGTTTTGGAACGTTGCTCTGATAACTGTCATGGTCAGGACTCAGGAGGTAGAGGTGTGTCTTTGTACTGTACTTCACGCTGTGGCACAGTGCCACACAATATGCTGTAACCTGGGCAGCTTAACTGACACCTTCAATAACTCTGCGCTCTATTCAGCGTCCATGATTTTGGCTTTGCCATCAGCAGCAGCGGGGATGTGTGAGGGAGAGGGGATGGAAACGGCGTTGCAAGGTGAAAGCACACAATGTGGGGTGAACTGCGGAGCGCACGCTGTGTCGTCACGTTATTGTTCCTGTCCGTCTCGTATCAAATCAATTTGATTTATAAAGCCCTTCTTACATCAGCTGATGTCTCAGTGCTGTACAGAAGCCCAGCCGAAAACACCAAACAGCAAGCAACGCAGGTGTAGAAGGACCCTTATCAATCCCAGATCACATGGCTAGAGGTGTTCCGTTTGACTCGGGGGCCCCAATGATTTATTTTAAAATGTTAACGGGGCACCACACCTTTTCTCTTTTCCACGCCTACGATGCTTAGTTCAGCGTCAGACAGTGGCTGTCATGTCACAATGTGTATCACGTCCATATTGCAATCAGTTCTGCGGCTCCCCCTCATGTAGTCATTGCTTTGACCTGTAGCCCAATTGCAAGACTGTCTACTTTATTATTATCCGAGCATATTATATAATTTCTATATTAGGTAACCTTGTCAGGCAAGGTGAGTTGTGTGCTGTATAGCCTTTCCCTAATTTGTGGCTGACCGTTTCATGTGTGTTAGGCTTGGACTCTGATGAGTCGTATGAAGGCGCGTCGGAGGCCAGTTTTAAAGACGCAGGGGTGTACGACGTCACCCCGAGGAGCAATGGCTCCACGTCACCGGAGAACGGAATCAGGAAGCGCAGGTACGCTCGAATTCCTGCCGTGTCCTCTCCTCCCGAGGCTTCTCTCTGTTTCTTTCTCTCTGTCATCTCTCTTGCTTTCTGTCGCTGTCGACACTCTTTCTTCACCTTAGTCTCTCTCCCTCTCACCCCTTCCACATTGTTAATAGCTTTAACCCTGATAGAAGACTGGCCAGTTCTCATGCTCCTCTTAACTCTAACCCAGTCAGTCCGCATGACGACACCCAACAGGTCAGCCTCTACCATCGCACACTGTATTACTGATAGTCATCATAGGGATACTCCCCTTCCCTCGGATTCTCTGCTAGACACTAATGTGTTGTCTCTCTGTGTGTTTTTGACTTTCTCCTCCTGATGTCTTTCAGGACAACGCTACCTGCCCCAATGTTCTCCAGGAACAACTTCAGTGTGTGGGGCATTCTGAAGAAATGCATTGGACTGGTAAGGGCTACAGACCATATCTAAAGGACCACTTTTAGACCGTGACTTTCTCTGGGTCTCTACTATGCCAGTGAGTTTGATTTCATCCCACTTGTGTGAAAGTAATTTGCATTCTAATCTTGCTCATTTTCTCTCTCTCTCTCTGTGTGTGTGTGTGTAGGAGCTGTCCAAGATCACCATGCCCATCGTGTTCAACGAGCCCCTGAGCTTCCTCCAGCGGATCACAGAGTACATGGAGCACACATACCTCATCAACAAAGCCTGCTTGCTGTCTGACTCCATAGAGCGCATGCAGGTGAGAGGGCATTCTACGGCATTAAAAAGCTAATTCAAATTGAAATGCCTATTAAAATTTGGCTAAAACTAATTGAATATGTCATTGAACCAATTGCACTTTATGGCAGCGAGGTGTGGGGTCCACTTGCAAAACAAGATTTCATCAAATGGGACAGACACCCCATTGAAACTGCATGCAGAGTTCTGTAAGATTCTCCTACATGTCCAGAGGAAAACTACAAACAATGCATGCAGGGCAGAATTAGGCCACTATCCACTAATAATACAAACTCAAAAAAGAGCAATTAAGTTTTGGAAACATCTAAAATACAGTGACCCCCTCTCATATCATTACCAAGCCCTGCAATGCCAAGAGCTGGGGCTGAGTTCACAAACTTGTTCTACTAACACACTGAAGCCTCAGGACCAGAACATCCAATCAATCAGGATAAACCAAATTACAACACAGTCAAAACAAAACTATATTGCTTATTGGGAAACACAAGCACAAAGCAAAACGCAGTGCTATCTGGCCCTAAATCGACAGTACACCGTGGCAAAATATTTGACCATGTTTACTGATCAAAACCTTGAAAAAGTACAGGCTCATTGAGCACAGCCTTGCCATTGAGAAGGGTAGACACAGGAAAACCTGGCTCCCTGTAGAGGAAAGGCTGTGCAACCACTGCACAACAGCAGAACCTGAGACGGAGCTGCATTTCCTGACAAAATGTAAAAAATATAAAACAATTAGTGTCATTTTCCCAAATTTGAAACCCTTATTCAAGGTTTCAAAGACCTCTCTGATGAGGGTAGGCTACCCGCCCTGTTGGGGGAGGACGCAGAGAGCTGTGGGTTGGCAGTGCACTACATTGCTGCCTGCCATAAGATGAGGGACAGTGTCTGACAGATCAATCAACCTACACATGTACTCTACTGTATGCCTATTGTTGAATGAATGTTATTTTGACCCTTGGTTATTGTTGTTACTGTTGTCCCGTTGACAATTTAGATTCTCATTTTAATAAATGTTTTATATTGTAAATATCCAAAATAAGCTTTGGCATTATGTACATTGTTACGTCATGCCAATAAAGCGAATTGAATTGAAAATTGACTGAATGTAGCTGGATCACAACTAGACTGTGTGTGTGTGTGTGTCTGACTCCTCCCCTCCGTTCTTCCCAGGCGGTAGCTGCTTTTGCCGTGTCGGCCGTGGCGTCGCAGTGGGACAGGACTGGAAAGCCCTTCAACCCTCTGCTAGGAGAGACCTATGAACTAACGCGGTGAGGGGACAGGGCTGCAACGCTCCCATACAAAGTGACACAGAGAGGAGTTGTAAAAAGCTGTGTAGCCCTGGACAGTTCCTTCCTGTCTTTGACTAGACTGCACACGTTATTGGCCTTTTTTAATAGGACATCTTTACCTGCCTTCAAGCATGAATTTAACAACACTTGCTTTCCTCTGCTGACCTTATTTTCAGTAGGCTATGATAACAACCTTTCTCCTTTTCACTTCCTCTCCTGCCTACTCTCGCCCCCCCCCCAGCGAGGACCAGGGCTACAGGCTGATCTCGGAGCAGGTCAGCCACCACCCCCCTGTCAGTGCCTTCCATGCTGAGAGCCTGGTCGGGGACTTTGTCTTCCATGGCTCCATCTACCCCAAACTCAAGTTCTGGGGCAAGAGTGTGGAGGCTGAGCCCAAGGGAACTATCACACTAGAACTCCTCAAGTGAGTGAAACGTGGGTCGGTGGGTGGGCGGTAGGGGGGGTGTGTTTTATTTTTTTATCTATACCTGGTCATAGGGTTTTGTTTGGTTGTTTTCTCAGTGCTTTGTCAAAGCCAGTACCACTTCAGCTTCTGTATTCCTATTTTTCTTTACAAAGTCTCTCTTGTTGTGTGTGAGTCCATTGCACTGAGGCTGTGTTTACTGCCCCTCTCCTCCCCTCCTCTCCCCAGGCACGGTGAGGTCTATACGTGGACCAACCCTTTCTGCTGTGTACACAATGTCATCCTGGGCAAACTGTGGATCGAGCAGTATGGCACTGTAGAAATCCTCAACCACAGGTGAGTAAAGGACTGGATATTATAGTTTATCTTATTTTACCTTCAATTCCTGGTTTGGGAGCATACAGATGTGTATATATCCACCACTTTCAGCATAGCGGACTTAGGGGTTAGTCTTACCTTCCATTTAAGTCAAATGTTCACTTCGTCATGCATTGACGTCAATGGGAAACCAAGTGAAAATGTGTCTTAAGTGGTAGTTAGGATTCACCCTTTAATTTGAGAAGACTGTCGTTGAGCCATAATGGTATGGACTGAAGACTGTCGTTGAGCCATAATGGTATGGACTGAAGACTGTCGTTGAGCCATAATGGTATGGACTGAAGACTGTCGTTGAGCCATAATGGTATGGACGGAAGACTGTCGTTGAGCCATAATGGTATGGACGGAAGACTGTCGTTGAGCCATAATGGTATGGACGGAAGACTGTCGTTGAGCCATAATGGTATGGACGGAAGACTGTCGTTGAGCCATAATGGTATGGACTGAAGACTGTCGTTGAGCCATAATGGTATGGACTGAAGACTGTTGTTGAGCCATAATGGTATGGCATGGTTTGTCTGTTCTCCTCATTGTATTCATTCCTTTCTGTCCTGAGCAGTACTGGAGATAAGTGTGTGCTGAACTTCAAGCCGTGTGGCATGTTTGGGAAGGAGCTGCACAGGGTGGAGGGCTACATTCAAGATAAGAGGTATGTGGAGGTATTGGCATCATTCTGATAAACTGACTACGGCTTACTTCTCTGGTCCTGAATTCACTGGTCCAGTTGTAAGTTTTATGGTGACACTTTTGCCCGTGTCGTGTTCAGTAACGTTTCTAAATGTTTTCTCCCTGCTAAACACGTCCCTGGTGGGTATAATAAATCATATCTTCCATTTAGGAGACTCCAAAGCGACTTAGTCATGCGTGCATCTATTTTACTAATGGGTGGCTCTGGGAATCAACCCACATTCCTGGGGTTGAAAGTGCCATGCTCTACCAACTGAGCCGTACAGGACACACAATGATAGCACAGTGTCATTCTCTGTCAGTACAGCAGTATTTGGTTGCTGACGTCTCCTCCCATCTCTGTCCCTGGCAGTAAAAATAAGCTTTGTGTGATCTATGGGAAGTGGACCGAGTGCATGTGGAGCGTGGACCCCCAGACGTACGAGTCCAACAAGAAGGCTGAGAAGAAGGCAGACTCTAAGAAACAGAAGAGTCCGGTGAGTGGGTGTCTCACAACATGGAGCAAATGAGATGTGGTTTTTTTACATTTATTTTAGCAGGAAAGATCATACAAGTCAAAAATTGGAAACCAGTGGGAAAAAACAAAGACACACACACACACACACACACACACACACCTACACGCATATATACATGTACACGCATCAACACCTCAGAATCCAGAGAATTCATTTCAGAATACTAACGTAGAGCTTGCTTTACATCTCGCACACAGTATAGCTTGGTCGCCCCCAGTGGTCCACCTCCCTGCAAGTTATTTTCAAAGCAGATTGAGCCGAATAGTCTTTTTTTTTATTACCCTGAAGAAGGCACAGGGATGCCGAAACGTCGGTGGTTTCTTACCCAATCAATAATTACTGGGAGGTTATAGATATGCGCCTCTTTTTTTGTTTTCATAGCTTGTGTTTTATTGTTTGACACATTGTAAATAGGCCGATACAACATTTACTTTTCTTGATATAACTCTCCTCTGATTTTGATTTCCTGATGATTCTGGCAGCATGCCATGACGTTATGTCAAGGTAAAAAAAAAAAAAAACGTAGTCTGTTAGGTCACTGTTGGTAGTCTGTAGCCTCTATGTATGTTCTATATATGGGTCTTTCTATAAATGATGGGGCCAATGTGTGACAATGGTTTGAAACAAAAATGAAAAAGATTGCTATGCAGTTCCTCGTGTATTTAGAGAAATAAAAGTGAATTGATGCCAAATTAGCCCGTAACTCCACCGAACAACAACATAGGCCTAGGACTATATACCCTTTAAAATGTGTCATTTCATAACTTTATCACCAGATTATATCGTGAATAGGGCTTGGCGTTATATCGAGTTAATTTAGATGTATTTAGTAGCGCGGATTTCCAAATGCCTGTATTGCAAGTATCTAGTTTTTTGGTTTGTTTTCATGAGTGTTTATGTCTGCTTGTTCTCATGTCTTTTTGGTCTCGTCTCCTTCGCGCTTTCGGTGCTTTGCAGTATGCACCTTCCAGGACACAACAATCCCCTCCCCCTGAAACTCACAACAACAGAGATGGCCCCTTTGCGGTTATTTTCAATAACAGCCTAGGAACAGTGGGTTAACTGCCTGTTCAGGGGCAGAACGACAGATTTGTACCTTGTCGGCTCGGGTGTTTGAACTTGCAACCTTCCGGTTACTAGTCCAACGCTCTAACCACTAGGCTACCATTGATTCTGGAAAAACGCTCAGTTTCTGTTGGCACAACATTACGGTGCCAATTAGCCTAAGGCTAGCAGCATTTTAGCCACAAAGTGATATGTGCTAGCTGTTTAGTCTGTGTTTTTCTAAATGTATCATGAGCTTAAAAAGCATTTATATGACGAATTGACAACTCGTTCTCATTCTGAGAAATAAGCATATTCTTATCCAGGTAGGTAGACCACTCGATCTCAACATCTAAACAAAGTGGACAGGCTAGCATGCTGTTCACAGGTGTATGTTCATGGCAGTTCAACTGTTCTACCTTGTTAGCTAGCTAATATAGATCGATGTTTCAGGGTCTCAGGGTTGCCACGGCTAGCTACAATTTCTAGCCTAATGACCACTCAACCTGCCCACTAGGCCTGAAAACTAGCCCCCCCCCCAAAAAAAAAATGTTTTTGCCGTAAGAGAGGAGTTGGCGCATTTATCCAATAATCTAACTATTGGTTCATCACACCAAATGATTTAGTCTGAACTGTAGAAGTGGTTGATAGTGAATGGTTTCATTAACTTAAACACAATGTTAAATAGTATTAATAAAAATCACATTTTCAACTGGAGTATGAAAACTGAAAATCGAAAAGCCCCAAGTTTCCTTTTTGGCTAATTTTATTTAATAAAAAAAGTTTGAATTCATGTGTGGCTCCAGCCTGCTGTCCCAGTTATCCATCTCTCTGTAGCAAGATGGAAAGGAGAGAGAGGAGATCCATCATGAGTCCAGTACATTAAGAGTTCTATTCTACTAATTAATCAATAACTACTATTTATAATTTGATAGTCTAGCACTCAGGTACAGTGCCTTAGACTGCTGCGCCACTCGGGAGCCCAAGCATTTGCGAGATCTCGATGCCATAAAAACTGTCCAACGACAAGATCCAGGATTATTTATTTATAGCCCCTTTTTCTCCCCAATTTCGTGATATCCAATTGCGATCCAATTCTGATCTTGTCTCACCCGAACCCGGTCGACGCTGGGCCAATTGTGCGCCGCCCTATGGGAGACTCCTTGTCACAACCGGATGTGACCATCTGTCATCGAACCCGGGCCCCCCCCCCCTTAATGTATTGACATTAACAAAATTGGCAGATTATTATCGATGACTTATCAACAGCGGAAACAAGTTGTCCACCGCAGAAAATCCTCGCCGGTACCCTAGTTTCTAGAAAGACCCATATAGTAAACCAGTGAGAACAGTATGTTATATGTTCATTTCAGTATTCTGTTTGCAGTAGACATGGGATACTCATGGTACACGAAGTAAACATCCCTTAAGTCATTTCTGATGTTTTTTGTTGTTGTGTATTTTTCCTCATGAATAAAAGCATTTCATTTGGTTTTGAAAAAAGGGCTATTTATATCAGACGTGTGTCTGCGCGCGCCTGTGTGGTCTGTGTGTACCGGTGTGGTCTGTGTACCTGTACACAGGAGGAGCCTGAGGGGGTCGACGGTGACGATGCAGACAACATGCCTGAGGTCCTGGAGACGGTAGCTGTGATCCCTGGCAGCACCCTGCTGTGGAGGATATCGTCACGACCCCAACACTCTGCTCAGGTAACGCACGCCGGCGTGTGAACAAAGAAACGTGTACATTCACATGCTCGTACACATATACAAGTTGAGCGTATATGTTTCTTATGCAGGTCCCTAGTGGCCAATAGATCAATTACCTGTGATCACCTAGGCACAGGTGTGTCTAGGATATTTCATTGCTTTGTCCTCCACACACTGATGAAGGCCTAAGCTGATGCCCGTTGGTGTATTTTAATAATGACTTGGCCCATAAATAAAGGCTTTTAAATCTTTCAAACCCACACGAGTGTCTGCCTTTTTCTTTTCAATTACTATTCCCTTCCAAGAGCACCTGTGATTGTTCTAGAATACCTGAAGCACTCCTACTTAAGTTTACACACACACACACGCACATCGATTTTGATGGTGTTAATTCTGTAGGATCTTGTTTTTCCAGATGTATAACTTCACTAACTTTGCCATGTCACTGAATGAGCTGGAGCCTGGTATGCAGGCCACCCTGGCCCCCACAGACTGCCGCCTGCGGCCCGACATCAGAGCCATGGAGAACGGAGATATGGGTAATAGTCTTTCTGCTACATCCCCACACTTGCTAGATGAGGCTGCCCTCTAGCATTCCCTTTGGGTGGTGCATTCACATGTCCTATTTGTTTTCAGAGTCCTTTCTGTTCTTAGTGTGTGTGTGTGTGTGGGGTGGCGGGGTTAAAATCCATTGAACAGTAAAATATCCACATAGCCAAGGTATTAGTCTGGTTTATTGAAGTTATGGTTGTGTGTCAGTTTTTAATTACAGAATAATAGTGGTCAGGAGGGCCATGTATCAAATGAGTAATAGAAGATCCTATGTTCTTGTTTGTGCAGATCAGGCCAGTCGAGAGAAGGCGAGGCTGGAGGAGAAACAGAGGTCGGCGCGGAAAGACCGTTCCAAGGACGAGGAGGAATGGTCCACTCGGTGAGAACTTGGGTGTCCTCACATTTCAATATAAATATATATTTTTTTTTCATAAAATACTTTCATAATAATAAGGTAAACAGTGGTGTGTGTGTGTGTGTATATATGTGTGTGTGTGTGTGTGTTACATACATACATACATACATACATACATACATACATACATACATACATACATGTGTGTATGTATATATTTGTAATTTTTTTAAGTAAACCATAATTGTGTGTTATCGTGTCTTCCAGATGGTTCCAGTCAGGTACAAACCCCTACACGTCCTCTCAGGACTGGCTCTACAAAGGGGGCTACTTTGATAGGAAATACTCTGACCTTCCTGATATCTACTGATCCAGGGGGAGGTTCTATGAACACCTGCTGAACCAACCCCCCGCCCCCCCCTGGCACGCCCCTGTTCTAAGCACCACACGGTCTCCCGTTGGAACTCTGATGCGGTGATAGCCTCTCCTTGTACAACACATGTGTCTGTGTTAGCACAACCCTCTCCTCCCCAGTCTCCTGACAGTGATGAAAGGGAACGGTCAACGGTGAAATCAGGGATGTGAATGCTCCTTTGACTGATAACGGGTTCTTTGGGACATGTTGGTGGCAGCACAGGCGGAAGCAGACATGAACAGATACTGTGAGTCTGGAGGAGACTTAGTTTAGTTCTTGAACAGGAGTGCATTGTGGGTACCCCTCCCTATCAGACCTGGGTTGAGTACCTATTTCAAATATTCAAAATACTTGAGCTTGATTTAAATTGTTTGGCATGTGGAGTTTGCACTTTTGGAATGATTTCATTGGTTCTGTTGTGCCTGACAAGCTAAACAAAGCACACCTGGATTATTCCACCCAGGTCTGGCTGTCCCCTATATATGTCCAGAGGACAAGCTTCTCATCACTGTAATGTAACCTGTATGTATAGATAAGAATGATCATGTGACCATATAGGCCAATCACACACATCTAGCCACATTGGCCACTGCTCAGTCTGTGAATACAGCCCCTGATTTGGGCAGTTGGCTAGTAATTCCCCCATCACAAAATATTCCTTTTGTTACTCTTCTGCATGGCTTTTGGCTAGCTAGCTAACAGTGTTAGCTACCCCTGGCTCTGTGGCGGTGGACCTACCGTACGTTTGGCCCGGCTGCTGTTGTTTACCTAGTCAGTCAATTTAGAGTGTTCTCGTAATCACGAGTAAGAAAATAACAATGAACGTTACTAAGATTATAAGAAGAGTATAATAGGTACCAGAGGAGGCTGCTGTGGGAGCTATAGGAGGAAGAGCTCATTGTAATGGCTGGAATGCAATTATTGGAACGGTATCAAAAGCGTCGAGCATATGGAAATCACGTTTGACTCCATCCCAGACATTACAATGAGCCCGTTCTCCTATAGCCCCTCCCACTAGCCTCCACTACGGTGTGTGTGAGCGTGTGTATGAATGACCGTAGTGATTTGTACAGAATCTTAAGCCATATGGTTCCTTTTAACTACAGGTATAACTGGCAAGGGTGGTTTGCTGTGCGTGCAGTCATTTGGCTATGAATAAATGAATTGATAATTGTTACCTCAAGAACTAAATAATAGTTATCGCCAGAGCATGATAAAGCATTTTTCATGTAAGATATACATGTATGTAAATACCTACTTTTTTATAAATATAGCTAGCTAATCATCATAATACTGTCCAACCAGCTCAAAGTGAATTTGGAATTGAATAGAATTATAGCCTATATGAAGTAGAAGTCATTGTGTAATATTACCAGCTTCCCTTGTAAGCATTCCTCGTGTTAGGAACTCTTTGTGGCTTTAAACCACACACTCTCACCAATCTCTTTCACAACGACGAGCCATTATGTGTAAGTTCTTATTTATAAGAGACTGTGGCATTTAATCTTTTTTTTTTTTTTTTAAACAGAAATAGTCACACTCATGCAATATACGATAGGGGTATATATATTTTTTGGGGGGGGGGGGGGGATTCATGTGCAGTTAATTGTACTGCGGTGAACATTTAGCCTTGTAGATTAGATCTGCATGCATGAATCAAAGTGTAAACCAACGCTTTTCTGCTCTGGAGGACTTTCAAAGCAGCAGATGACTCTCTAGTGTCTGTCTAGTGAAACATGTCATGTTGACCATTGGGAATGCTCTTCATGCGAGTCCAAACGGAATCTCTTGACGTTATACGATATTGAAATGTAGGGGGATTTAGTTTGGATTTACCATGTTACACTGTGCATTTGAAACGACTGTCAAAATCTATGCATTCAACCAATAGCGCTTAGTGTCTCTGTATACCTTTTACATGTATAATAATACACATAAATACTTTAGTTTTGTCACCGGCAGGCAAACCGACATTTAGATGACTGTATTGGCAGCTTCCTTGACTGTAGATGAGCCCATCTCATAAGTGATTGTGTCCATTTGGTTTGTGGATCACCATGGTAGAGTCTCTAAGTAAAGAGTGTAAAGATGACTTGACAGTTTAGAGCAATTTGATCTTGACGGAGTATTTGTGCCTCTCTCGCCTCAGTTATTTTTATTTTATCCCGACACGTCACAGTTACGTCTATTGCTTTAACAACTGTCTTTTTTGTTGTTGTGGAATTGCTGGTGGCTTGAGAAATGGGCAACGGAATGTGGCAAAAAGATACGGCGAACCAAGAAGCCTTGCGTTGCGTCTTAGGTTGATTGATACGTTTTTTTCCATGGTTATACTTAGTGCCTAAATTTAAGTAAGCCAATTTTCTGAACACTTTTTATTTTTTATTTTTTTTTACCTGCATTTCATTTAATATTTAAGGTGTTTTTAGGTTTATCAGATGAGTTTTTGGCCCATTTGTTTTTCTAACCCATCGCTCTATACAGTACTTTATTTTTGTCCATAACACTTTGAAATGTTTAGGTCAGAAGAAATGTCTGTTTTTTTCACCGTGTGTACAGGAAATGTATGTAAAACTGATCACTACTTCGGGTTGTGTCCACACACTTCATCACATTTCATCAAATTCTAATTTGTTAACTAGCAACTTTAAGACTAATGCACCAACATTAAAAAAAAGTAGATTTTAACTTGCTTTGTGTGGTGTTTAATTGTGTAAGAGTACCTTATACACTGACATTCCTAATGATTTGTACACTCTGTTTTTCCATGACATAGCTTTCACCTGGATTTTCCTGGTCAGTCTATGATCCCTTATTGATGTCACTTGTGAAAATCCACTTCAGTCATTGTAGATTAAGTGGAGGAGATGGGTTAAATTATTATTTTAAGCCTCGAGACAATTGTTTATGTGGGCAAGACGGATTTAATTGCCCTTTTGAATGGGGTATGGTGGCAGGCGCAACCTTTTCCCATGTCTATCAAGAATGATCCACCACCCAAAGGACATCCAGCCAACTTGACACAACTGCATTGGAGTCAACATGGGCCAGCATCCATGTGGAACGCTTTCGCCAACTTGAAGAAGCCATGCCCTGATGAATTGAGGGTGAAAAGGGTGTGCAACTCAATATTAGGAAGATGTTCCTAATGTTTTGTATACTGTGTAAATTGTGTTTGACCATTTTGAAAATCCTTGACTTTCAAATCTTTTCCCCTGTCTCTCAGAGGTGTTTAGTACAGTGGAATCACAAGCAAATAGCATATTTTGTGAAATTGATTTATTTTTTAAAATTATTTAAACAAACCTTTGGCAAGAACATTATTCCAGATGTTTTATTTTGAAATGGGAATATTTGTGTAATTTCTGTACTTTAGACAGCTTGCTAGTTTATGGGCAACATCTAATGAAATCCTAATTATAGTTTAACTACATGCTTTTTTATTTTACAATAATATTGAACATTAAGTGAACTTCCTCAAAAGGAAAGATTCATCCATTTTGAATGTTATATCGAATTTGTGCATCACTGAGCAATGTTCTATCGATTTCCCAGGGTCATTTCATGTTTTTGGCCGATAGCACATCGCTCAGATATGCACAAATATGATAACATTCAAAATGGGTGAATCTTTCCTTTTTAATTCAAATCAAATGTTATTTGTCACGTGCCGAATACAACAGGTGTAACAATGTTTTTTATTTTTTATTAGTCAAATTTAAATGGGATGGACAATGCAAATAGTTTGGGTAGCCATTTGATTAGCTGTTCAGTCTTGTGGCTTGGGAGTAGAAGCTGTTAAGCCTTTTGGACCTAGAATTGGTGCTCTGCAACCGCATGCCGTGGCTGAATCAGAATTAGTTAGGTAAGATTGATAAATAAGATGTTTTATCAATTTTCATAAGTATGCTTATGTGGGAAAAGTTACTTGGGCCCCAGAGAGGGAAGAGGTCAGGCTTGTCTTCATATGTGAACGTATCTTTAAAACCATGTGAAGGGATGATTGAGGGGGAACCAATTATCTCTTGGCTCCACAATGTCTGTGTGCTAGTCACTCCCTACTTTTCCCCTTTGGGGGAAGAGTATGGCAGTGTCTGGAACCATTGTATGTCCCCTCTGATGTTGACCTAGTATATGACCTAAGAGGCTCACTGTCTTTTCTGATCTTGTCCGGGGGGGGGGGGGGGGGTGTATTTGAGATGGGAGTATCTAGAATTTACAATTGATATATGCCATTGGATGAGGTAATGGTTTGGTACTATGTTGTACCAAGAATGAGATAAGAACTTCGTTTAGGAGACCAAATTGAATGATAATTTATATCTGGCTATGGGATACTCCGCTTTCAAGTAAAAGGCACTGTGAAGTTCCTATTATCTGTGGTTTGTCATGTCGACTAGGGGGTGGATCTTTGCAATAGAAGAATGCCATTTTTTAAACACTCTCAGAGAATTGATTTATAGACACTGAATTGATCTGGGAGTCAAAAAGGGCTATGGTGAAGCTCATTTAATTAAAGATGGACTTTATAATATAACTCTGACTTGTGTGTGTGTGTGGTTTGCTCTCTCAATGTTTAGTAATACAGGAAATTACCACGATGGGTAGCAGAGAGAACAGTCTATGACACGGGTGGCTGAATATTTTTTTACCTTTATTTAACTAGGCAAGTCAGTTAAGAACAAATTCTTATTTTCAATAGCTCCAAATCAAGTCTCATTGTTTGCATACACATACAGTTAAATTTTTCCAAATTTGGTTACGTTACAACCTTATCTATTAAATATTCTTCCCCCTGATCAATCCACACACAATGACCGAGCAAACAGTTTTTTTTGTTTTGAAAATGTATAAAAAATAAACTGATACCTTGTAAGTATTAAGACTCTTTGAAATGAGACTCCAAATGAGCTCAGGTGCATCCTGTTTACATTGATCATCCTTGCAATGTTTCTTCAACTTGATTGGAGCCCACCTGAGGTCAATTCAATTGGACATGATTTGGAAAGGTGCACATTGGTCTGTTTTATTTTAAGCTAGGAAAGTCAGTTAACAAAATCTTATTTTCAATGACAACCCAATGTTCCTAGGCTAACTGCCTTGTTCAGGGGCAGAAAGACTTATTATGATTTTTTTTTTTTTTTACCTTGTCAGCTCGGGGATTTGATCTTGCAACCTTTCGGTTACTATTCCAATGCTCTAACCACTAGGCTACCTGCTGCCCCACATATAAACTCCCACAGTTGACAGTGCATGTCAGAGCACTGAGACACGATTGTGTCGAGGCACAGATCTGGGGAAAGGTACCAAAATATTTCTGCCATAATTGAATGTCCCCAAGAACACAGTGGCCTCCATCATTCTTAAATGGAAGAAGTTTGGAACCACTAAGACTCTTCCTAGAGCTGGCCGCCCGGCCAAACTGAGCAATCGGGAGAAGGGCCTTGGTCAGGGAGGTGACCAAGAACCCGATGGTCACTCTGACAGAGCTCCAGAGTTCCTCTGTGGAGATGGGAAAACCTTCCAGAAGGACAACCATCTCTGCAGCACTCCACCAATCAGGCCTTTATGGTATTGTGGCCAGATGGAAGCCTCTCCTCAGTAAAAGGCACATGACAGCCCACTTGGAGTTTGCCAAAAAGCACCTAAAAGGACTCTGGTCTGATGAAACCAAGATTGAACTCTTTGGACTGTTTGTCATGCGTCATGTCTGGAGGAAACCATGCACTGCTCATCACCTGGCCAATACCATCCCTACGTTGAAGCATGGTGGTGACAGGGTCATGCTATGGGGATGTTTTTCAGAGGCAGGGATGGGTAAACTTGTCAGGATCGAGGGGAAAGATGAACAGAGCAAAGTACAGAGAGATCTTTGATGAAAACCTGATCTAGAGTGCTCGGGATCTCAGACTGGGGTGAAGGTTCACCTTCCAAGAGGACCACGACCCTAAGCACACAGCCAAGACAACTCAGGAGTGGCTTCGGAACAAGTCTCTGAATGTCCTTGAGTGGCCCAGCCAGAGCCCGAACTTGAACCTGATCGAACATCTCTGGAGAGACCTGAAAATAGCTGTGCAGTGACGCTCCCCATCCAACCTGACAGAGCTTGAGAGGATCTGCAGAGAAGAATGGGAGAAACTCCCCAAATGCAGGTGTGCCAAGCTTATAGCGTCATACCCAAGAAGACTCGAGGCCGTAATCGCTGCCAAAGGTGCTTCAACAAAGTACTGAGTAAAGGGTCTGAATACTTATGTAAATGTGGTATTTCAGGTTTCTATACTTCTGGAAACCATTATGGGGTATTGTGTAGATAATCTTTTTCTATGCTTTTCAATTTAAGTCATTTTAGAATAAGGCTGTAATGTAACAAAAAGTGAAGGGGTCTGAATACTTTCTGAATACACTGTATTTAGCATATATTGTGGGTTTAGCAAAATGCTTGTGTTCCCAGCTCCAATATCGAACAATTCACAACAATGCATGCATCTAAAAAGTAAAATAATTGAATTTAGAAATATTAGGACGAGCAATGTCATAGTCCAGAGTATAAATATAAATGTGGTACATCTGAACAATAGTATATGTACAGCAATAGTTAAATAGGATAGGCCGGTATGTAAACATGATTAAAGTGACCTGTGTTCCATGACTATGTACATAGGGCAGCAGCCTCTTAGGTGCATGTTAAGAGTAAGGGGGTTGTAGCCGGCTAGTGACAGCGACTAAAGTTGAGCGCAGCGTACCAGGCCCGTGAACAACAACGTCATCGAGGTAGATAGCCACCCCTTGGGACCCAGCAAAGATGGACGTCATGATCTTTTGGAAGCAGCTGGGGGGCAGAGCTGAATCCAAACGCCATGCGCTTGTAGTGTGTGACCCCTAAGCGGGTCAGCTGGAAAGTGGCTGGTCCAATCTGGCGTTTGACCAGAAGGACTGGAGCTTGTCGCGGTTGGGCCGTCTGATCCTGACCCAGTCGGAGGTGGTTATGACAGGTGGCCTAACCCACCGTAACTTGTCAAAGCGGTCTTTCATCCGCTGCTGGTTGGCTGTGACTGGCCCGAGCATTGTGAGCGGGTGGTTGAACCGGATGAGGGGCAGTCTGTCCAGGGTCAGCTACAGGACCGGCTGCAGCTCATGTCCCAGCATGAGGGACACTGGGGAGGGGTGGAGAATAAACACTTCTCCATTGAGAATGAGGTGGTGTTTTGCCAGTGCAGAGAACACACTGTGGAGGCGCTGACTATGGACCTTTGTGGTGGGCCTGTGAACAACGATGTCATAGGGGTAGATGGCCCCTCTGGGACTCCGCGAAGAGAGACATCATGATATTTTGGAAGCAGCTTTGGGGGCAGAGCTTAATCCAAACGTCATGCGCTTGTAAGCATAGACCCCTAAATGGGTGATGAATGCTGTGAGGTTGCGGATCCTGTGGCGAACACTGGAGCCGTAGAATAAGGCAGTAAGCACGGGGGTATTTGTCTGGGATGATTGCCTTGCTTGCTGCTCTAAGGTCCACGCAGGTACGCAGGCCCCCTGATTTCTTTATTTTTACCACCACCAGGTTTGAGATCCAGGGGGATGCATCAATAGGCTTGATTATGTCTTCTTCTAGCTGGCACCGGAGCTCGGCATCAACGTCTGTGCGCGTGGCCAGTGGGCACCCACTGGCTAGCAAGCTAATATTTCATCTAAGTTCTCTCCAACATTCCTCCACTTCACTTACAAAACACTCTTCCCAGCTGCTGTATGGAATGTTGACCAATGCGCTTGAGCAAGCAGGCTGCCTGCGCACAGACATCTATAACTGCGCTCGAGGCACAGATTCCTATTCAAGTTTTAGCTGGAACTGATATACCTACCTCCTTATTGAGCTACTGAAATTAAACTAATATACTGCGCACATTATTTGAATTGCTTAAAATCTTCAAGGTAAAATAGAATAGTCATATTTTCAGTTATTATTTTTGGATTATTTATGGAAATAAATGCGATAAATAGGGTTTTGTAAATCCTGGTGGATTGTATTATGATATTGAAATAAAATAAACTCAGCAAAAAAAGGTCCCCTTTTCAGGACCCTGTCTTTTCAAAGATAAATCGTAGAAGTCCAAAGAACTTCACAGATCTGCATTGTAAAGGGTATAAAAACTGTTTCCCATGCTGGTTCAATGAACCATAAACAATTAATGAACATGCACCTGTGGAACTGTCGTTAAGACACTAACAGCTTACAGACGGTAGGCAATTAAGCTCACAGTTATGAAACCGTAGGACACTAAAGAGGCCTTTCTACTGACTCTGAAAAACACCAACAGAAAGATGCCCAGGGTCCCTGCTCATCTGCGTGAACGTGCCTTAGGCATGCTCCAAGGAGGCATGAGGACTGCAGATGCGGCCAAGGGTAATAAAGGACAATAAATTGCAATGTCCGTACTGTGAGACGCCTAAGACAGCGCCACAGGGAGACAGGACGGACAGCTGATCGTACTCTCCGTGGCAGACCACGTGTAGCAACACCTGCACAGGATCAGTACATCCGAATATCACACCTGTGGACAGGTACAGGATGGCAACAACAACTGCCCGAGTTACACCAGGAACGCACAATCACTCCATCAGTGCTCAGATTGTCCGCAATAGGCTGAGAGGGACTGAGGGCTTGTAGGCCTGTTGTCTGGTGAGGACCTGCCTTACATCACCGGCAACAACGTCGCCTATGGGCACAAACCCACCGTTGCTGGACCAGACAGGACTGGCAAAAAGTGCTCTCACACGAGTCACGGTTTTGTCTCACCAGGGGTGAGCGTTACACCGAGGACTGTACTCTGGAGCGGGATCAATTTGGAGGTGGAGGGTCCGTCATGGTCTGGGGCGGTGTGTCACAGCATCATCGGACTGAGCTTGTTGTCATTGCAGGCAATCTCAACGCTGTGTGTTACAGGGAAGACATCCTCCTCCCTCATGTGGTACCCTTCCTGCAGGCTCATCCTGACATGACCCTCCAGCATGACAATGCCACCAGCCATATTGCTCATTCTGTGTGTGATTTCCTTCAAGACAGGAATGTCAGTGTTCTGCCATGGCCAGCAAAGAGCCCGGATCTCAATCCCATTGACCATGTCTGGGACCTGTTGGATCTGAGGGTGAAAGGCTAGGGCCATTTCCCCCCCCCCCCCCCCCCCCCCCCCCAGAAATGTCTGGGAACTTGCAGGTGCCTTGGTGGAAGAGTGGGGTAACATCTCACAGCAAATCTGGTGCAGTCCATCAGGAGATACACTGCAGTACTTAATGCAGCTGGTGGCCACACCAGATACTGACTGTTACTTTTGATTTTGACCCCCCCTTTGTTCAGGGACACATTATTCCATTTATTAGTCATATGTCTGTGGAACTTGTTCAGTTTGTCTCAGTTGTTGAATCTTATGTTCATACAAATATTTACACATGTTAAGTTTGCTGAAAATAAACGCATTCGACAGTGAGAGGGCGTTTTCTTTTTTTGCTGAGTTTACATAGGCTATGTGTTATTTGTTAAATTCTGAGAACAAATTGAGTTAGTCATAATGGAACTTCAAAACAGCATTCAGTGGAACAGAAGAAAATGTGCAGCACAATAAACAGTGCAATTCGCTAACACAGACAAGAGATTACCATTTAGAAGCCAACACACACAGCAAGCTACCATATATCATTAATTAAACTACCATTTTAACAGCAGTGCATTTCTGTAAGGGTATCCTGTATTATTGTGCATGTTTGTCTTGCTGTTAGCCTGGAACAAATATTATTGAAGTGAATGTGCACTTTCTATGTGGTTGGACTGCGACTACAAAAACCACTGGCGACGCCTGTAGTAAAATCAAAAGCGTTTAAGCTATCCGAGATGATCTATAGTAGAGACAATCTCTGATAGCTGTAGGACGGAAGAGACTGTCACACATTCGAGCTTTTAATGACCTAGAAAATTCCATGACTTGGGGGTTAAATACATCACTTTTCTTTAAAAAAATGTTTGCTATTTCAACACCTGCCAAATAAAAACCTCAAATGGCCCTTCTCCTGAAAAATGAATCGGGCCGGATGAGCTGAAGTGGACTCGCCCGGGTACCATTTATATACCTGGAATATACCAGAGTAATGTGATTCTGCCGGATTTGGGAAGGCCTTGGCCTGCATGAAGTTCTCAGAGTCCATGTGGAGTATTCCGTGTCTCAGATTAGGCCTGAGCCCAGCGTGTTGACTGGATACGGTATGCCTCTGGGTACGGTATGCCTCTGGGTACGGTATGCCTCTGGGTACGGTATGCCTCGAGACCCTAACCCGCTTTGATGTGCGCTGCCAGCTGTTTGCCAAGTGTGCTAAACTGAATCATGCAGACCCTAAAAAATGTATAATTGTAATGCTCTAGTGTCTTATATGCAATGGGTACATGGCCCGCAAACACTGTGCCCATGTTTATATACGAAGAATTTTGATAACTGGTCAGTAGTTCAATCAGATTTCAACCCAAAAAACGGATATCAACAAAAATAGCGTCAAAAAGACGTCACGATAAATATGTCTTAAGCTGGTTGTGATCTGGTTATAAAATGTCCCGACCAGATTTTAACCAGTAAAATACCTCTTTATCATGTAGTATGCCGCCTAATAAATGACAATATCAATGTCGACGTTTGCCAGCTAGGAAATGTGTGTGACGGGACCTTGTCGAATAGTACTCGAGTACACCTGCCCATACGCCTACAACACAAATGTCTTCTCGCCTCCCATGCTTAAATCAACCCTCTTTCCCTAACAATAAAACAAACTAAATCATATAAAAAATGAAATATAAATGTTTTTTAAAAATCAAATCAAGTCTGAAAACAAACTGAAAGTAAACTGAATTTCTGGTTAAAAAAAATCTAAAAAATGAATATAAATAAGAACTGTTATGAAAATAACCTTGAATTTGAATATGAAGAAGCAGCAGAGACCTGACTGTATTTCTAACTAATTCTAGACAGATTACTAGACACAACAGTTGTTTGTTCTTTTTTATTCCTTTCCTGATTTGAAATGTATTGTAAGGTCATCATTTCATTCATCACATTACATGACATGATGCACCAAGTCTAATACAATTGTTTACAGGAATACACTGAAACATACACAATGTTTTACAATGGATACATGAAGTATAGCTCATTGCACTTACAACAGTGAATGTAACATCTTATTCATTTAGGGACTCTGCCTTTATTTTCTGTAGATTTTTTTCAATTAGATTACATTTTTTTTTATACACCCCCCAAACATGTTTGTATATGGAAGCCAGGATATCCCTTTTGAGGGTTTTTTTTCTTCTCATTTTACAAACACAACATGTATAGAAACTCTACACTGACCAATATGTTTCTGAATACAACTTTTTCTTTTTAAACAGTCTGCACGAGCCAGCCACATACACAATGCTTTAAAAAAAAGCATTTTTTTGTATTTTTTTGTTGTTACACAAAAGCACATGTTTGGCGATGTCGGCCTGTGTGGCTTCACTGCACACTATGGCGTCCCGTGCCTGTGATGGTGTTTTGTATGACATTTTACATGTTGTACAGCGTGGTCTATGGTCCTGACTGGTATTTACAGTGAATATGGTTGCCAGGTGAAAGGAGAGGCCTGAGGCTGGGGAGTCGGGCGTTAGGTTGCATTAGCTCATGCATTTGTTTACTTTTCACTATTTTAAAAAGATGACTGCTCCCTGGTTGGTTGTGAAACATTTTCCTGTAGCTTTTTATTTCTTCGTTTCAACATTCCCTTCCTAAACCTGTCTGTCACCCTTTTCTCTTCACCCATAGTAATAAATATTGGTGTTGTTCACTGTGCATAGCCATCCACAACCACCCACAGTAAGGGCAGATCGTCACAGTTTGCTATGCTACTTTAAAAGCAACATTTTTGGTTGGCGTAAAAAAAAGACATGAGTGTTTTTATATTTGTCCCTGGCAAAATGCTGTGGTCTGAAGCCCATGCAATCCAGAGTAGATGTAGGACTGGATGGGACAGTAACAAGATGGCTTTCTTGATTGACCAACATTGGAATAATAAGCCCTTACTACTATGCATATTAACGTCCCCATTTGTTTCGCCGCGGTGCATTTTGTGTGTGCTTTCCTGAGGCAAAGTGATTGAACACAGTTACAAACTCCTTGAAACATAAACATAAACAAGTCATAATTGGATTTGGATAAATATCATTTCCCTTTATTTCTATGTATTTTTTTACAGCTTTATTATTATGACCTCTATTATATCTATATCTAATTTACACGTATCTAATATTCCAGTCAGGGGACAATGACTATATGTCACTAGTCTGTTCTAATGGCAGTGAGCCTGTGAGGTGCTTTTCCATGCCAGTGTCTATTGACTGTCAGCAGGCCTTTGCACCAGCTCCATTAGGTCAATATTCATACGATCATGATTCTATTCCATAAAGTCCATATGGACACCGTACCAATGACTCTATTCACCTGTCTGATAAAATAATATTTCTGTACAGATATTCCATAAATGTAAGTCATAAGAAGTCATAAAAATATCTCCACCTTTTTCAAATGTTTTTTATATATATATATTTTTACATTGAACTAATTCGCCCATACTTGAAATAGCAGTTAGTGTACCGAGTGAGTTGTGGGTTAAGGGATGTTCACACTATAGCCTCCCAAGGTCCTTCAAGCCAGATGAATGGTGAGTGGATATAGCCTACAATGGTTTTCTGTGGGTCACACCAAAAGGAAACAAGCTTTGTAGTGCCAGCAGCCTCCCATCAACGTTCAAACTACATGTGTATCATATTATATTAATAGGTATTGGCAGTGTACACACACAAGGTCAACCCCTTTGATCATGAAAAGTACCTGTCATTACAGAAATATTTGTGTTATATATTATCATATATATTTAATATATAGTATTTGTTTTACATATACTGTATATTTATATACAGTACCAGTACCAGAACCACAATTATTTATTTTACTATTTTGTTTTACATCGTAGAATAATAGTGAAGACATCAAAACTATGAAATAACACATATGGAATCATGTAGTAATCAAAAAAGTGTTTAACAAATTAAAAATATTTTATTTTATTTTAGATTCTTTAAAGTAGCCACCCTTTGCCTTGATGACAGCTTTGCACACTCTTGGCATTCTCTCAACCAGCTTCACCTGGAATGCTTTTCCAACAGTCTTGAATGAGTTCCCACATATTCTGAGCACTTGTTGGCTGCTTTTTCTTCACTCTGCGGTCCAACTCATCCCAAACCATCTCAATTGGGTTGAGGTCAGGTGATTATGGAGGCCAGGTCATCTGATGTAGCACTCCATCACTCTCCTTCTTGGTCAAATATCCCTTACACAGCCTGGAGGTGTGTTGGGTCATTGTCCTGTTGAAAAACAAATCATAGTCCCACTAAGTGCAAACCAGATGGGATGGCGTATCGCTGCAGAATGCTGTGGTAGCCATGCTGGTTAAGTGTGCCTTGAATTCTAAATAAATCACAGATAGTGTCACCAGCAAAGCACCCCCACACAATCATACCACCTCCTCCATGATTCACGGTGGGAACCACACATGCAGAGATCATCCGTTCACTTACTCTGCATCTCACAAAGACACAGCGTTTGGATCCAAAAATCTCAAATTTGGACTCAGACCAAAGGACAGATTTCCACCGGTCTAATGTCCATTGCTCGTGTTACTTAGCCTTATCCTCTGCAGCAGAGAGAACTGGGTCTTCCTTTCCTGTGGCTGTTCTCATGAAAACCAGTTTCATCATTGCGCATGATGGGTTTTTGCGACTGCACTTGAAGAAACTTTAAAAGTTCATGAAATGTTCCGTATTGACTGACCTTCATGTCTAAAAGTAATGATGGACTGTCATTTCTCTTTGCTTATTTGAGCTGTTCTTGCCATAATATGGACTTAGCACTATTTGGTAAAATACAATCTTCTGTATACCACCCCTACCTTGTCACAACACAATTGATTGACTCAAATGCATTAAGGAAAGAAATTCCACAAATTAACAAGGCACACCTGTTATTAATTGAAATGCATTCCAGGTGACTACTTCATGATGCTGGTTGAGAGAATGCCAAGAGTGAGCAAAGCTGTTATCAAGGCAAAGGGTGGCAACTCTGAAACATCTCAAATATATTTAGATTTGTTTAACACTTTTGGTTACTACACGATTCCATATGTGTTATTTCATAGTTACAGTGTAGATAACAGTGTAGATTAAAAAATGAGTTGGTGTCCAAACATTTGCCTGGTACTGTATATATAATTGATATATTTAATCTCTTCATAGAATTGGCTTAATTCTTCAGCAGCTTTATTCACTTTACGAAATAAGAAGTGCACAAACTGGCAGCCAGATATTGGGATCCACGGCTGTACTGTACGTAGAAGACCATTCACTGTACCCAGCAACCCATGCTTGAAGCAATAAGATGGCAGACTTTAATGACAGTATTCTACATTTAAAAAAATGGCATCCGATTCACTATAGCCTTTAGTGCACAAATAGAAATAGCGTGCCGTTTTTAGGGTGCCTATATAGTTCATCCTTTGGCAACAGGTCCCAATTTTCGGCGAGGAGACTTAAACATGCGAACAACAACAAAAAACATTGAATCAAATTCCTGACTTAAAAGTATTGTAGCTATATACAAACAAGTCAATTTAGTTTTTGTAGCAGGAACGCTACAATAAAGCAGTATTTTTCTCAGGCATGACAACGATAGTGGTATTCAGTTGTTATTTTTCTTCCCTAGTATTTCCCCTAAATATGAATAATTGCATAGAACGTTTGAAATGGAAAAGTTGCTGTCGACACTTATGTTTTATTTGTCAAATATTGGTTTTGTTTTGTAATAGGATGATGAGAAACACACGCATACTCACACATACACACAGACATCAGGAACATAACTATACAGAAGTGACTGTTACTGAGATTTTGCCGGAGCATGCTTTATCCCAGCGTCCACACACAGAGAGAGAGAGAGAGAGAGACAATATACATCAGGTTTGGGATCCCATCAGTAGGCCTCTGTAGCATCGGAGTGCCTGACCAGTCCCACCTGACCAGTCCAACTACACTGCACTGCAAAGAACAGCAGGAAGAACACTGACCTGAGAGGTTTCTGTGACAACTGTCAACATCTTGTGGGGTTTGCAGTTTGGTCGCAAAAACAAAAAGGCAAATAACTATGGGTGATCTTTGACCCTTCAGCGTCTAACGCTCCGAACACCTTGAACGTGCACATAACTCATATCGCCATATGTGAGAGTGCGCAGACTAGGTTTCTCCAGTGTGTCAACCTCAGTATATTTGAAACACATATATATGTACTACTTGTCAGTAAGTATTATCTCTTTTCCCTTTTGTGTTCTTTTGGATATTAAAACACTTGTAGTTAGCCAGAGAACATGAAAACCCATTGACGATGATGACAGTCAACAAAAGAATGCTAAAGTACTTCAAGTCAGATTCAATGGTGATTTGCACTGGTTTGTATTCAGTGCCTCTCTGCTGTCTTGCAGTGCTCACATATCAAAATGGGCAGATATTATGTGCCTTGTCTGGGCAGTAACAAAGTACAAGAATGGATTTCCAGGGTCGTATTCATTAGAGCACACTTTTGCAAAATGTTTTACAACGGAAAATGAAAATGAGGGTTTCTTATTGGACAATTTCAGGTAGTCCCTCCCTGTTTCAGTCCATTGTTTCTTCGGTTTGGTGCCTAGTGAATCTGACCCAGGTGTGGCCCTGTTAAGATGTGATAGCAGAAAATTGCACAACTCAGATATGCAGACAGAGGCAACACATTCCTGACCACTGATTTTTTTTAAATGACACAAGACAGTGCTCTTTACTGACTTCCTTCCACATACTATTGCATTTTCATTATTAATAAACATAAATCAATAAATAACATAATCAATTATTATGGCAACCATAAACACATAAATGTATGAAAAATAAATCATATAAATCATTTCAAACCTAAAAGTGAAACAAGATACAAAAATATTAAATGAATCTCACAGCTATTGTTCCAGCTGACATCATTATCACATTAAAAAAAAGTCTGCAATGAAAATAAGCTTTATGGACACAACATGGAGTACAAAAATAAGATATTTAAGTCACTTTACTCTAAATAAAAACAATGGCATGATTAAGGCGAATCCGCTATCATGTAACAGAAAATCAGGCAAATACAGAGCGAGAACAAAAAACTGTTGTAAAAAAAATAACTAAAATAAAAAAAACACCAGAGATCCAAACGTTGTGGGAAGGTTCAGAAACACTACGATCCCAAACGTTGTGGGAAGGTTCAGAAACACTACGATCCCAAACGTTGTGGGAAGGTTCAGAAACACTACGATCCCAAACGTTGTGGGAAGGTTCAGAAACACTACGATCCCAAACGTTGTGGGAAGGTTCAGAAACACTACGATCCCAAACGTTGTGGGAAGGTTCAGAAACACTACGATCCCAAACGTTGTGGGAAGGTTCAGAAACACTACGATCCCAAACGTTGTGGGAAGGTTCAGAAACACTACGATCCCAAACGTTGTGGGAAGGTTCAGAAACACTATGAACCCAAACGTTCCTGGGATGTTTTTTATTTTCTAATTAATGGCTCGGCAATGGCAAAAAAAATAAAAAATCTCCCGAATGATGATTCTCCCATTCTGTAGCCAGATTCAGTGTTATGTCCACCTTGTCTTCTTTTGGAGTAAAAAAAAAAAACGAGTTTTATTATTAACCAGTGTCTTATGGCCTCTGTGATTGAAATGGTGAACAGTGTAAGGTCTTGGATATAAAGTTCCATGCATTCAAAATCCTAAATCCACTATACACTTCTTAGACACATAAAAAAAGAAAGAATGAGTCAGCATAAAAAAAACGGTGCCTTCTTTCATTCTGGAATGTAAAGATAAAACCAGAACAAACCGTGGAGTCGTCATGCTAGTCATCCTTATTATGTTTTTTTTTCTTTCTTCTTCTTCTTCTTCTTCCCTAAATTGTTATCAGCATCCAAATGAAACAGGAAGTATTTAGTACCAGAAAAACCTACGAAGCGCTTCAGTTTTCTTTTCTTTATTTCGGAGATGAAAGGAGAGTGTGTCTGAGCACAGGCGTACGGAATCAAGGATCCTAACCTGCCACCATGGCCACGCCCCCTGGGATGTATTCCGCCCCCAGCAGGCAGCAGGCACAACAGCCCACAGACTAGAGCAGTGGTTCCCAACCAGGGGTACTAAGGACTCCTGGGAGTATTTGGCCTATCAACAGGGGGGTACTTGAGAAGACTCATGAGATAGTAGGCCGACTGGTAAAATGCACATGAGGGGGTACTTCAGGGGTACTCCGGGCAGATCAAAATTCAGTTACCCGAAAAAAGGTTGGGAACCACTGGACTAGAGGACAGCATCATCAGTGTGCTGGGGTGTCACAGTATTGTGGCTCCCTCCCATCCTCTTACAGAGCAGCTGGATGGAGTATTCCTTAGTACAGAGCCCATTCCCCAAAGGATAATGGCTGTTTGCGAGTTGGTGCTGAAACCCCGGACAGAGGCAGAGACCAGGGGGAACAGGCTCTCTATCCAGCTAGCCGCTCTCTGGAATGGTCCTCAGGGCTTGTGACCTCAGTGCAGACCACAGCCCTAGGGTGTTCTGGGGGTCCCAGGGTGTCAGGGGCCTGGTTCTTTGGCTGTGGGCATTGCAGCCTCGTGGCCTCAAAACGATCTGGAGAATGTGAACACAAGTCAGGTGACTGGTATCCTATGAGTATCTTACCTGAATGAAACAGTAAATACATTAAATGGATCTTCAATGAACAACTTAATGAAATCCTTCTGTGGAAATAAGCGTTCTAAATTAACCCTCTCATTATCTGCAGAGTTGAGCATAAGATTAGAACAGAGTGAAATCCCATGATTCAACACTAGATGGCAGAAGAGCAGAAGAAAAACAGAACTGAACTGTACAGTGTGCTGAGGTCTGTGCAGGTTATGTAATTATACTACCTCTCTATTACATTACACTCAGTTTATCCTCAGTAAAACACATTTAAAAAAATATTAACAGTAACAACCATCCATTGAATATTGTGACTGTAAGGGCATGGCAGGCTACATGTAGGCTCTCTCTCACTGAATCGGACATAAACACAGCAGAACAAGTCCATTTCACAGACAGCTCCAAACACAAGATGGTCCACTGTGCATGAGGCTCCATTCATTCCATCAGCGGCACCAATATCTGTCCACGAGAACGCTAATGCTGAGAGAGACAGACTGGGGCTGTGGTCACATGAGGTGGTTAGTCATCACGGCGCGGCTGGCTGCAACACCTTGCACTACAGATACAGCATGAGTCTCCGTCTCAGGCAGCACACTGCCATTTCTGACAGCTGAACCCGACGGACATACTGTATGTCGTCGACGGATAATGCATCAGTCACATACGGGCTTCGAAATCATTTTCTCCAGAAGGAAATCAACCACGCTTAGATGTATTATTTAAGGAGAAGCTGTGTTCGCTTCCGGGAACGTCTCCACTGAGATGACAGCCGTATATGATTACAGAGCATTATGGGTGCTGTAGTTGTGTTTCATGTAGCATGATGTACATCATAAGCCAGTGGGAGTATGTGTTTAAGGAGATGTGACTGGGTGTTGTGCTAATGAAGGCGTGTTAATCAGATACACTAGAGGAAGCTACGGTAAAGCCTGTTAAGGCGTTCTCCTTGAGCTTGTCTAACAGGACCCCATGGGGACAGCCATTCAAAACCAAAGTTCCAGTTCGCAACACTAGGGTTTTTTATATTGGGTTCATTGGGTTGCTATGATGTAATGTACTGTAACATGGTCTCTCTCTCTCCCTTTCTCTCTCATATTCTGTGCACTGCTGCCCCACTGTGGTAGAAGGAAGCCTCTGTGAGCGTAGTGGTCAATTCCTAAAATGTCTGTGTGTTCCTGCACAATTTGATGTGCGTGATATTCCTGCCTTCCTGCGAGTCTCAGTAGATGCCAGGTGATCCACACGGTAATGCTATCTTCAATCATGCTATGTTAAGCATGAGGGATCTGTTCATGTGTCACGTTACAGTAAGTTTAGATATCACATCGAAACGTATTGTGTGGAACAGTTAGCTGCTAGCCGTATTCATTACATTTACATCCCAGTGACCCTAGAATGCCGTGACCTCAACGGGCACACTGGGAGAGCAGGACTCCGATGTCACAATTTCACAACACAATTCAAAAACAATCAGGGATGCTCTCTTCTGTCACAAAGGCAATGATGCTATAATATAAACAAACGTTGTGGTTGTTCCGTTTGCTCCTCCAACGCTGCTCGCCTTGGTTCCACAGCTTTATTCTTGGGCCTAGTTAATTACTCTGGAGAGGTCATATGACAATGCTGGTTTGTCATTTTCAACGTAGCAAAGCCATCATACATTACGGCTGCGCAATATGAAATCTATTACGCACCATGGGGGAAGAGGAGGAGGTAGAGAGATGAGGAGGAGATAGAGAGATGAGGAGGAGGTAGAGAGATGAGGAGGAGGCAGAGAGATGAGGAAGCGGTAGAGAGAAGAGGAGGAGGTAGAGAGAAGAGGAGGAGGTAGAGAGAAGAGGAGGAGGTAGAGAGAAGAGGAGGAGGTAGAAAGAAGAGGAGGAGGTAGAGAGAAGAGGAGGAGGTAGAGAGAAGAGGAGGAGGTAGAGAAATGAGGAGGAGGTAGAGAGAAGAGGAGGTAGAGAGAAGAGGAGGAGGTAGAGAGAAGAGGAGGAGGTAGAGAGAAGAGGAGGTAGAGAGAAGAGGAGGAGGTAGAGAGATGAGGAGGAGGCAGAGAGATGAGGAGGAGGTAGAGAGATGAGGAGGAGGTAGAGAGATGAGGAGGAGGTAGAGAGAAGAGGAGGAGGTAGAGAGAAAAGGAGGAGGTAGAGAGATGAGGTGGAGGTAGAGAGATGAGGAGGAGGTAGAGAGATGAGGAGGAGGTAGAGAGAAGAGGAGGAGGTAGAGAGAAGAGGAGGAGGTAGAGAGAAGAGGAGGAGGTAGAGAGAAGAGGAGGAGGTAGAGAGATGAGGAGGAGGCAGAGAGATGAGGAGGAGGTGGAGAGATGAGGAGGAGGTAGAGAAATGAGGAGGAGGTAGAGAGAAGAGGAGGTAGAGAGAAGAGGAGGAGGTAGAGAGAAGAGGAGGAGGTAGAGAGAAGAGGAGGTAGAGAGATGAGGAGGAGGCAGAGAGATGAGGAGGAGGTAGAGAGATGAGGAGGAGGTAGAGAGAAGAGGAGGAGGTAGAGAGAAGAGGAGGAGGTAGAGAGAAGAGGAGGAGGTAGAGAGAAGAGGAGGAGGTAGAGAGATGAGGAGGAGGGAGAGAGAAGAGGAGGAGGTAGAGAGAAGAGGAGGAGGTAGAGAGAAGAGGAGGAGGTAGAGAGAAGAGGAGGAGGTAGAGAGATGAGGAGGAGGCAGAGAGATGAGGAGGAGGTAGAGAGATGAGGAGGAGGTAGAGAAATGAGGAGGAGGTAGAGAGAAGAGGAGGAGGTAGAGAGAAGAGGAGGAGGTAGAGAGAAGAGGAGGTAGAGAGAAGAGGAGGAGGTAGAGAGATGAGGAGGAGGCAGAGAGATGAGGAGGAGGTAGAGAGATGAGGAGGAGGTAGAGAGAAGAGGAGGAGGTAGAGAGAAGAGGAGGAGGTAGAGAGAAGAGGAGGAGGTAGAGAGAAGAGGAGGAGGTAGAGAGAAGAGGAGGAGGTAGAGAGATGAGGAGGAGGCAGAGAGATGAGGAGGAGGTAGAGAGATGAGGAGGAGGTAGAGAGATGAGGAGGAGGTAGAGAGAAGAGTTGGTAGAGAGAGAACGGAAGGTAAAGAATGGTTACTTTAGCAAACGAAGGTAAACCAGAGCCCTCTGTACTTGTAGCGGATGAACAGTGAGGAGTTGAGAAGTATACAGTGTATGCTGTGGGGTGGGGGAGTGGAGAATAAAGGGTCCCGGGGCGGAGGTGGATGGATACACAATCTTCTGGCACACATTACCACGTCACTCAATCTTATATCCATCCACGGATACTGTTACCGGCCAAAGAGCCGTTCCATAGTCAGAGAGCGTGCTCTGTTCTCTGTGAATATGATGAGTGTTGTTCATAACCGGATAACCCCCTTCATCTAATTCACCGATGCATTATTAAAAACAGCGGGCTAGCCAGAAAGTAGCAATACCCTAACTATACGTGCTTGAGGGTAGAGTGTTTTGTTTAAAGGAAAAATCCACTAAACATTTTTGTGACCATTTGCTTCATGAAAGTGACATTTTGCTTCTTGAGAGTCCAATATCTTGTGCTGCGCTTGATTGCTGACATGCAAAACATTTCCGGGATGTATCAACAGTGGACTAATGAAGAAAATACCAAAGGATCGTTTTTGAGTGGTGTTTTTCTTTAACTATTTGTCTCCCGATGCTTTGTGATATAAAGGGACTGCAGTTGAACCACAAGATACTCTGCTGTTCAGTTACAAACTACTGTAATCAAATATGGGATGTTCCATTCTCTCTAGAAACTGGTAGAAGAGGTAGAAGATAACAAAATAGTGCTAACACTGCCAAAACGAATGACACAATGCCACAGACAGGTGTAGGTAGAATTTGCCCTGGGATTACATGCTATCTCATTGAGTCTTTCGATGTGCCTTATATTAACCCTCGGAGGTAAGATCAAAACTCTTCATGAAGGTTGTGTCACATACATTTGGACATCGAAGGCCATTCGGCAGACTCTTCTATAGCCCTGATTGCCCATTGAAACGTGACCTGCGGTTGGCCCTAGAGAATCACAGTGTCAATGCCAGTGTATGGATGTTACAGTAATATGGCTGTTACAGTGCACTCATGCAGAGGCTGACAGAGAGCCCATGGATCAAGGGTCAGGGTTCATGAAAAGGTTAGCGCAAGGTGCAGTGCTGTTTTGCAGTAAACAGTATAGACCTCCTATATGTACACAATAGCAGGAGTGACTTGACTGCAACATATTAAGAGATGAAAGAATCTAGAATCTACCTTGGCTGTGAACTAAATCTTTCCCACACCATCACTGCATAATTAACTATATTAGTAAATAATGATGATTGTTTTGTGATAATTCTTGTGTCATTAGTGTATCCCTAAGAGGTGCCCACCATCCTACTTTTTCTAATCTTAGTTGTGCTCGATGAGTCTGTGTGCACTACTTACTGTCTGGCCTGCCAGAGAAAGCAGCATTGTTTCTCTGCAATCGTGGGCTCAGGCCTGGGACACGCAGCATCCATTGATTCCTGTCCTCATTGGCTGAATGAGGGTGGGAAAAAACAATCAATCTTGAGCTGATTGATCATGATCATGTTAGGTTCGCTAATCTTTTCCAATTACATTTTCAAATTCTGCAACTTGAAATATACACAACACTGTATGTACTACTTACTATTAAGTTCAGTGTCATTTATGTTTTTCCATATTACACTACAATAAAGCCATCGAGTCTCATTGGAAAATAAATACAAAGTAGTTTTTTTATGTAATATTCTGAAAATGAGGAAGCTTTAGGCAGGGAATAGAGATTTTGTACTCACCAGTGCGCTCAGATTTCCTCTTTCGATGGCTATATCTTTCCCTCCCTCCCTCTCTCTCTCTCTCATAGTAAAACAAAGCAGGGGTCTTCCTAGGTTTTTCTGGTACGAAGCCTCACAACGTCCTCCATAACATTTACAGACACCTGAAATCACACGATCCGTGAGACTCCCACTTGTCACTTACTGGGGTGAGCTGTCATCCTGTTCTAAAAGCCTTGTTCGGGACACAGGAGAGACACTCAAACCTGCACACAGTGCCTACAAACAATGTGCACAAAGTGGTCCGGGGGAAAAACGGAACCACCCACACACACAGTCAGAATCAATAGTCTTTTTACTTGGTAATGCAGGCGAACACTTACCATCATCTCAACACCTCACCACAACGAGGTGAACTTCTTGCCGAAACCGGAGATAGCTGTTGGAGGGAGGGAGGGAGGGAGAGAGAGAGAGATTAGGCATATTGTAGCAAGGAGAATGCACCGTAAAGGTGACGTTGGTGGAATAACATGAAAGTTCCACAGAGAGAGAGAGTAAAAACGAGTCTGAGATCCAGCATATCACCTTCTCCTAGTTTTCCTGCTGCCTCTGCAGGGTTTCCTGGTAGGACTTTAGAGAGGAGGCTATCCCCCTCCATCCCCGGTTGACCTGTTGCCGCGCTCCCGATGCCACTGGGTCTAGGGGCGGCCTTGGAGCCTGCAGGGAGAAGGGGATGGGGGGGTGTGTGTGTGGGGGGGGGGGGGGGGTGATGATTAGAAACTGATTATCTGAAAATGTATCTACAGTATGAGAAAGAATCTTAAAATATAGTTGAATCCTGATTAGTATAAACCTTGTTTGGTGTACTTTTCAATTCAAATACTTTCTTTTTAATCCAGTTGATGCCATACTCTGGTTTAGTGCACACTATCACAACAGTCTGAAGCTATTGCATTTATCTGGAGATGACCGCACCAGCTTTTGACATAAATCTGATACCCAATTTGCGCTTTACAGACTGTTTCTGACCCGGGTCTCTATTTCCACAGAACTGTCTATGCAACTGTTAGCGAGGTGATGGGACTGTATAGACTATAGCAGGTATTCTCCCAGGGGTACGCACAATGCCGTTACTCTCTCGCGGGAACTCCACTAACAGGCCATATGTAGCCAAAATTAGCTGCTGCTCATGTTGGTATCTGTACTGATGGCGCAAAACCCATGACAGGGAGACATAGTGGAGTGGTAATGCCCGTGCAAGCAGTTGCTCCCGACGCCACTTGGGTACACTGCATCATCCACAGAGAGGCTCTTGCTGCCAAGGTAATGACTGACAGATTGAAAGACGTTTTGGACACTACAGTGAAAATGGTTAACTTTGTTATAGCAAGGCCCCTGAACTGATATAGCGAAGCACCTGAGTGAGTTGGGTGTGCAATTACGCAGGTACTTTCCAGAAACAGATGACACAAAGAACTGGATTCGTTATCCCTTTCATGCCCTGCCTCCAGTCCACTTACCAATATCTGAACAAGAGAGCCTCATTGAAATTGCAACAATCGGTTCTGTGAAAATTTTATTGAATCAGAAGTCACTGCCAGATTTCTGGATTGGGCTGTGCTCAGAGTATCCTGCCTTGGAAAATCGCTCTGTTAAGAAACTGATGCCCTTTGCAACCACGTACCTATGTGAGAGTGGATTCTCAGCCCTCACTAGCATGAAAACGACTAAATACAGGCACAGACTGCGTGTGGAAAATGATTTAAGACGGAGACTCTCTCCAATACAACCCAACATTACAGAGTTATGTGCATCCTTTCAAGCACATCCTTCTCATCAACCTGTGGTGGGTTATTCACAATTTTCGATTCACAAATATGGTTTAAAATGTAAGATGGTTCAATAAAGAGCAAAATGATTGATTATTATTATATTATAATTTGTTTCCTGGTCCTATAAGAGCTCTTTGTCACTTCCCACGAGCCGGGTTGTGACAAAAACCCACACTCATTCTTGTGTTTAATAAATGTATCGTATAGTGTGTGTGTGGCAAGCTTACAATGATGGCAAAACACAGCATTTGAGAGTGCGCTGACCCTGGTGCTAAAGGGGGCACGCAGCTGGAGGTTGAATGTTTGAAGGGGTACGGGACTATAAAAAGTTTGGGAACCACTGGACTAGAGCATGTCAACACAGACACAATTGAACCGTGACACGAAAATGGCTGAAACGATTTAGCATGGCCCCTAAAGATCCTTATGAACTTTTACAACTGCACCACCGAGAGCATGACTGGTTGTATCACAGTATGGTATGGCAACTGCACCACTCTCAACCTGAAGGCCCTACAGACGGTGGTGCGGGCGGCCCACTGGGGGTGAGTTCCCAGCCATCCAGGACGTACATGCCAGCATTTCTGAAAAAAGGCCCAAACAAATGTCAAAGACTTCAGCCACCCGATACATGGACTGTTCTCCATTCTCCCATCCAGCAGGCGGTACCGGTGAATCAAGGCTCAGATAAACAGACTCCTAAACAGTTTCTATCCCCTGGCCACAAGACTGTTAATAAATAGCTAACAACTACTGCTCTCACTCACACCTAAGCTGCTGCTAAAATGATTATTGATTTAATTTATTACCACCGCTACTCTTCTATTACCATTAATATCTATCTATTTATCCTACTACTGGTCACTATTACTTCCTTTTACATGTATATATTACCATTAGTATATTACCACAAGTATTTAAATATTCCTGCCACCAGTCCCTTTTCAGCCCTGTTTACAATGCACAGTACCAGTCACCCTACTCATTCAAGGGTTTTTCTTTATTTTTGCTATTTTCTACATTGTAGAATAATAGTGAAGACATCAAATAACACACATGGAATCATGTAGTAACCCAAAAAAGTAACAACAAAAAAAGTGTTAAACAGATTGTTCAAAGAAGCCACCCTTTGCCTTGATGACAGCTTTGCACACTCTTGGCATTCTCTCAACCAGCTTCACCTGGAATGCTTTTCCAAAAGTCTTGAAGGAGTTTTTTTTAGGATAAAAAGAAACAGAAAAGAGCTAAGCACAGGCAAACCTGGTTCAGTCTGCTTTCCAACAGACACTGGGAGACAAATTCATCTTTCAGCAGGATAATAACCTAAAACACAATATACATTGGAGTTGCTTACCAAGACAACATTGAATGATTCTGAGTGGCCTCGTTGCAGTTTTGACTTAAATCGGCTTGACAATCTATAGCAAGACTTGAAAATGGGGCCTCCCGAGTGGAGCAGCGGTCTAAGGCCCTGCATCGCAATGCTAGAGGCGTTTCTACAGACCCGGGCTCGATCCTGGGCTGTATCACAACCGGACGTGATCGGGAGTCCCATAGGGCGGCGCACAGTTGGCCTAGCGTCGTGTGGGTTAGGTGAGGTTTTGGCTGAGGGGGCTTTACTTGGCTCATCGTGCCCTAGTGACTCCTTGTGGCGGGCCGGGCGCCTACAGGCTGACCACGGTCGTCAGGTGAACGGTGTTTCCTCCAACACATTGGTGGCTGGCTTCCGGGTTAAGCGGGCAGGTGTTAAGAAGCGCGGTTTGGCGGGTCATGCTTCGGAGGATGCATGACTTGACCTTTGCCTGCTGAGCCCGTTGGGGAGTTGCAGCGATGCGACAAGATTAAAATTGGGGAGAATTATTATTAAACAATTTTTTAAACAAAAAAAAGTCATTGAAAATGGCAAATTAACCGCAAGAAGCCAGAATAGATATAATATTTGCCTTAAAGATAATCATTTAAAACCTTGCTTACATTTGTGTATGATTACATGTACAGTTGAAGTTGGAAGTTTACATACACCTTAGCCAAATACATTTAAACTCAATTTTTCACAATTCCTGACATTTCATCCTCGTAACAATTCCCTGTCTTAGGTCAGTTATGATCACCACGTTATTTTAAGAATGTGAAATGTCAGAATAATAGAGAGAATGATTTATTCAGCTTTTATTTATTTCATCACATTCCCAGTGGGTCAGAAGTTTACATACACTCAATTAGTATTTGGTAGCATTGCCTTTAAATTGTTTAACTTGGGTCAAATGTTTCAGGTAGCATTCCACAAGCTTCCCACAATAAGTTGGGTGAATTTTAGCCCATCCTCCTGACAGAGCTGGTGTAACTGAGTCAGGTTTGTAGGCCTCCTTGCTCGCACACGCTTTTTCAGTTCTGCCCACAAATTTTCTCTAGAATGGAGGTCAGGGCTTTGTGATGGCTACTCTAATACCTTGACTTTGTTGTCCTTAAGTCATTTTGCCACTTTGGAAGTATGCTTGGGGTCATTGTTCATTTGGAAGACCCATTTGCGACCAAGCTTTAACTTCCTGACTGATGTCTTGATATGCTGCTTCAATATATCCAAATAATTTTCCCTCCTCATGATGCCATCTATTTTGTGAAGTCCACCAGTCCCTCCTGCAACGAAGCACCCCCACAACAAGATGCTAGTGGGATGGTGTTCTTTGGCTTGCAAGCCTCCCCCTTTTTCCTCCAAACATAACGATGGTGATTATGGCCAAACAGTTCTATTTTTGTTTCATCAGACCAGAGGACATTCATCCAGAAAGTATGGTCTTTGTCCCCATGTATAGTTGCAAACCGTAGTCTGGCATTTTTATGGCGGTTTTGGAACAGTGGCTTCTTCCTTGTTGAGCGGCCTTACAGGTTATGTCGATATAGGACTCATTTTACTGTGGATATAGATACTTTTGTACCTGTTTCCTCCAGCATCTTCACAGGGTCCTTTGCTGTTGTTCTGGGATTGATTTGCACTTTTCGCACCAAAGTATGTTCATCTCTAGGAGACAGAACGAACGTGTCTCCTTCCTGAGCGGTATGACGGCTGCGTGGTCCCATGGTGTTTATACTTGCGTACTATTGTTTGTACAGATGAACGTGGTACTTTCAGGCGTTTGGAAATTGCTCCCAAGGATGAACCAGACTTGTGGAGGTCTACAATTTTTTTATGAGGTCTTGGCTGATATCTTTAGATTTTTCCATGATGTCAAGCAAAGAGGCACTGAGTTTGAAGGTAGACCTTGAAATGCATCCACCGGTACACCTCCAATTGACTCAAATTATGTCAATTAGCCTATCAGAAGCTTCTAAAGCCATGACATCATTTTCTGGAATTTTCCAAGCTGTTTATAGGCACAGTCAATTTAGTGTAAGGAAACTTCTGACCCACTAGAATTGTGATACAGTGAACTATAAGTGAAATAATCTGTCTGTAAACAACTGTTGGAAATTACTTGTGTCATGCACAAAGAGGATGTCCCAGCCGACTTGCCAAAACTATAGTTTGTCAACAAGAAATGTGTGAAGTGTTATTTTATTGACTCCAACCTAAGTGTATGTAAACTTCCCACTTCGGCTGTTTCTCTCTCTATATTATACATGAGAGGGGATACCCGGGAACAGATTTCTTGAATTGAAATCACTTGGAGCTGATTTCCTGTTGTTTTTACAGTCTTTTATGTCCAAAATTATTGCGCAGATAAATTTGGGGTGCCAAATAAAACCGCCCACGTGTAAATTTGTCTTAGATACTTACTCAAAAAGACTAAATTACTGTAATTGCTGCCAAAGGTGATTCGAACATTTATTAATTCAGGGGGCAGAATACTTATGTCATCAAGATATATTAGTATTTAAGTTTTCTAATGGTTTTTACAAATGTTAGAATTTTTCTTCCACTTCATTGACAAAAAAAGACAATTAAATCCATTTAAACCCCACCTAGTAACACAACAACATTTGGAACAATTCAAAGGGAGTGAATTGTTTCTGAAGGCAGTATTCACACAGTACAGACACTCACACACACACCCATCCACCACTTATGCTGCTGCCATACTGTTTAGTATTATTATTATGATTATTATTCAGCCTGCTACCAGTCGCTTTCTCTTAATCCCTGCTGACATGTTCATATCTACCTCTAATGCTCCAGTATCCCTGCACATTGTACAGTCGTGGCCAAAAGTTTTGAGAATGACACAGATATTAATTTCCACAAAGTTTGCTGCTTCAGTGTCTTTAGATATTTTAGATATATAATTATAAGCATTTCATTAGTGTCAAAGGTTTTTATTGATAATTACATGCAGTTGATGCAAAGAGTCAATAATTGTAGTGTTGACCCTTCTTTTTCAAGACCTCTGCAATCCGCCCTGGCATGCTGTCAATTAACTTCTGGGCCACATCCTGACTGACGGCAGCCCCTTCTTGCATAATCAATGCTTGGAGTTTGTCAGAATTTGTGGGGTTTTGTTTGTCCACCCGCTTCTTGAGGATTGACCACAAGTTCTCAATGGGATTAAGGTCTGGGGAGTTTCCTGGCCATGGACCCAAAATATCGATGTCCTGTTCCCCGAGCAACTTAGTTATCACTTTTGCCTTATGACAAGGTGCTCCATCATGCTCGAAAAGGCATTGTTCGTCACCAAATTGTTCCTGGATGGTTGGGAGAAGTTGCTCCCGTAGGATGTGTTGGAACCATTCTTTATTCATGGCTGTGTTCTTAGGCATATTTGTGAGTGAGCCCACTCCCTTGGCTGAAAAGCAACCCCACACATGAATGGTCTCAGGATGCTTTACTGTTGGCATGACACAGGTAGCGCGCTCACCTTGTCTTCTCCGGACAAGCTTTTTATCCGGATGCCCCAAACAATCAGAAAGGGGATTCATCAGAGAAAATGACTTTTCCCCAGTCCTCAGCAGTCCAATCCCTGTACCATTTGCAGAATATCAGTCTCTCCCTGATGTTTTCCCTGGAGAGAAGTGAATTATTTGCTGCCCTTCTTGACACCAGGCCATCCTCCAAAAGTCTTGCGTGCAGATGCACTCACACCTGTCTGCTGCCATTCCTGAGCAAGCTCTATACTGGTGGTGCCCCGATCCCGCAGCTGAATCAACTTTAGGAGACGGTCCTGGCGCTTGCTGGACTTTCTTGGGCGCCCTGAAGCCTTCTTCACAACAGTTGAACCGCTCTCCTTGAAGTTCTTGATGATCTGATAAATGGTTGATTCAGGTGCAATCTTACTGGCAGCAACATTACATTACTGTGAAGCCCTTTTTGTGCAAAGCAATGATGATGGCACGTGTTTCCTTGCACGTGACCATGGTTGACAGAGGAAGAACAATGATTCCAAGCACCACCCTCCTTTTGAAGCTTCCAGTCAATCAGCATGACAGAGTGATCTCCAGCCTTGTCCTCGTCAACACTCACACCTGTGTTAATGAGAGAATCACTGACATGAGGTCAGCTGGTCCTTTTGTGGCAGGGTTGAAATGCAGTGGAAATGTTTTGGGGGGATTTAATTCATTTGCATGGCAAAGAAGGACTTTGCAATTAATTGCAATTCATCTGATCACTCTTCATAACATTCTGGAGTATATGCAAATTGCCATCATACAAACTGAGGCAGCAGACTTTGTGAAAATTTATATTTGTGTCATTCTCAAAACTTTTGGCCACGATTGTACATTTGGTACTGACACTGACCCTGGAAATAGCTTCCTCTCGTATTTCATATATTTGTTGTGAGAAAAAAAATGTGTTACACAATTTTGATATTGAACACTGCACTGTTGGGGAGGGCTTGCAAGTTAAGCATTTCTCTATACTTGGGAATGTGACAAATGAAACTTGACGTTGAAATGAACTTTCCCTCTGTGTTTCCAAAGTTAGGGATATCCATCAACTTTCCAAAGCCTTCTCAGAATTAATGCCTGGGATTAAACAGGACACCCGTGATACCTGATTACGTAACACTCTCTTTCTCTCTCTGTGTGTGTGTGTGTGTGTGTGTGTGTGTGTGTGTGTGTGTGTGTGTGTGTGTGTGTGTGTGTGTGTGTGTGTGTGTGTGTGTGTGTGTGTGTGTGTGTGTGTGTGTGTGTGTGTGTGTGTGTGTGTGTGTGTGTGTGTGTGTGGGTACGTGCGTGCGTGCATGCATGTGTGTGCGTGCGTGCGTACATCTGTCTGTCTTCCTGTTGGTCTGTCTGTCTGTTTTGTCTGTGGGAGATTGACTAATGTATGCCTACACTCCAAAAAAAATGCTTGGTTAAAAACAATCCAATTTGGGTTATTTGGGATCCCAGTGCTGGGTGAATAATGGAAAGAACACAGGTTACTTTGACCCAGCCAGTTGGGTTATACCCGAACATTGGTTAATTCAACCATCAGTTGGGTTTTTATTCACTTTCATGCTGGGTTGACGCAGCAGCTGGGTCTTTTTTGAAAAGTAATCCCTTATTTTCATGAATCGTGGTCTATTAGGCGTGCGGCTGGGCCAACTCAGTGACCCAATGCCTTCAACCCAGCAGTTGGGTCATCCCAACAATCCAGAATGTTTTAGAGTGTAGGAGAGAACAAGTGTACTAATCACTCTCAGTGAAATGTTCAGTGGGTAGAGCAGGATCAGTTTGAGTGCATTCAGGGGTGTTTACCTATTCCTGTGAGTGGGGGTTGAGGTGTTTTTGCAGGTTGGGCTGCCCCTCCTATGACAGCTTTGGCCCCTATGGCAGTCACAGGGGGTGTGTTTGCGACAGGTGCTTGCTGGAAGAGTGAGACAGAGACAAAGAGACGAGGAACACGGTTAAACGTGGCAAACTGACTGTACATGGCTCATTTTGTTCTGATGCACTGAAAAATGTGATTCATATCATGTTAACCACCTACTGTAAAATACCATGCCAAAACTTCCTTTGAAAGACAGAATGATGCAGAATGAGTATTATCAATGCCAGAGATCATTGGGCTGAAACCAGTTTCATGCTTCCTCCCTGCAAACCAACCAGCCGTGCATCTAAGCGTGCATCTAGATTTACAAACTGGGAATATGATCTCTGTAAGGGGTTAATGGAACAAATCTAACATAATTCGCTTAGCATTGTGGACATTTGCCAAATAACAACACAGGATAGGTTTTGCATTCACTTTACCCGGCAAACGGATACATTCCATTCATTTCAACAGTCAATTAGCATTTTGAATAAATGATGTTTAATCACTCATCGGGCCTTTCAGAGAGATCAGGCGCCATGACAGTTCAATTGAATGTGGTACGGGATGAATGTGATTGGATGTATATGATTCTCTAACAACTGTATTTCTATTTGGAGCATAGAACCATCTTTCAGAACCATATCTCAGTCTGCACATAAGAATGATGATCATACACAATATGGAATATTTCATTTGACGTTATCAGTATAGGCTATAGCACAGAGATCCTATAATTCCTATAATTTAGGTTCTCTATGGCCTAGAGTACAGGGTTAGATGCAAAACACAACACATAGCCAACAATCTTTTGCATGTTGTATAGTTCTGTATATTAAAAACATGTTGATGTATTCAGAGACATAAGAAAACAAACGGTAACGGGAGGAAGGGGAATGATTTGCAGTGGAAGACATTTTGGGGGATGAATCTCTCTCCTCCATCTGTGGACTAGACAGAGGCTGTTACACTGCCACTATCTACAGCCACAGTGCTAATCACAAGACCAGATAAGGTCTGCCAACAGGATTTCACACACATTTAAATAAAACCTCTTCTCACAATGATGTGCTAGGCCTTATCAGAGAGAGAGGCGGTAGAGAGGGAGATGGAGAGAGAATGAGAGAGAGGGGAGGTGGAAGAGAGAGGAAAAGGAGGAGGGAGACAGACGAAAAAGAGGCAAGAAAGAGATGAGAGGGAGAGATGCCACCAGAGACCTCTAAAGCCGCCTCAACGCGTGAAATAATACTCTACAGTGATTCTCATGTAGATGGTAGATTTGAATAATCATGACACTTTCAATCCAGAGTCACTGATTGTTTGTAACCACACTTGCAATGCACTATGTCACAATCCTGTACTCACCGCAGTTAGTGGCAGTTGCCCCAGTGGGCCTCCTGCCTGTGGCTGGCGACCGGCTTGACCAGGACCAAGCTGACCAGGCTTGGCCTGTAGACCCTGCTGGGCTTGGGCCAGGCCCAGAGGCTGCTGGCCCCCAGGAGTGGTGCCTGCAGGGGTGGTGCCTGTCTGTCGTGCCGCCAAGGTCTGGGGCTGCTGCTGCAGCTGAGTGCGTTGGCCTTGCTGCAGCCCGTCCTGCTGGTAGGTAGGACCCTGTCCCCTAGAGCCCGGGGGCCCACCGGCGGATCCTGGCACACGGCCAGAGCTGCCCTGGCCCCTGGAGGAGGAAGGAGGGTGACCCTGGAGGTCTTGCTGCTTCCTGGAGGAAGTCCGCCCATCGTGCGAGGATGAGGACTTGGAGGAGCGGCCCTGGCTGTGGTGGTGGCCCGACGGGTCCCTGGAGTAGTCCGATGAGTGATACCCCCCCTGGGAGCGCGGGTCACCCCTCTTCCCTGACGAGGACATCTGGCGGGAGTCCTGGCGCATGGACGGGTCTTTGGGGTGGCCCTTGGAGGAGCGCGAGGTGCGCGGTTCGTCCGAGTGGCGGGACGAGGCGGAGTGTCTCCCAGAGCTGGTGCTGCCGTGGTGGCGATGGTCTCGCGAGGTGGAAGATTGGCGGCTGTGGCCGTACTCGTCCTGGGGCCACAGGTCCTCCTCTGGGGGCTCGTCATAGTCGTGGTAGGTGTGCTTGACGTGGCGGCTACGGCCGGACGAGGAGTGGCCACCACTGCCATAGTGGCGGGAGCTAGAGCGCAGGTCCCTGGGCTTCTCAAACCAGTCCGTCTCTTCCTGGCCAAGATGGTAGGCTTTGGAAACCAAGAGTAGATCACAGTCAATCTCCAAGTCTGACGGCGACAGAGGCATGCAGACTGAGGCCATGCAAAAGAAGAACAGGAAGGCGAGAATAGAAAGAGAAAGGAAAACAAAAAAACTAAAGAGAAGTCAAGATTTACACCCATGCATAATGCAAAAACAAGATACACATAAAACAAGAAAACAAATGTAAAACACAAAATAAGTTCATCACAACAAGTAAATGAAACAACTTTGACAAGACGACGGTTTTGTGTGAAAAAAAGTTGTGCATCTCTCGGAATAACATGCAAGTGAAAAGAAAGTTGACGAACTAAGTGAAGAAATTGGACGTGGCTGCTCATGCAGACAGCACAGACAGCAGTCAGTCACGGGACGTGAGCAGCCAGAATACGCCTTGAGACACAAAACCAGCACAGCATGCAACGACTCTCTCTCTTTCTCTCATCTAGCCTTATCTTTGGTTGGGTGGGGGATGTTTATTCGTGGGCAGAGACTGGCATTCAGCACTCATTTACCTTCACTGTCCGAAACAGCGCAATGCATATCGTCTATAATGTAAGAATTGTCGGGCTTGTAGACGTGTGTCCGGGGCAAGTCTCTCATGTGATCCTGCACGTCAGGCATGGAGTGGCTGTAGTCGTACTGGCCATAATACTGACTACTACGGCTGTCGTACAGCTCTGGGCCCAGGGAGGAGGCCCTCACATGAACACCCATGGGGCTGAGAGGGCTCTCCTCCGAAGAATACTGAGAGCGCATGGGGGGTCTGCCCCGGCTATAGCTCGCCCTGTACGATGAGCGCTCCTTGTCCCCATCTCTCTCGTAGGAGCGGCTGCGGTAGCCGGCGTAGTCCCGGGACGAGATCTTGTCCATGCCGTAGCCCGTGGAGCGCGAACGGCCCGAGGTGTAGTACATGCGCTCCTCCGGATAGGAGTATCTCTTCTGCTCGTAGGCACTCTTCCTCAGGCCGTGGGCCATGTCGTCCTGCAGCTTCCTGGCCCGCGACACCACGCTGAAGCTGGCACCGCCCGACGTTCTCGCGGCGTAGGAGGCCAGGTCTGCCTCCACGTCGCGTGCTTCCTCGATGGGGGAGAACTTGGAGATCTTCTGCTCCTCGCCTTGCTTGCGGTGCTTGCTGCGCTTGGAGGACATGACGGCAGGAGCCAGGCTCTTGGAGGCGTGCTTCTGGACACTGGGGCGCTGTGCACCGTGTTTGGTGTAGTCGTCATAGTAATAGGAGGACCCCCCACCCATGCTAGTGCTGCTGCTGCCCACTACTCGGCCGTATGTGTCTGACCCTCGTGGGTGGTAACTGCTCTTACCCCTGCTGTGGTGCTCATACAGGTCTTCCTCCCTGGTCAGCTCGTCCTCCGGCCTGCCGTAGGAGCTTCCTCCTCTCGCCGGACCGCTCTCCCCTGCGTAGCGTCCACCGTGGCCGTCGCTCCGGTGCATGTCCACTGTGCCGCCCAGGCCCTCCTTGGTCAGCTCGCTGATGTCATCGCACATGACATAGTTCCTTGGGACATTCTGCTCCAGGCTTGCGGGACCATAGAGACCGTCCTGTGCGTAGGTAGAGGGGCTGTCAACTGAGTGCAGACGGTCAGATGGAGTGCCATGGCCATAGCTGTTGGCCACTGTCGCAGTGTATTGGCCGTAGGAGCTGGCTGTAGTGGTGGTGTAGCCATAGGTGTTAGCTGTGGTGGTGGTATACTGGCCATACGTACTGGCCGGGGTGGAAGTGTACTGCTGCCCGTATGCGTTGGATACTGTCATGGTGTACTGGCCATATGTACTGGAGACTGCCGTAGAGTATGGCCCATAAGTGTTGACCATGGTGGTACCACCAGTATACTGTCCGTATGGGGGTGCCCCACTGGAGGAGGAGTAGATGGTGTCTTGGGCCGTGGTGGTCACCCCTACAGTGGGGTTGCTTACAACCTCATAATTGGTGGGCATCTTATGCTCCAGGTCAGCCAGCGAGGTCTGTCTCGGTCTCTGGTGGACAGTGAGGATGTCTACCTGGGGCTGGTAGGGAGTGATCTGCCCAGGGCCAGCTGGGTAGGACACCTGACTGGGGTATGGAGAGGTGTGGGTGGGGTAGGGAGGTTGGCCAGGCTGGGCATGCTGGAATCCCTGGTGGCTAGGCTGTTGCTGTTGCTGAGGCAGTGGGTGCACACCTTGCTCTGTCGGGTAGGGGGGATGGCTCTGTGGGAATGTGTGGGAGGAGAAGGAATGGGTCTGGTAGGATGGGGGAGGATGTTGGGTTTGCAGGGGGGTGGGCTGGGGGAGAGCCGCTGCCTGGGACACTGAAGGGTAGGGGGGCTGGTTGAAGGCTGCAGTCTGGTAAGGGGTGCCGGGCTGGGGAGCTGGAGCTGGAGCTGGCTGGCTCAGGGTGTGGTAGGACTGGTAGGAGACGAAGGAGGAGGTGGGAGGAAACTGGGCGGCTGTGTTGAAGTCGCTGGTGAACTGGCTCATTGGTGCTGTGCTGGGTCTGGTCAGTACCCCGTTGCTCTCGTAGGAAGCTACAGCGGCCGCCAGCCGCAGGTTATTCAGCTCGCTGTCTGACATGTAGTCTCGCGGGTCGCCCATGCAGCGCAGATAGGCCATATCCCTCCTCTCCCTCTCCTTCACCAGGGTCTCCTTGCGCTGATGGATGCCCAGCTCTAGGTAGCGCAGCTTGGCATCAATCTCCTTCTCCTCCTCCTCCAGCTCCTGCTGCTGCTTGCGGAGCTTGGTGGACTCCTGCTCCACAGCCTTCAGCTCGTGGGTGAGGTCCTTCAGCAGGCTGGCTTTGGCTGCCAGACCTGGCCTGGTTCCGGCCCTCAGGGAGGGCACGGACGGCATGTACATTTGGGGGAGGGCCGGTGTGATGATGGGGAGGTGGCTTTCCTCTGGAGGGGGGCTGGGCAGGGTCCTCTTCACCTTCCTCAGGGCACTCTGCTGCAGGGCGGCCAGCTGCAGGGAGACAGGGGGCAGGGCCATGAGAGCAGGGGTTAGGGAAAGAGCTTGCACAATAGAGCATCACACATGTGACAGAGATATGTATTGTTCCTCAAGGACGATACGAAAAACAAGGTACATTCTTAAAGTGTGATTACACATTACATTACTTAATGTGCCTGTGCAAAAGAGAAAAGCAATAAACAAATTGCTGTAAACTGAAACTTGATAAATACTGTATCAATATTTGTGCTTTTTTTTTTGTTGCTTTAAATGGCATTGCTACAGTTACATAACAGTACAAATGTCTATAATTGAACATTTCCACGAACATTTCTCTATTATGTAACATCCTCAGCCATGCCACAACTGTGCATGCAGCACTAAGTGGGGAAAGAATAAAACGTAGTGGTAATTAAATTTTGATTCCATTGGGAGTCAAATGAATCACAGCCATAGTCTCAAGAAAGGTCTGGGAAGATAGCCCCAGTATCTGTCAGCAACATGAATGTTTTATTAACTATGACCATTTCATAAAGATGCTCCCACAATAGCAGCTCTACATAAACCTCAGCAAATGTTTTACAATCATGCACTTCCCTTCAGCAATTGTAGCATAATCTATGAGTAGGGTATAAAATAAATTCCTCTCCGCTCTTAAATTGTCTTCAAATCCTCAATATTTATGAAATCAACCAACTTCAAGTCTGTTGTTTGTCATCCAATTCAAAATGAATCTACTCCCTGTTTATTTTCAAATGCTATTCAAATTCAAAACACAGGTTTATCATTACTCTACAAGAACTGCCACAGATTTCCACACCCCTTTATTCCCATACAAGATTAGGTCAATTCTCCATCACCTACAGAGGTCAGTTTTTTTAACAGTCTCCTTGACCACCTCAAATACCATATCAACTCCTTCAACAACTCCTTCAAATACAAAATGAAAAAATATTGAATCATTTCCTGCCTATCAGTCACTTATTTTGATTATGCGTTTTACTTGAATGTCTTTTTTCTCTCTCCCCCACCCCCCCACCCCAAATCATGAAGTTTACCTTGTTCTTTGTGCAAATCTCCAATTATTTGTTTATTAGTCTTAAAAATCAGGATACTTTTTATTCTATAAATATTCAAAAGAGGGAGGTGCCTTACAAGCCTCTCTGGGTTTTTGAAAAACTTCTCCTGCTCTTTCCAGTTGCCTTTTAAACCCATCATATTATTTAGTATTTTCTTGTGTGAAAAATAATTAACAAAGAAAGCATTGTTCCCAAATACGATAGATGGTCACTTAAATTTCGGAATTGTTTCAATCTGTATATAGGGGGGACAAACATCAATCCGAAATGTGCCACCTTAGCAAGTGTAACAAACAGCTGGAGTTCATTTTTGGAAGAATGGAGATATTATTGACAGCATTAGCCTATGATGACATTCAAAATTGCTTGCCAAAAAACATCAATAACTTTTCAATGTAGATATCATTTGACTGTGTCCACTTAAGCTGTGCATTAATAAGATGTTGGAGGACATACGTCTATGGTGCTTTTTGAAACTAGAGATCTATCACAGTGTAACTGTGTGTAAGTTGTGTTGTTTTATGTTGAGTATACACTCTTAGAAGTAAAGGAGCCTGGAAGAACCTTTCGGGGTTCTAGAAATTGCCTCTCTGTGAACCTTTCCAGTGGAAAAAGGTTCCTCGAGGAACCCCTATGTAAAGGATCAAACCGGAACCTTTTTGTGATGAGAGGGGTTCAATTTAGAGCCTTTTTAAATATATATTATAGAGGTGGCAGACTATCAGAAGATTGAAGGCGTGGCTTTACATAGCTATTTTGGGCCACCCGTGAGAGTAAATGTAATTCCTGTTCATGAAGTTAAGTTTGTACACTGCAAATGAAAATGTTTCTTGAATATTTATGCATATTACATATTCTATTACAATATTAACATTACTGATTACATATAGTAATAAAATGGTAACTATTCCAGTTTTGGGATTTGCACACGCTCTTGAGGAACTCATACACCGCTGTAAGCCTCGTTGAAGCTACAAAATTGTCAGTGTTCAACATTAACATGTGATGACAATACAACAGAACAGATTAACAGGAATTACATTTACTTCCACGGGTGGCCTAAAAAGATCTATCTGAAAGCCACGCCCTTACTAAGCCACTCCTCCAGTCCAGGGTTCCTCCAGGAACATTACATTGAAACATTAAAGCAGTGGTGTCAAACTCATTCCATGGAGAACCTAGTGGCTGCTGGGTTTTTGGGTTTTCCTTTGAATTAAGACCTAGACAACCAGGTGAGAGGAGTTCTTTACTAATGAGTGACCTTAATTCATCTATCAAGTACAAGAGAGGAGTGCAAACAGACATTCGGTCCTCCGTGGAATGATCTAGACACGTGCATTAAAGGTTCCTCCAAGAGCCCCTCAATTTACCACGGGTGCTAATATAAACCATTGACTAGCAATGGTTCCTTGAAGAACTGCAGCGATTCCTTGAGGATCTCCAGAGTTCCTTGAGTCACCACTAATTCTAAGAGTGTAGCATCGCATGGTACTGCACTGTATGTTTATGGGGCCATATTTTAATATTATGCTGCCAATTTGATACATACTACAGTAGAATGTATACAGTACTTAACAGTAAAAAGACAACTGTCCATGTGATCTTGCGATTTGAGTCTTTCGGTCTCTGCATGTGTACAGAAATAGCTGTTGAGGATCAAAGGATTGACCTTATGACCTACCTGGCTCTGAAGAGCTTGCTGCTGGTACAGGTTTAGCCTGGCTTTGGTTGTCTCATCTGTAGTGGGGCTTAGAGGCTTGGGGTCCGACATGGACCTCTGTGTGCTCTTAATGGGCCGGGGCATGCTGGGGTGGCGCTGGGGTGACTCGACCGTGTAGGCTTTCTGCTGGGGGGTGACATGGGCCTTGTTCAGCCCGCCGCTGGAGAGGGACGTCTCCAAGAGGCGGTGGGGGGAGACGGGGGAAACAGGGGAGTAGAGCACCTGGGGGGACTTGGGGGGCTGACGGATCAGGCTGGAGAGGGACTCATTGTGGAGGTGGTTCATTGGCTGGGTCTGGTAGCTGATCTCTAGGGGGTCTGGCCTCCTCCTGTTCTGCTGCTGGCGCGGGTCGGCGGACCCCACCAGCTGGATGCTTGTGGAGTAGGGGCTGACGGTGGTGGGCACGCTGAGCTGAGGCACCACCACGCCCTGAGACTGGGCCTCAACGTCTGTTTGGCAGGCTAGGCTTTGGCCCTTCTGGGTCCTCTCAGGGCCTGAGATGTAGTGGATAATCTCGACTTTGTTCGGGTCTGGCACGGTGACGTGGATAGCCGGGGACACCTTCCCCAGTTGGTTTGTTTCGGTCTGACAGGAGCTATCTCGAATGGTCTGGATGGCGATGCTGGATGAGGCGGCTGTCTTGGAGGCTGTGTCTGTCTTGTTTTCGGCCCCGGGATCCGAGTGCTTAGAGAAGCGAGAGCGCCTGCGCCTCACAGGCTGCTCCCACTCCACTTTCTCCTCATCATCATCGGTTTGGACACTGCAGTCTACACTGCGCCTGTTGCGTCTGCGCCGGGACATGATGTACCTCTCCTCGCCATCCTCTTCGTCTGTCTGGACACAGCTATCCACGATCCTCCGTGCTCCATAGAACTGGATGCTCTCGCCCTCCATTCCGTCCCTCAGCCGGGGCATGGAGGTGGAGTTCTGCCTCCTCATGTTGGTTCTAGTCTCTATATGCTCTTCATTGTTCCTTAGACACATGTCCGAGGAGGAGTTGGGCAGGGAAATGAAGCCCACCTGATCTCCATAGGGCAGCAGGGTCTGGCCGTTCTGGTCCACCTGAGCGGCTGCGGCGGCTGCAGCAGCAGCAGCTGCAGCAGTCTTCTGCCTCCTCTGCTCCTCGAGCTGCTGCTGAAGCTGCTGCTGCAGCGACTGTATCTGGTCGAGCTGGGCTTTCTGCTGGGCCAACTGCTCCTTCTGCATCACCAGCTGGCTCTCCCTCTCAGCCTGCTGCTGCTGCAGGACCTGCTCCTTGATGGTCTGAAGCTCCTGAATCTCCCTGTGCACTAGCATCTGCTCCTTCTCGCGGTGCCGCTGCAGCTCCATGCGCTCCCTCTCCAGCTCCTCCTGCAGACGTAGCTGACGCAGCTTCTCCAGCTCCACACGCTCCCGCTCCATTTGCAACAGCTGCTCATGCTGGCGCTGCATCCTTTCCTCCGTCTCCGTCGCAGTGTTGACTGGGCTGCTGGAGGGTGGGCCAGACGGAGGGGGCTGGGTGTTGCTCTGGGGCCCAGTGTAGCTTTGTGTTGGAGGGTAAATGTGGGCTGGAGGGGGCTGGCTCTGGGGTGGAGGCTGGCTCTGAGGATGGGATTGAGGTTGCATGTGGTGGGGCTGGGCTGGAGGTTGGTTCTGAGGCTGGACCCGGGGCTGCCCTGTGGCCTGAGTGTGGAGGTGAGCCTGGGTCAGGTTCATGGGTTGCTGCTGGGGCTCTGTTGGCAAGCTGACCGGGGCTGATGCATGGGCAAAGAGAGGTTGAGATGATGGATCAGATGCACCTGATTTCACAGAGGGCTTCCCTAGGTAGACTGGGGCATCCTGGGTGGTGGTGATAGCAGCAGGCATGCTCACAGAGGCCGACGTGGTGAATGGGAAGATGTTGGGAGCCGGATAACGGTATGGAGCCTGCCCAGACAAAGGCATCCTTGGGTTCACAGGCATCCTGGTGAGGCTGGCCAGAGGCACGGGTGTCATGTTGGCAGTGGGTAAAGGCCTGTACACTCCCCTCAGTAGTGGGCACAGAACTGAGGCAGGCTGGGTAGTGATTGGCAAGGTGGATGCGATGGGCGTGTTGATGGTGGAGTAGGTCATTCCATCAGCAGACCTCATGGCAGATGGGTACATGGCTCGGAGGCTGGCTTGCCTGGCATTGATCATGTTGGTGAGCGCTTGGGTTTGAGAGATTGGCTTCCCATCAGGTCCGTAGAGCATATTTTGTCTCATAGAGTTGAGCCTGCCACCTGGACCTGTTCCCCTTCCCACACCGTACTGCACAAGCTCCGGATTGCTCCCATAGCGGTCCATTAAGTTGAGGGCAGCGCACATTCGGCTGATCTCTCTGGCAGTGGTGGCACTGTACTGGGCCAGGTTGGACTCCTGGAAGTTAGCGAGGTCTCGGGGCGAGTAGCCGTAGTCTGAGCTAATGTTTGACAGGGAGTTGAATCTGCGTATGGGCAGGGCAGTAGCAGTGAGGTCACCCCCATGGCGTAGGTCAGTGTAGGAGCCGTACTGCATGCCCAGTCCCAGGAAGCCTCCCTCATAGGCATGCTTCATGGTGCTGAGGTCCACGGCCAGCTCTCCAGAGGCCGTGATGTGTGGGTCCATCTTGGAGTGGTAGGACTGGAGTCCGGCCTCTGCTAGGTTGGTGTCAGACATCGAGGGCTGTAGCCGCCCCGGGTACGGTAGTGTGTAGGCTTTACGCCCGTCCATAGAAATATCCTGATACTGGCCCTCCTGGTCCGACTCGTAGGAGAGTGGTGGCGCAGAGGGTGGTCTTGGCTCTTGAGTGGCCACTGTCTCATCAACATTTTGCTTCTGGGAGAACGGACCACCAACACAGCTACCTCCGAATGGGAGGCGGTACACTACATCACAGCAGGCCGGTTGGTTCTCAGCTTTGATCTGCCCCCCTGTGAGGTCCACGGCATCCTGGCTCTTTTCTGTCTTAACCAGCTGGGTCACTGGTCCTCCCTGTGGGGCTCCATTCATCTGGACCATCATGCCATGAGGCCCACCGCCTGCCAGGTTCATCACACCTGCCGGGATTGGCTTGCTCTTCAGCTCCAGGGGACCTCCAGTGCTGTAGATGTCAGGGGCGACGGCGGATGATATAGCACTGACCATGGCTGGGGAGTTGCTGGTTTGGCTGACCAGAAGGTCCTTTTTGAGCAGAGTCATCTGGCCTGGTAGGTTGTACCGACCTAAGGAGGACTGCATTTGCATCTGATGGTGTTTCTGGAGCTGCTGCTCCAATAGCTGCTGCTGCTGTTGAAGCTTCTGCTGCTGCTCCATCAGCTGCTGCTGCTGGATGCTCAGGTCCTCCAGCTTGGCATCAATCTTGGGGATGGATGGGTCAGTGGGTGGTGGTTTGTTCTGTGACAGGCACATGGCTGAGCCCAAACCCTGGCCCAGGTCCACTCTGTTTTGTAAAGGGTCCCCGTAGACCATGGGCTGTTGGGGCTGTGATATGAACATGGAGGCGGCCACCGTGACGCTCACCGTGGTTGCGGTTGATACCATCACATGGGGGTGCTGCTGGGTGTTCAGGTTCATTATGAGAGGCTGAATGATGGTGGAAGGGTGGCTCCCCTCGTGCCCACTGGTGTATTTGCGTGTTTCTGTGGCCAGAGACGTAAGATCCATGCCGTGGTCAGTCATGATGATGGGAGCTGGTATAGTGGCTGTTCTCAGATCCACTGTTCTCAGATCCACCACGCTCCCACCATAGATCATCTGGCCCTGCTCCACTCTCGAGGTCCCTGGGACAGTGGAGATCCTGCAGAGAGAGATGTTGTCCATAGACATCGAACCACGGCTGTAGGTGCTAGATGTGGTGACCATGCTGGTGCCAACATTGACCTTTTCCACCTTCTGCATCCTATAGAAGCTGCGGTGAGGAGTCTGGTGGTATGGAGGACTGTCTGGCGGACTGGCCTGTGGAGAGTAGCCATCTAATGTCAACTGTCGGCTGAATCTGGTGGGCGAGGATAAAGGTGAGGTGGCCGTGTTGACCGTCACTGGTTTGGCAGGGCTTGTGTGCTCGGTGTCCATGTAGTGGGAGTCCTGGGAGGATTGCTGTCTGAAAAGACGTGGGGATACGACTCTGTGAGATGTCTGGGTCCCCTGGACCATCACTGGGGAGGTGGGCCCTGAGCCAGCCGACGGAGCCACTATGCCTGGGCTGAACGTCTGGGTGGAGATCTCGACCCTCCTGGAGGGGGAGCGACTTAGGCTCTCAGTGGGCGATGCGGAGGGAGACAGAGGGGGGCTGGAGCTCTTGTAGTACGAAGACATCTTTGGCGAGCGGGTCTCTATGACGTGCTCTGAAGATGTTGCACTGTCTCTGACTTGGACCCCTCGGTTCTCCCCCACGCTCCTCGCAACCACCTCTCTCTGGCTGTATGCCTGCGTTATCTCCGCTATCTTGCTGCACACATTTGAGACGGTTGTGGTTGAAGTGGTGGGACCTCCAGTTTGCCGACCATACATGGTGGATTGGGTGGTAGTCATCGTTTGACTAACGCTGGTCTGGGAGATGGTCACTGCATCCCGGGAATAAACCCCGTAGGCGGCTATTGTGGTGACGACCGCCACTGGAGTGATGCCATTTTTACCCGTCTGGCTCTTCATCCCTTTTGAGTAGTGTTGTGTCACCCGTACATCAGGGATCCTTCCTCCGGTCTCAGAGAAGGACACAGGTGCAGAGAGCTGAGTGGGGCTGGTGCCAGGAGTCAATAGGTCATTGGTCTGCTCAAGCAGCTTAGTGAAGGCTGACCCAGTATCTAAAAGCTGCTTATCTGGATAGGTACTGTTGTCTACTTCCACCTGGTCGTCTGCCTGCTGCTGTAACTCCAGGGCGGAGGACTGGTGCATCTTAGTGATGTTCTGGGAGGTCTGGCGGATCTCTTCGTAGATGTCTCCTGTCTCTGTTGCTTCGTTTTCATAGCCAGTCTCTGCCTGCTTATACTCGTACTCATCTTCATACTGTTGGCCGTTTGTGTCATCCTTGTATGTACTGTTGTGTCTCCCTTGTTGCTGCTGCTGTTTCTGTTGTTGCTGCGGTTTCTGTTGTTTCTGATGCTGCTGCGGTTTCTGTTGTTTCTGCAGCAACTCAGCTTTCCTCATCATTTCCTCATACACCTCCTCAGCACTCTTCAGGGGCTTGCTGCTGGAGGGAGCAGTGATCGTCGTGGTCGTCAATGACTTCTCGGTCGGAGAGTACAGAGACATGAACGTGGGCAGGTTATATTCACTGCCAGACTTGTAGAGTTTAGACTCGTATCCCTCAGCCTCTGAGTCCAGGCTCTGGGGGGAGTATTCTGAGGCAGAGGATCGGTGGAGCTCCTCCATCTCTGCAGCCTGTCGCAGCTCCTCAGTAGGGGAGGCATCCTCGATGGGGGAGAGGTTGCTGGGGGGCGTCTTGGATCTCTCCCTGCGTCTCTGGGCCCTCAGCTCCTCTTTGTCTCTTTTGGTCTTCCTGGCCGTGCTGCGGATCCTCTGTTGCTCCAGGTCCCTCATCTTCTCCTGCTCTCGCAGCAGCTCCTCCTCCTCCCTCAGCTCATCCTCCTCAGAGGAGTCCTCGATGGTGGGCAGCAGGGAGCCATGGGAGCGGTGCCGGGCTTTCCTCTGCTGCTTGGCGTCCTCCAGTCTCTGTCTGCGGCTGGGACTGCTGTCACTGTCGTCCTCCATGGAGGAGATGGAGGTGGGTGAGGTGCCAGAGTTATAGCTGGAGGTGGTGGGTGGCAGGGTGGAGGAGTACTCTCCCCTGGAGCGCTCCTCAGGAGATCCTGTCAGGCTCTCCATCTCTAGCTCGGGCTCTCGGTCCAGACTGAGGTCATTTTCATTGTTGAGCTCCATGTCATGGCTGTAGCTGTTGGTGTTGTTGAGCTCAATGGTCTTGAAGCGGCGCAGGCCCCCCAGGCCCCCCTCCTCTCCTTCCTCCGCAGAACCTTTGTAGATGTCACTGGAGCTTTTGGTCTCCTCCTCGAAGCTGCTGGAGTGATGAGATAGGCGGCGTTTCTCTTTCATTGACTCCGAGATGTGCTTGTGTGTCTTTTTCGGTTTTTGGTAGCCGTAGCCTTCGTCCTCCTCGTCCTCCTCCTCCATGTCCTCCTCTTCTTCGTTGTCCTCGTCTGCGCTCATCTCCATGATCTGCCTCCTCATGAACTCCTCATCTGTCATTGGCACCGGCTCGGCCACTTTCTTCTCGTCCTTGGGAGCGGCACTGCTCTTGTGCTCCCGTTTGGACTCCCAGTCCCCTCCGTCCTCCTCCTCCTCCACGATGTCCTCCAGCTCCTCATCAGAGTCGTAGGCCTCTGGGGTGATGGAGAGCGACCGGGGCCTCTGCTCTCGGTGGTGCCTGCCCCGGCCCCGTTCGCGCTCCCTCTCCTCGGCCGGCAGGGTCTTGGACTCCAACAGGGGCCTCATGGAACTCTCCAGCTTGGTGATCTCGGAAGGGCTGGGGGGGCTGCCATGTCCGCTGATGCCCCTCTCGCTCAGCTTCATCTCCTCCTCCTGGATGAGGCCGGTGATCTCACTGTGTGAGCTGGAGATGCCATCCGAGGAGTAGCCGGTGTCGCTCAGGCTCTGGGGGCTTCGTGACAGGTCTTGAGTGCTGTTCTTGGTCTCCTAAGGAGGGACATAAGAAATCAGCCAAAAACAAAACAGCAGACTGGGAAAAAGACCTGAAAAAAAGACCTGAAAAACCCTGAGATTATCTTATGCAATGATTATTCTAAAATACTTATTTGTAATGTTCTGCTCCTCATATTATTCCACCCATGCTCACATTGAACATTGGAGAACTGTGGGCATTAGAGTGGATCACTTTCATTTTGTATTCACACCAGCACTAATTCAGTACCACTAAGGCCTTGATGGCTTTGCATATTCATGGTTGTACCAATCGTAGCACATTATGTTTCAAGAGGGGCGACGGCTAAAATGGAGTGAGAGAAAAAACACATTCCTTTTCTCTGAGTGGAGTAAATCCATCAGTGCTGTGGCTGGCGCCTGCTTCGTCAGCACTGCTTTTTTCTAGACGTCAATAACAAGGTGCAGGAGAAGAGGGAAGGCACAGAAAAGATTGGATGCCATTTTCAAATCATTTGAGGTACTGTGGCAATAAACTATCAATACCTTATTCCATTTCAACTCCACTAAATGTCCCTCGATAAACATCTTGCTTTACTACATAACAATAACTAAGCTTTATCAGCTGTATATCAACATGAATTTCTAGGAGACCTAAAAGGTGACTTACGTCATAATGTCTTGACTTCTTTAGGTCTTTTGTGTTTGGCTCTCCCTTCTTCTGAGTAAGTTTGGTGTCTATGGCAGGTTCCACCAGCTCCTCTGACTTTGGCATAGTCTCTTCCGTGGCCTTCGGTTGTTTTGGGGGCTCATTGGAAGGTGTGGGCTGGACAGGAGCCTTTGTGTCCCCGGATTGCTTCACTGCGAAAGGTCCGCTCCCCAGGCCTGTCTGTGGCTTCTGCAGCTGCTGCTGCATCGTTCTTGGCCCTTGTTGCTGCTGATTGGTCGATTTCAGGAAGGGCGGCTTCTGAGCTGGCTGCTGACTGGCTGGTGCCAGGTGGCGTGGAGATCCCATTGGTTGGTGCTTTGGAGACGGATGAGGAACAGGAGAGGGGTCTCCGAGTCCTCCGGACATCAGCCGCTGGGTCTGACAGTTCAGACAGAGCCACTCCCTCTTCTGAAAAACAAATCAGAAAAACAAAACTATTATATGAATCTTTTGATAAAAAAATGAAAAGAGAAAGAAAAAGAGAGAGAAAGTTAGGAAGTGAAGTATGGGGAAGGGGGGTACAAAGTGGGCATGGAAGAATCTGACAAGAGTAGAACATCCATCCCACATTCCATGTACATCTCCACTGTGATTCTGTCGATAAAGAAAAGAGTGACAGCGCGACTCCCCTGGGTTTAAGTCTGCGGGTCTCTGAGTAGAAAGTCATACTGTCTATTGGCAGGCAGCCACCAGATCGAGAGACATCGCCCTTCTACGACACATTTTGGGGGGCCGGCATACATAGACATGATGTTCCCATAACAATGGGACTGAGTGGAGACCCAGTCCCAACACCTACAATAGTGCTACTCTAAGAAGTAAACCTCTTAAAACTATGAGACATCATTCCATCTATCTTTACTGGTGTTGTGTTTTATCCTCAAATAGATGGTTTCTTATTGCTCGCGTAGGCTCTATGTCTTTGAGGTTGAGGCTATAGTACAGAGTTTTTACCCCTGTCCCGCCCCTCTGAAAAATTATTTCTCAAAACTAAAGATCTGAATCACGTTCTGCACGTGTTATTTTTACACACACATTCCCGTTTCTCTCTTTACTCACCCTCTTCTGAAGCCCCGACCAATTTGATCGATATCATGATGTGGCCTATCTCTGACTAATATTTCTGAACAGCTGCAATTTGAGCAAACGCTCAAAAAATGTATATGAAGGCTACAACCTCCTCTGTCTTTTGTAACGGATATTGCCGTTGGACAAGCAAGACACAGTCTACACATTGCATTGGGGCAAAACAATTTGTGTTTTGATGATGTCATCTTCATACTTATGTTGCAATATATTGCCAGGAGTCTGACTCCTCTTAAGCCAATGTTTGCAATGATGATGAAAAATAACATTAAATCGCTATTGACTGCCTGTTTGTTTCTTGCTTGTTTGATATTCTGTGTGGGCTACATATAACTTGTTGTGGCATCTAACTCCCCTCCTGAAAAAATAACATGAAATTGCTAGACAACCTGTTTCTGTCATGCAACCTTACTTTGCTACCTGACAACTTAATTTTTAAAAACTTTTTAACTTCAGTTTATATTTTTTGTTTTTCCCTCACTCAACTTTTTTGTTCATTCAACTTTTTCACTCCGGATGCTTTATCTGGACGTGGTTCGTCAGGACCTCCAACAGCCGAAGCTAAGTAGTAACATTAACATGATGCCTTCTAATTGCAGACGCTGTACTCAGAATACCGTCTTACGGCGAGGATAGTGCCCACCACGCAATCGTTAGGCAAGAGTACTTTCAGTGTAGGAAAGGATGAAACAGCGTCTGTGCCACCAGTAAGTACAGATAGTAGTATAAATCCCCTCGCACGGTCCCGCAGCTGGACAACTTTCTCAAGGCTTCTGGAGGGAAATGCTGTAGGAATGCTCAACCGGTGTCGCTCATCAGCCGACAGAAACTTGCAACCGGTTTTCCCCATTAAGCAACAAGTCGGAGTCAGAGGCCGAGACTTCTCTGGTCTCTACTCCTCCCGTTACGGGGTCTGAGACGCCCAAGCTTCCCACCATTAGCTCTGACAAATTGCAAACCCGAGTCATTGGCGACTCCATTACCTGCAGTATTAGACATAAAACTAATCATCCAGCGATCATACATTGTTTACCAGGGGGCAGGGCTACCGATGTTAAGGCTAATCTGAAGATGGTGCTGGCTAAAGCTAAAACGGGCGAGTGTAGAGAGTATAGAGATATTGTTATCCACGTCGGGCACCAACGATGTTAGGATGAAACAGTCAGAGATCACCAAGCGCAATATAGCTTCAGCGTGTAAATCAGCTAGAAAGATGTCGGCATCGAGTAATTGTCTCTGGCCCCCTCCCAGTTAGGGGGAGTGATGAGCTCTACAGCAGAGTCTCACAACTCAATTGCTGGTTGAAAACTGTTTTCTGCCCCTCCCAAAATATAGAATTTGTAGATAATTGGCCCTCTTTCTGGGACTCACCCACAAACAGGACCAAGCCTGGCCTGTTGAGGAGTGACGGACTCCATCCTAGCTGGAGGGGTGCTCTCATCCTATCTACGAACATAGACAGGGCTCTAACTCCCCTAGCTCCACAATGAAATAGGGTGCAGGCCAGGCAGCAGGCTGTTAGCCAGCCTGCCAGCTTAGTGGAATCTGCCACTAGCACAGTCAGTGTAGTCAGCTCAGCTATCCCCATTGAGACCGTGTCTGTGCCTCAACCTAGGTTCGGCAAAACTAAACATGGCGGTGTTCGCCTTAGCAATCTCACTAGGATAAAGACCTCCTCCATTCCGGCCATTATTGAAAGAGATAGTGATACCTCACGTCTTAAAATAGGGCTACTTAATGTTAGATCCCTCACTTCAAAGGCAGTTATGGTCACTGATCATAATCTTTACGTGATTGGCCTGACTGAAACATGGCTTAAGCCTGATGAATTTACTGTGTTAAATGAGGCCTCACCTCCTGGTTACACTAGTGACCATATCCCCCGTGCATCCCGCAAAGGCGGAGGTGTTGCTAACATTTACGATAGCAAATTTCAATTTACAAAACCCCCCTCGACGTTTTTGTCTTTTGAGCTTCTAGTCATGAAATCTATGCAGCCTACTCTAGTCACTTTTTATAGCTACTGTTTACAGGCATCCTGGGCCATATATAGTGTTCCTCACTGACTTCCCTGAATTCCTATCGGACCTTGTAGTCATAGCAGATAATATTCAAATATTTGGTGACTTTAATATTCACATGGAAAAGTCCACAGACCCATTCAAAAAGGCTTTCGAAGCCATCATCGACTCAGTGGGTTATGTCCAACATGTCTCCGGACCTATTCACTGCCACAGTCATACTCTGGACCTAATTTTGTCCCATGGAATAAATGTTGTGGATCTTAATGTTTTTCCTCATAATCCTGGACTATCGGACCACCATTTTATTACGTTTGCAATCGCAACAAATAATCTGCTCAGACCCCAACCAAGGGGTCAAAAGTCGTGCTATAAATTCTCAGACAACCCAAAGATACCTTGATGCCCTTTCAGACTCCCTCTGCCTACCCAAGGACATCAGAGGACAAAAATCAGTTAACCACTTTAACCTTGCGCAATACCCTAGATGCAGTTGCAGCCCTAAAAACAAAAAATATTTGTCATAAGAAACTAGCTCCCTGGTATACAGAAAATACCCGAGCTCTGAAGCAAGCTTCCAGAAAATTGGAACGGAAATGGCGCCACACCAAACTGGATATCTTCCGACTATCTTGGAAAGACAGTACCATGCAGTATCGAAGAGCCCTCACTGCTGCTCGATCATCCTATTTTTCCAACTTAATTGAGGAAAATAAGAACAATCCGAAATTTATTTTTGATACTGTCGTAAAGCTAACTAAAAAACAGCATTCCCCAAGAGAGGATGGCTTTCACTTTAGCAGTAATAAATTCATGAACTTCTTTGAGGAAAAGATCATGACCATTAGAAAGCAAATTACGGACTCCTCTTTAAATTAGCATATTCCTCCAACGCTCAGTTGTCCTGAGTCTGCACAACTCTGCCAGGTCATAGGATCAGGGGAGACACTCAAGTGTTTTAGTACTATATCTCTTGACACAATGATGAAAATAATCATGGCCTCTAAACCTTCAAGCTGCATACTGGACCCTATTCCAACTAAACTACTTAAAGAGCTGCTTCCTGTGCTTGGCCCTCCTGTGTTTAACATAATAAACGGCTCTCCATGCACCGGATGTGTACCAAACTCACTAAAAGTGGCAGTAATAAAGCCTCTCTTGAAAAAGCCAAACCTTGACCCGGAAAATATTTTAAAACTACCGGCCGATATCGAATCTTCAGCAACTCACTGCCTTCCTGAAGACAAACAATGTATACGCAATGCTTCAGTCTGGTGTTAGACCCCATCATAGCACTGAGACTGCACTTGTGAAGGTGGTAAATTACCTTTTAATGGCGTCAGACCGAGGCTCTGCATCTGTCTTCGTGCTCCTAGACCTTAGTGCTGCTTTTGATACCATCGATCACCACATTCTTTTGGAGAGATTGGAAACCCAAATTGGACTACATGGACAAGTTCTGGCCTGGTTTAGATCTTATCTGTCAGAAAGATATCAGTTTGTCTCTGTGAATGGTTTGTCCTCTGACAAATCAACTGTACATTTTGGTGTTCCTCAAGGTTCCGTTTTAGGACCACTATTGCTTTCACTATATATTTTACCTCTTGGATGTCAATCGAAAACATAATGTTAACTTTCACTGCTATGCAGATGACACACAGCTGTACATTTCAATGAAACATGGTGAAGCCCCAAAATGCCCTCGCTAGAAGCCTGTGTTTCAGACATAAGGGAGTGGATGGCTGAAAACGTTCTACTTTTAAACTCGGACAAAACAGAGATTCTTGTTCTAGGTCCCAAGAAACAAAGAGATCTTCTGTTGAATCTGACAATTAATCTTGATGGTTGTACAGTCGTCTCAAATAAAACTGTGAAGGACCTCGGCGTTACTCTGGACCCTGATCTCTCTTTTGACGAACATATCAAGATTCAAGGACAGCTTTTTACCATCTACATAACATTGCAAAAATCAGAAACTTTCTGTCCAAAAATGATGCAGAAAAATGAATCCATGCTTTTGTTACTTCTTGGTTAGACTACTGCAATGCTCTACCTTCCGGCTACCCGGATAAAGCACTAAATAAACTTCAGTTAGTGCTAAATACGGCTGCTAGAATCCTGACTAGAACCCAAAAAATGGATCATATTACTCCAGTGCTAGCCTCCCTACACTAGCTTCCTGTTACGGCAAGGGCTAATTTCAAGGTTTTACTGCTAACCTACAAAGCATTACATGGGCTTGCTCCTACCCATCTTTCCGATTTGGTCCTGCCATACATACCTACACGTACGCTACGGTCACAAGACGCAGGCCTCCTAATTGTCCCTAGAATTTCTAAGCAAACAGCTGGAGGCAGGGCTTTCTCCTATAGAGCTCAATTTTATGGAATGGTCTGCCTACCCATGTGAGAGATGCAGACTCGGTCTCAACCTTTAAGTCTTTACTGAAGAATCATCTCTTCAGTAGGTCATATGATTGAGTGTAGGCTGGCCCAGGAGTGTGAAGGTGAACGGAAAGGCTCTGGAGCAACGAACTGTCCTTGCTGTCTCTGCCTGGCCGTTTCCCCTCTCTGCACTGGGATTCTCTGCCTCTAACCTTATTACAGGGGCTGAGTCACTGGCTTACTGGTGCTCTTCCATGCCGTCCCTAGGAGGGGTGCGTCACTTGAGTGGGTTGAGTCACTGACGTGGTCTTCCTGTCGGAGTTGGCACCCCCCCTTGGGTTGTGCCATGGCGGAGATCTTTGTGGGCTATACTCGGCCTTGTCTCAGGATGGTAAGTTGGTGGTTGAAGATATCCCTCTAGTGGTGTGGGGGCTGTGCTTTGGCAAAGTGGGTGGGGTTATATCCTGCCTGTTTGGCCCTGTCTGGGGGTGTCATCGGATGGGGCCACAGTGTCTCCTGACCCCTCCTGTCTCCAGTATAGCCTCCAGTATTTATGCTGCAGTAGTTTATGTGTCGGGGGGCTAGGGTCAGTCTGTTATATCTGGAGTATTTCTCCTGTCTTATCCGGTGTCCTATGTGAATTTAAGTATACTCTCTCTAATTCTCCCTTTCTTTCTTTCTCTCTCTCGGAGGACCTGAGCCCTAGGACCATGCCTCAGGACTACCTGGCATGATGACTCCTTGCTGTCCCCAGTCCACCTGGCCGTGCTGCTGCTCCAGTTTCAACTATTCTGCCTGCGGCTATGGAACCCTGACCTGTTCACCGGATGTGCTACCTGTCCCAGACCTGCTGTTTCCAACTCTCTAGAGACAGCAGGAGTGGTAGAGATACTCTCAATGATCGGCTATGAAAAGCCAACTGACATTTACTCCTGAGGTGCTGATCTGTTGCACCCTCGACAACTACTGTGATTATTATTATTTGACCATGCTGGTCATTTATGAACATTTGAACATCTTGGCCATGTTCTGTTCTTATCTCCACCCGGCACAGCCAGAAGAGGACTGGCCACCCCTCATAGCCTGGTTCCTCTCCAGGTTTCTTCCTAGGTTTTGGCCTTCTACACCTGCATTGCTGCACTTGCTGTTTGGGGTTTTAGGCTGGGTTTCTGTACAGCACTTTGATATATCAGCTGATGTAAGAAGGGCTATATAAATACCGTTGATTTGATTTGATGTTTGCAATAGCCAACTTTTACAACAGACGAAGAACTAAGTAGTAAATTGAACGGTTTTGTGTAAAAGAGTGACTGATCACGGAGCAGCAGCTGAAACGAGGTAGGCTGGTGGATCCTGCATGCGCAGATATCTCTAAACCCAGCTAGTTGAGTTCCAGAAATTCCAGAACCACAGCCATTCCGTTTTTTCTTTTTTAAATCAGGAAGCTATTAACATTGTTCAGAGAATCTCTATTGAATTTAGAGGGGGGTTGAGGCAACAGCAAGTCAGCATCTAAAACCAGCTTGTCAACAATAAACCATCTGCGTGTTGTGCTGTCAAACACATTGAGTCCTTTCTCACTGAAGGGCAGATGTATGGTGTACAGAGTAGTGGAGGAAAAAGTACCCAATTGGCAAACTGATTGGAACCTGACTTAATTAAAAGTGAAATACTACTTGAGTAAAAGTCTAAAAATATTTGGTTTTAAATATACTTCAGCATTAAAAGTAAATGTAATTGCTAAAATATACTTAAGTATCAAACGTAAAAGTATAAATCATTGCAAATTCCTTATATTAAGCAAACCAAACGGTACCATTTTATCATAATAGATTTTTTTAACGAATAGCACACTCCAACACTCAGACATAATTTACAAACAAAGCATGTGTGTTTAGCCAGTCAGCCATATCAGAGGCATTACTGATGACCAGAAGTGTGTGAATTGGACCATTTTCCCATCTTGCTAAGCATTCAAAATGTAGCGAGTACTTTTGGGTGTCAGGGGAAATGCATGTAGGAAAACATGTATTATTTTCTTTAGGAACGTAGCGAAGTAAAAGTAAAAGTTTAGTAGTACTTTAGTATTTTTGCTGAAGTACTTTACACCACTGGTACAGAGACACCGAGAGAGAACAAGGAAGACAGGAGAGAATAGGTCAGAGAGGACTAACTGAACGGAACAGTATTGACCATTAACACCAGGCACAATTTTGAGGCTAATGTTTCATTTTCTCTCTATTCTCTCCTTTCATGCAGGTTTTCAAAAGTCAGGGAATGGTATGAACTGAATAAACCTGTCATAGGCACGCAGCCCACAGATACGTAAATATTGTATCACTCTCTGAAAAGCAGACCGTAAAAGAGAGGTAAAAGCCTTCACTAATAATACACCATCTCTTATCATCCATTTCACATCCCGAAGACTGAAATGCACCCAGTCCCCTTTTCCACCCACATTGAGGGGGGAAAATCAAATAAAAACATTTCAGAAAGATTTACAAAAGAAATGGGATTATGGTTTCAATGAATGGAGTTTTTTTTCTCCTCCTGCAGAGCAGAAGAGTGTGAGAATATACAAAGGTTTGTGTGTCTTTATTCAGATTATCATCAACGCTCTTGAAATTAGATTTTGAAACTTAACTGTCACAGTCATCGCTGGACTGACGCACATTGAGAAAAGGAAAGTGTTGATTAAAAAAAGATACTCTTCTTTGCATTCATTCCTCTTCATAGCGGATCATTTATTCACTGTTGTTGTTAACAAATAGTTAGATTTTTTACAACTAAATCAAAATCTTTTATGTTAATGCACCTTTTTTTGTGATTTCACTTGTATTTTGAGAAACTTACCCCGAACAGCTAATCACTTGCTCATTCTCGTTGTGCAGTTTGGGGACCCTGCAAAAACATGAACAAAGGCTCCAAAGACACCCAAATATGTATTTTTTGAAAATACAAAGCACGTATAGTGATGCAGGTCTTTAGATGTTGTACACGCTACATTAAAATGGTGTTATTCCGAACTTTATCCTCAACGTTATTGTCATGGTTCCACCTGTCACCAGAGGGCGGCAGAGACCGTCCTAGAGACATTAACGACACTCGGATGTGTCCAATTTACTCATTGTGATTTCCCTGTTAAAAGAGGTGTGTTTTCTGTTGTCCTTTGTAGAAGCTTGAATTGTTTACCGTGTGCGTTTGTTTCCTGAGTGAGTGCACTGTGATCCTGCGACTACCGTTTCTCAGTAAAGTATTATGTTTATCCTTAACCACTGATTCCTCGTCTAGTCTCTTCTCTGCACCTGGGTTCAACCTTACATCCTGATCTTCTCCAAAACCCTTCTGGAACACATACTGCATGTCCGCCAAGTCCTGAGACACCTCCTGCAGAGCCAACTATATGTCAAGATAGAGAAGTGTCCCAGGTTTCCTTCCTGGGTCACATTATCTCTACCGCAGGCATCCGAATGGACCCCATAGAGGTTGAGGCGGTCACCGACTGGCCCCATCCCACCTCACTCAAGCAGGTCCAGCGGTTCCTCAAGTCCCAGACCTGTTTTTGCTTGACTCCCAAGGCTGACAGGGCATTCATGAAGCTCAAGGGACATTTCACTTCTGAACCCATCCTCGTTCATCCTGATCCTACTCATCCCTTTGTGGTAGAGGTGGACGCCTCGGACACCAGAGCAGGGGTGGTCCTTTCACAGTGGAACGAGGAGGACAAGAAACTGCACCCATGCACTTTTCTCTCGAAGTGGTTCTTGCCAGCAGAATGCAACTGGGAGCTCTTGGCAGTTAAATGGGCCCTAGAGGGGTGGAGACACTGGTTGGAGGGGGAACCTCATCCGTCGTAATCTGGACGGACCATAAGAACTTGGTATTCATTCAAGAAGCCAAGAGCTTGAATGCTCGCCAGGCTAGGTGGGCTCTGTTTTTTAACAGGTTCGATTTCACACTAGCCTATCGCCCGGTATCCAAGAATCAGTACTACAATGGCGCCACTCATCTAAATGAACTGGGCATCCAGGGGTTAATCGGACACTGGAGTTCCTGAGGCGGAAATTCTGGTAGCCCAACATGATTTAGGATGTGAGATCCTTGGTTGCGGTTTGTTCCACCTGTGCCCAAAGCACGACAGCAACGTGGGACCAGGGCCGACTGGGGATGGGCAGAGGATGGAGCAACCTAGCCGGCCCTGGTCCCACCTGTCTGTAGACTTTATTACAGGGTTACCTCCATCCCAAGGGCTTGCCACTATCCTGGTGGTCGTTGATTAGTTCTCCAAGGCAGCCTATTTCATTGCCTTATCCAAGTTGCCCTCAGTGAAGGAGACCGCTGGTCTCATGAATACTGATGTCTTTTGACTACACAGACGATCCTAGGGCATTGTCTCGGATCGTGGGCCCCAGTTCACCGCACGGTATTGGAAAGCCTTCTGCTCCCTGTTGGGGGTGTCGGTGAGTCTCTCCTCGGGATTACACCCACAGTCGAATGGGCAAACTGAGCAGGCTAACCAGGAGCTGGAGAAGTTTTGTCTCCACCCAGGCCAGCAAATGGAGCAAGTTCCTCGTCTGGTTGGAGTATGCTCACAATCACTCCAGAACTCGTCCACTGGACTGTCTCCGTTCGAGTGTCAGATCGGGTGCATTAAAGCTGATCTGGCAGTTTGTGGTGGCCCAACACCCTATTAAGACACTTTATGTTGGTGTTTCCTTTATTTTGTCAGTTACCTGTAGCAGCAGGTTACACAGAGAATGGAACAGCTGGATAGGGGAAACGTCTCAAGTAGCACAAAAGGGAATTTAACATTGCGGGTAAAGTTCAGAATTGGCACAATTTCATGTGTACAACATCTAAAGACCCACATCACTATACTGCTAGGTTTGCAGTTTCTTAATGATGTATTTATGTTTAAAAACCTCTTGAATCTAGGGGGCACTATTTTCATTTTTGGAAAAATAACATCCCCAAAGTAAATGGGCTATTTTGTCAGGACAAGATGCTAGAATATGCATATAATTGACAGCTTAGGATAGAAAACACTCTAAAGTTTCCAAAACTGTAAAAAAATAGTCTGTGAGTATAACAGAACTGATATTGCAGGCGAAAGCCTGAGAAAAATCCAATCAGGAAGTAACTCTTATTTAGAAACCTCTGCGTCCCTATTAAGCAGTGAAAGGGATATCAACCAGATTCCTTTTTCTATGGCTTCCCTAATGTGTCTAGTGTCACAATACATAGTTTCAGGCTTTTATTTTGAAAAATGAGCCTGAACGTCAACATTGCGTCAGTGGTCAGCTGAAGCCTCTCAGAGTGTTTTGTGCGTAAAGGACAAATGCGGCCATTGTTTCTCTCTTTCCTACTAAGAAGCCACCAGTCCCGGTTGATATATTATCGAATAGATATTTGAAAAACACCTTGAGGATTGATTATAAACAACGTTTGCCATGTTTCTGTCGATATTATGGAGCTAATTTGGAATATTTTTTGGCATTGTCGTGACCTCAATTTCCGGTCGATTTCTCAGCCAAACGTGAAGAACAAACGGAGCTATTTCGCCTACAAAAATAATATTTTTGGAAAAAAGGAACATTTGCTATCTAACTGGGAGTCTCGTGAGTGAAAACATCTGAAGCTCATCAAAGGTAAATAATTGAATTTGATTGCTTTTCTGATTTTCGCGACCAGGTTGCCTGCTGCTAGCTAGGCATAATGCTATGCCAGGCTATCAATAAACTTACACAAATGCTTGTCTTGCTTTGGCTGTAAAGCATATTTTCAAAATCTGAGATGACAGCGTGATTAACAAACGGCTAAGCTGTGTGTCAATATATTTCACTTGTGATTTCATGAATATGAATATTTTCTAGTAATATTTATGTCCATTGCGTTATGCTAATTAGTGTCCGTTGATGACAACGCTCCCGGACTCGGGATGGGTAGTATCAAGAGGTTTTTTTAAGGACATATTTCGGTGTTTCTTGGAACCTTTGTTATTGTTTTTTCAGGGTCTCCATACTGCACAATGAGGATGATGAAGGGATTTTCTCTCATCAAAAACAAGTGAAAGGTGTCTGGACCCCTCTATAACATTCTATTTGCGTAATAGAGATTTGGTTATAAAAAATAAAAATGATCCTTTAATTCATTCGGTTTGGATTAAATTCTCCAATGATACTCTCCACACACTATTCTTTATCTGCACTCCAGGCTATAAAACATTATGAAGAAAACTGGTGGATGGTAAAAAAAAACGTTGTTACTGAAATGAGTGCAATAAGTTCATTAAGATGAAATTGTAAGACTTCAAAGTAAGCTTCCAGCCTACTGGTGATGACTGAAGGGAAAAACTGAATTTAATGAAAAAGCTCCTGTCAAGACTCCACTATCAATAGTGTTGGGGGATTCTCGACTTTTCTGACTGAGATTGAATGAGGTATTGACAAAACCATAAAAGCCTTCCTCCGAGACCTGCCAAGCTGTTTAATAGTTTATTTCCAGCAGTGGGTGTTTTTTTTCTTCTTTCTCTTAAGTGTGATTAGCAAAGCCACAAATTGTATCCCTCTTTCTCATTTGCTAGTGGACTCATACAGATTCATTTGAATTAAGACAGAGAGCAATACTGTGGCCCCACTTTGCTATATTGTTCGGACTAAAGTAAAGTGCACTACAGCCCTTCTCATAATTGCCTGGCTACCCAGACTCTTTACGCCAGCCAAGCGCTACGCCACGCCCACGGACGTCAGTTTCTTCTCCATAATGAGTCTGGATCGGAGTACCTCCCCGATCCTTCACCAAATGGGAACACATGCGGGGCAGTCTGATTGGTCCAGAAACTGATGGGTTGTCCAGAGCCAGAATACACGTGGGTAAAGTGGCGGTTGTGAAATTTGTCTTTGCCTTTGACACCTCTGATTGGTTAGAGACGATCCAAACGCTGATGACTTTGTTTTGTACCAACGCCCCTTGTGCCCCTCGTCACCACAAATGGCTTCAATGATGGCAGTCTCAGACTAAAATATGTATCGAACGACAGAGCAGCTGAAGAATTTACTGTGAGTCGTCAGGCTATTCTCATAGTGCACTATTATCCACGCCTTGTAGGGTATGAAGTGCTTATCCTCACCCTAAGCCTTCTTGTATATTGAGCCCGGCAGACCTCACAATAGATCACCATGTTGTATACTGCATACCCTGGAGACCCCAAAAAAGATAAAGCAGAATACAACAGAACACATCCACAATTGGATGTATATGGCGGTGCTCTCCACTGTCTCTCCACTTAGCCAACATCTCCCTGACATACACAACTCTCCCTTCTCTTCTATACAATTCCCCCAGTTCCCCTTCAACGTGTGGATTGGATTCCCTTCCTTTCTTCTGTATGAAGTACATTGTACATCTGCATAAAGACCACTCAATCTCCCCTCTCTTTGTACTGTATATAGTGCAGGAGGCAGGGCCCCTCCCCCTGCCAAGCTGGAAGATAGCTATTTTTACCCAGGGTACCATTGTTCTGCTCTAGCGCACACTTCCATTCCATCCCCAGTTCTACCACTGCTGCTCCAGGCAGCAGAGCACTACAGCACAGCACAACGCCGCAAAATGGAGGAAGACAGCACAGGGACGACCAGAGGAAGAAGAAGAGAGCCGGAGTGGCCCACCGGACACAGACAACAGAGAAATAAGAGAAGAAAAGGGGTAAAGCCCCATAGAGTGTGAGGAGGAAGGGAAGCAAATAAATAGAGGGAGGGGGATTGAAGAGTGAAATACGACGAATGAAGACGAGGGGGGCGAGCAGTTTGGAAAAGAGAGCGGTCACAGAGATGGGGGGGTGAACAGAAGAACTAGAGGTCAGAATAAAAACATAAAGAGATGGAGAGCATGACTAGGAAGAGAGGAGCGAATCTCTACAGTAGCTGGTCAGATGATAATATACGGTAGAGAGGAGCGAATCTCTACTGTAGCTGGTCAGATGATAATATACGGTAGAGAGGAGAGAAGATCTACTGTAGCTGGTCAGATGATAATATACGGTAGGGAGGAGCGAATCTCTACAGTAGCTGGTCAGATGATAATATACGGTAGAGAGGAGAGAAGATCTACTGTAGTCAGATGATAATATACGGTAGAGAGGAGAGAAGATCTACTGTAGCTGGTCAGATGATAATATACGGTAGAGAGGAGCGAATCTCTACAGTAGCTGGTCAGATGATAATATACAGTAGAGAGGAGAGAAGATCTACTGTAGTCAGATGATAATATACGGTAGAGAGGAGAGAAGATCTACAGTAGCTGGTCAGATGATAATATACGGTAGAGAGGAGAGAAGATCTACTGTAGTCAGATGATAATATACGGTAGAGAGGAGAGAAGATCTACTGTAGCTGGTCAGATGATAATATACGGTAGAGAGGAGAGAATCGCTACTGTAGCTGGTCAGATGATAATATACGGTAGAGAGGAGAGAAGATCTACTGTAGTCAGATGATAATATACGGTAGAGAGGAGAGAAGATCTACTGTAGCTGGTCAGATGATAATATACGGTAGAGAGGAGAGAATCGCTACTGTAGCTGGTCAGATGATAATATACGGTAGAGAGGAGAGAATCGCTACTGTAGCTGGTCAGATGATAATATACGGTAGAGAGGAGAGAATCGCTACTGTAGCTGGTCAGATGATAATATACGGTAGAGAGGAGAGAAGATCTACTGAAGCTGGTCAGGTGATAATATACGGTAGAGAGGAGAGAAGATCTACTGTAGCTGGTCAGATGATAATATACGGTAGAGAGGAGAGAAGATCTACTGAAGCTGGTCAGATGATAATATACAGTAGAGAGGAGAGGGATATGGAGACCAGGGCTGCATCCCAAATGGCACCCTATTCCATATGGGGGCCTATAAAGTCTCCTATGACAGGGGGATTAAAAGCCCGGTGGGATTGCTTCCTTCCACCCATCCAACCTCTTGATGAACCTCTCAGAGCTGGAGTGAGTTATTGACTTCCATCCACACTGTATCTCCACTCCATCCACAGTCCAGGCCCCCATAGCTACTGTAACACCATCAGTCAAACCTCCTCTGCTAGAAACATGTTCCCCCATCCCATTGACACGACTCATTATCGATCCCCCTGGTGTTAAGTGTACCTAAGCAGAGAGTAGGAGGCCTCATGTGGTGTTACAATGATGCAGAGCCAATTCCATCTCCTCCTGTCCCCCTCCTCTCGGTCACTCCCCCTGCCCTCTCCACCTGTCAGTTCTCATCTGGGATCTCACTACATGGCTATCTGGGCTAGTAATCAGTTAACATTGCCTGCTACTATTGGCAGTTCCAGTATAATTCCTCTGAAGACCGGCCCCTGAGTGGTCTGATGGTCTCTGGTGGGTAGGGAGGGAGGGAGTTGAATTGTCCCATTTGAACTCTTACCAAAGTCTGGTCTTATAAAGATTGTTGTCAAAGAAAAAAGGTGAGAGAGTATGTTTGTAATCACTGGTGGTAACCAAGGGTGAGGGCAGTGTTTCTGGCCATAGAGAAAAGAAGGCTTTTCGTCTGTTCACACAGCTGGGAGAGAGATAAGGTAGACCTCCAAGAGAGCAAACACCACCTCAGACTCCTCAGCCTATCATTCACACAGGGCCCTATAGAAACGCAATGCCACACGAATGGGACACACACCCACGCATGCAAGCACACACACCTTTTCTTTACTCTCAATCCTTTTATTTTGCTATTACTCTCTCAGCCTTTCTCACACCATCAACAACCTCTCCCTCAATGTGATCAAGACAAAGGAGATGATTGTGGACTACAGGAAAAGGAGGACCGAGCATGCCCCCATTCTCATCGACTGGGCTGTAGTAGAGCAGGTTGAGAGCTTCAAGTTCCTTGGTGTCCACATCACCAACAAACTATCATGGTCCAAACACACCAAGACAGTCATGAAGAGGGCATGGCAATGCCTATTCCCCCTCAGGAGAGTTCTACAGCTGCACGATCGAGAGCATCCTGACTGGTTGCAAAACCGCCTGGTATGGCAACTGCTCGGTCTCTGACCGCAAGGCGCTACAAAGGGTAATGCGTTCAGCCCAGTACATCATTGGGGCCAAGCTTCCTGCGTTCCAGGACCTATATACCAGGCGGTGTCAGAGGAAGGCCATAAAAATTGCCAAAGACTTCAGGCACCCTAGTCATAGACTGTTCTCTCTGCTACTGCACGGCAAGCGGTATCGGAGCGCCAAGTCTAGGTCCAAAAGGCGTCAGAACAGCTTCTACCCCCAAGCCATAAGACTGCTGAACATCTAATTAAATTGCTACCCGGACTATTTGCATTGACCTCCCCCCTTTTTTTACGCTGCTGCTACTCGCTGTTTATTATCTATGTATAGTCACTTTACCCCTACCTACATATACATATTACCTCAATTACCTCCACTAACCTGTACTAGCATTTCACCTGTTGTATTCGGCACATGTGACAAGTAAAATTTGATTCTCTCTCTCTCATTCAATCTCTCTCTCTCTCTCTCTCTCTCTCTCTCTCTCTCTCTCTCTCTCTCTCTCTCTCTCTCGGGGTTAAAGTGTCACTAATCAAGTTATCCACAAAGAGCTTGTCTTCCCACTTCAGTGATTGATTGAGACTACTATCTGCTTGACTGCTGAGCTTTAGAACTGCCTACCCGTGACCTGCTTCATTGAGTCGTGTGTGTCTACGGGTCTTGGGAGAGAAACATCCACTTCTGATCTGGCACCATTACTCTTCTGTTAGTACAAGTAGTGGGACTATGAATGTTTTCAAGCAGAGAAGAGCTCTGGCTCTCAGTCCTCTTGGGTAATAAATACCATAGTGTAAAAATAATCTGACAGTGTGTTAGTTAGGTTGGGAAAAGCCACTGAGGTCCAATGATCTTTTTGCCTAGTACATGAACTTCCAGTAAAAGTAGACCAAGCATTTCTATGAGAGAGTGTTTACTGAATACACTGTAAGGTTCTATAATGTAGACGAGGAGCAGTAGCAGGTCTCTTCTGGGAGAGAGAGAGACAGAGAGAGAGAGAGAGATGAGTAGGAAGTAAGGTTGCAAAATTCAGGGAACTTTCAGTAAATTCCCTGGTTTTCCAGAAATGTAGAGCAAAGTACCTTCAGTTGTGACCTCTGTACAAATTGTCCTATACAAATAAAGTGTATTATTATTATTATTATTATCTGGTTCAAGAATAATTAATGCATTTGTTCAATAGATTCTCAAATATAAACCCTAGCACCATATGGAGAATGTAGATGAGGAGAGAGAGAGATTGGCAAACATATGGCAAAAAACACACATTTCTTTCCACAGGGCCGTAGGATGAGACAGGGATGCAGCGTAAGCCCCACCCTCTTCAACATATATTATCAAATTGGCGCTGGCAATAGAACAGTCTGCAGCACCCAGTCTCACCCTACTAGAATCTGACGTCAAATGTCTACTGTTTGCTGATGATCTGGTGCTTCTGTTCCCAACCAAGGAGGGCCTACAGCATCACCTAGATCTGTTCCCAACCAAGGAGGGCCTACAGCATCACCTAGATCTGTTCCCAACCAAGGAGGGCCTACAGCATCACCTAGATCTGTTCCCAACCAACGAGGGCCTACAGCAGCACATAGATCTTCTGCACAGATTCTGTCAGACCTGGGCCTTGACAGTAAATCTCAGTAAGCCAAAAATAATGGTGTTCCAAACAAAGGTCCAGTTGCCAGGAGCACAAATCCAAATTCCATCTAGACACCGTTGCCCTAGAACAGTGGTTCCCAACCTTATTATAGTCCTGTACCCCTTCAAACATTCAACCTCCAGCTGCGTACCCCCTCTAGCACCAGAGTCAGCGCACTCTCAAATGTTGTTATTTGCCATCATTGTAAGCCTGCCACACACACACTATACGATACATTTATTAAAATAAGAATGAGTGTCACAACCCGGCACGTGGAAAGTGACAAAGAGCTCTTATAGGACCTGGGCACAAATAATAATATAATAATAATCAATAATTTTGCCAACTTACATATAAAACTTTATTTGTTCATCAAAAATTGTGAATAACCCACCACAGGTTAATGAGAAGGGTGTGCTTGAAAGGATGCACATAACTCTGTAATGTTGGGTTGTATTGGAGAGTCTCAGTCTTAAATCATTTTCCACACACAGTCTGTGCCTGTATTTAGTTTTCATGCTAGTGAGGTCCGAGAATCCACTCTCACATAAGTATGTGGTTGCAAAGGGCATCAGTACCTCGAAAAAGATCTGCCCCTTTTTTTGAATTTTCAACTGCAATGTCATACCCAAATCTAACTGCCTGTAGTTCAGGTCCTGAAGTAAGGATATGCATATTATTGATACCATTTGAAAGGAAACACTTTGAAGTTTGTGGAAATGTAAAAGGAATGTAGGAGAATACAACACATTAGATCTGGAAAAAGATGATACAAAGAAAAAACCAACAGTGTTTTTGTATTTTTTTTGTACCATCATCTTTGAAATGGAAGAGAAAGGCAATATTGTATTATTCCAGCCCAGGTGCAATTTAGATTTTGTCCACGAGATGGCAGCAGCATATGTGCAACGTTTTAGACTGATCTAATGAACCATTGCATTTCTGTTCAAAATGTTGTATCAAGACTGCCCAAATGTGCCTAATTTGTTTATTAATAACTTTCATGTTCAAAACTGTGCACTCTCCTCAAACAATAGCATGGTGTATTCTTTCACTGTAATAGCTACTGTAAATTGGCTAGCGCAGTTAGATCAACAATAATTTAAGCTTTCTACCAATATCAGATATGTCTATCTCCTGGGAAATATTCTTGTTACTTATGTAACAGTGTAGCTTTTGTCCCTCTCCTCACCCCTACCTGGGCTCGAACCAGGGACCCTCTGCACACATCAACAACTGCCTCCTACGAAGCATCATTACCCATCGCTCCACAAAAGCCACGGCCCTTGTAGAGCAAGGGGAACAACTACTTCAAGGTCTCAGAGCGAGTGATGTCACCGATTGAAACGCTATTAGCCCGGATCCCGCTAATTAGCTAGCCATTTCACATCGGTTACACTTACAACCTCATGCTAATCGCATTAGCTCAACAGTCCCGTGGATGTGACACCGATCCCGAAGAAGTCAGCGCGATTTGCCAAGGCAAGACACTCTGAGCATAGCCCTATCCAGAAATCTGTCAGTGGCTTCTGATCCAATTCAATTTTCACAGAACCACTTGTTGCAATTTCAATGAGGCTCTCTTGTTCAGATATCTTTAAGTGGACTGGAGGCAGGGCATGAAAGGGATAACGAATCCAGTTGTTTGTGTCATCCGTTTCGGGAAAGTACCTGCGTAATTGCGCAACCAACTCACTCAGGTGCTTCGCTATATCACGTTTGACGTTGTCTGTAAGCTTGAGTTCATTTACACACAAAAAATCATACAATGATGGAAAGACCTGTGTGTTGTCCTTGTTAATACAGACAGAGAAGAGCTCCAACTTCTTAATCATAGCCTCAATTCTGTCCCGCACATTGAATATAGTTGCAGAGAGTCGATGTAATCCTAGATTCAGATCATTCAGGTGAGAAAAAACATCACCCAGACAGGCCAGTCGTGTGAGAAACTCATCATCATGCAAGCGGTCAAACAAGTGAAAATTATGGTCAGTAAAGATAACTTTAAGCTCGTCTCTCAATAAAAAAAAACGTGTCAATACTTTGCCCCTTGATGACCAGTGCACTTCTGTATGTTGTAAAAGCTTTACATGGTCACTGCCCATATCATTGCATAATGCAGAAAATACACAATAGTTCAGCTGCCATTTTCACTGTAGTGTCCAAAACATCTTTCAAGCTGTCAGTCATTCCCTTGGCAGCAAGAGCCTCTCGGTGGATGCTGCAGTGTACCTAAGTGGCGTCGGGAGCAACTGCTTGCACGCGTGTTACCACTCCACTATATCTCCCTGTCATGGCTTTTGCGCCATCAGTACATATACCAGCACATCTTGACCACCAAAGTCCATTTGATGTCACAAAGCTGTCCAGTACTCCTGTTGTCCTGGTTTCCATTGGTTAGCAGAAGACAGTCTTACTTAATTGACCCCCCCATAAACATAACAGACATATACCAGGAGCTGTGCCAGGCCCTTCACGTCTGTTGACTCATCCAGCTGTAACGCAAATAATTCACTGGCTTGTATGCGAAGCAGTAATTGTTTCAAAACATCTCCTGCCATGTCACTGATGCGTCGTGAAACAGTGTTGTTTGATGAAGACATTGTCTGTATAGTTTTTTGGCCTTTTCCCCCAGCATTGTCACAGCCATATCTGCGGAAGCAGGAATAAAAAAGTCCTCCACAATAGTATGGGGCTTGCCTGTCCTAGCCACTCGGTAGCTCATCATATAAGACACTTCTAGCCCCTTCTTATTAATGGTATCTGTTACTTCTATAAATGTCTTACTACTCAAAAGTCATCTTAATTCCCACTCAAAAAAAAAACGTGGTTTATTTCTCAAATTATCATGCTTTGTTTCTAAATGTCTGCGCAGGAGTGAAGGTTTCCCGCGAGAGAGTAACGGTTAATGTGATTGGATGTTAATTATTTGACTAGGCTACCTGTATTTCACTTTTTATTTTTTATTTTTTTTATGTGAATCACATTTTTATTTGGCGTACCCCCGACGGCATTGCAGTTTGGGAATACCTGCCCTAGAGCACACAGAAAACTATACATATCTCAGCCTAAACATCAGCGCCACAGGTAACTTCCACAAAGCTGTACACGATCCGAGAGACAAGTGTCGTAGAATTATTGTCATCAAACGGAGAGACTTTTACAGTTCTTCAATTTAATTATTTAATTACTGCAGTGATAGAGCTTTCAACGAGATACCATAGGTGAGAGCCCAACGAGCGGATTTGAGCCACAGCATTTTATAGCTAAGTCCATCCTCCTAGATGTTCACGACAAACAACAGATGTATGGAATGGGTCACAAGGTTAGTAATAATTCAGAAACATTGACTCATGCTATGGAATGCGGTCTTGTCTGGCTTAATACCCAAAGACATTGTAAATCTTCTGTCAGTGTTAAATCTCCCAGACGCCCACTTGCAGTTCACACAATAGAGTTATAAGAACCCTCTATTCTGTTGCATAAAACAACCATTTGATGCAATTACAGTACAATAACATAATCTTGTAATTTCTGTTCTGATTCAAGGCAAGAAGGGCCTTCTATGCCATCAAAAGGAATATAAAATTCGACATACCAATTAGGATCTGGCAAAAAAATACTTGAATCAGTTGTAGAACTCATTGCCCTTCAATGTTGTAAGTTCTGGGGTCCACTCAACAACCAAGAATTCACAAAATGGGACAAACCAAATTCTGCAAAAATCTCCTCTGTGTACAACGTAAAACACCAAATAATGCATGCAGAGCCGAATTAGGCCGATACCCGCTAATTCTCACAATCCAGAAAATAAACTTTAAATTCTACAACCACCTAAAAGGAAGCGATTCCCAAACCATAAAAGCCATCACTTACAGAGAGATGAACCTGGAGTAGAGTCCCCTAAGTAAGCTGGTCCTGGGGCTCTGTTCACAAACACAAATAGACCCCACAGAGCCCCAGGACAGTAACACAATTAGACCCAACCAAATCATGAGAAAACTAAAAGATAATTACTTGACACATTGTAAAGAATTAACAAAAAAAACAGAGCAAACTAGAATGCTATTTGGCCCTAAACAGAGTACACAGTGGTAGAATACCTGACCACTTTGACTGACCCAAACATAAGGAAAGCTTTGACTATGTACAGACTCAATGAGCATAGCCTTGCTATTGAGAATGGCCTCTGTAGGCAGACCTCGCTCTCAAGAGAAGATAGGCTATGTGCACAGTGCCCACAAAATGAGGTGGAAACTGAGCTGCACTTCCTGACCTCCTGCCAAATGTATGAGATTACACAGACCGAAAAAGATTAGAAAACAAACCCAATTTTGATAAACTCCCATATCTATTGGGTGAAATACCACAGTGAATAATAACAAACACCATTGTAAATACAACCCATATTTATGTTGATTTATTTTCCCTTCTTTACTTTTTGCACATAATATGACATATGAAATGTCTCTATTCGTTGGTTGAATGTTTACTGTTATTAAACTTTTTTTTTTTTACTTCACTTTTGTTTATTATCTGTCACTTGCGTTGGCAACGTAAACATATGTTTCCCATGCCAATAAGCCCTTAAATTGAATTGAATAAGACTGAGCATACTGCTCCCCCTCAACTCAACAACACTAAGAAAACGACTCTGGAGGACAGAGATAAAATCTATAAAAAAAGATATACTTCGATTGTTGAAGATAAGCAAAAAGTGAAGGAAAATGGAACTCTTGTGAAACCATGTGTCCTCACAGTCCACTTTGTTTCGCAAGCAGTGTAGCCTGAACACTTCTCTAAAAAGTGTGAAGTCATGAGCGGTTTGGCGCTGAACTCCTCCGTCTGTCTGACAAAGAGGCAGAGAAAGTGTTTACCCAACACGGTTGTCAGGGTCACCAGGAGAATGTGGTGTGACATGGCTACATAAACACACACACACACACACACACACACACACACACACACACACACACACACACACACACACACACACACACACACACACACACACACACACACACACACACACACACACGATGTCCTTGCTCAGTCTGCTCGGTCGTCAACCTTTCAGTGTCCGACAAGATCACAGGGCTTCTGAGAGTTGCCTGCAGCGACACGGGAGACACTCCATCTCCCCTCCCTCCCTCCCTCCCTCCCTCCCTCCCTCCCTCCCTCCCTCCCTCCCTCCCTCCCTCCCTCCCTCCCTCCCTCCCTCCCTCCCTCCCTCCCTCCCTCCCTCCCTCCCTCCCTATACTGCACTCCATCAAAGTGTTTGGCTGAGGCCAGCAGATCTGCACTGAAGCTACTAGTGTTGCCGCACACTGAGGACAGGACATCGCTTTCCAATTATTCATCACACTTGTACAGCCGCTCTCAACAGACCTCAGAAGTGTTAGTCACAGAGAAGAGGGAGGGAGGGAGGGAGACCCAGGGGACTTAGAGGGAGTCAGAACAGCAAAGAAGTGGTTGCCAGAGCGTGAGAGAGCGAGCGAGCGAGGGAGTGAAAGAGAGATAAAGAGGGGGGGGGGATTAGATAACGACAACAATGACATAGTAAACCTGTAGCTGTGGAGAGAGACTAAACGGAACAGCCATTACGAAGACCAGCCAGCGTCATGTGGGAGAACACAGTCCGCAGAGCTGCACCGTGACTTCATGGGACGTGTCCAATGCTAAATACTGTACATGCACACACATGCTTACAAACACGCACAACCTCTTACAGATCCAGAGACCGAGACAGCAGCCCAGCGGAGACAGGCAGGCGTTGCTGGACTGGAAATGCTGACATAGCCGAGGCAGCCCAGCTGGGGAGACTAGTGTGCTCGGAGCCCGCTGGTCCATGTGACAGACTAGTCCACGAGGAGGAGACTTAGTCTGTGTCCCAAATGGCACCCTACTCCTTAGATGGCGCGTTACTCTTGACCAGAGCCTTAACGGTCAAATGTAGTACACTACATAGGGAATAGGGCGCCATTTGAGACGCCGCACACACAGTGAAATGCTGAAGGGTTTATGGAATTTCAGAGACAGCGTGTAATCTTAATCCTGCTGCCAGCACACACACACACACACACAGGCTGGATCAGGAGCAAAGGATTTTATCCAACACCTCCTTCAGCTCCTGGATGGGATGAGGGAAAGAGGGAGGAACGGAGGGAGCGTTGAAGGGGTTGTAGCAGTGACTCATCCAGTCTGTTGTGACTGCGTGTATATGGGGGCGTGTAAGTGGGTCCCTTAAAACATCAGTACAGAACCAAATCAGGATCATTCAAAGTAAAAACGCTACTACTCCATGCAAGGCACAAAGGAACAAGGGAGGTAGTAAACAGAAGACCGTGGCTTCACCTGAAAGGGCACCGTATCACCTATCTAGTGCATTACTTATGAGCAGGCACATACGGGCCACTGAAAGACAGACTTGGCTTAGAGAGAGCGTTCTCAGACAGAGAGTGTCGCTAGCTAGCTATAGCTAGCAAACTCCCCATCCATTCCCGTTGAGTAGTGGGCTTACGCAACGGCAGGTTCAGCTTCCATTTCAGGGATTTAAAAGACTGGTATTATCATAACAAAAGAGGGACTTGGATTGCGTAACTCACTATCTGACAGCCAGAACAGTGTGTTTGTGCCCGTGTGTGTGTGTGTGTCCGTGTGTCTGTGTGCGCACGCGCGCGTGTGTGTCTACGGTGATCTGTATATCTAGTCTGTCACAGAACTGAGTCTAAACCATGGGATGTTTCTTTACACACACGCACACACTCCCTCCTCCCCGCGACACCCTAGTATTAGGGAGTATTGTGTGTGCGTGTAGGTGGAGTGGGGGGTGTCAGGCAACAGCTATGTAGAAAGACATTACCGGCTGAATTCAAACACTCGTTGCCTGCTGTCTACAACAGCAGAGTATGGGAGGTATGAGTATGGGAGGAGGTGATTCAAAGGAAACAGAGGGAGACAGAGGTGGTGGGTGGTGGGATAAATGAGAAGGAGAGTGTATACGAAGTGAGTATTTAGAATATGGGGAGAGACTGACAGAAACTCAGGAAGAGTTTGAGCTGAGCCAGGGAAAGGTGGTGGAGGGGGTGATGGCAGTGTGGAGGGAGACGAGAGAGAGCACCCCCCCCCCCCCCTCTCTCTCCCTCCATCCTTCCGTCCTTCCCATCCTGAGAGCAGTAGTGGATAGAGGATAGCGGGTGAGTGCTGAGGGATGGGTGGGGCCGAGGCCGGCGTGGGCCGTGGTGCATATCTCAGCGACACACATGTCTGGCATTAGGACTCTCTTTAATAGGATTAGGAGTCCCGTTGGTCCGGGAGCACGGTCATCTAAAGCAGGAAGTGCAGGAGGAGATTATCAAAGTCCCAGCGGTGCTGTAATGACGTGGAGCCAGGTCAGCTGTCACAGGGCTCGACAGGAGTCAGCGGAGGTGTGTGATAGCCAGGATCAGACCTCCTACCCTTAGCAGATTTTTTATATTTTTATATCTTGAAATGACGTCATAAAATCAGTATCTGACTAATGAAATGGGAAAAGCAGAGGCGAGAGCAAAGGAAACGTCAGGATCTACATGTATCAAGTGTCTCATAGCAGGAGTGCTGATCTAGAATCAGTTTGGCCTTTTAGATCATAATGGACAAGATTACATGGACAGGAGGGACCTGATTCCAGAAGCACTCCGACTCTGAGACAATGAACACATACAGCTTCAAATCTACCAAACTGTAAAGTGCAGGGTACATCGTGACCTCCGGGCTAAACGAGCCCTCTCTCTCTCTCGCTCCACAGTGAAGAGGTGTTTGATATTCATTTGTTTTAATGGCTCTCAGCTCTCCTGTTTTAGTATGGAGGAGAGCGTTGTCCTCTTTGATGCTTTGAAGTGCACACTTCGACGGCGGCCGAAGGGAAGAGGCTGAGGGCGTGATCAGACACCCCAAAACTGCCTCCTCCAGAACTTAGTCTGTAAACAGCTTGATTGAGACGGATGAGGCGGAGAGAGGGAGTGGAATAAAGGAGATAGAGAAAGCTCAAATGAGAGGGTGGGTAGAACGAGAGAAATAGAGAGAGATAGACGGACAGGGAGAGAGGGGGGCAGAGATAGAATGAGAGAGAGAGAGAGCAATACAATGAGAGAGAGCAATACAATGAGAGAGCAATAGAATGAGAGAGAGAGAGCAATAGAATGAGAGAGAGAGAGCAATAGAATGAGAGAGAGAGAGCAATAGAATGAGAGAGAGAGAGCAATAGAATGAGAGAGAGAGAGCAATAGAATGAGAGAGAAAGAGAGCAATAGAATGAGAGAGAAAGAGAGCAATAGAATGAGAGAGAAAAAGAGCAATAGAATGAGAGAGAGAGCAATAGAATGAGAGAGAAAGAGAGCAATAGAATGAGAGAGAAAGAGAGCAATAGAATGAGAGAGAAAGAGAGCAATAGAATGAGAGAGAGAGCAATAGAATGAGAGAGAAAGAGAGCAATAGAATGAGAGAGAAAGAGAGCAATAGAATGAGAGAGAAAGAGAGCAATAGAATGAGAGAGAAAGAGAGCAATAGAATGAGAAAGAGAGCAATAGAATGAGAGGGAGATTTCCAAACAAATTTCCTGACAAAATGTCAAAAATATAAAACAATTAGAGAGTGTCATTTTCCCAAATTTGAAACCCTTATTCAAGGTTTCAAAGACCTCTCTGATGAGGGTAGGCTACCCGCCCTGTTGGGGGAGGACACAGAGAGCTGTGGGTTGGCAGCGCACTACATTGCTGCCTGCCATAAGATGAGGGACAGTGTCTGACAGACCAATCAACCTGCACATGTACTCTACTGTATGCCTATTGTTAAATGTATGGTTATTTTGACACTTGGTTATTGTTGTTACTGTTGTCCCGTTGACAATTTTGATTCTCATTTTTATATTGTAAATATCCAAAATAAGCTTTGGCAATATGTACATTGTTACGTCATGCCAATAAAGCGAATTGAATTGAAAATTGAGAGAGCAATAGAATGAGAGAGAGAGAGTGTGTGTGAGAGAGAGAGAGAGAGAGAGAGAGAGAGAGAGAGAGAGAGAGAGAGAGAGAGAGAGAGAGAGAGAGAGAGCGCAATAGAATGAGAGGGAAAGAGCAATAGAATGAGAGGGAGAGAGAGAGCAATAGAATGAGAGGGAGAGAGCAATAGAATGAGAGAGAGAGAGCAATAGAATGAGAGAGAGAGAGAGCAATAGAATGAGAGAGAGAGAGCAATAGAATGAGAGAGAGAGAGAGAGAGCAATAGAATGAGAGGGAGAGAGAGAGCAACATAATGAAAGGGAGAGAGAGCAACAGAATAAGAGGGCGAGAGAGAGCAAAATAATGAGAGGGAGAGAGCAATAGAATGAGAGGGAGAGAGCAATAGAATGAGAGGGAGAGAGCAATAGAATGAGAGAGAGAGAGCAATAGAATGAGAGGGAGAGAGCAATAGAATGAGAGAGAGAGCAATAGAATGAGAGGGAGAGCAATAGAATGAGAGAGAGAGCAATAGAATGAGAGAGAGAGAGAGAGCAATAGAATGAGAGAGAAAGAGAGCAATAGAATGAGAGGGAGAGAGCAATAGAATGAGAGGCAATATAATTAGATAGAGAGATCAATAGGAATGAGAGAGAAAGAGAGCAATACGAATGAGAGAGAAAGAGAGCAATAGAATGAGAGAGAAGCGAGCAATAGAATGAGAGAAGAAGAGAGCAATAGAATGAGAGGAAGAGAGCAATAGAATGAGAGAGAAAGAGAGCAATAGAATGAGAGGGAGAGAGCCATAGACTGAGAGGGAGAGAGCAATAGAATGAGAGGGAGAGAGCAATAGACATGAGGAGGGAGAGAGCAATAGAATGAGAGGGCGAGAGCAATAGACTGAGAGAGAAAGAGAGCAATAGAATGGAGAGGGAGAGGAGCAATAGAATGAGTAGGAGGAGGAGCAATAGAATGAGAGAGAACGAGAGCAATAGAATGAAGAGGGAGAGAGCAATAGAATGAGAGGGAGAGAGCATAGAATGAGAGGGAGAGAGCATAGAAATGATAGGGAGAGAGCAATAGAAATGGAGAGAGAAAGAGCAATAGCATGAGAGGGGAGAGCAATAGAATGAGCAGGGACGAGAGCAATAGAATGAGAGTGGAGAGAGCAATAGAATGAGAGAGAAAGAGAGCAATAGAATGAGAGAGAAAGAGAGCAATAGAATGAGAGAGAAAGAGAGCAATAGAATGAGAGAGAAAGAGAGCAATAGAATGAGAGAGAAAGAGAGCAATAGAATGAGAGGGAGAGAGCAATAGAATGAGAGAGAAAGAGAGCAATAGAATGAGAGAAAGAGAGCAATAGAATGAGAGAGAAAGAGAGCAATAGAATGAGAGGGAGAGCAATAGAATGAGAGAGAAATAGAGCAATAGAATGAGAGAAAGAGAGCAATAGAATGAGAGAGAAAGAGAGCAATAGAATGAGAGAAAGAGAGCAATAGAATGAGAGAAAGAGAGCAATAGAATGAGAGAGAAAGAGAGCAATAGAATGAGAGGGAGAGAGCAATAGAATGAGAGAGAAAGAGAGCAATAGAATGAGAGAAAGAGAGCAATAGAATGAGAGAGAAAGAGAGCAATAGAATGAGAGGGAGAGAGCAATAGAATGAGAGGGAGAGAGCAATAGAATGAGAGAGAAAGAGAGCAATAGAATGAGAGGGAGAGAGCAATAGAATGAGAGAGCAATAGAATGAGAGAGAAAGAGAGCAATAGAATGAGAGAATGAGAGCAATAGAATGAGAGGGAGAGAGCAATAGAATGAGAGGGAGAGAGCAATAGAATGAGAGACAGAGAGCAATAGAATGAGAGAGAAAGAGAGCAATAGAATGAGAGAATGAGAGCAATAGAATGAGAGGAGAGAGCAATAGAATGAGAGAAGAGAGCAATAGAATGAGAGAGAAGAGAGCAATAGAATGAGAGGGAGAGAGCAATAGAATGAGAGGGAGAAGAGCAATAGAATTAGAGAGAAAGAGAGCAATAGAATGAGAGAAAGAGAGCAATAGAATGAGAGAGAAAGAGAGCAATAGAATGAGAGGGAGAGAGCAATAGAATGAGAGAGAGAGAGAGCAATAGAATGAGAGGGACAGAGAGAGAGAGAGAGAGAGAGCAATAGAATGGGAGAGAAAGAGAGCAATAGAATGAGAGAGAAAGAGAGCAATAGAATGAGAGAAAGATGAGCAATAGAATGAGAGAGAAAGAGAATCAATAGAATGAGAGAGAAAGAGAGCAATAGAATGATACAGAAAGAGAGCAATAGATGAGAGAAATAGAGCAATAGAATGAGGAGAGAAAGAGAGCAATAGAATGAAGAGAAAGAGAGCAATATAATGAGAGAGAAGAGAGCATAGAATGAGAGAGAAAGAGAGCAATAGAGATGAGAGAGAAAAGAGCAATAGAATGAGAAGAAAGATAGCAATAGAATGAGAGGGAGAGAGCAATAGAATGANAGAGAGCAATAGAATGAGAGAAGAGAGCAATAGAATGAGAGAGAAAGAGAGCAATAGAATGAGAGAGAAAGAGAGCAATAGAATGAGAGAGAAAGAGAGCAATAGAATGAGAGAGAAAGAGAGCAATAGAATGGAGAGAAGAGAGAGCAATAGAATGAGAGAGAAAGAGAGCAATAGAATGAGAGGAGAGAGCAATAGAATGAGAGGGAGAGAGAATAGAATGAGAGGGAGAGAGCAATAGAATGAGAGGGAGAGAGCAATAGAATGAGAGAGAAAGAGAGCAATGAATGAGAGAGAAAGAGAGCAATAGAATGAGAGTGAGAGAAGAGAGAGAGAAGCAATAGAATGAGAAGAGAAAGAGAGCAATAGAATGAGAGAGAAAGAGAGATAGATGAGAGAGAAGAGAGCAATAGAATGAGAGAAAGAGAGCAATAGAATGAAGAGAAAGAGAGCAATAGAATAGAGTGAGAGAGAGAGAGAGAGCAATAGAATGAGAGAGAAGAGAGCAATAGAATGAGAGAGAAAGAGAGCAATAGAATGAGAGAAAGAGAGCAATAGAATGAGAGGAGAGAGCAATAGAATGAGAGGGAGAGAGCAATAGAATGAGAGGGAGAGAGCATAGAATGAGAGGGAGAGAGCAATAGAATGAGAGAGAAAGAGAGCAATAGAATGAGAGGAAGAGAGCAATAGAATGAGAGTGAGAGAGAGAGAGAGAGAGAATAGAATGGAGAGAAGAGAGCAATAGAATGAGAGAGAAAGAGAGCAATAGAATGAGAGAGAGAGAGCAATAGAATGAGAGGGAGAGAGCATAGAATGAGGAGGGAGAGAGCAATAGAATGAGAGGGAGAGAGCAATAGAATGAGAGAGAAAAGAGCAATAGAATGAGAGAGAAAGAGCAATAGAATGAGAGAAAGAGAGCAATAGAATGAGAGAGAAAGAGAGCAATAGAATGAGAGAGAAAGAGAGCAATAGAATGAGAGAGAAGAGAGCAATAGAATGAGAGAGAAAGAGAGCAATAGAATGAGAGAGAAAGAGAGCAATAGAATGAGAGAAAGAGAGCAATAGAATGAGAGAGAAAGAGAGCAATAGAATGAGAGAGAAAGAGAGCAATAGAATGAGAGAGAAAGAGAGCAATAGAATGAGAGAGAAAGAGAGCAATAGAATGAGAGAGAAAGAGAGCAATAGAATGAGAGAAAGAGAGCAATAGAATGAGAGGGAGAGAGCAATAGAATGAGAGGGAGAGAGCAATAGAATGAGAGGGAGAGAGCAATAGAATGAGAGGGAGAGAGCAATAGAATGAGAGAGAAAGAGAGCAATAGAATGAGAGAGAAAGAGAGCAATAGAATGAGAGTGAGAGAGAGAGAGAGAGCAATAGAATGAGAGAGAAAGAGAGCAATAGAATGAGAGAGAAAGAGAGCAATAGAATGAGAGAAAGAGAGCAATAGAATGAGAGGGAGAGAGCAATAGAATGAGAGGGAGAGAGCAATAGAATGAGAGGGAGAGAGCAATAGAATGAGAGAGAAAGAGAGCAATAGAATGAGAGAGAAAGAGAGCAATAGAATGAGAGAAAGAGAGCAATAGAATGAGAGAGAAAGAGAGCAATAGAATGAGAGAGAAAGAGAGCAATAGAATGAGAGTGAGAGAGAGAGAGAGAGAGAGCATAGAATGAGAGAGAAAGAGAGCAATAGAATGAGAGAGAAAGAGAGCAATAGAATGAGAGAGAAAGAGAGCAATAGAATGAGAGAAAGAGAGCAATAGAATGAGAGAGAAAGAGAGCAATAGAATGAGAGTGAGAGAGAGAGAGAGAGAGCAATAGAATGAGAGAGAAAGAGAGCAATAGAATGAGAGAGAAAGAGAGCAATAGAATGAGAGAAAGAGAGCAATAGAATGAGAGGGAGAGAGCAATAGAATGAGAGGGAGAGAGCAATAGAATGAGAGGGAGAGAGCAATAGAATGAGAGAGAAAGAGAGCAATAGAATGAGAGAGAAAGAGAGCAATAGAATGAGAGAGAAAGAGAGCAATAGAATGAGAGAGAGAGAGAGAGAGAGAGCAATAGAATGAGAGAGAAAGAGAGCAATAGAATGAGAGAGAAAGAGAGCAATAGAATGAGAGAAAGAGAGCAATAGAATGAGAGGGAGAGAGCAATAGAATGAGAGGGAGAGAGCAATAGAATGAGAGGGAGAGAGCAATAGAATGAGAGAGAAAGAGAGCAATAGAATGAGAGAGAAGAGAGCAATAGAATGAGAGAAAGAGAGCAATAGAATGAGAGAGAAAGAGAGCAATAGAATGAGAGAGAAGAGCAATAGAATGAGAGAGAAAGAGAGCAATAGAATGAGAGAGAAGAGAGCAATAGAATGAGAGAGAAGAGAGCAATAGAATGAGAGAAAGAGAGCAATAGAATGAGAGAGAAAGAGAGCAATAGAATGAGAGAGAAAGAGAGCAATAGAATGAGAGAGAAAGAGAGCAATAGAATGAGAGAGAAAGAGAGCAATAGAATGAGAGAGAAAGAGAGCAATAGAATGAGAGAAAGAGAGCAATAGAATGAGAGGGAGAGAGCAATAGAATGAGAGGGAGAGAGCAATAGAATGAGAGGGAGAGAGCAATAGAATGAGAGGGAGAGAGCAATAGAATGAGAGAGAAAGAGAGCAATAGAATGAGAGAGAAAGAGAGCAATAGAATGAGAGAGAGAGAGAGAGAGAGAGAGCAATAGAATGAGAGAGAAAGAGAGCAATAGAATGAGAGAGAAAGAGAGCAATAGAATGAGAGAAAGAGAGCAATAGAATGAGAGGGAGAGAGCAATAGAATGAGAGGGAGAGAGCAATAGAATGAGAGGGAGAGAGCAATAGAATGAGAGAGAAAGAGAGCAATAGAATGAGAGAGAAAGAGAGCAATAGAATGAGAGAAAGAGAGCAATAGAATGAGAGAGAAAGAGAGCAATAGAATGAGAGAGAAAGAGAGCAATAGAATGAGAGGGAGAGAGCAATAGAATGAGAGGGAGAGAGCAATAGAATGAGAGGGAGAGAGCAATAGAATGAGAGAGAAAGAGAGCAATAGAATGAGAGGGAGAGAGCAATAGAATGAGAGGGAGAGAGCAATAGAATGAGAGGGAGAGAGCAATAGAATGAGAGAGAAAGAGAGCAATAGAATGAGAGGAGAGAGCAATAGAATGAGAGGGAGAGAGCAATAGAATGAGAGGGAGAGAGCAATAGAATGAGAGAGAAAGAGAGCAATAGAATGAGAGAGAAAGAGAGCAATAGAATGAGAGGGAGAGAGCAATAGAATGAGAGGGAGAGAGCAATAGAATGAGAGAGAGAGAGCAATAGAATGAGAGAGAAAGAGAGCAATAGAATGAGAGGGAGAGAGCAATAGAATGAGAGGGAGAGAGCAATAGAATGAGAGGGAGAGAGCAATAGAATGAGAGAGAAAGAGAGCAATAGAATGAGAGGGAGAGAGCAATAGAATGAGAGGGAGAGAGCAATAGAATGAGAGGGAGAGAGCAATAGAATGAGAGAGAAAGAGAGCAATAGAATGAGAGGGAGAGAGCAATAGAATGAGAGGGAGAGAGCAATAGAATGAGAGAGAGAGAGAGCAATAGAATGAGAGAGAGAGAGCAATAGAATGAGAGAGAGAGAGAGAGAATAGAATGAGAGGGAGAGAGAGAGCAATAAATGAGAGGGAGAGAGAGCAATAGAATGAGAGGGAGAGAGAGCAATAGAATGAGAGGGAGAGAGCAATAGAATGAGAGGGAGAGAGCAATAGAATGAGAGGGAGAGAGCAATAGAATGAGAGAGAGAGAGCAATAGAATGAGAGGGAGAGAGCAATAGAATGAGAGAGAGAGCAATAGAATGAGAGGGAGAGCAATAGAATGAGAGAGAGAGCAATAGAATGAGAGAGAGAGAGAGCAATAGAATGAGAGGGAGAGAGCAATAGAATGAGAGGGAGAGAGCAATAGAATGAGAGGGAGAGAGCAATAGAATGAGAGAGAAAGAGAGCAATAGAATGAGAGAGAAAGAGAGCAATAGAATGAGAGAGAAAGAGAGCAATAGAATGAGAGGGAGAGAGCAATAGAATGAGAGAGAAAGAGAGCAATAGAAGAGAGGGAGAGAGCAATAGAATGAGAGGGAGAGAGCAATAGAATGAGAGAGAAAGAGAGCAATAGAATGAGAGGGAGAGAGCAATAGAATGAGAGAGAAAGAGAGCAATAGAATGAGAGGGAGAGAGCAATAGAATGAGAGGGAGAGAGCAATAGAATGAGAGGGAGAGAGCAATAGAATGAGAGGGAGAGAGCAATAGAATGAGAGGGAGAGAGCAATAGAATGAGAGAGAAAGAGAGCAATAGAATGAGAGGGAGAGAGCAATAGAATGAGAGGGAGAGCAATAGAATGAGAGAGAAAGAGAGCAATAGAATGAGAGGAGAGAGCAATAGAATGAGAGGGAGAGAGCAATAGAATGAGAGGGAGAGAGCAATAGAATGAGAGAGAAAGAGAGCAATAGAATGAGAGGGAGAGAGCAATAGAATGAGAGGGAGAGAGCAATAGAATGAGAGAGAAAGAGAGCAATAGAATGAGAGAGAAAGAGAGCAATAGAATGAGAGAAAGAGAGCAATAGAATGAGAGAGAAAGAGAGCAATAGAATGAGAGAGAAAGAGAGCAATAGAATGAGAGGGAGAGAGCAATAGAATGAGAGAGAAAGAGAGCAATAGAATGAGAGAAAGAGAGCAATAGAATGAGAGAGAAAGAGAGCAATAGAATGAGAGGGAGAGAGCAATAGAATGAGAGAGAAAGAGAGCAATAGAATGAGAGAAAGAGAGCAATAGAATGAGAGAGAAAGAGAGCAATAGAATGAGAGAAAGAGAGCAATAGAATGAGAGAAAGAGAGCAATAGAATGAGAGAGAAAGAGAGCAATAGAATGAGAGGGAGAGAGCAATAGAATGAGAGAGAAAGAGAGCAATAGAATGAGAGAAAGAGAGCAATAGAATGAGAGAGAAAGAGAGCAATAGAATGAGAGGGAGAGAGCAATAGAATGAGAGGGAGAGAGCAATAGAATGAGAGAGAAAGAGAGCAATAGAATGAGAGGGAGAGAGCAATAGAATGAGAGGGAGAGAGCAATAGAATGAGAGAGAAAGAGAGCAATAGAATGAGAGAAAGAGAGCAATAGAATGAGAGGGAGAGAGCAATAGAATGAGAGGGAGAGAGCAATAGAATGAGAGAGAAAGAGAGCAATAGAATGAGAGAGAAAGAGAGCAATAGAATGAGAGGGAGAGAGCAATAGAATGAGAGGGAGAGAGCAATAGAATGAGAGAGAGAGAGCAATAGAATGAGAGAGAAAGAGAGCAATAGAATGAGAGGGAGAGAGCAATAGAATGAGAGGGGAGAGCAATAGAATGAGAGTGAGAGAGCAATAGAATGAGAGAGAAAGAGAGCAATAGAATGAGAGGGAGAGAGCAATAGAATGAGAGGGAGAGAGCAATAGAATGAGAGGGAGAGAGCAATAGAATGAGAGAGAAAGAGAGCAATAGAATGAGAGGGAGAGAGCAATAGAATGAGAGGGAGAGAGCAATAGAATGAGAGAGAGAGAGCAATAGAATGAGAGAGAGAGAGCAATAGAATGAGAGAGAGAGAGAGAGAGCAATAGAATGAGAGGGAGAGAGAGCAATAGAATGAAAGGGAGAGAGAGCAATAGAATAGAGGGGAGAGAGAGCAATATAATGAGAGGAGAGAGCAATAGAATGAGAGGGAGAGAGCAATAGAATGAGAGGGAGAGAGCAATAGAATGAGAGAGAGAGAGCAATAGAATGAGAGGGAGAGAGCAATAGAATGAGAGAGAGAGCAATAGAATGAGAGGAGAGAGCAATAGAATGAGAGAGAGAGCAATAGAATGAGAGAGAGAGAGAGCAATAGAATGAGAGGGAAGAGCAATAGAATGAGAGGGAGAGAGCAATAGAATGAGAGGGAGAGCAATAGAATGAGAGAGAAAGAGAGCAATAGAATGAGAGGAAAGAGAGCAATAGAATGAGAGAAAGAGAGCAATAGAATGAGAGGGAGAGAGCAATAGAATGAGAGAGAAAGAGAGCAATAGAATGAGAGGGAGAGAGCAATAGAATGAGAGGGAGAGAGCAATAGAATGAGAGAGAAAGAGAGCAATAGAATGAGAGGGAGAGAGCAATAGAATGAGAGAGAAAGAGAGCAATAGAATGAGAGGGAGAGAGCAATAGAATGAGAGGGAGAGAGCAATAGAATGAGAGGGAGAGAGCAATAGAATGAGAGGGAGAGAGCAATAGAATGAGAGGAGAGAGCAATAGAATGAGAGAGAAAGAGAGCAATAGAATGAGAGGGAGAGAGCAATAGAATGAGAGGGAAGAGCAATAGAATGAGAGAGAAAGAGAGCAATAGAATGAGAGGGAGAGAGCAATAGAATGAGAGGGAGAGAGCAATAGAATGAGAGGGAGAGAGCAATAGAATGAGAGAGAAGAGAGCAATAGAATGAGAGGGAGAGAGCAATAGAATGAGAGGGGAGAGCAATAGAATGAGAGGAAAGAGCAATAGAATGAGAGAGAAAGAGAGCAATAGAATGAGAGAGAAAGAGAGCAATAGAATGAGAGAGAAAGAGGCAATAGAATGAGAGGGAGAGAGCAATAGAATGAGAGAGAAGAGAAAATAGAATGAGAGAAGAGAGCAATAGAATGAGAGGAAAGAGAGCAATAGAATGAGAGGGAAGAGAGCAATAGAATGAGAGAGAAAGAGAGCAATAGAATGAGAGAAAGAGAGCAATAGAATGAGAGAGAAAGAGAGCAATAGAATGAGAGAAAGAGAGCAATAGAATGAGAGAAAGAGAGCAATAGAATGAGAGAGAAAGAGAGCAATAGAATGAGAGGGAGAGAGCATAGAATGAGAGAGAAAGAGAGCAATAGAATGAGAGAAAGAGAGCAATAGAATGAGAGAAAGAGAGAAAGAAGAGAGAAAGAGCAATAGAATGAGAGAGAAAGAGAGCAATAGAATGAGAGGAGAGCAATAGAATGAGAGGGAGAGAGCAATAGAATGAGAGGGAGAGAGCAATAGAATGAGAGGGGAGAGCAATAGAATGAGAGGGAGAGAGCAATAGAATGAGAGAGAAAGAGCAATAGAATGAGAGGGAGAGAGCAATAGAATGAGAGGGAGAGAGCAATAGAATGAGAGAGAAAGAGAGCAATAGAATGAGAGAGAGAGAGCAATAGAATGAGAGAAAGAGAGCAATAGAATGAGAGAGAAAGAGAGCAATAGAATGAGAGGGAGAGAGCAATAGAATGAGAGAGAAAGAGAGCAATAGAATGAGAGAAGAGAGCAATAGAATGAGAGAGAGAGAGCAATAGAATGAGAGAAAAGAGAGCAATAGAATGAGAGAAAGAGAGCAATAGAATGAGAGAGAAAGAGAGCAATAGAATGAGAGGGAGAGAGCAATAGAATGAGAGGAAAGAGAGCAATAGAATGAGAGAAAGAGAGCAATAGAATGAGAGGGAGAGAGCAATAGAATGAGAGAAAGAAGCAATAGAATGAGAGGGAGAGAGCAATAGAATAGAGAGAGAGAGCAATAGAATGAGAGGGAGAGAGCATAGAATGAGGGAGAGAGCAATAGAATGAGAGGGAGAGAGCAATAGAATGAGAGAGAAAGAGAGCAATAGAATGAGAGGGAGAGAGCAATAGAATGAGAGGGAGAGAGCAATAGAATGAGAGGGAGAGAGCAATAGAATGAGAGGGAGAGAGCAATAGAATGAGAGAGAAAGAGAGCATAGAATGAGAGAAAGAGAGCAATAGAATGAGAGAGAAGGAGCAATAGAATGAGAGAGAAAGAGAGCAATAGAATGAAGAGAAAGAGAGCAATAGAATGAGAGGGGAGAAGCAATAGAATGAGAGAGAAAGAGAGCAATAGAATGAGAGAAAGAGAGCAATAGAATGAGAGAGAAAGAGAGCAATAGAATGAGAGGGAGAGAGCAATAGAATGAGAGAGAAAGAGAGCAATAGAATGAGAGAAAGAGAGCAATAGAATGAGAGAGAAAGAGAGCAATAGAATGAGAGAAAGAGAGCAATAGAATGAGAGAAAGAGAGCAATAGAATGAGAGAGAAAGAGAGCAATAGAATGAGAGGGAGAGAGCAATAGAATGAGAGAGAAAGAGAGCAATAGAATGAGAGAAAGAGAGCAATAGAATGAGAGGGAGAGAGCAATAGAATGAGAGAGAAAGAGAGCAATAGAATGAGAGGAGAGAGCAATAGAATGAGGGAGAGAGCAATAGAATGAGAGGGAGAGAGCAATAGAATGAGAGGGAGAGAGCAATAGAATGAGAGGGAGAGAGCAATAGAATGAGAGAAAGAGAGCAATAGAATGAGAGGGAGAGAGCAATAGAATGAGAGGGAGAGAGCAATAGAATGAGAGAGAAAGAGAGCAATAGAATGAGAGGGAGAGAGCAATAGAATGAGAGGGAAGAGAGCAATAGAATGAGAGGGAAGAGCAATAGAATGAGAGAGAAAGAGAGCAATAGAATGAGAGGGAGAGAGCATAGAATGAGAGGGAGAGAGCAATAGAATGAGAGAGAAAGAGAGCAATAGAATGAGAGAGAAAGAGAGCAATAGAATGAGAGAAAGAGAGCAATAGAATGAGAGGAGAAAGAGAGCAATAGAATGAGAGAGAAAGAGAGCAATAGAATGAGAGGGAGAGAGCAATAGAAGAGAGAGAAAGAGAGCAATAGAATGAGAGAAGAGAGCAATAGAATGAGAGAGAGAGAGCAATAGAATGAGAGGGAGAGAGCAATAGAATGAGAGAGAANAGAGAGAGAAATTGAATGAGAGAGAGCAATAGAATGAGAGGGAAAGAGTGCAATAGAATGAGAGGGAGAGAGAGAGCAATAGAATGAGAGGGAGAGAGAGAGCAATAGAAGAAGAGGAGCAATACAATGAGAGAGAGCAGTAGAATGAGAGAGAGCAATAGAATGAGAGCGAGAGAGAGCAATAGAATGAGAGAGAGAGCAATAGAATGGAGAGACTGCACTGAATAGAGAGAAAGAGAGCAATAGAATTAGAGGGAGAGAGCGAGCATATAAGAAGAGAAGCAATAGAATGAGAGAGAGCAATAGAATGAGAGAGAGAGAGAGCAATAGAATGAGAGAGAGAGCAATAGAATGAAGAGAGCATAGAATAGAGAGAGAGCAAAAAAAAAATAGAATGAGAGAGAGAGAAATAGAATGAGAGAGAGAGAGAGAGCAATAGAATGAGAGAGAGAGCAATAGAATGAGAGAGAGAGCAATAGAATGAGAGAGTAAGCAATAGAATGAGAGAGAGCAATAGAATGAGAGAGAGAGAGAGAGCAATAGAATGAGAGAGAGAGCAATAGAATGAGAGAGAGAGCAATAGAATGAGAGAGAGCAATAGAATGAGAGAGAGAGAGAGACCAATAGAATGAGAGAGAGAGCAATAGAATGAGAGAGAGCAATAGAATGAGAGAGAGAGCAATAGAATGAGAGAGAGAGAAATAGAATGAGAGAGAGAGAGAGAGCAATAGACTGAGAGAGGAGAGAGCAATAGAATGAGAGAGAGCAATAGAATGAGAAGAGAGAGCAATAGAAATGAAGAGAGAAAGCAATAGAATGAGAGAGCAGCAATAGAAATGAGAGAGAGAGAGAGCAATAGACATGAAAAGCAATAGAATGAAGAGCAGCAATAGAATGAGAGAGAGCAATAGAATGAGAGGAGAGATAGAGCAATAGAATGAGAGAGAGAGCAATAGATGAGAGGAGAGAGAGCAATAGAAGAGAGAGAGAGAGAGCATAGAATGAGAGAGAGAGAGCAATAGAATGCAAGAGAGAGCAAAGAATAAGAAGAGAGCAATAGACTGAGAGAGAGCAATAGAATGAGAGAGAGATTCAAATAGAATAGAGAGAGAGAGAGAGCAATAGAATGAGAGAGAGAGCAATAGAATGAGAGAGAGAGCAATAGAATGAGAGAGAGCAATAGAATGAGAGAGAGAGAGAGCAATAGAATGAGAGAGAGAGCAATAGAATGAGAGAGAGCAATAGAATGAGAGAGAGAGCAATAGAATGAGAGAGAGCAATAGAATGAGAGAGAGAGAGAGAGCAATAGAATGAGAGAGAGAGCAATAGAATGAGAGAGAGCAATAGAATGAGAGAGAGAGCAATAGAATGAGAGAGAAAGCAATAGAATGAGAGAGAGCAATAGAATGAGAGAGAGAGAGAGCAATAGAATAGAAGAGAGAGCAATAGAATGAGAGAGAGCAATAGAATGAGAGAGAGCAATAGAATGAGAGGGAGAGAGAGAGCAATAGAATGAGAGGGAGAGAGAGAGCAATAGAATGAGAGAGAGCAATAGAATGAGAGAGAGCAATAGAATGAGAGAGAAAGAGAGCAATAGAATGAGAGGGAGAGAGAGAGCAATAGAATGAGAGAGAGAGCAATAGAATGAGAGAGAGCAATAGAATGAGAGGGAGAGAGAGAGCAATAGAATGAGAGAGAAAGAGAGCAATAGAATGAGAGGGAGAGAGAGAGCAATAGAATGAAAGAGAGCAATAGAATAAGGGATAGGAAGAAATAGAATGAGAGAGAGCAATAGAATGAGAGGGAGAGAGAGAGCAATAGAATGAGAGAGAGCAATAGAATGAGAGGGAGAGAGAGAGCAATAGAATGAAGAAAGAGAGCAATAGAAATGAGAGGGAGAGAGAGAACAATAGAATGAGAAGAAGAGAGCAATAGAATGAAGAGAGAGCAATAGAATGAGAGAGAGCAATAGAATGAGAGGAGGAGGAGAGCAATAGAATGAGAGAAGTAGCAAATAGAATGAGAGAGAGCATTAGAATGAGAGGGAGGAGACATAGAATGAGAAGAGAGACGAGAGCAATAGAATGAGAGAAGCAAATAGACATGAGAGAGACGCAATAGAATGAAGAGGTATGAGAGATGAGAGCACAGTAGAATGAGAGACGAGAAGCAATAGAATGAGAGAGAAAGAGAGCAATAGAATGAGAGGAAGAGAGAGCAAGTAGAATGAGAAGAGAGCAATAGGAATGAGAGAAAGAGAGCGAATAGAATGAGAGGAGAGAGCAATAGAAACTGCAGAGAGAGAGAATAGAATGAGAGAGAGCCTAATAAGAGATGGAAGGAGAGAGCAATAGAAGGAGAGAGAGAGAGAGAGAGAGAGAGAAATTAGAGAGAGAGAGAGCGAGAGAGAGCAATAGAGAGGGAGAGATGAGAAGAGAGAGGAGAGAGGAGAGAGATGAAGAGAGAGAGAGGAACATCAGAGGAGGAGAGAGAGAGAGGAGAGAGAGAGAGAGAGAGAAGAGCGAGAGAGAGAGAGAAGAGAGCGAGAAAGAAGAAGAGGAGCCAATAGAGAGAAGAGCCGAGACAGAGCAATAGCAGAGAGACGAGAGAGCAATAGAGAGAGAGAGAAGAGAGAGAGAGAGCAATAGGAGAGAGAAGAGAGAGAGAGAGAGAGAGCAATAGAGAGAGAGAGAGAGAGCGAGAGAGGGCAATAGAGAGAGAGAGAAAGGGAGGAGGAGCATATTCGTCTGTGACAGATGAAAAGAGCCTTCCAAAGACGTACAGTGAATGAGTTCCACCTTATCAAGTTGGCAGCATTCTGCTCCTGGTGGAGATGTGCTTTGTGTGAAGATCCTCATCCGTCATGCTATGCCTGTGTCCCAAATGGCACCCTATACCCTATGGGCCCAGGTCAGAAGGAGGGCACCATAAAAGCAATAGGGGGACCGGGTAAGGGACGCAGACGTGTGTTTAAAGAACATCATTGCTGTCCCAAACACAGCAGCAGAAATGCTACTGCCATTTTAAGCCAGTCCCGTTTTTGAAGGCTTTAGCAAAGCAACGAAAGCAAACTCTGTTGCCTTCGATAAAAAAAGAACGCAGTGTGACATGAGAAGGATGTTAGTGGGTGTAATGCTCTGTTGATTGGCTCGTCTGGTGTACATCTACCAACTCTAGCCTGCCAACACACACACAGTACGTACAAGCATGCACGCGGGCAAACACACACACACACACACACACGAGAGAGCACTGACAACAGATTGTTGGGCTCCACCACAGGAGGTTGGTGGCACCTTAAATAGGGAGGACTGGGCTCGTGGTAGTGGCTGGAGCGGAATCAGGGGAACGGTATCAAAGGCATCAAAAGACGTGGCTTCCATGTCGAGTTTCTCCGTTTCAGCTGTTATTACGAGCCGTCCTCCCTTCAGCAGCCCCCGCTGGGTTACAGTGTGCTGAATCAGCGTCTCACGCAACGCCTGACACACGCACACACACATGTACGCACACACTTTCATAACACACTGTCCTTGGAACACACTTGGAGCCACCCAGAGAAAAAAGGATGAACCGAGGAAAAAGTGTTTTTGGACACGGTGCTGAACAAGCCTTTACAGTTCGTCAAGAACTCTATGACTGATGGGGCCAAACCAAAAACAGCCCGATCACCACCATCCACACAAAACCCCTCACACAGACAACACAGTGGGCGTAATCAGGCAAACGGAGTGTTCAGCAACTGCTTTTGACAAACGTGTTTAGAATGGTCAGGACATCCAACATCCAAATGAAATATCACATTTGAACAAGTGTTCAGACCCTTTACTCAGTACTTTGTTGAAGCACCTTTGGCAGTGAATACAGCCTTGAGTCTTCTTGGATATGACGCTACAACTTTGGCACACCTGTATTTGGGGAGTTTCTCCCATTCTTCTCTGCTGATCCTCTCAAGCTCTGTCAGGTTGGATGGGGAGCGTTGCTGCACAGCTATTTTCAGGTCTCTCCAAAGATTTTCGATTGGGTTCAAGTCCAGGCTCTGGCTGGGCCACTGATGGACATTCAGAGACTTGTCCTGAAGCCACTCCTGCGTTGTCTTGGCTGTGTGCTTAGGGTCGTTGTCCTGTTGGAAGGTGAACCTTCACCCCAGTCTGAGGTCCTGAGCGCTCTGGAGCAGGTTTTCATCAAGGATCTCTTTGTGCTTCTCTCTGTTAATCTTTTCCTCGATCTTGGCTAGTCTCCCAGTCCCTGCCGACAGCATGATGCTGCCACCCCCATGCAACACTGAGACGTGATGATTAGCATTCAGGCCAAAGAGTTCAATCTTGGTTTCATCAGACCAGAGAATCTTGTTTCTCATGGACTGAGAGTCTTTAGGTGCCTTTTGGCAAACTCCAAGCGGGCTGTCATGTGCTTTTTACTGAGGAGCGTCTTCCGTCTGGCCACTCTACCATAAAGGCCTGATTGGTGGAGTGCTGCAGAGATGGTTGTCCTTCTGGAAGGTTCTTCCATCTCCACAGAGAAACTCTAGAGTTCTGTCAGAGAGACCATCAGGTTCTTGGTCGCCTCCCTGACCAAGACCCTTCTCCTACAATTGCTCAGTTTGGCCGGGCAACCAGCTCTAGGAAGGGTCTTGGTGGTTCCAAACATCTTCCATTTAAGAATGATGGCCTCTGTGTTCTTATGGACCTTTAATGCCGCTGAAATGTTTAGGTAAACCTGTTTTCGCTTTGTCATTATGGGGTTTTGTGTCTAGATTGCGGAGGATTTTTGTTGTACTTTATTCATTTTAGAATAAGGCTGTAAACGTAACAAAATGTGGAAAAAGTCAAGGGGTCTGAATCCATTCCCGAAGGCACAGTACACGCACGCACACACACAGCTCTAGCCCAGGAGAGATCCCTGGGAGGAAGTAAGGAAGTAAGGAAGTAAGGCAGTGTCATCAGGGAGACAGAGACGAGGCCTTTTATCGTCTGTGCCTTTAATCCATTATTAATTTCCCCACAAACAGGCCATAACAAACAATCAGTCACCGTATGCCCTACATTAATAAACAAACCTGCCCGCTACAGAAACTACTGTATGTAAAAGGAGAGGGAACATTCCATGGAATTCACTTTCCACTCCACTCTTTCCACTACAACAACAACACAACAACCACGCAGTTTCATTCACACAATAAGCAGTTTGTGTCCTTCAAGCAAAATGGATCTACAGCCTGTGTGTGTGTGTGTGTGTGTGTGTGTGTGTGTGTGTATGTGTGTGTGTGTGTGTGTCTACACCTGCAGGGGGATGCTTCTGAGGGGTTTGACTCTGACGCCCCACATCCCCAATTACACTCACACTGAGCTCTCAGCCTGTCAGCCAATCAGCACGGCTCGTGCTCAAACTTGGCCTCTGGAATTGTCTATTTGCAAATGTTGTTGTGAGAGAGAGAGAGCATGAAATTGAGAGAGCAAGAAATTGAGAGAGAGAGAGAGAGAGAGAGAGAGAGAGAGAAAGAGAGAGAAAGAGAGAGAAAGAGAGAGAGAGAGATTGCTGTTTATTATGCTTCCAACCAATACAGACTGGAGCTACACGGTCATTTACAATATGCAGTTATTTGATGCTATCTGTCACTCCTATTTCATGTGGCTCAAATGAACATCGATTAAGTGTCCGTTTCAATATATGGCCCCAGTCATCAGCATGACACATTCTCCTCTACGTCTGCAACTCTCTGCTGCTGCAGTCTTACAGTGAATGAGTCACAGGTTGTGTCCCAAATTGCACCCTATTCCCTATGTAGTGCACCTCTTTCGACTAGAGCCCAAACAAACAAATAAAGTAGTGCGCTATGTAGGGAATAGGGTGTCATTTTGGACACACTGAGTTTAGCTGTAATCATGGCTGCTGAGGTATTAGCACACTCGCGAGGGATTTAAATAGTCTTTCCTGTTGATTACACTTTGATCTGCGGGAATCAATAGACAATAAGCAGGACTCGTACCACCATGGTTGACGAAGAGACGTTACAAGTAATCCATTGTTGGCTGTTAAACCCCACAAGGTAAACCGAACTTGCACTAGAAAAGAAGCAACTGAGGAAGAGGAGAAATTGTCCACATTGTGTTTTTTCCTCTGGGTACATACAAAGTACATTTCTTCTACGTATTGTGAGTGTCATTTTAGAGAGGACTGGGGCACGCGCAGGGAACCATGTTGACCCCTCTTCAGAGACAAATATGTTACGTAGAACAAACATGCCTTTCTGACATGTACAATGAGAACTGATGTCAGGTCTATTCATGACATTTCTACTCGTAACGTTCAACACTATTTGAATACTGAATGTGGCCCCGCCGTGGTAGTGATGGGTTGTGGGGTGAGGTAGTGTCAGGGATGGGGGAGGGGGGGAGGGGGAAGGTGGTGAGAGCGGGAGGGAAGAGGGGTCATCAAGGTACTGACCCGGATTGCATGCAAAACAGCAGCTGTCCAGCAGTTATGTAATCAAATGGACTAATGCACACACACACACACACACACACACACACACACACACACACACACACACACACACACACACACACACACACACTCATTTTGAATACACTCAAAGTAAAACACAATCACACACAAATGCATCCAGCCAGGTCACCCGTGATACAAGTTGGTATTCGACGTCCAACCCTGTCTGAGGACGTCAGATGACGTGGAAACCAGCCACTAGGGGCAACAGCGAGGGCTGTTACTTAAAGTAGGTTTCAGTTTAGCGAGGACATGGCGGATGGGTGTAAACATGTGCCTCTGGTGCCATAGGCTGCAAGTTCGAATCCAACAATAGCAAGCTGTTTTCTGAGATTTCTGATCTCAAACCGTAACCATTCAGAATGAATGCCTAAACTTCACCTTCCAAATGTGAGGTTTACGGACAAACGTCAGATTCTGCAGTGAGACAGAGAGGTTGTTGGGCTGAATGACAATGTGCTACAACCACTACTCCTAAAAAAATGCCGTCTTGTGGATAAGACATGAGATACGTCACTATGTAACTATAGGGGCCTGTTTCTCCGTTCAACCCTAGTCAAGCTGAGGCACAAGGATCGGATGGAGAGAGTCACTTCACGTGTGAATGAATGACTCCAAGAACAAATAGACTTAAACACGCCTACATGCGCGACAGCAGTGGTGCGTGGGTAAAATCACTTGGGGGAAAAAAGCCATAGTACAACCTTATGTGTTGTGATAATTGCGTTGTTTGCTCTATAACCTGTTAGTTCATATGTCTTGTCACCATGATATATAGGCCTAAAAGGCAGAGACAATAAGAAGACGCAGTGGAAGAATAAATTCAACCGCACCTTTGTTTCATTACAAAACCGGAGAGCAACATCTGTCCGGTGGAGGCCACAAAGCATATTGCATGTAACAAACAGTTACATGACCTACTGCATGGTCAAGCAAGTTAATGCTATCAACATTTTCAGATTACTTAACAACTATTGATTTAGAACCACGGAGAGTTACTGCAAGTCAAAGAAAACAGCAGCTGCCTCCACTATTCCAGCACCATATCAATTTCAATATTTCAACATCATCAAATCACCTCTGCTTAGTCGAATACAGTGAAATCTAAAAAATACCAAAAACAATTTAGTCCATCCAACGTAAGCTAAATATAATGTGGCTGTCCATGGTACTGATTTCTGTGTGTGTGTGTGTGTGTGTGTGTGTGTGTGTGTGTGTGTGTGTGTGTGTGTGTGTGTGTGTGTGTGTGTGTGTGTGTGTGTGTGTGTGTGTGTGTGTGTGTGTGTGTGCGTGCATGTGCATAAGTAAGTAGACAAAACATGTTGACTCACCCTACTTGTAGAGAAACGCCAATACCATCGGAGGACAACAACACAACGAAATTCAACAATTAAGCTTTTTTTCTGTCCAGGACTTTTGGCTTTTGATATGATGTGATTGGTGTGAAGCCAAATCCAAACTGGCTTCCCTTGACACATGTTTTTGGTGCACCAGGACCATTCATAGTTGAGCTCACTCAGTTTAGCGCAACGTTGATGGGATATTATTGTATCATTTTTTTTATCAAGTGAGGCCAAATGCTCGCTGGCTTCCCTTGCATTCAATGCTACGGGCGGCAATAAGGTCATACTCTTTTTGACCAGACAGCATCAGATAGATGGTCTACACATACAGAGACAGAGGGGTGCTGTTTCGCTCGCTCGGATGCTTTCTTCAGTGAGATACATTTAGCCTCTTGCGAATTGAAGGACATTTACAGAGAGACGAAATATCAATTATATATATATTTATATATATTTTTTTATGTTTTATTCTTGGTACTTCCCTTGGTATCCATGAACACACTCCACTGATGCCCACACGCAAGCACAAACAAAGTACTACTACATTTACTGTAAGTCGCCTTAAACCAAGACTGTCAATCAATCCTCGAGACTATTCCTCATGTGTGTGTATTGGTTTAGCTCAGTGGGACAGTATACTGTACTGTAGTCACTATGCCCCTGCTCCCATGCTAAGAGATGGGAAGTTATCTAAACACTACCGGAGGTGGGAAAAGCCATCCAGACAAATCTAAATTGTAACACACATGCTGATGATGACTAATGGAAGACAAAGAGGACAAAGGGAACATCAGCCTCCATACAAACTCAAATAACACCAACTTACTGTATAGGCCTATATCCAGCCTATGTTGCCTTACAACCTGGAATTAAAATGGATTTTCTTGGGGGGTTTGTATCATTTGATTTACACAACATGCCTACCACTTTGAAGATGCTAAATATTTTTTATTGTGAAACAAACAAAGAAAGACAAAACAAAACGTACAACTTGAGCGTGCGTAACTATTCACCCCCCAAAGTCAATACTTTGTTGTCACGTTCGTTGGAATGAATATCGGACCAAGGCGCAGCGGATGTTGAGTTCCACATAATATTAATGAATAAAGTGAAACTTAGCAAAGACAAAAAAACGAATAAAAAATAAACTAACAACGAACCGTGACTACAGAGATGCTACGTGCAATAACTCAAAAACAATATTCCATCAACACAGGTGGGAAAAACAGCTACTTAAATATGATCCCCAATTAGAGACAACGATTACCAGCTTCCTCTAATTGGGAATCATACACAAACACCAACATAGAAAAACAAACCTAGAACCCCACATAGAAATAATAAACTAGACTAACCCCCCCAGTCACGCCCTGACCTACTCTACCATAGAAAATAAGGACTCTCTATGGTCAGGACGTGACATTTGTAGAGTCATCTTTTGCAGCAATTAAAGCTGCAAGTTTCATGGGGTATGTATCTATAAGCTTGGCACATCTTGCCGCTGGGATTTTTGCCTATTCTTCAAGGCAAAACTTCTCCAGCTCCTTCAAGTTGGATAGGTTCCGCTGGTGTACAGCAATCTTTAAGTCATACCACAGATTCTCAATTGGATTGAGGTCTGGGCTTTAACTAGGCCATTCCAAGACATTTAAATGTTTCCCCTTAAACCACTCGTGTGTTGCTTAGCAGTATGCTTAGGGTCATTGTTCCGCTGGAAGGTGAACCTCTGTCCCAGTCTCAAATCTCTGGAAGACTGAAACAGGTTTCCCTCAAGAATTTCCATGTATTTAGCGCCATCCATCATTCCTTCAATTCTGACCAGTTTCCCAGTCCCTGCTGATGAAAAACATCCCCACGGATGCTGCCACCACCATGCTTTACTGCAGGGATGGTGTTCTCGGGGTGATAAGAGGTGTTGGGTTTGCGCCAGACATAGAGTTTTCCTTGATGCCAAAAAGCTCAATTTTGGTCTCATCTGACCAGAGTACCTTCTTCCATATGTTTGGGGAGTCTCCCACATGCCTTTTGGCGAACACCAAATGTGTTTTCCTATTTTTTTCTTTAAGCAATGGCTTTTTTTCTGGCCACTCTTCCGTAAAGCCCAGCTCTGTGGAGTGTACGGCTTAAAGTGGTCCTATGGACAGTTACTCCAATCTCCGCTGTGGAGCTTTGCAGCTTTGCAGCTAAATCAATTTAAATTACAGGTTGTAAAGCAACAAAATAGGAAAAACACCAAGGGGGATGAATACTTTTTCAAGACACTGTACACACACACACACACACACACACACACACACATACCTCGGGTAGCACCTCGGGGAGCACCTCAGGGAGCACCTCAGGGAGGACTACAAAGGGACGTGAGCAACAACTTTAAGCTGCCTTCTATCTGGGGGCTTTAATCTCATTAAGGCAGATTCTCCAATACTCTGGAACCAAAAATGGTTCTCCAATGGGGATAGCCGAAGAACTCTTTTGGAACTGCACTGGGCTGTGAGGCCATAGAATCAATATGAGCCCAGTGAATCAATATGAGGCCGTAGAGTCAATGTCAGTCCATAGAATCAACATGAGGCCATAGAATCAATGTGAGGCCATAGAATCAATGTGAGGCCATAGCATCAATAAGAGACCATAGAATCAATGTGAGGCCATAGAATCAATATGAGGCCATAGAATCAATGTGAGGCCATAGAATCAATGTGAGGCCATAGAATCAATGAAATTAGATAAAAGCACAGCATACACAGAAGCACATACAGCACAGTCATTAGCGTACACACAAACCACGCTCAACTTACAGCTATCTAGATATGTGTCCAGCTCTTTTGAAGGGGGACATGCAAGCCAGCTGTCATGTGGGTAAGTCCAGCTTGCTCCAGAGCAATGCTCCATAGAACTGCAGACTGCCTTGGGAGGCCATGTCTTATTGATGTAGGGTGGGAAGCCACACTGTGGTCCAGTAGTCCAGGTGAAGTTATCGTGGTGTGGTAGATTGTCAGGAGGATGTCCTTGGAGACGAAGCCCCTTGCCCTTGTAAGAGCGCCAAGCCCAGACAGCAGTTTCCCTGTGACCAGGCTGGAGTGTTCAGTCCAGTGTAGGTGTGGTTGCAACTTCATCCCTAGGCACTTTACTTGTTCCTGCATGTTTTGTCTGCATGTTATTGTGATACTTTCGTGTGTCTCAAATTTTGCTGGTTGCCAAACAGGACTACCCTGGTTTTCTGAGGCAGATGGTTTGTTGTTAGTACGACCATCTGTAGAGCATACGGACTATCCAAATAAAATGTGACCAAATGTCGGGGTTGGACATTGAATAGCAGTCTCATTGAGCAAAATCAGTTTCAGTGGCCTTCTAGGCAGGTACAGTGTAGTCCTGTAGTAATCCCTGCTACAGTGATTATACACCAGCCCACGGTACCGGCCTGTACATAGCCTCGTTTTATTGTTGATCTTTAATTAGTTCTTTTTCTATTTTCTTCTTTTTATTAAAAATAATAATAATGTAACTTCAGTTTATTTGAGTAAATATTTTCGTAATACTTGTTTTTCAAAAAACTGCATTGTTGGTTAAGGGCTTGTAGGTAAGCATTTCCCTTTAAGGTCTACTGTTGTATTCGGCGCATGTGACACATAACATTTGATTTGATTTGATTTATTCCCTGGCACACGAAGCCACACCGCAGGACTGGGATCCTATAAACATCAGTGCTCATCATTTCACATGATCGTCATTGCTGAGAGTTGATTGTGTTTCTGAATGAGTGCGCACAGTAGCTGGCATGACAAAGAGTGTGTGTGTGTCACACCGAGGCCAGGGTTGAGAGAGTGTTTGGCACACCCGAGGACAACGTTGAGTTGGAGTGTTAGGTTAGTTATTTGTTGTGTGTGTATGTGTGTGCGTTTTTGTGTGTGTGTGCCTGCACGTGTGTGTGTGTGTGTGTGTGTGTGTGTGTGTGTGTGTGTGTGTGTGTGTGTGTGTGTGTGTGTGTGTGTGTGTGTGTGTGTGTGTGTGTGTGTGTGTGTGTGCATGCATGCGCACGTGTGTGTGTCTGTTGGGTTCTGCCTGCCAAGCCCCCTCCCTGTCAAAGATTTATCTTAAAGAGACAGAGCTGGAGAGCTGGGGGTATCCTCTCAGAATGCCTGCACTGTTCTAACCACTCTAATCTCCTCTGTGGTCATGCTGGTGATTTCTGTTCTCCCCATGGACCAACACACACACGCTAAAAACCTCTCCTTCTCTCCTTTTTTTCTTCTTCGCTTTCCTCTATCCTTCTGCATCCTTCTCATATCTATCCTATCATACCTAACCTTTCTTGTTCTCTCTCTCTCTTTCAAAATGCCTTTTCCATTTCTCTCCTCTCTCTCTCTCTCCCTCCTCTCTCCTCTCTCTCCCTCCGATTCTCTCCCTCTCCCTCTCTCTCTCTCTCTCTCCCTCTCTCTCCCCTCTCCCTCTTCTCTCTCCTCTCTCTCTCCCTCTCTCTCCCCCTCCCCCCCCCCTCCTCCTCTCCTCCTCCTCCCCCTCCCCTCCTCCCTCCCCCTCTCTTCCCCCCCTCCCCCCCGTCTCTCTTCCTCTCCTCTCTCTCTCTCCTCTCTCTCTCTCTCTCCCCCCTCTCTTCCCCTCTCTCCCTCTCTCTCTCCTCTTCCTCCTCCCTCCCTCTCTCCCTCCTCTCTCCCTCTCTCTTCTCTCTCGCTCTTCCTCTCATCTCCCTCTCTCCCTCCCCCCTCCCTCTCTCTCTCTCTCTCCCTCCCTCCCTCCCTCTCCCTCCCTCCCTCCCTCCCTCCCTCCCTCCCTCCTCTCTCCCCTCTCCCTCTCTCCTCTCTCTCTCTCTCGCCCTCCCTCCTCGCTCCTCCCTCCCTCCTCTCTCCCCCTCTCCTCTCTCTATCTCTCCCTCTCTCTCTCTCCCTCCTCTCTCCCTCCTCTCTCTCCCTCTCCCTCTCTCCTCTCTCTCCATCGTGAAATTCCTCCACAAGGCTAATAGAATGTTATGACAACATACAAGACAGTTTAAGTGATGTGTTGACGCTACACATGCCACTAATGTTTGCAAAATGTCAACATTTGAATGGAAAGAGAAGAAAAAAATCCATCAATCATCACAGTCTTTCTTTTAACAGCCCCCCAGATCAAACAAAGGACGTTTCTCAAGGCACCGACCAAATCAACGGAATAAAGTTGGAGAAAATGCAGCATCCACCCCCCTCTGAAAGAGTTAGTTCTAGCTTCGAACCCACTCCTTTTTCTGGGTGGAAATGGCAGTGGTTGAAGGAAAGTGTCAGTGTACATTACAGTTACATTACAATGGAGATGACTGATGTTTTTAATGTTGTGTGAACTCCCACAGCGCTCTAGGTAGAACCCACTCCTTCGCTCTCTGATGCCCACTCCAACATGTACATTATGTGTCCGCCCTCCCCTCTCTCATCCACAGCCGTAACGGGCCTGTAGCTGATCACAGGTCACCTGGCAGCTTGAATGACCACTGACACTGTTAGGGGCCTGACTGACTGACCAATACACAAGATTGTAAAAGATGATGTGACTGGTAGGAAAAACAGCTGAGTGACTGACTGGATGAATGGCTGACTGGGGTTTCTACCCTGTCGTCTACAGTAAGGCAGCACTTGAATATAAAGCACTGTACTGGCTGCAGCTGGATTTTTCTAGTTCTCCCCATCCGCGCTGTGGCTCTTCCCTTCACACACACACACACACACACACACACACACACACACACACACACACACACACACACACACACACACACACACACACACACACACACACACACACACACTAGCGCAGAACACGGCCCACTCGCGTCGTCGACAGCTCTCGCTTCACTCCTCCCTCTACATCCTCATTCTACCACCTCTCTCTCTCTCTCTCAATTCTCTTGTGTGATCGTACCCTCTCTTTTCTTTTGGTAAATCCCTGTACCCCAGCATCCTTCCTGGTACGTCCTTCTGCCTCCACCTTATTATCCTCCTCTCATCCATCCCCTCTTTTTCCTCACCACCCCCCCCCCCCCCTATGTTTATGAGGGTCATTATTGTTTAAATCTGTTCATCTCTCCACAGTGAGATAGGGGGTGAGGCAGATCGCCACCAGGCCACACAGGTCTTTACAGACAAATCATTTTTATAAACCACAATCACTCACACAAAACACTGAACTGCTCCTTGGAGAAACACAGCGGATTGAACAACAACACAGGGAGCGAAACAGACCAAAGCATCCATTTTCAATTAGAAATCCCTTCTGTCCCGGTTTTCTCTCCGGAAGAGAAAGAGACAAAAGCAAAAACGTCCTGACGTCAGCTCGTCTCTCGTCTCTCCACGACACAATGCTCTCCCGATCCTGTTTGACAAAGAGGGATAAGCTACGCTTTTTTAATTAAAACTGTGGCATGTCCTAGGATTTTCATTGCGTGTGTTGCTGTGGAGAAAGGGAAATCTCTCTCTCTCTCTCATCACTCGCTCTCTCGCTCCGTCTCACCCTCGTCACTCTGCTTCTGGGAGGAAGGGAAGCTCCACACAAAAAAAATGTCAACAGACACACAGGATACAAGTCTAAAACAATACAGTGAAATTCCTACGTTGAGAGCTCTGTCCAACAATGAATGCAGTGATAATAGTAACAAAATAGTAACAATATAGATATATTGTCTAAACAAATGCTTTCTAGGGCTGGATTTGAACTAGAAACCTTTGGAATCTGAGGCAGATGCTTTACGCCCACAGTGCCCGGGCAAAACAGAAACAGGTTATGGAGCTCACTGCTGCCTCTAGTGGCCAGTTTTCATGTCATCTCCCGACGTCCTCAGACATGGATGGACGTCGAATACTGACTTGTATCACGGGTGACCTGGCTGGTTAATACATAACAAGTGACTGGTAGTAGGATATACATGTAAACAGGGCTAAAAAGTGACTGGTAGCAGGATATACATGTAAACAGGGCTAAAAAGTGACTGGTAGTAGGATAAACATGTAAACAGGGCTAAAAAGTGACTGGTAGCAGGATATACATGTAAACAGGGCTAAAAAGTGACTGGTAGCAGGATATACATGTAAACAGGGCTAAAAAGTGACTGGTAGTAGGATATACATGTAAACAGGGCTAAAAAGTGACTGGTAGTAGGATATACATGTAAACAGGGCTAAAAAGTGACTGGTAGCAGGATATACATGTAAACAGGGCTAAAAGTGACTGGTAGTAGGATAAACATGTAAACAGGGCTAAAAAGTGACTGGTAGCAGGATATACATGTAAACAGGGCTAAAAAGTGACTGGGTAGTAGGATATACATGTAAACAGGGCTAAAAAGTGACTGGTAGCAGGATATACATGTAAACAGGGCTAAAAAGTGACTGGTAGTAGGATATACATGTAAACAGGGCTAAAAAGTGACTGGTAGTAGGATATACATGTAAACAGGGCTAAAAAGTGACTGGTAGTAGGATATACATGTAAACAGGGCTAAAAAGTGACTGGTAGTAGGATATACATGTAAACAGGGCTAAAAAGTGACTGGTAGTAGGATATACATGTAACAGGGCTAAAAAGTGACTGGTAGTAGGATATACATGTAAACAGGGCTAAAAAGTGACTGGTAGCAGGATATACATGTAAACAGGGCTAAAAAGTGCTGGTAGTAGATAACATGTAACAGGGCTAAAAGTGAATGGTAGCAGGATATACATGTAAACAGGGCTAAAAGTGACTGGTAGTAGGATATACATGTAAACAGGGCTAAAAAGTGACTGTGTAGCAGGATTCATACATGTAAACAGGGCTAAAAAGTGACTTGGTAGTAGGATATACATGTAAACAGGGCTAAAAAGTGACTGGTAGTAGGATATACATGTAAACAGGGCTAAAAAGTGACTGGTAGTAGGATATACATGTAAACAGGGCTAAAAAAGTGACTGGTAGTAGGATATACATGTAAACAGGGCTAAAAAGTGACTGGTAGTAGGATATACATGTAAACAGGGCTAAAAAGTGACTGGTAGTCAGGATATACATGTAAACAGGGCTAAAAAGTGACTGGTAGTAGGATATACATGTAAACCAGGGCTAAAAAGTGACTGGTAGCAGGATATACATGTAAACAGGGCTAAAAAAGTGACTGGTAGTAGGATATACATGTAACCAGGGCTAAAAAGTGACTGGTAGTAGGATATACATGTAAACAGGGCTAAAAAGTGACTGGTAGTAGGATATACATGTAACAGGGCTAAAAAGTGTACTTGGTAGTTAGGATATACATGTAAACAGGGCTAAAAAGTGACTGGTAGTAGGATAATACATGTAAACAGGGCTAAAAAG